>NC_083337.1:124584384-125803203 GCF_019175385.1 Lycium barbarum | reverse complement strand
CTAGATTTTCTACATAGCCATACTCATATAACATAATTTATTCAAAGTTCAACTTGCTAAATCCTCTCTTAAAAGCCATCACTTATATGCAAACTATTATATTTTCCGCAATTCTTATTTTAAATAGCATTATTTTCATTTAACGCCTTAGCAAGATTTATAAGTCTTATTTAAGTAGCATTATTATTTAAAGCCTTATCAACATTTACAAGTTTTATTTTAAATAGCATTTGAAGTCTCCTTTTATGCTAATTATTATATTTTTTTTACACGTCTTGTCTTAAACAACATTTTTTTATTTAAAGCCTTAGCAATATTTATAAGTCTTATTTTAAATAGTATATCATATTTTCCTTTAAAAACCTTAGCAACATTTACAAGCCATTTTCTTAGAATTTAAATACTATATTTGCATCTTTAGCATTAATTAATTAACCTAAGTTTGGGCGGTAACCATGATTAATGGATTCTATAGGATGCCTAACCCCTTCCCTTTAGGATAATCTAGAACCCTTACCTAGAATCACGCTAATTAAGCAGACCATTAACGGAGGTTTAGTTTAACTTTGCCTTAGTTAATATTTAGGTGTCCTAATTCACCAATAAACTAATTAGGTGGCGACTCCTTAAAATAAATAAAAAATAGGAATCACTAATATGTTGTACCTACTTTAACCCGTTTAAATGGGGTATAACAACCATCAACAACCATCATAAACAATCAACCCAAGAGAAATCCATCCAGAATCACCATAGTATGAACACAACTACACCTTCAACTATTGCTTAAATAACGGCGACAAGCCCACATAATAAGAACTCATACGAACCTAGCTAATATCCAACCAAAATGCCATGTTTGAAGACCTAATCATGCTTTCTCCCGTTAATTCTACACAATATATACGTTTGGCTAATCAAAGTCTAACTAAATTAACATGTAACCTACCTGGAATGCTAAACAACAGTCTTGAACCGTCAAACCTTAGCCCTGCCTTCCTCTTTGGAGAGCCTCAAAATAATTAACCTCTATCAAATATGAATTCTACGTCAGAATAAGAATCTAAGGATGCCCATATTTCCATAGTTTTACCAAAAACCCTAATAACGGACCTAAAATAGCTAAACCCGAGCCGCAAGGGCAAAACTATAATATCATTAAAAATGTCGGGTTTAATATAGTCAAAATAGTAGCCTACGAGTTAGAAGAGTCCAACGATACCTATATTTCTATACTTTAATTCGAAACCCGAAACGAACCCAAAAAGGTAACCTCGAGCCCGCAAGGGCAAAATTGGAAATTTAAGTCAAAATCAGATTACCCATAGTCTAGATAGTAAGAATCTCAAAATTTTTTGAAATCCATCCACTAATCGCTCTTCGATTTGATAAATTACTTGAAAACCCAATTTTATGAGGAAAAAACCCTAGTTTCCCAACCAAATCATGAAATAAACGCTAATAGACCTAGGGAATCATGGGGCAATCGTGAAAATAAAGATTATAATCTTACCCTCTCTTTGAAATGAAACGCCGCAAAAATCGCCCAAATCGGCGCTCTGGAACTTAAGATATACTCAAAATACTAAATGGGCAAAGTCAGAATTTTTATATAGGAAAAGTGGCGCTATAAAGACTGGATTTTCGCTGTAGCGACCACGCTATAGCGACCAGGGTTGGGCAATAGTGGCCTGGTGACCGCTGTTGTGACTAGGTGCGTGCTATAGCGACCACCTCAGAACCAGCAGTGGAATTTTTTAGTAAAATTGCCATAACTTCCTCATACGGAGGCAAAATGCGACGATTCTTTTTGCTATAGCTTCGTATTTTTGATACAGATCTAATGGTTCAATCCACACAATAAACAAAGGTAGTTTGATCAATATGGATCCCTTTATGTCCCAAGGACTATGGCAAAAACATCGAATATGAGCGCGACAAAACCCAAACCCATCTGAAACTCTTCGGAACCTCACCAAAACTTGTGGACAAGTCCAAAATCATCATACTAACTCGTTGGAATTTTCAAAACATTGACACGGGGTTATCCTAACCTGACGTTGATCGTGGTCAACTCTAACTCGTTAACTTAACTAGTTCCTCCACCAATAACTCAGATCACACTCAAACCTTTCGGGAACCAAACCAATGACTTCACTAAGTCATAGATCGTACTAACGGGACTCTGGGGAAGGGTCAAAAAGGATACATGGGTCAAAACCACTATAACGTTACAGTGACCTTTCCCAAATTTCCTATGGCTTGCTGTCATATGGAATCCCTCAGTAGAATTATTAGTTCTATTAGGGTACCAGTTTATGCAGATGAATGCACCACAAAGCAATCCAAAATTTCTTATGCCAAAATGCTTATTGAGATCAATATTACTCAACCATTACTTGATAAACTGATGGTGATGGATCCTTTTGGCAATCAATTTATCCAGGAGATAAGAGTATGATTGGAAACCCAGATATTGTGAGAAATGCCAACAAGTAGGTCATAAATGCAATGTCCCTATCAAGCAGAAACCTCTTAAGAGAATGGTCCAAGAATGGAAATCTAGAGAGATAGTGCAACCAACTCAACCTATTGGGGTTCAAATATCACCACCAGGTCTTGGAGCTAATGTGGGTGCAGCTCAGCCAAGTAATTCGAAAACACCACCCCAGACCAAGCACACAGATGAAAAATTGACTATCACTACAACGAACAATTCTAACTAGTTAGCTAACTCAAGTCCTCAGGTTCTAGCTAATGTGATAGCTAATCCTTAACTGAGTTTGGATGAATTTCCTGAACTATTAGCTATATCAGTGAAACCAAGAGGGGAAAATTCATAGAAGGGTAAAAGGGGAACTAAGAATCAACTGTCTCCACCCCTAGACAGGCGAGGGGGACTACCTCTATATGATGCATTGGTTGTTCTGGAATTTAAGGGGTGTAAATAAAAGGTATAAGAAAAAGGAGCTTAGGAATTATATATTTACTAATAAAATAAAGCTAGCTGGAATACTAGAGACAAGAGTAAAGGAACACAACCGTAGAAGGTGCATACTAATATTGCTGCATCATAGGGCTTGCACACCAACTATCAAGAAGCTGGAAATGGAAGAATTTGGGTCATATGGGATACCACAATTTACAATGTCACAGTGCTAAGTATTGATGCTCAAGCTATTCACTGTGAATTTCAAAGCAGGTCTGGCAACTTTGATTGTCAATTAACTGTTATTATGGATGTAATACACTGGAGCAAAGGAAAACTTTATGGAATTATCTCCACACCATAGCCTGAGGTATCACTACACGTTGGCTAATTTGTAGTGATTACAATGTAGTATTATACCCTCAGGACAGGCTACTAGGAAATCCAGTGTCCTACACAGAACTTAAAGATTTTTCGGAATATATTTATGTTCTCCATCTGTCAGAGTTGAAGCGGAAAGGAGAATACTATACTTGGTCCAATAGACATCATGGATAGGATAGAATGTGCAGTAGAATAGACAGAGCATTGGGTAACCATGAATGGATGCTAAAGTGGGGTCATATATGTACTGAATATGCTCTACCTAATATCTCTGATCACTCTCCCATGATTTTGAACATAAATGAGGTTCAATGGAGTCCTAAACTACCTTTCAGGTTTTTTAATGTGTGGGCCGATCACAGCCAATTTCAGAATTTGGTGAAAGGAATATGGCAAGAGCATCAAAGCAAGGGCATGGGAGATATCTGGATGAAACTCCACTGACTCAAACCTATGTTCAAGAAGCTTAATGAGGAAGAGTTTAAAGGTATATCTCATAAGATCAGTATTACTAGACAAGAACTTTAAGTAATACAGGAGCAATTGAAGGTTCAATACACTGATAACCTGCTGGACATGGAAAAAAGTATTATCCTTAAGCTAGAAAAATGGTTTTTACTTGAGGAAAATGCATTGAAGCAGAAGTATAGAGACCAGTAGATCAAACTAGGGGACACCAAATCAAAATACTTTTTAGCTGTAATCAAAGAAAGGGTACACATGAAGCAAATATTGGAACTGCAATCTTTATCAGGGACAAAACTAACAGAAGAAAAAGAGATAAAGCTAGAGATTGTAGAGTTTTATAAATCATTAATGGGAACTGCTAAAGATTCACTACCTGCAGTAAACAAAGTGGTAATGGGAAATGGTCCTATTTTATCATACCAAGAAAGAGTGGAGATGTTTATGGAGGTAACAGAAGAGGAAATTCATAAAGGGTTGTGCTTCATAGGTAAAGACAGAGCACCAGGGGTGGATGGCTTTAATGCTTGTTTTTATAAAAGAGCCTGGCCTACCATTAAACATGACATCATTGGAGCAGTTCAGCAGTTCTTCACCACAGGTAAATTTTTCAAAGCCTTCAGCTGTACTTCTATCACTTTGTTGCCAAAAACTCCCAACCCTGTCACTCTGAAAGAGTACAAACCAATAGCATATTGTACGGTTATATATAAACTGATAGCAAAGGTATTAGCATCCAGAATGCAAGCAATTGTGCCAGCTGTTATTAGTTGGGCCCAGTCTGGTTTTGTGCTAGGAAGGAAAATAACAGATAATATCTTTCTAGCACAAGAATTGGTGAAAGGGTATACTAGGAAACATATGTCCCCTAGATGTATGCTAAAAATAGATTTGCGAAAAGCATATGACTCAGTGGAATGGCCTAATCTAGAACATGTATTGCAATGTCTAGGCTTCCCATATCAATTCATCTCTTGGATCATGGAATATGTGAGAACTGTTCATTATTGAATAGTAATAAATGGAGAACCATCCCCACCTTTTGATGCTAAGAAAAGACTCAGACAAGGAGACCCAATCTCACCTTATTTGTTTGCCATCTCAATGGAGTATCTTAGTAGGCTCTTATATGATCTTAAGAGGAATAAGGAATACAAATATCATCTAAAATATGGGAAACTGGGCATTACTCATATGTGTTTTGCTAATGATCTCCTTTTGTTTGTTAGAGGGCATCTATCCTCAATCACTGCCTTATAGAATTGCTTTACTAAGTTCTCATCTACCTCTGAGTTGCAAGCAAATATGGGGAAGAGTTGTATATACTTTGGGGGAATCTCAACTCAAAAGAGAAATACTATTACACAACGGCTTGGTTTCAATGTAGGGGAATTGCCTTTCAAGTACTTGGGCATCCCTTTGTCCACCAAGAAGCTCTATTTAGTTCAGTGGATGCCTTTGATAGAAAAAATTGTGGCAAGAATTACCTCTTGGACAGCAAAGAAGTTATCTCATGCAGGGAGGGTTCAACTAGTACAATTAGTGTTATTTGCAATCCTAGCTTATTGGCCACAACTTTTTGTCATACCAGCTAAAGTATTGAAGACCATTGATGCTTACTGCAGATCATATATATGGGCTGGCACAAATGTCATTACTAAGAAAAGTCTGGTAGCTTGGGACAGAGTTTGTACACCAAGAACAGCAGGAGGACTTAATCTTATTAATATTCATCTATGGAACAAGGCAGCATTGGTTAAAACCTGTTGGACCTGGCAAATAAACAAGATAAGTTATGGATAAAATGGATACATGCTTTCTATATCAAAGAACAACCTTTTTTTCAATGCTCCTATTCCACAACAGGCTTCCTGGATGACCAGAAAACTTATGGAGATAAGAGAGATATTACAACAACTTCATATCAGGACTTTAGGGAATAACAATGTGATTAAGCAGATTTATCTGCAACTGATAGGAGACAGACCTAGAATCTCTTGGAAATGTGCCTGATAGGAGACAGACCTAGAATCCCTTGGAAATGTATGATCTTCAATAATGCAGCTAGGCCAAAGGCACAATTCATAGTCTGGCTGCAGCTTCAAGGTAAATTACTCACATCAGACAGACTAGCTAAATGGGGTATGAATGTGGACCAAAAGTGTGTTCTCTGCCAAACTCAAAATGAGACCAAAGATCATCTCTTTCTTCACTGTGAATTTTCATTGAAAGTATGGCACAAAGTACTGATATGGATACAACAACCAAGCTTTATGAATACAGACTGGGGATAACATCTTCAGTGGGTTATGGTGAAAGCTAAAGGCAAATCTCAAGCTGCGCAACTGTTCAGAATAGTTTACACTGAGACTGTCTACGCATTGTGGATAGAGAGAAATCAGGAAGTGTTTGAAAAGAAAAGAAGAGAATGGAAATTCATAGCTAAGGAGATTGCATACACTTGCAATGTTTGAGGACCTGAAGGCATGAGGCAATATGTGTACTAGCTTAAATTTTAATTTATGTATTGTTCAGCTAGCTATGTAGTATGTTTAGTGCTCCTTTTCTTTTAGTGAAGAGTAACCAGTTGAGTTGATGTGACTACAATTTTGTAATGTTCACTTGGTGATTAATACAACCGTTTAGTTACCAAAAAAATAAAAATAAAGTAAACATCTCAAAGATCACTCAACTATGAGGAATTATGTACCAAACACATATGCTACTTTAGCTACATGCTCAACTTTTTCACCATTAATTCTGTGATTTAAGGGAAAGGAAGTAACAGAAAAACAAAAATGTATCATTTGAGAATCAGATGTATTATACATGTAACTAATAAGTAAACATCTCAAAAGGTATAAACATCGCAAAAGATCACTCAACTATGAGGAATTATGTAGTAAAGTGTTTTGGAGTTTATTTACTTCATGTGGACTTGGAATTCTTATAAGGTTAATTGGCCATTCCTAAATGTTTGACGTGCAACTCTTTAAATCCATCAATAATTTATGGATCAATGTCCTTTTTTTTCAATAAATACATTAATTCCTCTGAGATACGAGTATTATTTATTTTAATCCATCTTTACCATTATTGTTTATTTAAAATATTGTCAAAACACAACCCAGATGCAATACTTTTCCCCATGTGTGATTACAACAGTCGTCATTTTTACATCCAACTAGACATAGAAAAGCTATTCAAAACTTAATTTCTCTCTAAAAAAAAAAACAAAAAAAAAATATTTTCTTAAAAAACATTTCTTTCCTTAAGAAAAATTAGAAAAACTGATAAAAATAGTCCCTTATGTTTGAGGGGTAGGTTCAGAATAACTCCTTCGGTATGCATTGAACAATTTTGATGCTTTAGTTTGCCAAAAGTTAACACTTTTAGTCTCTGTCAAATATTTATCAATTAATTTTTTTTAAATATGTTTGTTAGATTTGACGGAAACAATGCAAGGAAGGATTTAACCATAAACACCATGGAAATCCCATCAAATCCTAATATATGCTACACAAAAAATCACTAGACTCTAAAAAATATATAAAAATCACAGAAATTACAACATCAAAAAATTAAACCAACTCTAGAAAATAAATCAAAAATAGCAAAAATCACAAAAATTATACCTTTAAAATGTGAGTTCCTATTAATTTCTTTTCTTTTCATAGTTAAGTGTCAAATCTAAACAGACAAAGTTTAATAACAAATACTTAATGAACACTAAAAGCATTAACGTTTCTTTTAGATAAACAAAAACGTTAACTTTTAACAAACGTAAAGGACCAAAACTTATCAATACATACATGAGGGATTTTTGTCATTTTCTTAAAAAAATACCTTCATCAAGGAGAAGAAGAAAACTAAAAAAGATTACTTCCTCCGTCCCAATTTATGTGTTACTTTTCACTTTTCGAGATTCAAACTGTACGAACTTTGATCAATATTTTAAAATATATTTTCCCACTAAATTGATATGAGTAAAGTTGCAACATATAGTACTTTTTCATGTAGTTTTCAAATATATAAATTTTAATCTTAAAATATTGAGTTAATCTAATCCAATTTAGCATCAAAATTTAGTCAAATTGACTCTCGAAAAACGAAAAGTATCATATAAATTGAGACGGAGGGAGTAACTTTTGACAAATTTAAAAGACCAAAAGCGAAAAGTGTCATATAAAGTATTTTGAACTTTAGCCTGAAAGGGGCTTTTAATTAAAGGTGACAAATAGGTTTTAAAATTGAGTTGGGTAACTCTAGTTTTTTTAATTGAGTAGGGTGATAAACTTTGGATTAGTGATTAGGGAGTTTTGACTTGCCCCAAAGTTATATTTTTAACACTTTGACCCCAAGATTTATTTTTTACACTTTGCCCCCAAGTTTTGTTTTTAACACTTTGACTCAACCCATATAAACCCTATAGAGCAAAAAAAAAAAAAACGCGCCAATTTTTATGTTTACCTGCACCGTTTCCACCATTTTTGGCTCTTCTTTTTTGCTTCGTTTCTTCTTCTTCTTGCTGCTTCTTCTTGCTTCTTCTTCTTATTCTGCTGCTCGTTTCTTCTTCTTCTTTTTCTTCTTCTTCTTCTTCTTTTTCTTCTTCTGCTTCTTCTTCGTCTGCCATTGTTGCTCAAGAAAGAAAAAAACAAGACCACCCGATTTTGTAATTTTTTTACTGGATTTCATTCATGTAGCACTGGGAATTACTTCATAAGTGTTTCCTCTCATTCCATTGTTCTACTTTCTTCTTCTTCTTCTTCTTCTTCTTATTCTTATTCTTTGTCCGCCATTGTTGCTCAAGAAAGAAAAAAAAATGTGACCACCCGATTTTGCAATTTTTTGACTGGATTTTGTTGGTGTAGCACTGGCAATTACTTCATAAGTGTTTTCTGCTCATTTGGTAAGTACAACAATGCTGTTTTATTTCAATTTTTAATCTGGGTATAAATCTACTGATTTTCCAACAACTTACAGTAGCTGTTGTAGTTGTTGCAACAAATAATGTGGTTGTTGCAACTTCTACAACAAATTATGAAGTTATTGTAATTGTTGTATAAATGACCTGCAACAACTGAGTAAGTTGTTGCAATAGGTATTCCACTTGTTGCAACAACTCAATTATCTGTTGGAGTCAGCTTCATTTTTTGTCTGAAACAAAACCGAAAAAACTAAAGCTGCTTCCAACAGATTATTGACTTGCTGCAACAAGTTGTCTACTTGTTGCAACAGGTGTTCCACCTGTTGCAACAACTCAATGATTTGTTGGAGTCAGCTTCAGTTTTTGTCTTAAACAGAACCCAAAAAACTGAAGCTGCTTCCAACAGATTATTGACTTGCTGCAACAAGTGTACTACTTGTTGCAGCAAGGTAATACACTTGTTGCAACAACTCACTAATTTGTTAGACATCTTCTACAGTCTGAAACATTACTCCAAAAAACTGAAGCTGACGCCAACAGATTAGTGACTTGTTCCAACAATTTTATTACCTGTTGCAACAAGTAGTCCACTTGTTCCAACAAGACAATAATCTATTGGAACAACTGCTGCAGCTATTTCATTTTGTTATAGATTGGTACTGTCACGACCCGACTAGGGGCCATGACGGGTACCCGGGGCTAACCACCGAGCACCGCTCGTACCAATACCCATCGTACACATCAAGCGTCTATTCATTAATCTTATACTCAAATCATAGGAAAACCATTTCCACGTGAAACATATTTACCTTATATACATAAGCCCTTCGGCTATCAAAATAATGTACATACAATAAGGACATCGTGAGACCATACTACCCACACATACGTATCTACGAGCCTCTACTAGAGTATTAGACATATCGACGGGACAGGACCCCGTTGTGCCCAAACATTTATGTACACAAAATAATAAATCAATGGCACCTTCGGAACAATGGAGTGCCCTCAAAGTCTGCTAGAAGCTCCTATGAATCTGGGTTGCCTCCCTGTCTACCTGTGGGCATGAACATAGCGTCCAAAGAAAATAGACGTCAGTACGAGCAATGTACTGAGTATGTAAAGCATGAGTAGTAACATAAGTAACCGTGAAGGGCAGCATAAAATAAAAGATCAAATACCTTTTTGAGATGTTTGTCATGCTTACTTTACCTTTTCTTAAGGGTCGCGGAATACACATACATATACATATCATAGTACCATATCTGCTCATATACATTAAACATTATCCGTATTCAGCCACGTAGTGGCTCGACAATATCCGTATTCGGCCACATAGTGGCTCGACAGTATCACATACATGTCTTCCCTACCCGGCCATAACAAGGCTCGGTATATCTCATCATCATCATTGCCATCACTACGGAAATCTTTTATCATCGCATACATCTCACAAGCTTATCATAACTTTTCATAGAGCATGCATTTGAATTTAAAGACAATCTATGAAAATCATATCATATTCGTAGCATGAACTTCATAAAAATATCGTATGATAGGCTTTATAATCTCTAAACTTAGGATCATCATTACCATTATCGTATCTATGGCATATCTCTTACCTTTATCTCATATGAAACCCCCTATGAACATAGACTCGTAATTTTTCAGAACATTGGTCATAGGACATGCATTAGAGCTTATAGACAATCTATAACAATATCGGGGTGACATAAGGTCGAGAACCCCCGATTACATTATGGAGTGATCATATTCATCATATCTCACCTTGAAGGAACTAACATTTTAAGGTGAGTGTAACACAACGAGCAACCTCATGGGATCGTAAATAGGGTATCGTATTCATAGCAAGAACTTTATGGAATTAGCATATCATGAACTTTAGAACTTTTAGGATCAACTCATGGTTATAATTATCATACTCGCATCGTATCTCTTTTCTTTATCTTATGAAAGCTTTTTATAATCATAGACTCATAATTTCCGGTGTGTAGGAAAGTCATGGAAATATAGGAGAATTCATGCCATGGAGTCATGCCTTAGAAAGAAAGGACTAGCCTTACATACCTTTTTGTTTAGTTATTTTATCGCTTGATCGTTCTCCTTCCATGCTCACGTCTCTACCTTCAAGAGAGTTCGTATCAACATTAGCTAATCAGCAGCTTAGCATACTTGACTAAAGCTAGAGAAAATTGGGCAGTATTTCCTTTATTTATACGACTTTCCCCATATCATCTATCAACCCCCAAACATCTATAATAACATTCTCAACATTATAACTAGCAATCTTCATTCATCTACATTATCCACATTTCACAACTTCACTTCAATTCTCCTATAATCATGGTCATAGTACAGTACTACGTTTTCTTGCAAATAATGTTTACCCCATGTTCTTAATGTGATTTATAACATATTTACAATCACAATATCTCAAGAATCATTGCACATCTCAAGCTACTACTCAAAATCTCAGTATTCTCATTTTATAACCCATTTTCTATCTCCTTTCATAATCTAAGTCTTTCAACCTCTCAACATCTTAAACAACATGGAATGATCATAAAACTTACCTTAGATAGTGTGGGAATGATCCTTGAGTGAAAATACTTCACTTGATCCAAAACCCTAGTTCACTTCTATAGGAATTTCTTGGCTTGGATGAACTTCAATGAGTTTCATACACTTGATTTTGTTGGTTTGAAGGAGTTGATCATCAATTTCTATTGAGTTCTTATGAAATAAGTGTGTGGAACCCTCTAGAAGCCTTGAGAGAGATGAAGAAGTGTGGGTAATGAAATTAGTGAAGTGGGATCACATTTATATAATTGAACTTAACTCAGCCCGTCGGGACTTCCACGGACACTTATACGGTCCGTATAACATTGCACGGCCCGTATAAGTGGTCGTGGTTCACCACCAGGAAAATATCATCTCTGCTGGGTGTTATACGGACCGTATAATGTTATACGGACCGTATAAGTCGGTCGTATAACCCCATTTCCCTGAAATGATCTCCGTCGTTCGTTTGATCTCCAATCCTTATGGAACCTTCTTGACACTTGTTTAACACCTCGTTAACAATATAAGAGACATTATAACTCTTCTCCCAGACATCATTAAATCATCGCTAGCTTATCACTTGTAAATCATTTTCGATTCGTAACATATACCTTGCCTTTCTTAGCAAACTTTCTTCTCTTACTTCGAATGCCTTTGAAATCTCAATTAGGATCATCAAGTGCAATTTCTTACTTATCGAAACATCGTATACTTCGTTCCCTTCGCTAGTCTATTCACTGTACATGAACAGAATTTTTTTTTCCGAGGTGTAACATTCTTCCCCCTTTTGGAACATTCGTCCTCGAATATTAAGTTCTCGCGAATTCCACGAAAATTTCGCCAAAGTTTCCCCTGTAATATGGCACTACCATCCTGTCATAACAGCCCATAATAACATTGCTTCACAGGGCTACAACACCACAACACACAAAATGGCCATACACGAACAAAAGCATTAAAAGTAAGGTATTGCATTGCATACCTGGGGAAACAGCGTTTTATCTTGAACCACCTTTGGGAGCAATCATTTTAATCCTCTAACACGCACTATCTATATCACTATCTATATTCTTCTTAGTAATGACTCTCGGGTGCAATACTTCCCCGATTCCTCAGAAATATCCTTTCAAGAGATAGAAGTGAGTCGCTTCCCGATATAATCCTCGTTGATACTCAGACTCATCAGTCCTTTTTCTTGCTCCATAATGGTATTAAGTTCCACATGGTTTACAAATCCCTTCCGCTTTCCTTTCTTCCCTATGACCACGATAATGGTATTGATCCACATCTGTAGAGTCTAGATAAACTCAATCCGAGGTATCCTATCATAGGTGTCCGTCGTCGACTTCCTCAAAGGCCTCATAATTTTTGAGAATTTCACAACCCTTTTGTAACTTTCGGAAATTTGCTATAACCATAATAGTACAACAATGAAAATTCCAAGGCGTAATATTCTTTTGGTAAAAGCCCCCCTTCATTCAGTGATCTTATTGCATTCGCAAGTTGTCACACCCCAGGGCTACCGTAGAAAGCATATAACATGTACTTATATCATATTCCAAGTAATTGTCCTATTTATCCTTAACGATAATCCCAACTCAACATTTCAACTCAATTCACCATATATTTTCCTTCAACTGACCCGGAGTATCATGACCACACTATTCTTGTTTACCTCATACTCCTCTTTTTAAGTACCCACTTGGTTTCATTGGCGACGTATAAATACTTGCAAGTTACATAATAGCTCTTTTGTGATTTTTGTACATACATATCTATACATATGCATGTATCCATATACGTATACATATTCGTGTCCATATTCATATCCATAGCATACCCGACCTTGAAGGTTTGGTGGTTTTCGCATACCCAGCCACGACAAGGCCCGGTGTCATACATACCAAAACTCTTTTGTCTATCTGTAGTAACTTATCTCGTCATGCTCTCTTCCTTCCTTTATTTTTCCCTTGATTATCATATCTTATGTTCTACTATAGAAAACCTTAGGCCCCTTTCTTAATTGTCGCTTATAAATCGCAATATCATTAACAACGACTCTACCGTTAGTGCCTTTGCCTCTATTCTAATATAGCATCGCTATCTTTTACAATATCTCTTGAGTTATTTTCTCTCAATGTCACGTAGTTCAAGGTCTTCGCGAATGATTTCCAGTACAGTCTCAGATGCCTGCTCAATTCGTGTTCGTTTATTTACTAGTTATTAGACTCATTTCTGCGTAACTCTCACTCTTTGTTTTAGAGTCTATATCTGTCACATCTTAGGGTCCATTGTTTCAATCTCTACACTTGTATTCTCTTTACTCGCTTCTCCCCTTTAAGGGTTTTACCTGTACCATTCTCAAATCCGTTGCCTCACCTTCAAATCTTGAATTCATATATCCCTTACTATACTACATCTTATTCATGTCGTTTCCCATAATTTATAGCTACGATAATTCATGTGTGAAGTCTTAACATACTCATCTTGCAGTTTTGTAATCAAGTAATACAACCGACATAGCAATCCGAACAAGGATGTATTTTACTTAGCTCCTCTGGTAGTTATGAGTCAATGTCTAAATCCTCTCCAATTAACAACTTTTGTCCCATAGGGATGCTCACAATAGTAGTATGTCTAGTTATCCATACCATCCATGCAATGTCGCTTGCCCTCTTCTTCGGTGCTCAAAGTTCACTTGTAACATCATCTTTGTTTTCCAGAGCTAAATTCTCATGCGCAATTAATACCCCTTATGCCTCATACTCTTTTACTCTTGTGTTGCACTTAACATTGATTTCAAAAACAATCATAATCATATTGTATTTGTCGTTAATGATAGCTTTACTCTATCACTTTATCGTCGTACGGTAAACTCATGACTCATGGCCACCTTTTTCTTTTCAACTCATTACTTCATATACTTTACTCGTTCTAACTTGGTATAGGATATTCGTAGGAGATGAATCTTCCTTTAATCATAACACGACCACTTCTTAAGCGCGCGTACTTTGCGGCGCATTTTCCTTCTCTTTCTATTCCCATTCTTATTCCTTTACATTCCTTCCTCCTCAATTTATCTTATTTCCTCCCGTTTTATAATCAATCCTTTATTCTTCGCACGAGGAACCCTATTCTTAACTTAGTACCGCTTTGTCCTTTAGAATATACTACCTTTGTACCATCCATTCTTCGCTTCCAAAACTTATTTTGTTCATTCTGATCACCCCCTCTCATCCTTATTGTGTTGATCCTCTTCCTAACAATTGTCCTATTTCGTTATTCATCTTTCTGTAGTCTTGGTCTTTTACCTCCAGCTAAAGATATCACTCATGCTCTCGATTATACAAATCACAAACTACTACTACTTTGCCATATCACATTTCTCTGATTCCTTTTTCAAGTTTGCTTGCTATCATTTCTATCATTGCGAAACCTCTATGCTGGATTTTTCTAACAAGGTCTTATAAGCTTTCTTATCTACGGCCCCATGGCTCGCTTGCTGGTTTCACACTTGCATTCATTCTTTATTCATATAGAACAGGTCACATCTTTAGTCGTTTCCTCACTATACTTTACTTACATTGTATTACAGTTCTTGCCACGCTCTCATTATATCTTGATTATAATCAACGCAATAGAGTGCCACTTCTTTACCTCATTCGCAAGCCTACTCGTAAAATAGAATAAACCTTGCGAAGTAAGCATACTCAACCTGTTACTCTTTCTAATCAGCCCTATTACACTTACCATGTAAGTTGTTTTACCAATAGATTCACATTCATTATACCCCTTCGTATTTCATACCCCTGCCTCAGTCATGCTGTTACTTTATTTTGCTAATAGACTTGCCGTATCTTACACTCACCGTTACTGTCAATTCAACAACATTAAGCTCGTCTATTGTAATCGTCAATGATAATCCTAACTTAATCTCGTCCTGCCATTACTTTTTGCACAACATCTTTTCCTGTTAGGACATATTACAAGCTTATATCTTATCTCCTTTAGATTCTAGGAAAATTTCGGCGGAGTTTCCTCTATATCTCTCACTATCCCAAAACCTGCATGCAGCAAATACCAACACAGGGCCAATACATATATGTACGACATATCTCAGCCACACAGGGCTCCCACTTTCAAGTAAAAGCATAAAGATGTTGAAACTTACCTCATATATCACACTTCGAGATGTACTTGATCCTTTAGCGATCTGCCCTGTTATCCCTTCCTATTTA
Organism: Lycium barbarum; assembly: GCF_019175385.1. Classification (NCBI taxonomy): domain Eukaryota; kingdom Viridiplantae; phylum Streptophyta; class Magnoliopsida; order Solanales; family Solanaceae; genus Lycium; species Lycium barbarum. The sequence goes on along the minus strand of NC_083337.1, from coordinate 125,787,677 downwards.
CTTTCCCTTTCATCCTTCAGCTTTACATTTCAATCATACCTCAATATTCTTACCTTATTCGACACACATCTTTCGTACCGTCGCTTACCTTTGTTCTGATTCATTCAATTTGTTTAGTTCACAAACTTATAACTGAACTTATCATCAAGAGATACCTTTAGTCAATTCCTCTGTTGTACTTACACCGACTTACCTCTATGGCAACCAATCCATTACCATATAAATACATATTTCGATAACGTAGCCTCAACGAAGGGGCTTACCTCTGTAACTTTCAATGTCATCAATCACTTTCTTCTGTCAATACCGTTCTTCTGCTGCAATCAAGGGTTAGTATAAGGAATCTCATTTCCTATGGCTTAGCTCTATCGCACGATCTTAGAGATGAAAGAAGAGTAACCATCCTAAATGCCCTGTAGCCTCCTGTTCATAGATGTGGCGCGCAACACACCATAAACAAGACTCTACTAGACACGACTCGTAGACACTTCCTAGGACTGAACAGCTGTGATACCATTATTGTCACGACCCGACTAGGGGCCATGACGGGTACCCGGGGCTAACCACCGAGCACGGATCGTACCATTACCCATCGTACACATCAAGCGTCCATTCATTAATCATATACTCAAATCATAGGAAAACCATTTCCACTTGAAACATATTTACCTTATATACATAAGCCCTTCGGCTATCAAAATAATGTACATACAATAAGGACATCGTGAGACCATACTACCCACACATACGTATCTACGAGCCTCTACTAGAGTACTAGACATATCGACGGGACAGGACCCCGTCGTGCCCAAACATTTATGTACACAAAATAATAAATCAATGGCACTTCCGGAACAATGGAGTGCCCTCAAAGTCTGCTAGAAGCTCCTATGAATCTGGGCTGCCTCCCTGTCTGCCTGTGGGCATGAACACAGCGTCCAAAGAAAACGGACGTCAGTACGAGCAATGTACTGAGTATGTAAAGCATGAGTAGTAACATAAGTAAACGTGAAGGGCAGCATAAAATAAAAGATCAAATACCTTTTTGAGATGTTTGTCATGCTTACTTTACCTTTTCTTAAGGGTCGCGGAATACACATACATATACATATCATAGTACCGTATCTGCTCATATACATTAAACATTATCCGTATTCAGCCACGTAGTAGCTCGACAATATCCGTATTCAGCCACGTAGTGGCTCGACAGTATCACATACATGTCTTCCGTACCCGGCCATAACAAGGCTCGGTATATCTCATCATCATAATTGCCATCACTACGGAAATCTTTTATCATCGCATACATCTCACAAGCTTATCATAACTTTTCATAGAGCATGCATTTGAATTTAAAGACAATCTATGAAAATCATATCATATTCGTAGCATGAACTTCATAAAAATATCGTATGATAGGCTTTAGAATATCTAAACTTAGGCTCATCATTACCATTATCGTATCTATAGAATATCTCTTACCTTTATCTCATATGAAACCCCCTATGAACATAGACTCGTAATTTTTTGGAACATTGGTCATAGGACATGCATTAGAGCTTATAGACAATCTATAACAATATCGGGGTGACATAAGGTCGAGAACCCCCGATTATATTATGGAGTGATCATATTCATCATATCTCACCTTGAAGGAACTAACATTTTAAGGTGAGTGTAACACAACGAGCAACCTCATTGGATCATAAATAGGGTCATTAGATTACAGAAACATTATATCGTATTCATAGCAAGAACTTTATGGAATTAGCATATCATGAACTTTAGAACTTTTAGGATCAAATCATGGTTATCATTATCATACTCGCATCGTATCTCTTTTCTTTATCTTATGAAAACTCTTTATAATCATAGACTCATAATTTCCGGTGTGTAGGAAAGTCATGGAAATATAGGAGAATTCATGCCATGGAGTCATGCCTTAGAAAGAAAGGACTAGCCTTACATACCTTTTTGTTTAGTTATTTTATCGCTTGATCGTTCTCCTTCCATGCTCACGTCTCTACCTTCAAGAGAGTTCGTATCAACATTAGCTAATCAGCAGCTTAGCATACTTGACTAAAGCTAGAGAAAATTGGGCAGTATTTCCTTTATTTATACGACTTTCCCCATATCATCTATCAACCCCCAAACATCTATAATAACATTCTCAACATTATAACTAGCAATCTTCATTCATCTACATTATCCACATTTCACAACTTCACTTCAATTCTCCTATAATCATGGTCATAGTACAGTACTACGTTTTCTTGCAAATAATGTTTACCCCATGTTCTTAATGTCATTTATAACATATTTACAATCACAATATCTCAAGAATCATTGCACATCTCAAGCTACTACTCAAAATCTCAGTATTCTCATTTTATAACCCATTTTCTATCTCCTTTCATAATCTAAGTTTTTCAACCTCTCAATATCTTATGAAACATAGAATGATCATAAAACTTAAGTGTGTGAAACATATCAAAGTTCATCCAAACCAAGAAATTCCAATAAGAAGTGGACTAGGGTTTTGGTTCAAGAAGGGAATTTCCACTCAAGTATTATTCTTCCATTATCTAAGGTGATTTTTATGAACATTCCATGTTGTTTAAGGTGTTGAAAAGTCAAAACACTTAGATTGTAGAAGGATATAGAAAATGGGTCATGAATGTAAGAATAGTGTCATTGTTAAGTAGTAGTTTGGAGTGAATTATGAATATTGATATGTTGTGATTATAGGTATGCTATAAGTGACATTTAGAACATGGGATAAGTATTATATGTGAGAAAACATGATAGCGAACTATGACCACGATTATGGAAGAATCGGAGTGAAATTGTGAAATGCGGATAATGTAGATAAATGATGATTTTTGTGCATAATATTGTAAATGTTGTGATAGATGTTGGGAGTTGATGTGTAAAATGAGGAAAGTTGTATAAACAAAGGAAATTCTGCCCAATTTTCTCTAGCGATAGTAACACTTTCATATAATCGATTAACTAATGTGGATGTGAAACCTCTTGAAAGTAGAAACACGAGCATCGAAGGAGAGAGATCAAGCGATAAAACTGTTAAACGAAAGAGGTATGTAAGGCTAGTCCCTTCTTTCTAAGGCATGAATCTTATGATATGATGTTACCTCCTTCTTCATGACTTTCCTACCTTCCGGAAAACTAAGAGTCTATGTTCATGAATAGCCATATGGGATAGGGTAAGAGATATGTTACGAGTGTGTTAATGATGATGATGAACTTAAGTATGAAGAATCCTAGAGTAATATAAGATGTCCATGAAACTAATGGTCCTAAGTATAGTTCCATTGATGATTTTGTTTTGTGTACACTCACCTTGAAATGCTAGTCCCTCCAAGGTGAGATATGACGATCATGATTACTCTGACATAGCCATGGTTACCTTCAAGTTTTAATGTAGGATTAATGATGAATGTATCATAACGTTAAGGTTATGATAAGGTCATGATATGCCTATGATATGTATGATATTGATGAGCTTATGTTAATTATATGACGATACGATTCCACCGCGCCTAGTTGGCCGGGCATGTCACCGCGAAGGCGGGCTGCATACGATTCCACCGCGCCTAGTTGGCCAGGCATGTCACCGCGAAGGCGGGCTGCATACGCATATGCAGCCCCCTAAACTTGCCTCTTTTTTCCATTTTGACACCTCAACTAAGCGTTATTCCCATTGAACCCCTGAACTTGGCCTCAAGTGTGTCAATCAAACACAATCCAACTTACATATCATATATGGTGAGTTTCATTTTCTTTAGCATGAACGTCAATCGCATCATACGTGGAAAATTCAACCAATTAAAACCCCCCACGCATTTTAATTATACACATCATTAAAATATGTGTATAACGATCTTTTTTCAAGAATCAAGTAATTCGGCCAACCAGGAATTGAAGATCAGCCTTTTGAGATTAAGTTTTAAGCTTTTTTGTGATTCTGGAATAACATAATAGGATCTGGTGTTGCTTAATATTTTTGGTTTCTTATTTTTCAGTTTTCAGTTTTCAGTTTTCAGTTTTAGTTTCCAATTTTGATTTCTTATTTTCCAGTTTTGTTATTTGATTGGTTTAAGTGGTGCTTCTTCACTTGTATAACACAGTAGTATACTTCTTCCTATCTGATGTATATAATTAAAATGGGTGTGTTATTTTAATTGATTGAATTTTTCACGTAGGATGCGATTGACATTCACGCGCTAGGCTAAAGAAAATAAAACTCACTATATATGTTACTATGTAAGTTAGATTGTGTTTGATAGACACACTTGAGGCTAAGTTTAGGGGTTTAGTAAGAACAACACTTAGTTGAGGTGCCAAAAAGAAAAAAAAAATAAGTTTAGGAGGCTGCATATGCATTAAGCCAAGAAAAAAAAAAGACAAGTTAATAATGTAAGGGTAAAATAGGAATTTTAAAAAGCCAATTAGGATAAAGGGGGGAGAATAACTATTGTTTAAAGTTGAGGGGGGAGTTTAATTTTTAAAGCAAAGTTGAGAGGTGAAAATGAACATTTTAAATGAGATGCTACAAGTATTTAAACCAAAGATGAACTACTTTTTGTATTCTTGTTTCCTTTGATGGAAAAAGAAGATTTAGAGTAAAACGAAACTATCTTTAATCTCTTATTAAAGTCCCACAAATTGACAAGATATGAAATATGGTAATTATACTGTTTCTCCTACATGTGAAAGAGGAGGTCTTTTGATTTTCCCCGCCAAACATAAGAGACGCAGTAGTCATCCTCTCCCTTTCTGCTCCCATAAAATATAAATGAACAATACTATTCTCATCTCAAATAATAAATCTAAAGATTGTTGGTCAGGATCCCCAGATCGCTCATCCTCTAGCTATAAAACACGATATCCCTTTTCAATCCAATTGACGAAAAAGAAAAATAATAAAATAAATTTTATAATTAGACAAATGTATATATAGTTATATAGCAATAACTTACAGCAAGCTTTTATCACATCTTTAATGTTACAGTATTTGAGATCATGGAATTATGACTGGATAACTATTTATGGTATCGGCCCATGGTCCAATAAGAGCCTCATCAAAAATGGGCCTTATACATTCCATCACCACACTATTGCACTTAGGCCCAGTTCCCATTCCCAATTGCCACACTTTGTCACCTTTTTTCACCCTTTCCTTGGCTTCTAAGTAAGCTAATTCATACCACAAGGAAGATGAAGATTGATTCCCAAACCTATGCAATGTCATCAATGCTGGCTCCATGTCTCTATCTCCAAGCTTCAACCTCGTTGCAGTCTCTCTCACAACCGATTTCCCCGTAGCGGGGAAGCAAAAATGTTGAAATGCTGTTCTGAAGTTAGGAATATAAATTTCCGTTGAACATTTAGGAGTTTTGTACCTTAAGACGGATGCAACAAACCTTAGTTTCTCTATTAGGGGGAGGAATCTCACCCCGAGAACGGGGATGTGGGACCGCAGAGTATCTCCAGCCACCTGCAAGACGTCCCCGTTCAATCTAACTCCAGTGATTCCACTCGAGTCCTCATCACGATAAGCAGAGTAATAACGCTTGTCATCAAAGGCTCCTTGCGTCCTAAGTGTCCAAAGCAACTTATATTTAGCATCCCTTTTCGCCTCTTTCTTGTTACTAAGCAAGACCGCAGCGCCCCCCATGCGAAAAATGCAGTTCAAGATCATGAAAGCGCGTTCTCTCCCGGGGTACCACCCCGTGGATAAGATCTCGGTGCTAAGAATGACCGCGTTGAAGTTCTTGTGTGTCTTCATTATGTTTCTAGCCATATCAATGGCTAGAGAGTTCGCACTACAACCCATTCCACTTATCGTATAGCTTTTCACCCCTTCTTTCAACGCGTACTTGTTGACGATAATGGAAGAAAGAGAAGGGCTAGGGCAAAAGCCACTGCAGTTAACAATAAGTATATCTATATCCTCTGGAGAAATATTTGTTTTGGACAAGAGATCTTCAAAGACAGCGAAAAGGACCATGTGTACTTCATTGATAGCATCTTTTTGGCCAGATCTTGGAGGGATATAAAAAAGACCTGGTGGGAAGTAAGTTTGGTCTCCCAAACCAGAAAGTTGAAGAATCTTGGATATGAAAGAGACACTTTTATCATCAAAGAAATCAAGCTTTGTTGCATGCTCAATGTAGGTTGAGAAAGGAGCTCTCAAGTAATTTGGTGGCTTGAAACATGTGAAATCCACAACATAGACAGGACTAGTTTTTGAGATATAGGCCAAGGAAATGAAGTGTATAAGAAGAACACTAAAGGGTACAATGTGAAACACAGGCTCAACATTTTGTAAGATAATGAAGGATTCCATGGAAAAGAAAAGCAAAAGAACCAAGACTTTGAGACTCTCCATGAAAGTTGATGAAACTTGCTTCAATAAAAGCTTGCAGAAATCTAAAATTGTGGACTTTTCCTCCATGATAATAAGAAAAGGAATTGAAGAACACAAAGGATAATAACACTATTTTTTGCAAAGAAGTTGTTGATGTGTATGGCTTTCCTGAATGAACTTATAAATGCTCATCTTCTCACATTATTGGACATATAAATCAGTACAGCATAGTTGCTGTGAGTATTTTTGTACGGTTGGGAGTTATAAGATTTAAAAAACTTGAACAGTTGATTGCTTTAAAATACGTATATACTATATCAACATGAAGAAATGTTGATACCACAAATTAAAATCTTGCCAGTTGGTTAGTTTGGACATGCCATGTGATAGAAAGCAGAACATGCCTGGTCAAAATTGGATTGCCTATATATGGCATTTTAAATATTTGGATCTTTTAAGAAAGCAGGTTGATGAATCAATTGCCACTTCCAGAAATATAATTGTGATTTGACTTTTCATCTTAAGACGTGTCAAACCCAAATCCTCCAATTATTGTAAATTTTGAAAAGTTCAAATTTTATAACCATTAGAGCATTTTTTTTACACCATCAGTCATACAAAAGATATTTACAGTTAAACTTCCTTAAAATGTGATATTTGAAATCTTAAAATTCAAATATATTACCTGCTACAATAGGTAAAAATGACCCGATAGTGTAAAATATGTTTACACTGACGTATATTACTTAAACTCATTTGAAATTTGACTTTTCACGCAAGATTAACCCCCAAATATATATGCAATCTCATGAATGCATCATATAATTGGCTCGGTATTCTGGACTAATTTTAATCAATGATTTTCCTTTTTTCCTCATAAATCATCTTTACAATAGTATCTATAGATATGGGATGAGATTCCCTCCGGTACATATTGGTCCAGTATTGTTCAATGGACTTACCGATTAATGTCATTTGTGCTTTAATAAATGAAAGGTTGAATTTCACCCTTCTCATCTTTTGTAGAATAGCCAGGTATTTGGTCAAAGTTAAAAATTTAACTCACTTCACCACGCATTGAAGGCTGGTGGTAGATCAGAACAAAATTGGACCCAAGAAGCACAAGACAACAAGGTGCTTCAACTAGCTTGCCTCTGTTGGAGCTTTTGTTCAGTGGAGCCATCACTTTCTGCATGGTATATGAGAAAATTCTCTTCTAAATTCCTATTGCATTTCCATCTATTTCAATTACATAGTTTGTGTCATCCGAAAAAGGCCGATTTTGTCCTTTGGGAAACATCAGAAATAAGGTCTATATCACTGGAAAAAGCTCTTATACATAAACTACCATATAAATCCATCGGAAAGAGTTAACAGATCAAAATTACTATCAAGAGGTCGTCTTAACCCAGCTTGATTCCTGCCATACGAGATTAAAGTGAGATAATGTTCAATAACGGTAGAAAAGTTGTTTGGTTCATATTTTGCAACACTCAGTCATGTTTTGCTAAGATTATATATATAGTAGTAGTAAAGTGACTTTGTCGCCTCAAAAGATGAGCAGGATGAAATCCAGCCTTCCATTTTTTTAAATATACACGTGGCATTAATCAGTAAGTTCATTAAACAATACCGGGCCAATTAGTATGGCAGTGGATCTCATTCCAATATTGGTATGTGCGTCATTTCTTGAATTAATTTCAAATCTTATAAGTTTACTTTTATACATTCGCAATTTAATAGTTTTAGTACTTTTAGATCACCTAATAGCTAACTACACTAACCATCCCTAAAATTGATATTAATAACTTGTAAACTAAAATGAATTATTTTCTACAACATGTCAATATAAACTTTTTTTTTTTTAATATTATCAGTGATATAGATAAATGCGTTCATTAATGTTCTCTTTTAAAAGAAAAAGAGGAACACCCCACAAATATAGCACTCAAGATTGGCATGGAATATGGACTAGTACATTTACAGCTTGTTTGACATTTCCATACTATTATGGATGGGGCATGAGCCTGACAGGACAGACTTATCAGGGACCTTGCTGTAATTGGTGTTGGTTCATCCAATTATATTCATTACCCCAACTGTCCCTACGGACAGCAAGATTTCCCAATTGCATTTTCTCCTTTTCTTTTTTTGATTAAATAAATAAATGCGCGCACAGATACACACGGTTGAATACATACAGGTACTTGTTCCATACTTTATTATCCATATAAGACGGGGTGGGGTATTCACAGAAAATCAAATTAAATTGAAGAAAAAATAATGATATCTTTTTGGTTTGATTTTGATTTTTTATTTTTGAAATCGATAAAATTTGATTTGGTTATGATTTTAAGTAAAAAATAACCAGAAAAATTGAACCAAATCGACTGTATAAATACATATTTTAAATTATAGTTGCACATATATGTATATTTGTACATGAACTCTTTAAAATTTTATAGTACATATTAATTTTTTGCATTCTTGATTCATAATCTAGGTGTTTGCCTTTATAGTTATTCAATTTTTTGCCTTAGTTTTCTAGTTTTATTTGTAGTCTTTATTTTGATAAGTTCAAGAATCTATTTCATGTTAAAAATAACTTGTCTTTGAGTCATTTAATTCAATTATTGAAGATATCTTGGAAATCACAACTCTTTAATTTTTGGAAAAAAAAAATGATTGTAAAAAGTTATAGTGAATTCCTTGAAAATTGTTAAATTCTTGGACAGTGCGTATAATTTCTCAGAGGAAGCTACATATATAACTTGATTACATATATAGTTCCCTCTTTTCTTAAAGCATAATTAATTTGGTAGTGTTATGCTGGAATGTAATCACTCTATTATATGTTTCGAAGTATATTGTCACGTATTTTAAAAAATTGATAAAAGACTGAATAAATCGAAAAACTGACAGAAATTAAAGCTATAAAAAATCGACTTAATTGGTTTGGTTTGATTTGGTTCCAATATTTTAAAAAATTGACTTTTATAGTTTGATAATTTTTTGTGATAAGTCATAAGAACCCATCTGAACTATGGCGAAATTGTCGGTCACACAAACTATGCGAGGATCCTATTAACCCCTGAACTTAATTTTTTCGAATGATTTACCCCCCTAAACTATGCAAGGGTCCTATTACCATCCTGAATTTAATATTTCTGTAAACCATTGAATTATTTTAGTATAGTTTTTGCTGTTGTCCAAGTGCAATTCTTGGTCCTGGTTTTGCTGCTGTCTTAATGCAGTTTTTGGTGGATTTTGGGCTGGTTTTAGCTACTCTTTGGTGCATATTTTTTTGAAATTGTTCCAGCTTGATCCAATGACATGAACAAGAACAACAACTTGCAAGCTATACACCAAATAAATGAAGGAAACATGTGCAAAATACTAACTTTACAAGTATGACAACTTCATAAATAAAAAGAACCTCTGAAGAATAATTTTATAGATATCAAAACGAGTGATGCTGCTTCATAGATACAAAAATCAGTGCAAAAGTTGACTTAAATGTGCAGTAACACAATCTTAGTAGACACAACGGATTAAACATAAAACCCAGTGCAATCTTGACAATTAAGTTCAGGGGGCTAATAGGACCCTCGCCATAGTTTAGAAGTGTGAATAATACAGAAAAATTAAGTTCATGAGAGTAATAAGACCCTCACATAGTTTACGTGTGTAACTGACAATTTCGCCATAGTTCAGAAGGGTTCTTATGCCTTATCCCTAATCCCTTTTTAGGGGAAAACCTACCGAAACAGATCCCTTAAACACCCCAGCATATAAGTCATAGGCTCATTGCTTTCACTTTGTTTGGTTTACTATCTAAGGTTCCATCGCCTATAATGTCATTAAATCAACAACAATTAAGATCGATTATATAATTTTTTGTTGACTATGTTGATTCATTTAAACATAATAAATTAGTTAGTGTCATGCACTTATGCTGCCAGTCAATCTATCGCAAAACCTCCTTGTTTATCCACTAAAATCGGTAAAGTAAACTAGTCATACAGGCAGAATCACCATTAAATGTGATTTGGAAAAATGATACTGTTGTTAGCTGTGAACTTATTCTTTAGAGAAACAAAGCGATATCGACTATGTTAGGGGACGACAAAAGATATCTATCTATCTATCTATCTATATCTATATCTATATTATTTTAAAAACATGAATATAAATGTTGATTGACCAAAATATTCTTTAAATATTGAACGACTTTTATACTCTTTATTGATTAGATATCTCTACGATATTGATGTACAGAAACGTAAAATTAATTCATTAGTTGTTGGGTCCAAGTCAAAATGTAAAATCCAAATTTAAGTTAAATTCGTACTCTTGGTATCTACAGATTTCTTTTGTTATTTTACACCACCAATGACTCTTATTTGTAGGGTCCAATCAATAAAAGTGTATACGGTAAAAACCGGATCAATTTGTGACCGATAAGATCAGAGCAAAAGACAGATTCGAATAGGGCACGAATACGTTCGATCTTACTCCACACCGGGGGTGTTGTACCGGACACAGCAGATTCGAGCCAAAATAAGCGTGTCCGTTAGTCCGAATAATCTGAGCCCGAATGTGCGTGTCTGTTGGTCCGGATAATCAAGTGTGAGGCTGCCACGCGTCATAAAACCATTTCGCCATTTGCGCTGACAACGGTACGGGTGTCAGACTGTACGAATTAGCCTTATCCTTTTTAGGGTTTATTCAGAAAGGTTTTATTTGGTAGTGTACTAAGGGCCCATTACGAAAACCTATAAATAGAGGGCACACCCCCCCCCCCCCCCCCTTCCCTCTTCCTTTATTAGGTTAGCTTTTTCCTCATATCACAACATTATAACCATCTGAAATATTAAAAGTTCTCTTCAAGCATTTTGGTCCGAATTTGTGGTGTTCATCCAAAACCGAGCTAATCTTACATATTGTTTGGCACTTTCAATCTATCTCATTATAATTATTTAGCACATTTAGTACATATCATCCGCTTATTATATACTATATATACACATATATATATAAATATAATCGTATACATATTCATTTAGATTTCATATTTTCCAAAAGATTTCGTTCATCCACATATCCTATTCACCACTTACAAATTTAATTGTTACCCGTGTTTCGGGGTTAACAAAAAGGTCTTGATTAGCCAAAAATTACGTTAGTTACAGTATTTTAATTCAAATTAGAATCAAATATCAAAATTTAAGAGACCTACACTCAGAGGCGAATCCAGGATTTCAAGAAGATGAGTTCACCTTTTTTTTTTTTTTTTTTTTTTTTGAAAAAAAGACCAGAAGTGCATTGAGTAGGGTTCAATCCCGCAACCTTAAGGGATTAAACCCAACACTTAACCAGTGCTCCACTCAGTCTAGTTTAACCATGTGTTCCTTTAGTTAATATTAGATATAATTTAAGGATTATATACAGAAGATATCGAGTTTAGTCAGGTGACCACGTGTTCACGTGACCCATTTTTAATGGGTAGATTCGCCCCTGCCTACACTACTTATAAACCTTCCTATTATTTAGGAATCAGATTGTATATTAGAAGCATGATTTTACTTTTAAAGTCGCATGTTAATTCTTCCTTGCGGAAGATGTGGAAAGTGAGGCATTAGCTCTGCTAACCCTAAACAAGCATCTGTTGGGATTAAGGTAATAAATTTTCTCTTTGTGATCCATGTTAGTGGTGGCGTTGTTTTTAATTTTTATTATATTGTTTCAACATTTTAAATTTGAGGATAATTATTTTGCCATAATTTCATAGTTTAATTAGGTTATCAACGCTAAATTTCTATCTTGAATCTTGATCAAAGTACACTTCTTTAACTCCTTTTTTCAATTCTATGTTTTCAATCTGAAGGACATAAGGTAACACATATACACCTATTAGTTTCTTCTTCTCTTTTCAACGGTGCGTGATGTATCTTTAATGGACGTTTAATGATACTTCTTATATTCGGACAATATTTGTGAAATCGCAAATAGTCGTACGTTTTGAAATATTTGACGTGAAAATAATTTTTTTTGACTATCCTAACTTCTTAATGTTGATAGGTTAGCTGGGAGCGAGAAATTCGGGGTAATCAACGATTTTGAAGTTAATTGTGGTAACATTTTTCTGATTCATGTTATAGTTTGCAGGACACTAAATAAATGATGATGTTGTAGGTTTCCTTGCTCTTGCACTATTAGCAGACGATTCATGTTATCTTTTAGTCATACCATGTTTTCTATGTGGGGAAAAACATGAAAAAAATAAATATCGAGAACATCAATTTCAAAGAAGTATTAAGTGGATACAAGCACGAATAACAATCTTGGTTGACCAAAGTATCGTTTAAATACTGAATCATTTTATATCCTTTTAATCTAATTCTACCATATTTCTATTGGTTATTTTTATAAATAGAAAAAATATAATAATTGAAAATATAATTTAAAATAAATACTTCTGAATTTCAATTCTGGATCTAATCAATTAAAGAGTCTTTACCTATCTTCAAATAATGAGAAGATATCCACCTAGTATTCGTATTTGCCTAGAAGTAATTTTGTTATTGAATGTTGCTTTGTCCGTATTAAAACAAAAAATAAATAAATTAACATAGATAATTATTAGGTTATTATTTGATCATATTTTGATAGGTTTAGGTATCTTTAGATTACCTCATATATTTGATCTTAAAAGATAGAATAAGAGTTAATTTAAGTTAAGTACCGTTCTTATTTTAAGATAATGAGTATAGTAAATGTTGGATAGAATTATAATCTTGAAGAGTTTATCACTTAAAAGTAAAAAAACAGAAAAGTGCTTTTGTGTGATAAACTTTAAGTTGGATGACTTTTATATTATAAAAAAATAAAAAGTGACTTTTGCGTGATAAATTCAAAGTTAAATGACGACCGGATAGATGATTTTTGTAGGAATCAATACAGATATACTCAAAATAAAATAGGAGGATGCAAGAATAGCTATAATACAATTTTGATTATCTTGCAAGTCGGAAGATATAAATTTTTATATTGAAAGAAAACAAAATAGTTGAAATTGTTTCTTTGTATAAACATTTCATCATGAAAACCACCATGAAGTCAGAAAAATTTACGACGATGGGAGGACTTGATTTTTTTAAGAATAATATTTTACTTTTGTGATCAATTCAAATCTATTTAATAAATAACTAAATATTCTTAAAATTGAAAGATATTCTTATAATTTAATTTTGCTTGGTAGCGATTTTCAGGGAATAACGTGCAAACCACTTTCGTAGAGACTAGTACTATATTAAAAGCATGAACTCCCTAACTTAAAAGTTAAATTACCTAAATACCCCTCAAAAAAATTAAAGACCTTATTTAAATATCTTATGTGAAAAAGGAAAATATCATAACACGTACAAACACCAAGCCGACGCTTCGTAATCCAGTAATATTCACAAGTCACAACTTTCAGTAAAAATCGCCGGCTATTAGGCTAAAGCAATTTGTTGCAAAACAATGTAGCCAACCCGAAAAAATAATCAACAATTAGAGGATATGAATTGCCTCAGTTTCCATTTAAATTCACAGATTTGGAATTAGCATTCGCTGTCATTACTCTCACTTTTCTTTTGTTTATGGTTATTTTAGAGCAATCACGTTTTCTTTCATCAATCAGGGTATAATTTTGTTTATTCGAACAAGGCATAAATTTGCCACTACTCATCAGTCATTAGTATGACTTCTTTTTATTTAAAGGCTTGATTTCCTACTAAATGCAATATATTTTGAGGATTTATTATTGAGCATATTTTTGAAAAGAATTATCTTCAAGCACTATCCTTTGAAATGTTCATCTGCTACTATTTTAATTTTAATATTAGAAACAAATGGTAAAAAGAAGGGGGGTTCACCAAACGTAACAAGTCCAAGACAACTGTCTAATTTTATTATTTGATTCTTCATTTTTTGAGGAGATAACATGTTATATAATGTCTAACTTGATGCTTCAGGCAGTCTTACTGTAACTTCTCCAATATTACTTGGCAAGAAACCGGCTACATCACGCCATTGTATGGAGAAATTGAAACAATTTGATGAAGATAAAATTATCGGAACCTGAAGAACATGTCAAAAACAAGAGTTCAAGAAGAAAGTATTACCGAAAATCGGTTCTACATCCTTAACTTTACTTATTTTTTTAATCTGCTATTAACGCTATGTGATTTTCGTGAAGCCCAACATTTGTGAACGACAAGGTAGATATTTCATGAAAATGATGATCTCAAAATATATATTATTTTATCCATGCATACACATTATGATTGCGAATAATATATTTTTTAAATGTTATATATAGCTATTATTCCTTTGTCAAAATGCAAATTAGTTGGCACGGATATTTTTTTTAACCGGGAAAAAAATGGCATGGGTTATTTGTTCACATCGCTGAATAAACATCTATATCTTCTATATATAATATAAAGTTAGATATAGATAAAGTGATGTGACACCTCTCTCTAATCACCATTCCTATTTATCTTTTTTCTCTTTTTTTAGGCCTTCTTCTAATTATAAAATGACAATATCTAATAGTTTAAGTACTTTTCTCTTTGTGTGTTTAATGTTTTTACAAGGAGTAACTACTCATAACTCACACCTCTTCAATTTCTACTCTTAATAATATTTGCATAATGCATGCCCATACTTTTCATGTCCAACATAAAGATTGTAGCGTTGATGAAATGGGCGGATGGTTACAACAATTGAATTGGCAATTAATAAAGGGTCATTAAAGTTGCAATAATTTAATCAAAATAATGGGTCATTAAAAGTTTCACATGTGCCTTTTGGGTTGTAGAATAGAATATTTATATAATCCAAGCTTAAGTTTTAACTATCCCAAATTTTTTTATGTGATTTATATCTGGTATGAACAAATGATTTTTTAATAGTTGATGTCTTTTCCTGTTGTTTTTAGTACCCTGGTGTGCTAGTACATGGTACACATATTACAATGGATGTCAAGATGATAACTACATAGATGGTATGTCATCTAGTTTTAGCTACTCTTTGGTGCATATTTTTTTGAAATTGTTCCAGCTTGATCCAATGACATGAACAAGAACAACAACTTGCAAGCTATACACCAAATAAATGAAGGAAACATGTGCAAAATACTAACTTTACAAGTATGACAGCTTCATAAATAAAAAGAACTTGTAAAGAATAATTTTATAGATATCAAAACGAGTGATGCAGCTTCATAGATACAAAAATCAGTGCAAAAGTTGACTTAAATGTGCAATATCATCATCTTAGTAGACACAACAGATTAAACATAAAACTCAGTGCAATCTTGACAATTAAGTTCAGGAGGGTAATAGGACCCTCGCCATAATTTAGAAGTGTGAATAATATGGAAAAATTAAGTTCATGAGAGTAATAAGACCTCACATAGTTTAGATGTGTAACTGACAATTTCGCCACAGTTCAGAAGAGTTCTTATGCCTTATCCCTAATCCCTTTTTAGGGGAAAACCTACCGAAACAGATCCCTTAAACACCCCAGCATATAAGTCATAGGCTCATTGCTTTCAATTTGTTCGGTTTACTATCTAAGGTTCCATCGCCGATAATGTCATTAAAATCAACAACAATTGAGATCGATTATATAATTTTTTGTTGACTATGTTGATTCATTTAAACATAGTAAATTAGTTAGTGTCATGCACTTATGCTGCCAGTCAATCTATCGCAAAACCTCCTTGTTTATCCACTAAAATCGGTAAAGTAAACTAGTCATACAGGCAGAATCACCATTAAATGTGATTTGGAAAAATGATACTGTCGTTAGCTGTGAACTTATTCTTTAGAGAAACAAAGCGATATCGACTATGTTAGGGGACGACAAAAGATATCTATCTATCTATCTATATCTATATCTATATTATTTTAAAAACATGAATATAAATGTTGATTGACCAAAATATTCTTTAAATATTGAACGACTTTTATACTCTTTATTAAGTGTCATATAGATATAGTTCAAACTCCTCTCAAGTTTTTGTTTTCTTTACAAATCAACTTTCTGTTTTCTTCCCCCTTATTTCTGCTTTCTTTTTTAATTTGCTTACTCAAAAGTTGACAAGAACTATTTCTAATTCTACAATTACTTTGAAAATAAAATATTCCCATACTTCTGAAGGAATACTAGAAGGAAAATGCTAGTCAAAGGATAAATTAGATTTATAAGTTCTAAGAAATATTTTGGAATATCTAATGGTTTTAATTTTTTTTTACTTCAAATATCCAAGTTTCAAATCTATATTACATATTTTGTCTGCCCGTATTAGTTTATATCATAATGATATAATTAATCTTCTTGTGAACCTGCAATACTAAAGAAAAAATTAAGGTCAACTTGTGAGGGTCTTTATTGTTCGTTCATTTATTATTTCCTTCAGACTTATTCCGATTAGCTTTTACCAATTAGCATGACCTCATAATAGAATAAGGAAAAGTTTCATTCTCTCAAAGAGATGTGAAGATTGATGTTGCAAAGTTACAAAATAAATCCCCAAAATAAATGTTTTGGTGAGATTTTCTGACCAAGGTCGATGCTTCATCAAATGAATATATCGCACGTTTTCCCTTCATGGGCTGACTTTAATTTTTGCCCTTAGCAATCGAATTTATGTCCAGCAGGCATAAGTTCTTTAAGGGCGCGTGACATAACTTGTGAGATACTATGATGTGAAAACAAAAGCGAAAAAGTTATTTGTTATAAGAGACAAAAACTAAAGACCAGCACAAAATAGGGGCATAAGTGTCAATGACCCCTATCAAATTTGCCATTGTTGGGCTTACAAGATATTTCTTCATTTGCAACGGCTGGCAGCAGGGTTGATCATTGTTCGGTTTGAGTCAGTTATCCTCTAAAAGATGACCAAATCAATTTAGTCGATTTTTTAAATGTTAGAATCAAATCAAATCAATGGAGTTGGTTTTTGTCGGTTTTGTCGGGTTTTTCGGTTATTTTGGTTTTCTGTCGATTTTTATTTAAATATGACAATATATGTCCAAGCACATATTAAATTGACTATTTTCTAGCATAACACTCCAAATCAATTACTCCTATTTGAGAAAAGAAAGAAATATAAACCTAATCAAGTTATATATGTACTTTGTCCAAAAATTTGTATGCATCATCTAAGAATTTAACCATTTTCAAGGAATATTAAAAAAAAAAAAAATCTTATAATGAATTTGTTTTTGTGCAATAAATTAAAGATCTAGTTGTGATATACTAAGATATCTTGACGAATAATTAAAGGACTCAAAAAAAAGTTATTTTGAACAAGAAATAGAATTTTAGAATTATCCAAATAAAAATAACAAATCAAACTAGAAAGTAAATACAAAAATTGGATTACTATAAAGGCAAAAACATAGATTATGAATCAAGAGTGCAAAAGATTAATATCGTAAAATTTCAAACTTTTTCTGTAAAAGTATACACACATACATATATAATTTTTAGATAGATATTTATATTGTCGATTTGATTCGGTTATTTCGGTTATCTTTTGCTTAAAATCAAAATCAAATGAAATTTTGTAACTTTATAAAATGAAAAATCAAACCAAAAAGTGTCGATTTTTTTCTTCAATTTGATTCGATTTTCGGTTGGGTTTGAATTTTCAGTTTTAAGTGAGCACCCCTAGCTGGCAGCAATAAATAATGGCTCCTTTTTCTCGTTCTATTTAATCCGTTCCATTGGCTCTTTCAAAGTGTACAACTTCCCTAATCAATGCTTGAGCAGAAACTGAAGTATCCCAGTCTAGTGCTATAATTTAGTCTTCAACTCTTGTTTTCACTTTCATAAGTGCAAAACCTTAGGTTGTTTGTCGGTGTAAGAAACCTAATACTTCCTCCATCCAATTTTACTTGTCCTGTTTGACTTAGTACATCTCTTACTTGTCCTGTATTGACAGAGGCGGACCCAGGATTTTGAGTTCGGGGGTGCTGGATTCAGGAATTTTGAGTTCGGGAGTGTTCTATTAACTATTTATATCTGTTTCCTTTATATTTTCTATACAGTTATACACTCCGTAACTGAATTTAATGGGTGCCGGAGCACCCAAAATTTCTACATAGGTCCGCCCCTGTGTATTGACTTAGTACATCTCTTAATGAGCTATAAATAGAATGAAACTTTTACTATATCACCCATAATTATTACGAAGTCATCTAATGATTGAAATCAATAAAACATACTTTGAAGTTGTGCAACCACTAAGAACTCGTTGTCCAACCCTATAATGAGGGTAAAATATGTATAAAATGGTAAATTTTCTCTTGATTATTCAAACTGGAAAAGTAAAAACAGACAACTAATCTTAGTATACATGACAAGTAAAAATGGATTTGAGGGAGTAGCAGCTAACTTCCCCACTTCAAAGGATTGGTAATAACTATGGTCTGAGCTTTTCTTATTTAAAAAAACAGTCAGTAGCATGGTTGAAACTTTGAAAGTATCTTAATCAGCCAAGCCGCTTGCAGCTCTCATTTCTTAATACAAGATATTTTAATGAACATTATTTCAAAGTTTATGGACTTGCAATTTTAGCAGCATACTCACAAACAGGAATGTTTGTGGAGACTTGTTATTTGCTCATGTAGCGTATAGATTTCAAAAATGTTGCAAAAGCGTATAGATATCAAAAATCCAGCAATTTCAGTTTAGGCACTTGTGCCAAAATCTACATATCAATTTGAGAAGGCAAAGATAGAACTTAGAACATTCATTTGGCAAACAAACAAATATTTTGGTGAAAAGGCAGTTCTTTTGTTTTACCACCATAAAGCTTGTCATAAATGACTATAAAACCCTGTTCATGTCAAACATAAAACAATTATCTAGCTGGCGAGAAATGGCATGATTTTTTTTATGCAACGATAGGTATGACTGAGAAGCAGTATCGGGCAAGAACAATTGAAATTCTCTAGTACTTGCATTGCATAGTTGGCCCCTACTATATACACAATCAGACTCAAGAATCTGCTGATGTTAATAGTTACTAACAAGAATCTTGAGTTGTGCCTTGTCAACGCAAATTCTTTTCTTTTGATCAGTAGTGCCTTGTCCAACACCAGATGAAGATACCATGGGACAGTTGTTTCAGTCACTGATTTTTCACAGCTTTGTCTAAAGCATCGAAAACACTCTGCAAAGTAACATCCTCCACAATGATGACCTTATCCCTGGATTTCGACCCAGAACCTATAGAAACTTGTCTTTTTTTGACCCCAACAACCTGTCCAAAATTAAGAAGTGAAATTTTACCCAAGGAATTGTAGCTTATTTTCATGTTAAACACAAGTAAGAAGTATCCACGGAATTGGAGCTTATTTTCGTCTTAAACACTAGTGAGAAGTATGCATCTGCCACAATCTTAATCAAAACCAAATTCAAGTGGCTGTCTATGTAATTGGTTTCTAAGTCTATAACTCCATATCAGAATAACAAACGAACAGGTATAGGAAACTAGGAAACTACTTTCTCCTCTTTTTCACCATTTAGCCTCTATTATCCGTAGGCTACAATATGCAGTTGTAGCAGTTTATCAGAGGATGGTATCAAATAATGGAAGAACACAAAAAAGAGCAGAAAAAGATGCTTTTGTAAATGTAAAAAGTTAATATTAATGATGAATACAAAAATACATAACAATGGATTCGCTAAGCAATTGTCTTACCAAATTGCTACTCAGACACTAGAAGCTCCCTATAAATGAAAAAATACCATTTTATCAAAATGAACCCCGCAAACTTGTGGCCACTGATTTTAGCTAGGTCAAATTTCAAAGTGGGTAATGGTCTGAAGGTGTCTTTTTGGAATGAAAGATGGTGTAGCCAGGCATCTTTGAGGTAAATGTATCCAGATATATACACTTTGTGTCAAACTCAACAAGCCACAGTGGCTGACATGTGGACAGGGCAAGGTTGGAATCTAAATCATAGAAGAAATCTGAATGATTGGGAAATGACAAGAATTGCAGAAATTTATGACATAGTTGCACAGTTCAACAATCTATCAGGGGAAAGTGACACTTTGGAATGGAAATTTGAGAGTACAGGAAGCTTCACTGTTAATTCTGCATACAGGAATCTGAACTCAACAGGAATACATGAGGAAGGGTGGCCATGGAGGATGATTTGGAAAACAAAAATTCCTTACAAGGTGAACTGTTTTTCTTGGCAATTGGCTAAGGAGGCAGTGTTGACTCATGAAAACTTGAAGAAAAGAGGATTTCAACTTTGTTCAAGATGTTACTTATGTGGAGAGCAAACAGAGACAGTTAACCATCTCTTTTTGCACTGCAAGTGGACAGACCAGCTCTGGCAAATTTTTATCAGTATGAGGAAGATCAAATGGGTGAAACCAGGAAGCATAAAAGAAATGATGAGGAGCTGGAACAAGGATGGCAATGCAGCAAAGAAGGAGGAGAGATGGAAGATTGTCCCTGCAAGTATCTGGTGGACAGTGTGGAAGGAGAGAAATCGGAGATGTTTTGAAGACAAGCAGAGCAGCATTCAGAAACTTAAGATGAATTGTATAGCTCTTTATTACTTTTGGTGTAAACAGAAGGTGTTAAGTCAAACAGAAGATAGTTTTACAGCTTTAGATTGGTTGTAATCTAGTGGAATATAGGAGGACAATATGTAAGATGTAACACTTTTGAAGGGGGACTACATATTTTGATGTAGTATACCTGTGAATATATAGACTAACTGTGACCTTTTTCAAAAAAAAAAAAAAAAAAAATTATTGAGGGTTTTCTTTCAACAAACACTCCATTCCTTTTTCTGCCTTCCATGATCTATATATGGCATGGTACTACGGTAGCAGTTAATATTTCTTTTTTTGATAACCAAGAAAATCCCAAGTACCAGTGACACAAAATTCGAAACTCAGTGTATAATCGGCTCCCCTCTATCCTTTTCCACTTAAATATCAGGTTTTTGTCTATGGCAGGGTTAAAACTCATGAAATGCGCTTAACCCAAACATCACATGCTGCGCTCTTTCCACTAGACCAAAGTCTGGGGGAGATAGAATAGCAGTAAATTAGGACCCTTACTCCCACAATTTGCAAGTACTTTCCCTCTCCAAGATCCAAAGAACAAGGATGAGTTTAGTATTCCTGTGACATTTTTCTTTCGGCTTCCTTTTTAAGACAAACCAACTCAAGATGAAAATCACCTACGAGAAAAAGGAAGGGGTTAATTTCACTATTGTCATCGTACTAAATTTCTAAAACTAAATCATGTAACCAAAAAGTATCAACGATTCCTAAGCATCTCCGAAAATTAAAGCCCCATAAAATCATTGATCCGACAATGAGAAATATATATAAACTACCACATATGTATTAAGTAAAGAATGCCATCAGAATTATTTTTTTACGTCATCAACACAATTATGTTTGACTTTCTTCCTCTTCTTTTCCCTCACCAGAAACTTGGCTGGAAATGCTACCCCAGAGATGTCCTTCAGCCGGCAGCTAATGCCTTTGGCTATACGACCCTCACCCTTTTATCTTTCTTTTGGAACCTTCACCAGTGAAAATCCATTCAAAAACCAATACCCCAAAAATCTTCTCTAAAAGAAACACATTAAATCTTAAAGTCAGTTCTCCGGGGCTTGCAAATTCTATGTCACTGTCAACGGATTTGTGGCTCACAGGCTAGTCCATCACCCTCTTCCCTCTGTCTCTTGTTCCAAACCCTGTAACAAACACTAATCAGCCAGGATCTTGATAAATCTAGCAAACGCTGACTCCATCTTTTCGGTGTTACTTCTCCAGTGAGTAGTTTATGTTCCAACTCCATTGGCATGTCATAGTCATGACTTACCAAAATCTAACCTTCTAATCAAGCCCCCCTCCCCCCCCCCCCCCCCCCCGGGGTACGAAGGCATTGTTTGGTTCTTCATAATACTCTCAAAAGCTCACTTGAGACGTGCTTAAGCCCTACAGATAGATGCAAGATAGGATGTGCACTTCCGCTTACTTAAGCAGAACTTCAGTGCAGGCACCAAGTAGCTAAAACATGCACCTCATTGCCCGTGGGTTCTGACCTAAAGAGAGAGAGAGATACAAAACAATAAACAATTGACCTAATTGAAGAATTTTAATTTCCTTGGTCTATATTTTTTTTTTTTTTTGATAAAGTAATCAAACGTCATTAGTAAAGCATCAAGAAGATGCAAGGTTACAGGTGGGCAAAAGAAGCTGCTTCCAACAAAACAGGAAGCAAACTTAGACTAAAAACATGTACAACAGCCAAAAGGAATCCTGCCTATTGTACTAAGCTAAAGACAGGGAACTAACAAAATCCAAAAAAGTATCCACATTATTTGCAAGGGTAAGAAAATGCCAACTAAATAAGCACTCTAAACATATAGCCTTGAGAGTACTAATAGCAGTTGAGATTCCATCAAAGCATCTGCTATTTCTTTCCTTCTAGAGACACCAAAAAATAACTGTAGGGATCATTCTCCAGATTCTTTTGATGATTTTTCCAACTCTCCACCGTGACCAACTTGCATAGGCATCTTTCATGGATAAGGGCATTATCCAGTGAAGCCCAGTTAAGGAGTAGAACAAATGCCAAAGGTCAGCTGGAGGGCAGTATAAAAATAGACGGTTTACTGTTTCATTGTCCTGCCCACACATGAAACATCTATTGATAAGAATTATTCCTTTCTTCTTGAGATCGTCTTGTGTTAGGCAGGATTCCTTGGTCTATATAATTGTTGTTTGAGTTATAGTTATTATCCTTGAACTACATATATATCCCCCCCCCCCCCCCCCCCCCACCTTCTCAATCTGGCCTTTCTTCATTAAATTTCACATTTTATTTGCGCTTTGACCTTAGGGCTCGTTTGGTTGGGGAACAAGTTATCCCGGGATTGTTATTCCACCCTCTATGTGGGATAAAATAACACTCTAATACGGGGATAACTAATCCTGGGATTAGTTATCCCGTGGTTTTATCCCAACCAAACGTGGGATAAGATGGTACTAAATTTTTATCCCAAGACTATTTTTGCTTATCCATCATACCAAACGACCCCTTAAAGTTCCGATAGACTTTACCACTTGTTTTCACTTATTGCCTTTGATAACACTGGAACTTCTTCACCCAGGGGCGGAGCCAAGTAGGAGCATGGGGGTTCGTTAGGCGGAAAAAATCACTGTATATTCTAGGTTAAAACTATTTTTTACGTATATATAATAATACATGTTGAATTCCCTTAGCTTCTTCATAGGTTTACTTTTGCTTATGTGGAAGCTGATACAGAAACTCAGATGCAGGATTAATAATTTTTGGCTGTATAGATCGTCTGAGCTATATAGGGATAACTGAGGTACTCTTTAATTGATGATCAACATGTCGCTGTACAAGCAGGTAATTAGAAAATGGACTTACGGAGCTTATATAGTCGAGAAGAGCAGCATTAGCTTCACCATCTTTGGCAGGTGCGTCAATTTGGACACCAACTGCGTCCTCATTCATATCTGTGACGGTGGCTTGTTTGGAGCCTGGCTTGGCATGGATGGTGATCGCCACGGAGGATGGAGCAACGGCACGAATACACCCTGGATATTTGGCTGACTCACTGGATAACTCCGTTGAGTTCTTTTTAGCCTTGCCTTTCTTCGAGGGAGCCATCTGTCTGTGTTTGCTCTTCCCCACGATCGCCGATCTCAGGGAAACAGGAGGGTTACCAACATAGCTTTTAAGCTGGAGTGTTTCTTCATTAAATAAAAAGATGCTTAAGCAACAAAATAACAAAAATAAGTCAAAAAGTCAATTCCTAATTTAATAAAAAGCCCACTTTACTCCCCTAATATTTAAGGATTAGGAAACGATACCCCTCACATATTGAATGGAAACGGTAATCCCTCTATTCAATATTTTCCGGTGAGAATAAGTAATTAATTTTAAAAAAATAATAAAAAGTCACTAAACTAGCCATTGAAACTAGATTTAATCTTTATTAAATCTTACCTATATTTTTCTCTATATGTCCAAGTTTTGAATCTTTCGTCTATATAAATATTAACAATTAAAATTAAAACACAAAATTTGGTGGACTAGAAACCAAAGAGAAGATAATTCAATTGCTTATGTAAAATAGTTCTAAGTAGTAATTATTAAATTTATCAATATATCTTACGACAAGTAACAAGAGAAAGTTTCTATTTATATTTTGGACGAATTCAAAATCACGATTAAAATCATATATGATATTATTTTGATTAAACGTAAGATACAAAATGAAAAAGAAAATAATTAAAATATCATAGTAAGAAAAACAGAATGAGAAAAGGATTAGAGAAAAATGTGTGTGTGTGTATTCATTATGAATTAAATCTAAAGATTAAATCAAATAATATTTAAAAACATTTAATTTGTTTCCTTTAATTTCATAGAAATATCGTTAATTTGAGTATATTCTATTGAAAATTAGATGATACTTGACATTTTGTTATGATACAATGCACTCAAACAAGCGACATCACAATGTAACATAGATTAGTGTCTTTTAATATCATCCGCTCGCGCGGGTACTAATACTAGACTGTATTTAGATTGTATAATAATTAAGATCTTGGCCCTCTAGCAAAAAGAAAAGAACGAAATATAGCTTGAAATTTATTAATAGAATTTTTCAAGTAGTTGTTATACATTATTTTCAGAATAATAGGTGAATGCATGGGACAATAACAAGAGTTATATATTGTATTTAATTCTAGAAAGAAAAAAAAAAGTTCTTTATTAAAAACAAAAGATTCTCACCGGAAAGTATTGGATAGGGGGATTATCGTTCCCATTCAATATGTGAGGGGGTATCTTTTCCCAACCTTTAAATGTTAGGGGGGCAAAGTGGAATTCACTCTTTAATAAAGCCATAAGACAATCCAACAAGCTCTAAAATCATGGGTTAAAGGGTCAAAAATACACCTAGGTATAACTTTTTTTTTTCCTTCTTGAAGTCGAGGTATGTTTTGTAAACTAGTTGGTGACAGTTTAGGTAGAAAACTCTCACACCTAATAATAGTTCAGGTTGGAAACAAAAAAAAAGTAATACTTGAGGTGTGTTTTTGACCATTATCTCTAAAATCATTGATATACTTTTTAAAAATAAATTAGTGCATAGTTTTATAAAAGGATAATATTATTATCAATACGTTAAAAATCCCTAAATTATCACTGGTTTACAAGTTTCGTACCAAAAGTATTGCGTATTTACAGAACCCCTGAACTACAATGAACTCATATTAGAGAAATATGACCTGCTACGTGAGCATCACGCTCCAAAAGCTCTCTCCAAAGAGTTTCAAGTGGCATTAGATGTTGAATAATATTTGAGTGAATAGGAAAATATTTTCCCTAAACTATCACCGTTTTGCCAATTTCATACCTAAATTATTGAGTGTCACATAAACCCTTAACTATCACGAACTCATTCTGACAGGTGGATTCATTTTTAAGACTTTTTTTGTCACGGCCCAAACCGGAGGGCCGCGACTGACACCCAAGACCCTGCTCGGCTGAGTGCCATACTACCAGTCCATCCATGAGTCACAACTTTTTGTGAACCTTTGATCTACGAAATGACACTTCCGTCAGGTAAAAAAAAGAACTTTTCAATTGTTACACCTCAGAAAAAAAAAATTGAGTCCATGAAATAATTCTGCGGGTGAACAGTAAACACGGATGAATAGTAGACGCGGATGAACAGTATCCGGTGAACAGTAAAAATCAGAAATTAAAAACCGGGAAAAAATCTGATTTTTTTCATTTTCTACCTCTCTCTCTCACTCTAAACTCTCTCTAAACCCTCCCAAACCCTCCTAAAAGCTCTCTAAATCTTTCAAGTTGAATTCCTCCAAATCAAAGCAAGATTTCATCTTAGGAAATTGGAAACTAGTTAGGAAAGGATTATAGTATTTGGTGCTTGATGTGTGGCTGATTATTGAAGCTTGGAGCTAGGATTTTAGTTGAGTTTTCTGGGCAATAAGGTATGTAATAAACTCTATTCTTGTTAATTAAGTTATTCATGGGAGAATTCCCTAGTTTAAAGTGAAGGGAATTATGTTATGAAGTCATAGATTAGTTGGTTGATATGGTTGCCTTGAGGGTTGTTTTTTATTGGAACTTTGAGAGATTTCTAGGTGCTTATATTGCTATATGAGGTTGTTGATATTGTTGTTGATGTTGTTGATAAGTTGTTGTTCTTGAATTTGAGAGAATAAAGTGTATAAAGATATTGTATACAAAGCGTATACTGGGTTGTTTTGGGAGTAATTTAAGAATGGATTTAATCCTAGTTTGATATGAAATTGTTGGTATTGTTGTTATTGGTATTTTGATTGATGTTTGGCTAAGTTGGAATTTCGAGGATTGTTAAGTTTACAGGGGAAATGCTGCCCAATTTTCTCTAGAATTTACGACGCGTTCTTATAGTCGATTAACTAATGTTAATACAAATTCTCCCGTGAAGGTAACGACGTGACATTGGGGGAGGGCAAGTGAACGATAACATAGCTAAACGACAAAGGTATGTGAGGCTAGTCCTTTCTTTCTAATGGCATGAATCCTATAGCATGAGTTCTTTTCCTCTTCATGAGTTCCTATTTTCCGGAAAGCTAGAAGCCTAAGTCCATAAATGTCTATATAAGATAAGAGATATGATATGATGATTCCATATTGATAATGATGCTATTTATTGCTTACACTCACCTTATGTACTAATTCCTTCAAGGTGAGGCAGAATGTCAATAATTGCTCCATAATGAAATCGGGGGATCACGACCTTACGCCACCCCGACAGAGTATAGTTGATCTTGAGTCTTATGCATGTACTATGATAAGCATATTATGATAAGCATATTATTACATGTATTTTTTTATGAGCATGTCATGATCATATTACACCGCGCCTAGTTGGCCGGGCAGTCACCGCCAAGGCGGGCAGCTATACGGATACACCATGACCTTTTGGCATGGGCAGACACCACTAGTGGGCGGCATGAGATGGTACCCCGGACGCGGGAGGCCTGGACGCGGGCTAATGTTATTGATTATCACACCGTTCCGATATGGACGGGCAGCTTGCATATTATGCATATATGAGATTATGATGAGTATGATTAGTAAGACAACATGTATTACTTCTTTTATGATTGTCATTCAGATTCAGATGTTTCATATTGATGCTCACATTATATTATCACTGTTTTTCTTCATTGTTTATGCCTCTCATACTCAGTACAATGTTCGTACTGACGTCCGTTTTCTTCGGACGCTGTGTTCATGCCCACAGGTAGACAGGGAGGTGAGCTTGATCCAGATTCTTAGTAGCTGTCAGCTGATTGAGAGCCCTCCATTGTTCGGAGGTGCTTATGTTTATTCCTTTGGTTCCTTTATGTATTTCGCGCACGACGGAGTCTTGTTCCGTCTATATGTATAATATGTCAGTAGAGGCTCGTAGACGCGCAGTGTGGGTTAGATGGTCTCACAAGATGTTATTATTATGTATATATTATTTTGATGGCCGAGAGGCAAATGTATATAAGTATTTATGTTTCTATATAAAATATGATTTTCCTACATTTCGTGTATAAAATTGGTAAAAGGGCATTAAATGAGTAAGATGAGTATTAGAACGAGCGGTGCTCGGTGGTTAGCCCCGGGTGCCCGTCGCGACCCTATTCGAGTCGTGACATCAATAAAACTCTTTCGTCAAATCAGAGACTTCTCCCTTATCGCTAATTCAAAGAAAACTTTTAGTCACAATAAAATCATTAAAAATAAAGCATAAAAACACATCGACCTATTTAGTCGCTATACACAACTGTCGACGTCTCAACGCACTATCCACATGACACTGTCTGCAAAAGTCTCTAACATACACGAGATACCATAACATAAGCACTCTGACTCGGCAACACTCCGAACTGATATGAACCTCACCAATCCAGTTGATAGCCTGGGAACATCCTATAGCCAATGTCTTCTACTCATCTGTATACACCTGCGTGGCATGAAACGCAGCGCCCCCAGGCCAAAGGACGTCAGTACGAACAATGTACCGAGTATGTAAGGCAGAATTGAAACAATATATCTCGACTCGGATGATAAAAGAGTAACAGACTCTCTGTCCCTGCAACCAACTCTGATAAACATGTATGTGCACATGAACTTTTGATGCAGCATGATATGTACATGTCTTCACCCTGCTCGCAGCCCCTTCGGGCATAATAGCATAATGGCCCCTTCGGACATCATAATCATCGTATACCGGCTGATCAGGTGGTTTGCGTATATAACGCCTTAGCCCTTTTTCCCTTCCCCATGAAATGATGTCGTGCATGTATGTAAATATGCAATGCATGAAAATCTTTGGAAACCTTCAAAAGACTCCCTTCGGAGTAACTTTTAGTTCAAAACGGGAACTTCTTCCCTTCTCTTAAAAATGGGAACTTCTTCCCCTTTTTCTCAAAAATGGGAACTTCTTCCCCTTTTCATTTGTCTCCTTCGAGACTCAAAAATTAAATGTAAAATGCATAGGAAAGAGAAAACCTTATGAATGTCCCCTTCGGGAATTAGACAACATTATGAAATCGCACAACTTATGGGTGCCCCCTTCGGGACTTAAGAGGTCAAGGATACGAATATGCCTACACTGTCTAATAATAGAGTCTTTGGAATTCGTTTATTTGCTGGGTTCATTCAGATAATAAGGATTTTCATCACTACCATAATCATCACCACTATCACGTCTCACTTTGAATGATCCATAACATAAGCTGAGGCCATATGTTATATATCACGCTCAGACATAAGCTGAGGCCATATGTTATATAGCACGCTCAGACATAAGCTGAGGCCATATGTTATATAGCACGCTCAGACATAAGCTGAGGCCATATATTATATACCACGCTCAGACATAAGCTAAGGCCATATGTTATATAGCACGCTCAGACATAAGTTGAGGCCATATATTATATAGCACGCTCAGTCACGTCATGAAATCATCTAGAACCTTAGGCTTGAAAATCTCTAGGATTGGAGTCATCATAAGATTCTTCAGAAACTATACTTCTGGCATTTCTAGGAGTAAAAATATTATGGATGTCATGTATGGAATCAAAACATAGGAATCATGCATTTGAAAGAAAGGAACGAACCTTTCCAACCTACCTCCTGTCTTGAAATCTACATATAAAACCATTCATTCTATTGTTAGGCTCGTTGTTATATACTTATCCTAAGCCTCCAAATAAATCTTTCTAGAATCTGCAGAAATTTCGACAGCATCTCCTCTGTTTATATGCCTAGCCCAAAATCTCAACTCAGCAACCAACAACAACAACAACAATACCAACATCAACAACAATATTATCAACACCAAAATATTTCATAAACATCCCACACGATGTTTTATCCAATTTCTCGACCCATAAATTCCTTATACGCTCATTTAGTAACTTTTCCTCCGTAGATAAGCTTAAATCAATACTAATAAGGAAAAATTCATACATTTCACCCGCTAGAATTGCAATATCCTCGATTATCACCTTGAACCCAAGCTAAGTTTCGCCGCAATTCGATATTATAATCGCAGCTATGTGTTGTCCAGACTTAAATTCGGGGATTTCACTTAATTTGCGTTAAAATCTAGTGGACGGAAGTTGGGAGAGTTTTCTAGAAGATTTGGGAAATATTTGGAGTGTTCTTGGCTGAAAAATGAGGTTTAGGATCAGATTTGATCCTTAAATAGTGGGTCAAATTCGGGTCGGGGGCGCTGTAGCAGTACTGTAGTAAGTCGGTACTGTAGCAATTACTGTAGCAGCCCGGTTACTGTAGCAGTGTTTCTGCTCTGTCAGCCTAACTTGTAACGTCCATAATTCTCCACTTCGATACCGTATCGATGAGCGGTTTGTTGCGTTAGAAACTAGACACGACGAACTTTATTTTAGGCTTTTACTTTGCTTCAAAACTCCTAATCTACTAAAAAAATATTCTTTCTCTAAGTTGGGCCAAAATTGTCTCTCATATTTTCTTCCAAGTTCCAACAAATTTAATTTCCTTAATTCACTTGCCCTTCAATCCTTCCATAGCTTACTATATGCACTTAAACCCTTATAACCATAAATTAAACACATATAAGCTCACATACCTCCTGAAAGGTAGCTCGAATCTCAACATACGAAACTACGGGGTGTAACATTTTTCATCTCTCAGCTTGTTATCCAAATATTTTGTGACATATTTAATCGAGGGCATATCAATCTAAATGGAGTTATAGTCCCAGGAGTAATAGGAACACCTAATAGTATAGGTATGAAACACACAACATGATGATAGTTTTGGAGGATTTTAACCTATTCTAGTAAAATATTTCTCACAAAAATCTTCATCAATATATTTTTCTCGACATATGCAAATTAGCGAAAAATAGACACTACAAAGTTGAGAATATTCTAACTGTGAAAAATTAATCAGAATCAATACATAATAAATCATAAGTAGTAAGCAGAAAATATTTAAATTATCAAAATGTTAAGAGTACCCATTAAAAGGTGGATAATAAAGTTAGATCATTCCTTTTAGGTTATGACAAAAATATGAAAATGGCTTCACAACAGTAGACATGTGGGGAAAAAGGAATGCAAAATGACATAGCTGGACATGTATCTTGTTGCTTGAATTGTCAGTAGGTCAAGTGTGAGCATCAGAGACCAACAGTGGAAAAGAATCATCATGAACTTTGTGGTGGGCTTGTCACATACTTTGAGGGAGCATGATTCAGTTAGGTGATAGTGACAAACTTACCAAGTCAGAACATTTCATACCGATTATCACTACTTATTTAGTGGGTCAGTTGGCACGAATCTTTATTAGAGAGATTGTCCGCTTGTATGGATCACCTATTTTGTAGGTCGTTATTGCGTTTTTTACCATTTTGCTCCGTTAACCCGTCCCGAGCCTTATTAGTGCCATTTTGATCCGTGGGGACAGGTGGCATGGTTCCTTAGGCATTGGAGTGAGTTTTGATGTGACTTTTGGAAAATTTTGCTTTTAAGTGAAAATCGTTTGACTCATAGTTGATTTTTAGGTAAACGGACCTTTTTCGAATATCCGTCATTTCCGAGAGGTCCAGATAGTCGTTGAGAACTTGTGTGTATATTCGGTTCGGTTCTCAATGCACTCGGGTGCATTTTGGGACTTGGGTTGGAAAGTTAGTTTTGAGGTATCGGGGGTTGACTTGGTCAACTAGACCTCCGATGGGAATTTCGAGGCCACGAGTACGTTCGTAGCGCATTTTTACGTATATCTACATATTTGGTTTGTGTCCGGGAGGTTCCGGGATGGTTGCGAGTGTCGATTCCAAGTTTGGAAGATACTAGAAAAATTCTGGTGTCTGGTGACCGCAAAAGCGGTCGGGTGGCCGCTCTGACCGCCAAGCAGCCGACGGGCAGTGACTGGGGTATTTAATGATATAAAACCCCAAGTCTTTTCATTCATTATTAGAAAGTGGTTCATCTTGGGAGCTATTCTAGAGGATTCTTGGTGGTAAGTCCTTCTAATCCCTTTGCTAATTCATTATTCCTAACCATCTTAGAATCCATCTTTCCTTGTTAGTTATGGAAGATAAAAATTTGATTTAATGGATATTCTATCTAGGCTTTTTAATGATAAAATTGATTGGGTTTATGCTAGATTATGGTATATCTAAGGTTGTGAATCATATATCTTCCATTATTAGCGTTGGATTCTTGAATTTAAGAGTTAGGGTTTATACCCAAAGTTGGGGGTTTTACTTGAATTCAAAATTGGGTGAATCCTTGAGTTAATTTAGCAATTAGTTGATAGGTTTTGATCACTTAGTGTTTAATTGGATATTTTACCCCCGAATTTCCCGTTTTGACCTTGTGGGTCCTGTTTTCTCAAATTCTAGGGTTGGGTTTTGACCTAATTTAAATGGTAGCAATATAGGTGTCGATCTTCATTATTTTCAATCTAGATTTCGAATATGCCTAGACTTTCTTGATCTTGAGGCCCAACGGAAGGGCAAGGCTAAGGAGTAATTGTTGGTGTATTGCTGTTCAGCCATCCAGGTAGGTTATGGCTTACTCTTGGTGAGACTTCGTGTAGCGAAGCATATATTTAGATTATATTGTCGGAGAAAGCATGTAAACCTTCGGGTATGAAGTTGGATTGGATATTGTATTA
This sequence comes from Lycium barbarum, assembly GCF_019175385.1. Lineage (NCBI taxonomy): Eukaryota > Viridiplantae > Streptophyta > Magnoliopsida > Solanales > Solanaceae > Lycium > Lycium barbarum. Next base: position 125,754,960 of record NC_083337.1, on the reverse strand, counting down.
GGTTGGGCCCTATTGTGTGACTGGGGCTAGCCACCCCGTTGTATTGTTGACTTGTATTGTTCTATTTTACTTATGGGCTCGTCGCCACGTTGAGACATAGGGTATTTTTTATTAGTGGTATCTCATGTCTATGATATTGCGGTACTTTACTTGATTGATTTTGAGATGAGAATTGTGATTCCATTGTGACTTCTTGTGTAGCCTTATTATTGATGTTACTTGGGTGCCATGTGTGGTACTGTTGGGATTGCATGGATTGTTAATATTACGTTGTATCGTATTCATAACCATTTCCATGATACATCGATATTGCATGGGTATGGTGCAAATAGTGATAAGTGAGAGAGTGTAGCCTTCGAGGTCCTTGCCGGAGAGCCTAAGGGGGAGATTAGAGTCCGTGATCCGAGGCCATTTATCGGAACGCAATGAGTGTACGTTGCCTGAGGTCTCTTGCCGGGAATGAATGAGATGAGATTGATATTGTGAGGTGTCCATGTGCAGCATGTTAATAGTTGATATGAGATCTTGCCGTTGTCGTTTTCATGCTTACATATGAGTTTCTTTTCATACTTGCATTTCCATACATTGAAATTATATTTGCACATTCATCTTGTATATATATATATATATATAAGGCACATTTGACAGGGAGTGACGATGTGGCCTATGTTGTGACAGTTATGTGTAGATAAGGCACATTTGATAGGGGTGATGATGTTGCCTATGCTGTGACAGTTATGTGTACATAAGGCACATTTGATAGGGGGTGACGTTATGGCCTATGTTGTGGCAGTTTATGTATATGTAAGGCACATTTGACAGGGGGTGACGATGTGGCCTGTATGGTGATTGTGCTCGTGATCCGATGAGACATTCCGGAGCGAGTGGTATGAAGATGCCATGGGTTTCCCATGGTCCATAACTGTCGAGACATGATGCTCCGCTCGAGGCATGTGTGCACACATTATTGATATATGGCCATTGCATTCATAACATCTATATCATTGCATTGCTTTGCACTTGTTATCATCGTTGTCATTGTATTGTTATTGTGTTGTTGATACTTGATGAAACACTGTGATGAGCTGAGCTCAGTTTGCTTGAGAGTGATGTGAGTAGTCCGATATCCAATGGTTGTCCCGGAATCGTGGATTGTGTGCGAGTGATGTGAGTAGTCAGATGTACGATGGTTGTCCCAGAATCGTGGATTATGTGATGTGAGAGTCTGAGGTCCGATGATTGTCCCAGAATCGGGGATGAGTGAGTACATGGACTTCGTGGGTCCTCCATGGGTTGTGCTACCGGGACATCGATACTTCCGTCCGGAGTACATGTGTACACTGCATTGCATTGCATCGGCATTCTTACATCATCGCATTGCATTGCATCTTGGCTTATATTGTGATGAACCGATGATTTACTTGTGTTGTTGAATTCGGACTGGATATATATTGAGACTTGGCATACTTGGGTTTAGATGCTTCAACCTAGGTCATGACGGATACTTGGTTCTGGTTTGTGTTTGACTTATACTTGTTGATTATCTGCCTATCCTGCTTTATTGTCTAAATTATGTCAGCTATACTTAGTCGGCCGATGATACCTACCAGTATTGTGGTTTTGTATTGACCCGCACTTGCTGCATTCTTTTATGAATGCAGAATTCCAGGTTGGATTCACTTCTGTTTCTCGTGGCTGAAAGTCGGTCCGAGATTTGCTTAGAGCCTACAGGGTGAGCACAAGACGTCCGCCGCCTTGAAGATTCTTCTTATTTATGTCTTATTTCCTATTCCGAGACATACTCGGACTTGATGTATTGTTGATATTCCAGACTTGTAGATTTTAGTTAGATGCTCTTGTATGACCAGACCAGATACTGGGGCGGATTTCACTTACTTCCGCATTTTCTTATTTATATTATAATTGTGAGACTTCCGCTATTTTTCTTCTTCCGCTATTTTCTATTATTTATGAATGTTGAGTTAAGGATTCGCCTACTGAGGTGGGAAAGGTAGGTGCCCGCACGATTTAGTGAAATTAGGTTGTGATATATTTCCATCAGCTCAATCGGAGTTCCTAGTTTACAACTTGTTTAGTAGTCTTTTCAGAAGAAATTGAATACACGGCCGAGCTTAACACAACATTTAATCGGCTCACACGCCAACTAAGAGAATAAGCTATGCGCCTGGGATGAACATCAGACACATTGCCCATATGCTGAGGGCCCTCTTAACTGGGTGGGATGGACCTAGACTAGTACATCAATCCCCTTAAGTCCCCTCCCCATGGCCCTATGCAACATAAGACTATGACGATGTGATAATAGACTATGCATGTAGTTTACTATAAATTAAATGCAACATAAGCATAATCAAGTCATTTACCATAGACCGAGTTACAATATATTATAGATCACGACATACTTTTGAAACTTGTCCCAGAAAGATGTGATCGGAAGCAATTCATAAGGTGTCACTTCACCTAAAGGGAATGCAACATAAGCACATCCAAGTCATTTAGCATAGGCTGAGTTACAATATATTATAGATCACTGCATACTTTTGAAACGTGTCACAAAAAGATGTGACCAGAACTAATTTATAAGGTGTATTTTCACCTAAAGGGAATGCAACATAACTACATTCATGTCGTTTAATATTAGACTGAATTAAAATCTATTATAAATCACAACACATGACACATTCAGGTTGTTTAGTATAGACAGAGTAAAATTTATTATAGACCTGAATGTTAAACGTAAATATGATGTTCATCTTCAAACTCAAGCTCAAATTTGAAATTTAGCCAAACCACCTTAAATATTCACCAAGCTTCCTCAATTGTGATATAAACTCATCAAGAAGGACCTAATCTATTATAACAACACCCAATCCAAACAAATAATAATTTCTCAATTAACTCTTCCAAGTTATGATAGTGGATATAGCTAATGCCCTGGCTTAACATAAAATGTAGGATGCTCATAAATCTATTATAGACATTACTTTTGGCAGTGTCATTTTCTTTCTTTTGGATGAACAACTATTGTAATTTTATTCGAAATCAACTTAAATCTCAATCAAATTTCTTCAAATTTTAGATAAGAAGTCCCATCGATGTTCCAGATCTTTTGAGATATCACCACTCGAAACGCAGCTCGTTTACGGCAATGCGAACTTTGAACAATCGTCTTCTGCAACCTTTGACGAGATGCTATTAATCAATCCAAAACCACGTCAAACATCAATCAAATTGCTTCAAATTTCATATATGAACTCCTTTCGACATTCCGGTTCTTTTGAGATATCACCACTCAAAACGGAGCTCATCTGCGGTAATTCAAACTTTGACTAGTCGATTTTTCTTCAACCTTACGAGCTAGTGTATATCGATCTAAAGCCATGTCAAACCTTAACCGAATTGCTTCAAATTTAAAATATGAATTTCTCTCAACGTTCCGGTTCTTTTGAGATATCACCAACTCAAAACGAAGTTTGTTTGCGGTAAATCGAACCTTTGGACTAGTATTTCGAAGCTCTATTAATGGTTGTCAATGGCTTTTAGTTTCTGTATTTCAGCAACCAAAAGTATATATTCTTAAAGTTTAGCTCCAACATTAGTTACACACAGGGGTGGAGCTACAGCCTAGCCGAAAAATTATAGGTGACATACTGTCCTATATTAATATATTACTTTTTGAACACCCTTGACACAATTGGAGAAGGTAGTCCAGTGGTAAGGAGTGCACTGAAACTCACGCGGAGCTTAGGTTCGAAACTTAACAGCAGCACCTGAGTGCCTATTTTTTAAATTTTTGCAAGAAACAAAACCAACTCACCCGTACCGGTTCCCAACATGTCTCTGATTGACTGTAAACTTTTTGGTGCACCCATTCATTGAAAAAAAAAATTACTTGCCTAAGTTTAAACACCTTTAACAAAAAAATTTGCAAGAAACAAAACCAACTCACCTGTACCAATTCCCAACATGTCTCTGATTGACTTTTGTTTTTCCTTTTTAATTAATCTTATTTTAAATAAACAAAATCTTAAAAACATTGTTTAACTAAATACTGTATAATTTAATGTAAACTTTTTGATGCACCCATTCATTGAAAAAAAAAATTACTTGCCTAAGTTTAAACACCTTTAACAAAAAATTTGGCTCCGCTACTGGTTACACACATAAAGACGAAGGAGTGGAAGAACTTGGGAGTAAATGAACTGTTCATTTGGAGGGAAGAAGAAAGAGAGAGAACGAGTACTTGTTTTAAAAAGTTTTAAAGAGAGCCCCATAAAGTTTTAAAAATAAAAATAGGCCCCCGTATTGTACTTGAACCAGGTTTTAACTTTTTCATGAGCTCAAAATAAAGAGAAAAGAAATTGGGTCAAGCAAACTAAAGAAGACCTTTGGTGTTGTGTCAACTCATTCTTCCTGGAAACTTCCACTTGTACTACTAATCGACAAGTCTTAGTAATGAACCGAACTTGTTTTGCACATCAGCCTTCGGTTAATTTGTCCGAGTGGTCTTCTGACCTTTGCAAGTGTTGGTTCTGTTGGTTCTTTCTAAGAAGACCAATATGAGGAGAACCGTGCCCTACGTAATCCATGACTTAACGATGCAATTCCAAATGTAATTCTAGTTCTTTTAGGGGTTTAATTTATTTTTTTTCTTTTAGCGAGGAAAGAAAGAACATGGAAGGGGGGAAAGTGAGAAATTTCCCTTCTATGAAATCAAACAAATATAACCATCCAACATGCAACAGACAAACTTAAATCATCCAACACGCAAATGAAGTTTGAAAAAATCAAACAGGGATTAACAAAAGAAATTGTTAACGTCTCCCATAGAAAATATCCTAGTTAGACGTCGTTTGCATACTCTTTTCTCAAAGCATTAGGAATTTTCAATTGATAAAGACCGGATAAAGTTTTGGAAAATATTATAAAAAATGACTCAGTTGTTATCTAATTCATGTCAATGTTTTAATTGTTAATACTCCCTCCGTTCACTTTTGACTTGTCATGTTTTGCTTTTCAAGAGTCAATTTGTCTAACTTTCAGAACTAAATTTAATTAGATTAAGTTAATATTTTAAGATAAAATTTAGATATTTGAAAACTATACAAAAAATACCATAAGTTGTAATTCTTGTCATATCAATATGATGAAAAAATATATCTTAAAATATTGGCGAAATGTGATAAGTAAAAGTGAACGGAGGGAATAGCATTTTAAATTGGAAATGTCCGTGCATATTAGTTAAATCCTTAAATAACAACATAGCAAAGACTCACATTCTATTTTCCCATTCTTCTGCCATGGCTAACTTAACATTTACTTTCATGTTCTTGATGCTTCCATTTATCTTTGCAGCTATTGAAGTTGGAGCTCAGCAGCAACCCTCCAACATAACCTTAGGTTCTATTCTTTATCCGAACCGAAATCCAAGTTCTTGGCTATCTTCATCAGGCGTTTTGTCTTTTGGTTTCTTCCGAAAAAGGGATGGATTTCAAGTTGCCATATGGATATCTGCCACGAGCGAAAAAACTGTCGTTTGGACTGCTAATAGAGATGATCCTCCAGTTCATTCTGATGCATATCTCGAGTTCACAAAGCAAGGCAAGCTTATTCTATGGACAAAACAGAACAAGAAAGTCATTGCAGAATCTCCACAACCAGTAACATCAGCCTCCATGCTTGATTCTGGTAACTTTGTTATCTATAACAAAACAAAAGTTGTTTGGGAAAGTTTTGATTATCCAACAGACACCATCCTGGCCGGCCAACGTCTAACATCAGGCCACAGGCTTGTCTCTAGTGTCAGTAAAGTTGATCATTCAAGTGGAAGATTTTATCTTAGTATGCAAGCTGATGGAAACCTTGTTGCCTACCCGACCAATTACCTAAGGCTTCCTATTGGGCTTTCATGCTACAAAGTAGAGGCGAATTTGGTGACGTTGATTCAGTTTTCATAGGTCTTACTCCAAGAGGCCAACTGTTTCGAAATGCTTCTAATGGTTTTCGTTTTGAAGTGAAAACCATAGCAAATAGCTCAAATCAATCAACCAACAAGGCAGTAATTTATCGTGCAACTCTTGATCCTGATGGGAGTTTTAGGCTTTATACACACAACTTTGACAACTCGAGCTTGGAAATCAATTGGTCAGCGCTGCAAAATCAATGCCAAGCTAGGGGCTTCTGTGGTGTAAACAGTTATTGTACTGCAAGAAATGACAGCAGCATAGGTGATTGTTCTTGCTTTCCAGGATTTTTATATGTCAACCGAGCAACGAAATTCCAAGGGTGCTATCGGGGATTCTTTTATGAAGAATCTTATGGAAGCAACAGAAACTCAACATTGGCCTACAAGGTCACGACGATTCAACACTTGAAACTTGGAGGATATCCATTTTCTCAGGTTTCAATGGTTGAGCAGGACTGTGAAAATTCTTGTTTGGAAGATTGTACTTGTTGGGCTGCTCAATACGTGAACGGAGTTTGCAGCAAATTTAAGCTTCCATTAATCTATTCGACACTTGATCCAACTGATGAGTCCGGCAAGACCTTCGTCAAGCAGAGCTATAAAATATCCCAAATGGCAGGTCACACTATTCCCTATCCTGAAAAAAGAGGGAATAGAAATAAAAGTCTGAAAGAAATAATCTTGATTCTATCCCTGGCTCTTGGTTCTGTAGCATGTCTGTTTACTGTTGTTGCAATCTGCAGTTATATTTTCTACAGAAGCAGAGCGGACCAATACCAAAAACTGTTGGAAAATCCATATTTAGGACCAAACGAGGAGTTCACTCTTCGATCATTTTCTTACAGCGAGCTTGAGAAAGCCACTGAACATTTCAAGGAAGAGATAAGACATGGTTCGTTTGGAAACCTCTATAAAGGAATTATATCAGAAGGTAACCAAACGGTTGCTGTAAAACGACTGGAGAAAATCGGGGATGAAGGAGAAAGGGAGTTCAAAGCAGAAATGACCGCAATTGGGCAAGCTCGTCACAGAAACTTGGTTCATTTGCTTGGAGGGATCTGAAAAGATTCTTGTATATGAGTACATGAGCAATGGATCACTTGCAGATATCCTATTTAATTCTGAAACAAGGCCTTCTTGGGAGCAAAGGATGCGTCTTGCACTGGATATATCAAGGGGAATACTTTATTTGCACGAAAAATGTGAGACTTGCATAATTCACTGCAACATAAAGCCACACAATATCCTAGTGGATGATTCCTGGACAGCTAAAATCTCTGATTTTGGGCTAGCAAAGTTTCTGGTGCCTAATCAAGTAGGGAACCAAATTCAGCTTAAAGGAACAAGGGGGTATTCGCAGTGGCGGACCTAGAATTTAAGAGTCGTGGGTGCCTCATTAAATTTAATAAAATAAAATCCTGAGCAGAGATTCGAACCCAAGTTTCCTTGTCACCCAAATCTTTAAAGTTCCACCTGGAAAGCAAAGCACCCAGCTGTGTTTTTTATTTCTAGGGTGCTTTTCGAGTTTTTCTACCTAATTTTCATATATTTTTTATATAACTATATCTAGACTGCATCGAATTTAACGGGTGCTGGAGCACCATTACATTGGGCATAGGTCTGCCCCTGGGTATTCGGCACCAGAGTTGCAGAATAGCGCCTTGATCTCCAATAAGGTAGATGTTTATAGCTACGGAGTGATGCTTTTGGAGATCATATGCTGCAGAAGTAATATGGATGTCAACGTGTCAACTGAGGATGAGATCTTTCTTCCTACTTGGGTATACAAATGCTTTGTCGAGAATAATCTAAAAAAGCTAGTGGAAGATGTGGAAGTAGATATGAGTTCCTTGGAGAGGACGGTGAAGGTTGGATTGTTGTGCATTCATGATAATCCTGATCTGCGCCCTTCTATGAGGAACGTAGTTCTCATGTTAGAAGGCACTATGGACATACCATTTTTGGCATGGTATTAAGTCTTTTAGATGGAGTGACAGAAAAGTGGAGTAGTGGATGACAAAACTTGGCCGGTCGAAAATGGACTGTTCTGGCATAGCTATTATTTTTCACACAGTTTAAGATAGTGCATTCATTCTCTATGTCGTGTCAGGTCCACTTCAAAATAGTCCTCGGGGGGTCATAAGATCCCGCGAACTTTAGGTATTTAGTTGTAAAAAGGGGACAAGTTTGAAGGTGTAATTATTTATCCTCCGTTTTTTATATCATTGAGCACCAGGTCTTCTGTATATTGTAACATACTGGTGTATATTTAAGAATAAACATTACTTTGTAATAGCATGTCAAGCATTTTTATTTATGTGAATTAAACCAGTTTGAACGTGGTGCTTTGTAGCAAAACATGTTCTACTTCTAACCTATTTGATCATCATTTTGATATTAGACCTCAGTACTTTGGTTGTAAACTAGGGAAAGGAAAACGAAAGAATGAAAAGTGAAAAAAGAAAATATGAAAATGAAGAATTAGAGACAATACTTTTCTACTAATATGGACCCATGGGAGGAGTTGAAGTTTCTTTCTTTGTAGTCCTTTTCAGCCCTTGTTTTGAAGTTTAGAATTCTTACGCAAGATGAGTTTAAAAATAGAATTAACTGTCCTTTTCTCCCGTCTTTGATAAACTTTTCTCAGGGAAGACTTAGTGAATTGACTAACAAATCAAAGCATTTCTGTGGTGTTTATAGTTTTCTATTGATGCCACCCCATTAAGAAGACTTAATGGTTGACTTGACCAAGTAATGTTCCCAGCTTCTTCATGGATATTTCTTGAGAAGATGTTCTGTTGGACTTAACTGCTTCTCTAGTTTTTTATTTTCTTCAACCATGTTAAAAGTTAAAACTTGTCCTGCTTTCTCCCCCATTGGTATCATGGCTCTATATTTCTTACTTGTCCTGTTTATCTTTGGATCCGCTAGAGCTCAATCAAACCCACCTAATACAATAGGATTAGGATCTTCTCTTCATCCCACTGCACAGCGTACAGCATGGTACTCAGCTTCAGGTCATTTCGCGTTTGGCTTTTATCCACAAGGAAGTGGTTACAAGGTAGGAATTTGGCTAGTGGGAGGCTCCAATAATACTATTGTGTGGACCGCGTTTCCTGATGATCTAGAAATATCCGCTGATTCTACCTTGGCGTTCATTGATGGAAAGGTAGTTCTGAAAACAAGTAACAGCGACGATAAGACTGTTGCTGATTCATCAGAATCTGCTTTCTATGCCAACTTGCTTGATAACGGTAACTTTGTGGTTTACAATCAAGATCATAAAGCTATCTATGAGAGTTTCAATTCTCCTACTGATACAATTTTAGGTGGTCAGAATTTACCAAGTGGGCGTAAATTGGTTTCTAGTTTCTCCTCCACAAATCATTCCTCAGGGCGATTTCGCCTCTCGATGCAGAACGACGGGAACCTTGTTGCATACCCCAAAAACTTGAATCAGGCAGTGGATGCCTATTGGTCTTCACAAAATTACTGTACTGGTTGCAGATATCACCTGTTTCTTAACAACAGAACTGGCATCTTATTGCTGATCAATGACACTGATTCTTCAGTAATTCGACAATTGTACACTCCACTTATGCCCACCTGCCACTCCGTCCGGCGACCATACGTCACCACTGTTCAGGTGACGTCGGCGACCAGGTAACGCCGGCCACTTTTCCGGCTAGATTTACTTTTCTTCTCTCTTTCCTTTTCTTCTTCTCCTCTTCTTCTTCTCTTCTCCTTTTTTTTTCCCTTTTTTAATCTGCTTCTGGCGCTGCCAGTACGCCGCTGCGCCATCGCCGGCGACTTTTTCCGGCTAGCCCTCTCTTTCTCTCTCCTTTTTCCCTTTTTCTTTTATTTTTCTTTTCTTCTTTTTTCCCCCCTATTCTCTTCTCCCTTTCAGGTATTTGTGAACATTTTTCCGGCAGTGAACAGTAACTTGACCGTGAACAGTGTTTTCCGGCGACAACCAGGTTCAGTTCAACTGGAGTTGGTACCTCCGGTTGTCATATCCATTATTTGTCCATACACTTGTAGTTATATTTTGCTGACTTTAGACCTTTGGATAATTTATTAGTTCATACTTATTTTCGTGGCTTTGGTTAGTGATGGTAGACTAGGGTCATGTTCTCGTTCAGGGACGGGGGCGAGGGTTAGGAGGGGTAAGTGGGTTAAAGGAGCCTCTAGGTTGAGAGTAGGGTCTTGGAACATTGGGACGTTAACGGGGAAGTCCATAGAGCTAGTTAAGATTCTTAAGAAGAGGAAGATTAATATAGCTTGTGTCCAAGAGACTAAATGGGTAGGACCTAAAGCTAAAGAGGTAGACGGGTATAAGTTGTGGTTCTCTGGTAGGTCGAAGTATAGAAATGGGGTGGGCATTTTAGTAGATAGTGATTTAAGGGACCAGGTGGTAGAGGTTAGGAGAGCCACTGATAGGATGATGTCGATTAAAGTGGTCGTTGAAGGGCTCACTTTGAACATTATTAGTGCATATGCGCCGCAAGCGGGCTTAGGCGAAGAGGAGAAGAGGCGCTTTTGGGAGGATTTGGACGAATTAGTGGGAGGCATACCGCCTACTGAGAAGTTATTCGTGGGAGGTGATTTCAATGGGCACATCGGGCCTATTTCGGGAGGTTATGATGATGTGCATTGAGGCTTTGGCTTCGGGGACAGGAATGGAGGAGGAGTCTCACTTTTGGATTTTGCAAGAGCTTTCGGGTTAGTGATAGCCAATTCGAGTTTCCCAAAGAAGGAGGAGCACTTGGTAACCTTCCGTAGTTCAGTGGCTAAGACCCAAATAGACTTTTTACTCCTTAGGAAGGACGATAAAGGTTTGTGCAAAGACTGTAAGGTCATTCCGAGCGACTATCTTACAACCAGACATAAGCTCTTGGTGATGGATTTAGGGATCAAGATGACGAGGAAAAAGAGGGTCGTGGATGACCGACCTAGGATCAGATGGGGGAGTTTGACCACGACTAGTGCCGTGGAGATGGGAGAGAAATTGAAGGTTATGGGGGCCTGGGATACTAGTGGGGATGCGACAAGTATGTGGGATAGGACGGCTAGTTGCATTAGGGCGGTAGCAAGGGAAGTGTTGGGGATCTCGACAGGTAGTCATGGCCAGCATCGAGGGGACTGGTGGTGGAATGGAGAAGTTCAAGGGAAGGTGGAAGCAAAGAAGGTGGCGTATGCGAAGTTGATAGAAAGCAAGGATGGGGTGGAGCAGTGGACGAATAGAGAACTTTATAAGATGGCGAGGAAGGAGGCGAAGTTGGCGGTTTCGACGGCAAAAACGGCAGCTTTTGAACGCCTTTATGCTGAACTAGAAGAGAAAGGAGGGGATCAGAAATTGTTCAAGCTAGCCAAGGCGAGGGAGAGAAAGGCACGTGATGTGGTTCAAGTGAAGTGCATCAAGGACGAGCATGGCAAAGTATTTGTAGAGGAGACTCTCATTAGACGGAGATGACAGTCATACTTCTCCAAACTCTTAAATGAAGAAGGGGACAGAGACATTGTGTTGAGAGATTTAGAACATACAGGAAGGCGTCACGATTTTGGGTATTGCAGGAGTATTAAGGTTGAGGAGGTTAAGGGCGTTGTTCGTAGGATGCGTAGGGGAAGAGCGACCGGACCTGATGAGATTCCTGGGGAATTTTGGAAGAGTGCGGGCCCGGCAGGTTTGGAGTGGCTGACTAGGTTGTTTAATGTCATCTTTAAGACGATAATGATGCCTGAAGAATGGAGGTCGAGTGTAATGGTCCCTCTATACAAGAACAAGGGAGATATCCAGAGTTGCAACAACTATAGAGGTATCAAGCTGCTAAGCCATACTATGAAAGTGTGGGAAAAGGTGGTGGAGATGAGGGTGAGTAAAGGCGTGTCTATTTCAGAGAATCAGTTCGGATTCATGCCGGGACGCTCAACTACAGAAGCCATCCATCTTGTGAGGAGACTGGTGGAGCAGTATAGGGAGAGGAAGAGGGACTTACACATGGTATTCATCGACCTAGAAAAGGCTTACGACAAAGTTCTAAGAGAGATCCTATGGAGATGCTTGGAGGATAAAGGTGTACCTGTGGCGTACATTAGGGTGATCAAGGACATGTATGAGGGAGCCAAAACCAGGGTAAGGACAGGAGGAGGAGACTCAGAGCACTTTTCAGTTGTGATGGGGTTGCATCAAGGATCAGCTCTTAGTCCGTTTTTATTTGCCTTGGTAATGGATGGATTGACGCGGCAAATTCAAGGTGAGGTGCCATGGTGTATGCTTTTCGCGAATGACATAGTCCTGATCGACGAGACTCGTAGCGGAGTTAACGCTAAGCTGGAGGATTGGAGAAAAACTCTGGAGTCTAAAGGGTTTAAGCTGAGTAGGACCAAGACAGAGTACTTAGAGTGTAAGTTTAGTGAAGCACCTCAGGAGGCTGGCTTGGAAGTGAGGCTTGGTACCCAAGCCATCCAGAAGAAAAGTAGTTTCAAGTATCTTGGGTCTATTATGCAAGACAGCGGGGAGATTGACGATGATGTCACATATCGTATTGGGGCAGGGTGGATGAAATGGAGGCTTGCTTCCGGAGTGCTATGTGACAAGAAGGTGCCACCACAACTTAAGGGCAAGTTCTACAAAGTGGTGGTTAGACTGACTATGTTGTATGGGGCGGAGTGTTGGCCAGTTAAGATTTCTCACGTTCAAAAGATGAAAGTTGCTGAGATGAGAATGTTGAGATGGATGTGTGGCCACACCAAGAGTGACAGGATTAGGAATGAGGATATTCGGGACAAGGTGGGAGTGGCCTCGGTGGAAGACAAGATGCGAGAAGCGAGATTGAGATGGTTTGGGCATGTGAAGAGGAGAGACACGGATGCCCCAGTGCGGAGGTGTGAGAGGTTGGCCATGGATGGTTTCAGACGAGGTAGGGGTAGGCCAAAGAAGTATTAGGGAGAGGTAATTAGACACGACATGGCGCAGTTACAGCTTACCGAGGACATGACCTTAGATAGGAGGGTTTGGAGGACCCACGTTAGGGTAGAAGGCTAGTAGATAGTCTCATTATCCTGTCTTATTAGTAGTCGCATTATCGTAGTATAATTTCTTGTGCTCTGATTTATGCTATTATCTATTATTTCCTGTGCTTTGATTATTCTATGTTATCTGTGTCGCTTGCGTTACTTCATTTCCATATCGCTTTGAATCTCTTAGCATTATCTGACCTCTTTTTATGTTATGTTTTTTTTTTATGTTTTTTTATTGAGCCGAGGGTCTTTCGGAAACAGCCGTCCTACCTTGGTAGGAGTAAGGTCTGCGTACACTCTACCCTCCCCAGACCCCACGTGGTGGGATTTCACTGGGTTGTTGTTGTTGTTGTTGTTGTACACTCCACTTATGCAGAAGGACAGAGCTATTTATCGAGCCACACTAGATTATGATGGGAATTTTCGACTCTATTCTCATGAATTCGACTCCAATGGTAATTCTAAAATGGTAGTGGAGTGGGAGGCGATCGATGATCTCTGTCTTGTGAAGGGTTTCTGTGGCCTTAACAGTTATTGCATTAGAAGTGATCACAATGCACCCTCTTGTATGTGTCTACCAGGGTCATACTTGAGAGAGAATGATCCAACCTTTGGTGATTGTCAACGGAACTTCACTAGAGGAAATTGCATTAATGGGAAAGAAGATGCAAGCGTCTATAAGATTACTACTACAACCAATTTGACCTGGGAGGATCCTCCTTACTTTGTTACATCATTTCTAGGAAAAGAAGATTGTGGCAAATCTTGTTTGGAGGACTGTGATTGTGATGCTTCCCTCTTCGACGAAAATGGCCAGTGTATGAAACACAAGCTGCCTTTGAGGTATGTCAAAGGTGATCGTGAAGGATCTCGCACTGATTTCTTTAAAGTCAGCAATCTAGCAGTGCAAAATCCAACAACGGATTCAGTGAAGCCACCATGGGTGGTGATCTTGGTTTTATCGATAAGTTTTGTTATGTATTCAGGTACTGCTCTTGCATTTTCAGGATTTTATGTCTTCAAATTCCAGATAATAAAGTACAGGAAGCTATTGCAGACAGGAACCACAGGCTTAACGAAAGACTTCATACTCAGAACTTGCTCTTACAGGGAGCTAAAACAGGCAACTAATGGTTTCAAGGAGGAACTAGGAAAGGGTGCTTTCGGAGCAGTTTACAAAGGGAGCTTTGATAAAGGTCAAAGCCTTGTGGAAGTGAAGAGGCTAGAGAAAGTAGTCGACGAAGGTGAAAGGGAGTTCAGAGCAGAAATGAGGGTCATTGGTAGAACTCGACACAGAAATTTGGTTCGTTTGCTTGGATATTGTGCTGAAGGCTCAAAAAGAGCTCTAGTTTATGAATATATGAGCAATGGTTGCCTAGCAAATCTCTTGTTCCGAGGAGCTACTCGCCCTGCTTGGAACCTCAGAGTGAATGTTGCACTAGATGTCGCCAGGGGAATCCTTTACCTCCATGAAGAATGTGAAGCTCCAATTATCCACTGTGATATAAAACCACAAAACATCTTACTCGATGAGTTGTTGACAGCTAAAATCTCAGACTTCGGGCTGGCCAAGCTACTAATGCCTGATCAAACAAGAACATTCACTGGTGTAAGAGGGACTAGAGGGTATTTGGCACCAGAATGGCAAACAAATGCCCCAATCTCTGTCAAGGTTGATGTGTACAGCTATGGTATTGTGTTGCTAGAAATCATTTGCTGCAGAAGAAATATTGAAGTCTATGTGACTAATATAGAAGAAATCCAGCTGTCTAAATGGGCATATAGTTGCCTTGTAGGTAGTGAACTGGACAAGCTTGTTGGAAGTGAAGAAGTAGACAAGAAGACCTTGGAGGGAATGAATTCTGTGGCGATCTGGTGCATTCAGGATGAACCAGCCCTTCGTCCTCCCATGAAAAAAGTATTACAGATGTTACAGGGAATCATTGATATTCCAGTTCCTCCATGTCCAAGTCCCAGTAGTTAATTTCATGTAAAATCAGTTGTTGTAACTCGTAAGCATGATTGGTTTGGTTTACTTTTGTATTCTTCAATATTATCTTTTAATGGATCCATTTACCTCGTAAATCTTAAAGCATAGGGAAAATTTATGCATTAATTACAAATGAGAATAGTTAGTTCTAACTTAGTTCAGATTATGCTTGAATGAGAAAAGGTATAAAGTTAAGGTTCTTGAATTTGAAATAAAGAAGGGATATGGCCAAGCATAAATGCCTATCATCTGATAACACATTTAAGAGAAGGCAAGAAAGGGTAGAAAACAACATTGAGTTGTTGCCAGAATTTCTTATGGAACACATAAGTGGTAGTGAAAATGGAGATGAAGGTAGATATGACTCATTTTATCTGGCTGCTTTCAACTAATAGGGACTTTAGTACCATCTCTTCCTGGAAAGCTCGTAGACAGGACAGAAATGCAATAGAAACTTTCAGCAGGATTTGGCGCAAACGAAGCTACCTATTGATTACAGTATAAGTAACTTTGGACATAATATTGCTTCTAAATGTGCATGATGAGACAATTCATCATGTGTTTATGGTGGGAGAAGTCCCTAAGAGGATCTGGAGATCATTTTACGGGCCCTATGGGTGTAATCCAGGAAGATATTACTGTAATGAGAATGTTTTAGAAGTGTTTGAGTATAAAAATAGTGAACATATTAATTACACCAGGAGATTAAGAGAATTATGCCTTCGATCATATGTTGGGAGTTATGGATATTTAGACGTACGAGAATATATGGGAATATTAAGGTATCGATGGCCACTAGATTTTGAGCTTCTTAAGGTGGATCATACTTCAATATGGTAATGTGATTACTGATACATTAGCTTGGCAAGGAATCTGTGAGCAATTAACTAAAGCTTAAACAACAGATGAGATGTATAGTGGTTACATGGGAGAAACCAATGATGAACTGAATAAAGGTGAATACTGATGAGAGCAAAGAGAGTCAATGAGCTACTGGAGCAGGAGGGACAGTCAGGATGATAAAGGAGAAATGCTGATTGCATTTGCATTACCTTTGGGAAATAGGACACATAATTCATATGAAGCTAATACAGTCTTGTTAATTAGGATTGGAATGGTACGTGTTACAACAATGATCTTCCTAATATCATTTTGAAAAGCGACTTGCAGTTGATTGTTCATATTATGCAGGGAAATATCGAGTAGGCCTTCCTGGCACCTTGATAATATTGTGGTTAAAGCAAGGCAGATTAATTCTTTATCAAACCAATGGCACGACACAATATTGTATGGCTGTAGAGAAGGAAATCAAGTAGCGGATGCACTGGCTAAGTGGAGTCTAAAGGGGCATACATCTATCAGTTCAATGACTTACTAGAAGAAGCTAAGGCTGCATACAAATTGGACAAAATCCAGATGTCTAGTCAAAGGCGCAGTCTATATATGCAACAAGATTTTAAGAACTTCACTAAGACATGATGAACTAGTTTGTATTTTGCATGTTCTGGAAATAGAAAACCCATGTACAAATGAGGAAGTCCTCCTAATTTATTTTTAAATCAATATTCACTATGGAGGAATCCTCCATGACAGAGTTATAGTTTGACAAACGGTATTTTTTTTGGTGCAATACACACAAGAGTCAGCATGTACGCTCGAGTAGGTATGACTTATGAGAAACTAAGGTATAAAGTCCATTCCTATCTAACGGAACCTATCGGACCAAATGACAAAATATTGTTTAGGAAAAGATAGTTTTTCTAAGATGAAAACAAGAATTGAATTCATGTACACGAGAAAGATTTCCCATTTGTTAGCCGAAAGATATGTTGCTATGAAAGAGGGATTAAGCGAAACTAAATTGACTGGATGATAGAGACCTGGAAACACATTTGTTTTCCAAATTTTAGACCTTAGCTTCAATATGTTAGTGCTGAACTACAAAAGAATTGGAATCTTAGTTAAAAAGACTATATATGGATGATATGAATTGCCTAAACTAGAATTTTTGAACAACAAACAACCAATTTAGATATTCTCGACCAAAAAGTACTAGATTCTCTTTCGGATAGACCCTAGAAAGAGAAGGAAGGATGAAATGTCAACATGCATCTATGATATATTGAGTTTATCCGATAATCCACATTTTCGGAATGTATAGTGCCAAAGTCGTTGAATGACCCCTTCTTTTTTGTAGTTACTTTGGTGGGTCGCATGCCGACTTTACTAAAAATAGGTTGATCAGATAGTCATACAGTCAAACCTTTCTATAACAGCATCGATGGGTCTAATTTATTTATTTTTGGCTATTATAGAGAATGACTATTATACACCTAAATAATAGTTGACTATTATAGGCAAAAAAGATGCATAAAATCTTTTTATTTTTTAATGTTATAAAAAAATAACAAAATTATTTAAATTGTAAATCTGATCAAGAACATGCATACTTCACTAACTAAACATTAATTAATATAATTTCAATAAATTCATAACTGAATGTATATAATTTTATGATCTACGGTGCACATTTTAAATCTACTTGAAAGTTAAATTCTTTCAAGATTGATGGAAGAAATTTATAATTATACCTTGTTTCGTAGATTTCAATCTCTTAGTAGTGATATAATGCTTGAATTGACGCAGACAATGACATTTTTAGATTACAAACATAAATTCATATGTAATATTCTGCCATAAAAAGGTATCAAATTAAATATTGTTAAAAAATCTCTGCACTTATTATTGCCTATTGGTAATAATTGATAATCTATGTTTCCAAAGATAGTTATTATTATATTACCAAAAAAAAAAACTGTTATATGGAGGCAGTGGCAGAGCCAGGATTTCTGCCGAGGGGGTTCAAAGTATAAAAAAGTATCATACGAAGAAGTCTAAGGGGGTTCAACATCTACTATATATACATAAAAAATAATTTTAACCTTATAAAAACAGTGTTTTTTTCCGCCGAGGGGGTTCGTCTCTATGTGGCTCCGCCACTGTATGGAGGGTAGTTTACAAAGAACGTATTGTTACAAAATTAGTTGTTGTTGTTATAGGTAAAATACTATTATAGAGAAGTAAAATATAACATAAAAAATCGGTTCCGAAAAAACTTAGCTATTATGGAGAGATGCTACATGCTAGTATGTTGTTATAGAGATGTCTACTACTGATATCATTTATCTAATGTCTTAGGGATATACTAGCAAACGATGCACGGGCCCTAGATGATTAATTTGGTTATTCATTTTAGTTAGTCTTTATGGTTTGTATGTTTGCAAAGCTACCGTGATTCTCTATAGTGAGTCTCCATATTTTGTTTCTTTTCCTCTTATTTTTCCCCTTAATTTCTCAATTGTTGTTAAAATTTGTCTTATTTTGGTTATGTCCGCATCTTTTTATATTTAGTAAGTTGACAATTCAAATATCCTACATGTCAAATTTATAATCACAAGATTCAAAGATATTTTATTATATTATACACATTTTTAATTTAGAACCACAAGATTCAAAAGTCTATCTTTATTTCTTAAACTCCGTCACTTTAATTAGTCAGTCTTTAAGGTTTGTATTTTGTAGATAACTTTTAAAAACATTCTAATTGTTATTATATATAGCAACATATACAAAATGTATTTTATGTACCATCACTTTAGTTATAATTAAAAAATGATGGAATTAAGTCTTTGAGATGGAAAGAGTCGGACACAATGAAAGTTGTTCATCGATGTGAAAAAGAAAATTAGTAAGAATATGAGGGGAAATTAATATTTTGATTATAGATTTTTTCTTTTAAATTCTTTAATATCTTATATGTATACCGACAGGTTGATATCCATCTCAATTAACTAACTGTTTAGATACAAACATGACAACTATTGTTGTATATATTGGATTTTAAAAAATCAAAACTAATAAAATATTTTTATTAAATTAATTAAAAAAATATGTTAATAAGGGGTAAATTAGTTACATTATAATTTTTTTTATTAACAATTATAGATAAAAAGAATTGTTACAGAGAAATTAAAATTAAGATTTAATTAATTTTATCTTGGTTTTGTAAATAAACAAGTAATTTGGACATATATTTTTAGTAATGTGGTCAAGTAATATGGACGAAGGGATTACTTCATTTATTAATTCTTAAAGAACGTGAAAAGTCAAAAGTAAGCAAGTAAAAGTGCACAGAGGAAATAAATATGTGTCGGAGAATTAAAATTGAAGTGCATATGTGTATACATGAGGAGAGAATAAATATTCAGTACTATGACATATGTCCACGTGGGATAAAAAAACAGTTGAGTAATGTGGCCAAGTAATATGGGACGGAGTTACTTGTTCATTTACAAAACCAAGATAAAATTAATTAAATATTTCCCATCTTACCCTTAGTAATAAATGTTCTTGAAAATAGTTAATTTTGATTAGAATGTATTTATTGGAGAGATATAGGGGTAAGATAGTAAAATATTTACACATATTAGTCCCTGTTTAGAGTATAATTTCAGTTGCTTTTTGTACAACTTATTGTTGCTGTATTCGTCCACTTTAGGCGTTCATATATATATATATATATATATATATATATATATATATATATATATATATATATATATATATAAGAAATAAAAAAGAATTATCTTATTTTGGTTATGCCTAACTCTTTTTATATTTAGTAAGTTGACAATTTTAAATATCCTACATGTCAAGTTTATAATCATAAGATTTCAAAGGATATTTTATTATATTATTCACATTTTTAATTTAGAACCACAAGATTTGAAAGTCTATCTTTATTTCTTAAACTCCATGTCTAGTCAAACGTAGGCATTTAAATTGAGACAGAGGGCGTATATGCCAAATGAAGGAAATGAAAGGACAATTTAGACACTGCGGACCTGTGGGGACTTAAAAAAGTAAATACACAAGAGGTAGAATTAATGTTCAACTTCTGAATGCAGTTACTTTTTGTACAACTTATTGTTGTTGTGTTTGTCCACCTTGGACTTTATTATACATAAGAAAAACATAGATAGAAAAGTAGATATATATTTTTAGTAATGTGGTCAGTACTTCATTTATTAATTTTTAAAGAACGTGAAAAGTCAAGTATAGTAATGTGGCCAAGTAATATGGGACGAAGGGAGTACTTCATTTATTAATTCTTAAAGTAATATGGGACAGAGGGAGTACTTCATTTATTAATTCTTAAAGAACGTGAAAGTCAAAAGTAAATAAATAAAAGTGCACGGAGGAAATAAATGTGTCGGAGAATTAAAATTGAATCTTTTTGTAGAAACACGTGTCCATTCATCATTAATGAAATTGGCAAAATTTATAGTACAATTTAATGTGTCCTTCACCAGTGAAATAGGGTACAACATGGAATGCTCTATGTACAATTTGTTAATGCTGTGTTGGTCCTCCTTTGACACTTATATATAATAGAAATATGACAAAACTAAATTTTTGTGAATTTTAATTTTTACTTATTTCATAATTCAGAAATATATTTTTGGAATATAGATGCACTTAATTTGTTTTAATGATTGACATTGAAACCACGTGCAAAACATGTGTTCAGTTATTAATTTTTAAAATTTCTACTATTAAGAAGAGTCGGTTGGGGCTCACTTTCTCGTTGTCCGTTTCCAATTTAATTAAAAAAAAATTGTGGGCCCCACCCATAGATATTAAAAAACAACAAATAATATAAAACAAATTATGGGCCCCATAATTCTAATATATATATATATCCGGTCCAATTTAATAAAAAAAAATTGTGGGCCCCATATATATTAAACAACAACTAATATTAAAAAAATAGTGTAAATTAATAATGTCCAAAAAAAAAAAGTGCACCCCATATTAAAAAATCGAACAATATTCATGTAATTTCCAAAGTATCTCATTAAGTCAATAATGATGGATTCATTGCCACGTGCGTATTCGTAGCAAACACTAATATAATAAAGTTTTAAATACGGAGCACAAACTACAATATTATATTAATCGTGTTTTGAACATAGTATCCCATATTGACAAAATCAAACAATAAAAAAAAATGACCCCATATTAAAAAAAATATAATATTAAAAAAAAGTGCTGGCTTTGTATTCGTAGCAAACACTAATATAATAAAGTTTTAGATACGGAGTACAAAATACAATGTTATATTAATCGTGTTTTGAACATAGTATATGTATATATATTATATGCATAAAAATAGTACAAACTAATAATGTAAAAAAAAAAAAAAAAAAAAAAAAAGTGCACCCCATAAAGGGTGGACCTCATACTAAACAACATCAAACAATATAAAAAAATAAAAATAAAAAATAAAAAAAAGTGGAACCCACCATCTCCAAACTCACTGTAAAAAAAAAGTGGACCCCATATTAACAAAATCAAGCAATATTAAAAAAAAAGTGAACCCATATTAAAAAAAAATGTCAAAAAAAAAGTGCAGACTTTGTATTCGTAGTAAACACTAATATACTAAAGTTTTAGATACGGAGTACAAACTACAATGTTATATTAATCGTGTTTTGAACATAGTGTGTGTATATATATATATATATATATATATATATATATATATATATATATATATATATATGCATAAAAATAGTGCAAATTAATAATGTCCAAAAAAAAAAGTGCGCTCCATATTAAAAAATCAAACTATATTCATGTAATTTCCAAAGTATCTCATTAAGTCAATAATGATGGATTCATTGCCACGTGCGTATTCGTAGCAAACACTAATATAATAAAGTTTTAAATACGGAGCACAAACTACAATATTATATTAATCGTGTTTTGAACATAGTATCCCATAGTGACAAAATCAAACAATATATAAAAAAAATAAAAATGAACCCCATATTAAAAAAAATATAATATTAAAAAAAGTACTGGCTTTGTATTCGTAGCAAACACTAATATAATAAAGTTTTAGATACGGTGCACAAACTACAATGTTATATTAATCGTGTTTTGAACATAGTATATGTATATGTATATGTATATGTATATGTATATGTATTATATGCATAAAAATAGTACAAACTAATAATGTCAAAAAAAAAAAAGTGCACCCCATAAAGGTTGGACCTCATACTAAACAACATCAAGCAATATAAAAAAAATAAAAAAATAAAAAAAGTAGAACCCACCATCTCCAAACTCACTGTAAAAAAAAGTGGACCCCATATTAACAAAACCAAGCAATATTTTTTAAAAAAAAAAGTGAACCCCATATTAAAAAAAAAATAATGTAAAAGAAAAGTGCAGACTTTGTATTCGTAGTAAACACTAATATACTAAAGTTTTAAATATGAAGTACAAACTACAATGTTATATTAATCGTGTTTTGAACATAGTGTGTGTGTGTGTATATATATATATATATATATATATATGCATAAATATAGTGCAAATTAATAATGTCTAAAAAAAAAAGTGCGATCCATATTAAAAAATCAAACAATATTCATGTAATTTCCAAAGTATCTCATTAAGTTAATAATGATGGATTCATTGCCACGTGCGTATCAATCCATTAGTGGGAGCAAATGAAATTGCTTTTCTTCAAAAAGTTAAGTAGTCAAACCATACAATTTTCTTTCTTTTTTTATATTAGCCTAAGATTTAATCTAGTTATTAAACTGTTGTATTTGCTATTCCGCCATGCCATTTATTTGTTATGTTCACTAAAATAAATATACTTAAAATATTTATATTTTAAAATAAGAAAGAATTTAATTACTTTTTTATTTTTATTCTTACTCTAATAAATGTGAAAAGAGATTAATGTCGTAAAAAAATATATATCAAATGGAGATCAAATAATGAATAAGGTAAATTAGTCAAATTATAATTCTAATTGACGTTTTCTTAAAATACCATGCAAAAGACAACATGACAAGTAAAATGAGCTAAATCGAGATTATTTACCAAAAATTAAAAAATAGTATTTCTTCGTTTAAATAGAAAATCAATTTCTACTTTGTTTCGTTTTAAACATGTAAAATTAATTTAATAATTTGAATTAGAATTATCCAAATCAAAATTTGATAAAAAAATAATAAGTATTTTACACCTTTAAATTAATCGAATTAAAATTGAAAGTATCAACTGATGCTTAAATATTGCTATTATTTTATCTCAAAGAGAAAAAAATAGTTTCCTTTTAAACAAGTCTTCTCTTTTAAAAAATATTAATAAATTTGCCGATTTTGTATTCATAGCAAACATTAATATAATAAAATTTTAGATACAGAGCACAAACTACAATGTTATATTAATTGTGTTTTGAACATAATATATATATAATCACTATTCAAAGGCAACTACATACACATAGATGCACACTATAATCTAAAGTGTTGGGCTCGTGCGCAGCACGGGCATAGGCCGTCTAGGCCGTCTAGTAATACAACTATGCATGTCCTTATTCTTTTCTTAACTCGCTGAGTTTCTTCTTCCGCATGACTTCCGTTTCTTCCTTTACTAGATGGTTTATGCCCGTGCTGTACACGGGCCCAACACTTCGGATTATAGTGTATTTATGTATATGTAGTTGTGTTTAGATAGTGATAATATATATATATATATATATATATATATATATATATATATATATATATACTATATTCAAAATATGATTAATATAACATTGCAGTTTGTGGTCCGTATCTCAAACTTTATTTTATTCGTGTTTGCTACGAAATTTTATTAATATTTTTTAAAAGAAAACTATTTTCCTCTCTTTGAGATAAAATAATAGCAATATTTAAGCATCAGTTAATACTTTCAATTTTAATTCGATTAATTTAAAAGTGTAAAATACTTATTATTTTTTATCAAATTTTGATTTGGATAATTCTAATTAAAATTATTAAATTAATTTTACATGTTTGAAACGAAACAAAGTAGAAATTAATTTTCTATTTAAACGAAGAAATGCTATTTTTTAATTTTTGGTAAATATTCTCGGTTTAACTCATTTTACTTGTCATGTTGTCTTTTGCATGGTTTTTTAAGGAAACGTGAATTAGAATTATAATTTGACTAATTTACCTTATTCATTATTTGATATTCATTATGAGAGTAAGAATAAAAATAAAAAAGTAATTAAATTGTATCTTATTTTTTAAATATATATATTTTAAGTATATTTATTTTAGTAAACATAACAAATAAATGACATGGCGGAATAGCAAATACAACAATTAAATATTTTGAAAAAAAGTAATAATATGAGGTCCATGTTTTTTGCTGTGTAATAATTTCATTTGCTCTCACTAATGGGTTAATATGCATGCGGCAATGAATTCACTATTATTGACTTGATGGGGATACTTTGGGAATTACATGAATATTGTTTGATTTTTTAGTATATGGGGTGCACGTGTTTTTTTTTTTTTTTTTTGACGTTGCCTTTTTTTTTTTTTTTAATATTGGGTCCATCTTTTTTTTTCATGAGTTTGGAGAGGGTGGGGTCCATTTTTTTTTCATGAGTTTGGGGAGGGTGGGGTCCAGCTTTTTATTTTTTTTATTTTTTAAGAGTGACTGTCGACGAAGCATGGGTAAACCGATGCTTGTATATAGTAGAAAAATAGAAATATAATAAAGTATTTCTATCTATACTTTTTAGAAGAGTTGGTAATATAAAGTATAAAACGTCATTTTTTTGCCCTTAAATAAAAAAATGGGTGGGACCACAAAAGATTTTTTTACTCTTAAATAAAAAAGTAGGACCGAACACGGACGACGATTTTGCCTCTATAAACCGGCTCTTCTATATAGTAGTAATAGTAAAGTAATACATATAATTTTTTTATCAAATTTTGATTTGGATAATTCTAATTCAAATTATTATATTAATTTTACATGTTTAAGATGAAACAAAGTATAAATTTAATTTTTTATCTAAATGAAGAACTTCTATTTTTTAATTTTTAGTAAATATTTTTTGTTTAACTCATTTTACTTGTCATGTTATTATTTTACACGGTTTTTTAAGGAAACGTCAATTAGAATTATAATTTCACTAATTTAGCTTATTAATTATTTGATCTCCATTTAATATTATTTTTTCTTTTATGACATTAATCTCTTTTCACATTTATTAGAGTAAGGAAAAAATGAAAAAGTAATTAAATTCTATCTTATTTTAATATATAAATATTTTAAGTATGTTGCTGTTCAATAATTTCATTTGCTCCCACTAATGGGTTGATACGCATGTGGCAATAAA
The DNA here is from genome assembly GCF_019175385.1 of Lycium barbarum. Classification (NCBI taxonomy): domain Eukaryota; kingdom Viridiplantae; phylum Streptophyta; class Magnoliopsida; order Solanales; family Solanaceae; genus Lycium; species Lycium barbarum. The sequence goes on along the minus strand of NC_083337.1, from coordinate 125,729,694 downwards.
TCCATCATTATTGATTTAATTGTTTGATTTTCTAAGCACTTTTTTTTTTTTAACATTGTTTGTTTTATTAATATGGATTCACTTTTTTTTTTTTTTAGTATTGCTTGATTATGTTAATATGGGGTCCACTTTTTTTTTCCCGTGAGTTTGGATGTGGTGGGTTTCATTTTTTTTCTCGTGAGTTTGGATGTGAGGTCATGGGGATACTTTGGGAATTACATGCATATTGTTTGATTTTTTAGTATATGGGGTGCACAATTTTTTTTTTTTCATGAGTTTGGAGAGGGTGGGGTCCACTTTTTTTTTTCATGAGTTTGGGGAGGGTGGGGTCCAGTTTTTTTTTTTTTTTTTTTTTTTTTAAGAGTGACTGTCGACGAAGCATGAGTAAATCGATGCTTCTATATAGTAGAAAAATAGAAATATAATAAAATATTTCTATCTACTTTTTAGAAGAGTTGGTAATATAAAGTATAAAACGTCAATTTTTTGCCTTTAAATAAAAAAGTGGGTGGGACCACAAAGGATTTTTAGTAAATATTTTTTGTTTAAATCATTTTACTTGTCATGTTATTTTTTGCACGGTTTTTTAAGGAAACGTCAATTAGAATTATAATTTCACTAATTTACCTTATTAATTATTTGATCTCCATTCAATATTATTTTTTCTTTTATGACATTAATCTCTTTTCACATTTATTAGAGTAAGGAAAAAATGAAAAAATAATTAAATTCTATCTTATTTTAATATATAAGTATTTTAAGTATGTTGCTGTACAATAATTTCATTTGCTCCCACTAATGGGTTGATACGCATGTGACAATGAATCCATCATTATTGATTTAATTGTTTGATTTTCTAAGCACCTTTTTTTTTTTTTAACATTATTTGTTTTTTTAATATGGGATTCACTTTTTTTTTTAATATTGCTCGATTTTGTTAATATGGGGTCCACATTTTTTTTCCCGTGAGTTTGGATGTGGTGGGTTCCACTTTTTTTTTTTTTTAATACTGGTTGGTGTTTAATATGGAGCCTAATTTTTTTTTTAATATTAGTTGTTATTTTTTAATATATATATGGGGCCCATATATATGACGACAAAAAAGGAGCCGGTTGGACGACGAAAAAGGAGCCCAACCGGCTCTTCTAAATAGTTAGAATTAGAATTTATTCCTATAAGAGTACTTTATTTAATTTCTCTTTCTTCATTTTCCTTCCCTATTGAGTAATTTAACTTAATTTTGCTGATAAGGAGATGCTCGTGTTTGAAGGATTAGTCGATATCATTACGAGACATGTAGTGTGGTGCAGCTCACGAAAAGGTGTCGGTTTTGTTTTTGTTTTCAAATTCATTCACTAGCTAAAAAGCACTTGTACCAAACATATTTTTGCATTGACGTCTCTTTCCTTCGAACTATTTTGGTTATTATATTTTTCTTAAACTAGTAATTTTTAAAGAAAAAAAAAGCTTATGTAAAAGAATAATTATTACTATAATTTACTTTGAAATTTGATGAATGGAGAAGATTTTTTGTTAAAAAAGTATTTTAATTGAACAACTTTGTCAAAAAGTATTTTCAAAAAGTTCTCAATTTCACTCCTCCCCGGTCCCTCCTCTCTTTTCCCCTCTTAGTTGCATCACAAATGATGAAGAAAATTACCCTACAATGCACCCCTAAAGTGAGACCAATTAGGAATTTCAAAAAACATAACGAAAAGAAACCACTATTTGCCACATTTTTATTTGTTCATATTTGACTTGAAACACCCTCAAGAAGTAATTTATAAAATGATAAATTTACTACTACCTCCATTTTAATTTATTTGTCATACTTTCCTTTTTAGTCCGTTCAATGAAGAATGTTTTTTCCCCTTTTTGACAACTCTTTAATTTTAATTTTTCACATGACATATTTAAGACCACAAGATTAAAAAGCATTTTGGTAAATTTTACATATTTTTAGTTTAATACCACAAGATTCAAAAGTACTTTTTACTTTCTTAAACTCTATGCCAAATCAAAACCATACAAACAAATTGAAATGAAGGAGTACTATTACTATATCACTCTTTGAATATATAAATTTAGTGTTCTGGAAAATGCATTGAGAAATGATTATAGTAATTAATACTCCCTCGTCCCAAAATACTTTCCTTATTAGTTTGTCCTAAAAAGAATTACACATATTTATATTTAGAAATAATTTAACTTTATAAAATGATTTACAACAACACGAATATCTAAGACCACACATTTAAAAAATCTTCCTTTATTTCTTAAAATCCGTGCCAAGTTAAATTAAGATAATCTTTTTGGAACGAAGGGAGTAATAAAAATAAAATAGGATCTAAGTGATAAATTCTGTCTTGATTGATTAAAACAGACAAGTAAAAATAAACATGTATTTTTTAAGGGATAAGACACTATTACCCCCTGAACTATACCCGAAGTTGCTACGACACACCTTACCTTTCCCTCAGTCTTAATACCCCCCTAAACTTATTTAAAATAAAATATTTACTCCTCTAAACGCTGATGCCCACTCTCATATGGGAGAGTGACATACACTCTCCTTGCTACATGTGTATTTATTTATTTATTTTTAATTTTTTCAGCTTACGTGTCAATTTTTTTTTTAAAACTGAATTTTCTTTAAAAATATGATTTTTAAAACCTATTTAAAAAAAAAAAAAATTGAAAATTTGATTTTTTTAAAAACCCTTTTAAAAAAAAAAAAACTGAAAACATGGATTAAAAAAAATTAAAAACTGAATTTTCTTTAATTAAAATGATTTTAAAAAACCCTTTCTTTTAAAAAAAATTGAAAATTCAAAAATTTGATTTTCTTTAAACCCGTTAGTTTTTTTTTTTTTTTTTTTTTTTTTAAATAAAACTGAAAACATGAATTTTTTTAAAATATGGAAAACTTGATTATTTTATTAAGATGTCTTAAAAAATCTTTATTTTCACGATTTCATTTTCTTAGGACACTTTTATTTTTCAAATAAAATCCGAAAAAAGTGTTTTTCTTGTCAAAATGTGAAAAAACTGAATTTTTATAAAATTTGGAAAACCCGTTTTTTAAAACTAAATTTGGAAAACTAGATTTATTTTCATATATAGAAAAAAATAATCAGTTTTCCAGATTTAAAAAATATCCAAATTTTTTAATAAGAAGACTCAGTTTTCCAGATTTATTTTCTAAAAAAATGAAATTTTCATATTTTTAAAAAATAATTATGTTTTTCAGATTTTAAGAAAATACAGATTTTTAAGGGAAAAAAAAATTAAGTTTTCCCTTTTTTATGTTTCTCACTCTCTCAAAGAGAGTGAAACACACTCTCTTTGCCACGTCAGCGCTTAGGGGGTAAATATTTTGTTTTAAATAAGTTTAGGGGATAATAAGATCCAGAAAAAGGTAAGGTGTGTCGTAGCAACTTCGGGTATAGTTCGGGAGGGTAATAGTGCCTTATACCATTTTTTAACACAATCTATATATAATATAAAGCTATGCATAGACAAGGTGATCTGACACCTCTCTATGGCCTAGAATACTATTTATCTATTTTCTCCTTTTTTTGAATTTTTTCTTATTTTAAAATTGATATCTAATGTATTAAGAAGTCAAAAATCACTCTCTTAGTCTATTAATTACACCTCTTAATCATCTTAATTACACATTTCCTTCTTCATTATAACCGTTGGTAGTGGTAATCCTTCCATTATAGAGAACCCAGCTCAAACAGCCGTTTTCTTTCGGTTATTAAATCCCAAAAGCCTCACTATATGTAGTGTGCTAGAATTCCAAAGTCTTTATCTAAAACTTATCCAAAGATCAATATTAAAGAAATGGTTACTCCCTGGTGTAGTAGTAGTATAAATAATGAAAGAAATAGGAAAACAAATACACTGACCTTTGCTTCCCTTTCTCTCGTATAACCAATTTTCATTGTGTTTGTTAATGATGATAGAAATATCATGTCTTATGAATGTATGATTATATTTCAATTATTTGTTATTAATCATATGATTATATTGTATGTTTGTTGGGTTGTTGTACGGGTTTTGTTCAGCTGAGAATTAAGAAGCGGATGTCGGGGATTATACGTCGAAGAATTCTTAGCATGCAAAGGTATTTTTACTTTAGCCATGAGAACTAAACTATTTTTTTTTTACTCGGTTTTAAAAAAATTCTATTTTAAGGTATAAAAGGATCTTTGGGTTTTTTCTGTTCCAAGTTTTCGAGGAAAATTGCATAAATCAAATTAAAGCTTAAGTTGAGTAACTTACTAGGATGTATAATAGACGACTCTTTATTTATCGTTAATTGATAACATATAAATATCTATATTAGTCAAAATAATTCCTACAAATTCTACAGTAATCTGGTCTTATAATAATAATAATAATAATAATAATAATAATAATAATAATTATTATTATTATTATTATTATTATTATATTTCTTCATTCTTATTTTAAAAATCTCACATCCATAACTCACGGATCTTTCAACTTTTGTCATGGCATGCTCAAGACTTCTATTTTAGGCTTTTCCGTGAAAACGAAATTGGAAAAAGAAGTGTCAAAATTTTTGGGATGAACATGGATTTATTTATTTATTTATTTTATATAATGGTTCACACATGTCATGTCACCTTATTACTTATACTTAGTAGTATACTTTACAAACTAACGATTAATTTACTTTAGGTTTTGGAAAAATACTTTGTGACTTAGTATTTGGGTACTAGAAAAATTATACTATATAAATTTAAGAAGTCAGCCTTTAGGACCGCGCGAAACGCAGATAAATTCACTAGTAAACAAGTAAAAATGGAGAGAGAGAGGGGGAGGGAGAGAGTTTCGGAAAGATAGAAGAAAAGAAAAAAAAAAAAAAAAAAAAAGGAAAGGTCACGGTGTGTTAGCCCGTCATCTTCAAAACCGACCCGTCAGCGACCCCCCGCCCCTCCCATTCCCTCATTTCCATTTCCACTTCTCAAAATAACACCGCTCCCCTTTTTCCCCAATTTCAACATAATAATTTCTCTTCAATTTCATTTTACAATTCTCTCTCTCGCTCTCTCTCTCGCTCTCTCTCTCTAGAACAATTGCTCTTAAATTCGATTCTCTCTCGACAATTGCTTCTTATCCACGCCAATAAAACTAATTCTCCTTTCCCAATATCTAAAGCCTAAAAGAAATTTCATTTTTTGAGAAAGTTGAACAACAACAAAATAAAATAAAATCAGGTCTTGATAATGGATCGTTTTAGGGATGAAGAAGAGCGAGAAATAATCCATCATAAACCAAAACCATCAATTCTCAATAGATCAATTACTGTTCACAACACCCAAAACCCAATTCAATTCCCTGATAAACAACCCCTTTATTTCTACCCATCACCTCCGTCATTTGAACGTAATGGGTCCTTCAAAAAGCAATCAACGCCCAATTCTTTCAAAGGAACCGTTAAAAAACTATGTTCCCTTTTCGAGTCTCGTAAACCCTTGAATTTACAGCCTCAAACCCCCACAAAACCTGCAAAAACCGTCGATTCGAGGGTTCCATCGTTGCCTGGAACGGAGGACAGTGTCGTAATTTACTTTACGAGTCTTCGTGGGATTCGGAGAACTTTCGAGGATTGTTATACTGCTAGAATGATCTTGAAGAGTTTTCGGGTGAAAATCGATGAAAGGGATATATCGATGGATAGTGCGTATAAGAAGGAATTACAGAGTGTTTTGGGTGAAAATAATGTAACTTTACCGCAAGTTTTCGTTAAAGGGAAGTACATTGGTGGAGCTGAAGTGATTAAGCAATTAAATGAAGTGGGGGAGTTGTCGAAATTGTTAAGAGGACTTCCACTTAGGCCAATTGGGTATACTTGTGAAGGATGTGGGGATATGCGGTTTTTACCTTGCTCGAATTGTGATGGAAGTCGGAAATATTTCGATGAGGATGAAGGACAGCTTAAGAGATGTCCCGAGTGCAATGAGAACGGGTTGGTTCGTTGCCCTCTTTGTTGTTCTTGATTTGAGCAATAGTATAATAATAAGTTAACTATATTACAAGCCTGTCTGCCAATAGTTTTCGGTTTGTGCAGGTAGTTTTATTTGAGAGATTGAATAGCTTTTGCGTGTCTAACGCAAAAGTAATGGTTGTTTTAGTTTGTTAGTTGACATATAAGTGCTTGCTATGTATATACATATTGTTTGAAAATACTTTGTTCCGTGGGATGAAGGCTGGGTGGCTTTTACATCCCCCTATAGTCTTGTAAATTTGCCATCGAATATATCGTGTGGTTTTTTGATTGAAACCCTAGTTGCTTTCTTTAGCAACTGTTGTGAAAATGAAATAAAAGTTCCTTGTTGTAAAGGGCAATGATAGTTTGCAATTATGGATGTGAACATATCTATACTATGCTTCTACCAGGATATCAATGTCAGTCTGATTACCAACTTATGATGATGTATAGAAGGCATTTATGTTCTTCAAGTGTGCCATGTAATCATGTTTTCTTTTTGGATGCCACATACTATGTCTTAATTCAATTCTACAGGCGGAATATTTTGATTGGTTGCCTGCATTGTTTCATCAGTATATTCTTGATAGTTCGTAAATTTACTGCGTTTCAGTATCATTGAATAATTGAATCATGAGATGTGGAAGGCATGTTTATATTTATAGAAGAAATATGTACTTGAGAAAGTTATAATTTTGGGGCATGGAGGAATCCATGTGGCCCTACATGAGAGGGAGAGAGATATTGGTGACAGATGAATAGACAGTAGTAGCTTACTTCTTATGTGATGCACTGTTAGTATGTGCAAATTTAAAAAATAAAATGCATTTCTGCATTGGTAACAGATGATCTTAGGGGAAAACAGATAGCGGGTATCTTGATGGATTGATGTGTAGAGAATTTAGGTGTTTGTCATTAGGTGCGAGGCTAATAGTTTTAGACAACAGAAGAATTGGCGGAAACTCATTCCTGCATGCATTTTGTGGACAGTTTGGAAAGAAAGGAATTCTAGGTGCTTTGAGGATTCAAAGAACTCCACACAGAATCAAATTAAATTGCATTTTGCTTTTTGTTTTTTGGAGCAAAGGATGTCCTGTAAATGATAGTGAATCCATACTTGATGTTATAGCATCCGGAGCTCTTAAGTTTTTGCTCTCAGTTTGGAGTTTGTATTCTGTTTTTACACTCATCAACACTATTTTGTGCTTAATGTTTTTATTTTTAAATGAAAAGTTAGTATTCTCAAAAAAAGAAAAAGTTTTAGACATCTTGTTCCAAAGCTTCTTGCAAGTTTGCCTATTTGAACTTGAATTCAAAATTGTTTCTGAAGTCAACAAACAGCTAATGTTGGCTAGTCTCTTCAAAAGGAAGTGACAATAATGCCAACTTGTCGAGTTGAAGACAGAGGAGTCCTAATGGGATTCGACGAGGGCTTTCTCGTGATATATTACCATTAAAAGGATTTTAAAAGAATTTGATCTTAACATTAGAAAGGAATAAAAGAAGGTTCTTCTGGTGACAATTGAGGATCGAGGCATGAAGGTTTCAGACGGGTGAAGCATGGAATGAGGGTCTAGGTTGTTTTATAAGATCATTATGTTTTCTTATACTTGCTTGGGAATTAAAAATAAAAAATGATTGTATTTAAGTGTACCATATGGATCTGGTAACCAATGTGATCAAGATATGTCTCTTCAAAACTCGACCATAGCATCAATATCCCTCTCAAAAGGTTTAATTCAACACAATAAATGGTTTACTCACATTGAGTTTGCCAGAAATGCAGCCCGAAGAGATTTACATTTAAGAAAATGAGTCAGAGTTCATTTCAAAATAGGATACAGTGGTGCTTCCTGAAGTAAAGGCAGTTGGTAATTGCAAATGTCAGAAGGAGAGCATTCTGTTGTGTATTGACAGTGATGATAAAAAGCATATAGTTCATATTGCTTAGACTAGAAACTCCGAGATATCAGTGTGGTAACTCCCTTTCAGATAAGTACAATGTATATGTTGTTCGTTTTCCTCCTAAAATAAACAAGCTTTGAGAAATGCAAGACTCGTAGTAGTGACCTTTGAACCCTATTTTATGACTATGGTTATGATCATATAGTACATGCATGTCATCACACCCGAGGATGTGGTCTAGCTATCAACGAAGTGGCATGAAAACCACGGGAGACAAGGGTTCAAGTCTCAGTAGAGGCGGAGTATACTAGTTGATTTTTTTCATTTGCCTAAATTTTGGTTGGTAAAGTCACACAGGATACCGGTTACATGGTGGAATAGTCGAGGTGAACACGAGCTTGCTCGGCCACCGTCGTTATCCCAAAAAAAAAAAAAAAAGTACATGGAGGGAACACATTTTACCTCAACACCTGCTTTAGGATGCGATAAGATCTATCAAGACCATACATTACACCTCGTCAGTATGTTTGTCAGCGATGATTATCTTCCCATGCAGCTCCATGATAATCTTCTTCAACTACAATTCGGGCACCGGTTTTCTCTACTGTGGAAAGATCTGGATTTTATTCTCTCCTTCCTTTGTAGTCTGGAACCTTGTGATCTCTTTGCTATTCAACTGAACTTTCTCTTGTTGCCTCCACTCAGTGGTCAACTTAAAATTAACTTTACTAAGGCCGCTGTAAAGTCCATTTTGTTAAGGTTTTGAGTTGTGACATTCTATTAAGGACTTCCTTATAAATAAATAAATAAAAATATTTATTAAGGACTAAATTTTGGTTCAGCCTATATTTAAGCTGTATTCAAAATGGTTTATACTGTCTGGTAAAAATGGGTTAAAATGTGATTCCTCTGCCCTGGATTTTCCTTGTATTCTGTTGACATCTCTCCTCATATGGACCTGAGACACATCACAGCCTGACCCTTATCATCTATGTAACCCAAATGAGATGAGAAGTCAGATGTTTCTTTCCTTACGTATTAAGTGTTCTTTTGCGTCGAGCTTAACTTCTGTCCCTTCTACAATTCTCACTTGTCGACATGTCTCCTGAGCTCCATTGATCCATGCATATGCCTTTTGTAAGTAGTTGGATCTTCTTAGATGAGTGACAATGAGCTTAATCTTGGCCTTTGTCTCTCTTCAGCTAGTCCTAAGTTGAGTTTTCAAAGTTCAGACAGCGCGTTGTGAAATTGACTTAGCTATTGAAGATGTTGCTGTTTTGGGTTAGTCCCCTAGTTTCTGTGCTCTAATTCTGGTGATATAAGTTTGAATTGTGGCATCTTTATTTGATGTGTTAGCTTTGAAGTATAAAGTAATAGCTGGAATTCTTTTGAATTAGTCAAGATATATTTGCGCTTAAAACTGCAATAGGCCTTAGAGTTTTTGGTGCTTTTCGCTTTTGATAACACTGGTTTATGTGTTTGATGACTGTTTATGTTTTAATAAGAGGGCAACGAACACCCAAATATTGATTGAGATGGTTCTACTTTGGGTGATAAAAATGATATAGAGAAGTCCATGTGCAATAGGCTGTCGAATTCTGATCAGAAACACACTGAAAATTGGGGAAAGCAGAATGGTGAATATTCAACTCCGAAAATTGCTATGATTTTTTTTTTTCATACGGTTTTAATCTACTCAAGTGTGTTTACTAAAGAATAGTGGGCAGGATACATTTTTCTGTCAAATTTATGATTTTATGTACTTTATGTTATTTCTTTGGCCCTTTAACCGTCAGGGTTGGGTCTTTTTAGATAATAGATCAAATATTCCCGAAATTCTGTCTTTTCATTGTTAATGTTAAATGTGAATCAACTTTTCTTGCTGTAGAATTCATTAAATTAACAGCAGGCTTCCATATCCAACTTTAGCAGGCCTTAAACGCTCAACCTAAAAAGAAAGAAGCTGAAATTTGTTCCTGCTTCCATTAACCGTTGTGATTATAAGATCGGGGAAGTGTAACCTTTGAGTAGAATGCTTTTTTATAAGAGGAATTTTGTGATTAGTAGTTTAAGCAAGACCTATATCTGCTGAATGATAGCCTGTGCTCTATTAACATTGAACTGTGAAGTCTTATGATTTCTTTTTTAATTATCGAGGACCAATGACACACGTTTCAGAACTCAGTAGATAATGGGTCCTCCCCTCTACCCTTCTCCCTTTAAAATACTAGGTCGTCTGCAATAACGTTCGAACCCTGATATGTGCCTAACCCACATCACTCGTGCATTTTGGCCATTCTACCAAAGCCCTGGGAGCTTATGACGTCCCTTGATCTTAAAATTTATTTTCTGAGCCAACTTCGAGGAGAGGTTAATGAAGACAAAAAGGAAGAAAGCTTTGTGCAGATAATGTGGAAGCTTTGTGCAGATAATGTGGTATAGTCTATCAAGTCGGAACAAGAACAGCAATGAGGATGCTAAAGTCAATAGCAAATTTCTCTTATGACTAGGTAGTTGATGCTGATTTTGGAGGATACTGTGAGATTCTTTATTTTGTTTGTTTGACGATTGGTCAGTTTCAAGCATTTTACGGTGTAGACAATATCACATAACTTTTTGTCTTACTTTTGGCCAAAAAAAGAAAGAATTTTTTTAGATTTTTCCTCTTTTACATACTTTGTACAGGGTGGTTCTTGAGCTTGTAATTGTAAACGGGCTGTAGCTTTAGTTTTTAGATTTTGGCAATATTTTTAAGTGATTCACAAAATATTTACGTGATACCTTTAATTCTAACTGAACTTTCTAGTGACTCTTAATTTACCTATTCAACTCCTATTTATCAACTTGATGATGCTTCCCTTTAGGGGATGATTGGTAGTAATAAACAATGACATATATTTCAAAAGCAATTTATAATAGCTACTTGATAGGATGTGATGATTGTTCAAGCGTAGCATTTATCCCTTTGAATCAAGTCAATTCTATAATTTTTAAGTTGCGTTATGATGTTCAGTGCAATTCTGTAAGATGGATTAGAAGTGTGTACAGTTAAACCGCTATGGACCCATATGTACTTTTGCTGTGGCTAATGTCATAAGCATTTTCTTATCAGTTTATTTAAGTGGTCCGTGCAACCACTACTTTTGCTGAGAAAATTATCTTGTTTATTGCAATCTCACCTCTTACATTAATGCCTAATAAGGCTTCAGCCTTAGTGAAAGGTCATCAGTTAGTTTTGAGTTCTATCATAATCTGCACTTGCTCCAACCTTTGAGGACTTAAGTGTCGTACAATGATGATACGAATTTTTACACTGTTAATATGGTTAATTTGATGTATTGGGTACAACAACAACAACAACCCAGTGAAATCTCACAACATGGGGTCTGGGGAGGGTAGAGTGTACACAAACCTTACTCCTACCAAGGTAGGATGGCTGTCTCTCCTCTTCACATGCCCAAACCATCTCAGTCTCGCTTCTCGCATCTTGTCTTTCACCGAGGCCACTCCCACCTTGTCCCGAATAGCCTCTTTCCTAATCCCGTCACTCCTGGTGTGCCCATACATCCATCTCAACATTCTCATCTCGGCAATTTGATGTATTGGGTCATGTATTTTTTTCCGTCATATTACAATTTCGCGAATATTATGACCATAGTTGAATATGTAATAATTTTATTATAGCAGAACTGTCGCAATCCAAATTTGGCCGTAACGGCACACCTAATGAGCTATTATCCATTGAGCGAACCTTCTAAGCTATATTATGCAATACTTAAGATAGGAAGAAGAATAAAGTCTAAACATTCTCAATACATATAGAAGTACGAAAGCCAACAATAACATAAATCTGCCCATACAACCCAAACTGGTCAAGTCATGGAGCTATTAATATCTGAAATATAAAATATGACACGCGTCTCGATAATTAAGTATTAAGTCCGCTAAATAAGAAGTAGCCGCCATGATCTAATAGTGCCCACCTCAACTGGAATGGACTGGTGAAGGTTAAAATAATTAATCAACGACTTGGTCACGACCTGCAACCCCTATACGTACACGCAACAATTGTGATCTAATGACCTCAAAAGATTATCGACTCGTTGTAAGATCCGGTAAATTTAAAGCTTGAAAATCAAACTGTACGTCAATCCAATCTCTATCCAAAAAATTATGTATATTTTACTGAAGACCATCGAAGTATCGGCAAACCCTAACCCTAAACTAGTCATCCATGGTTGTTCCGGCCACTGGTCAGCCATTGCCGACGGCTGGCCGGCCATTCACTGTCTCTTCTCACCAATTCTCACCACTAGCCAGCACGCCATTTCCCCTATGCTTGCGAACGGTACACAAAACCCAAATATTCAAAACATAAACTACGTACCATCTACAAGCCATACAATACTGGAGAAGAACAATACGATGATAAACTATGCGATTATGGTGAATCCTAACTCTATGCAGACGATGAATCCAGAAGTTGACCTATCCCTATCAAATCAGTGGAGTTTGTGGATAGGGAACCTGTAACGACCCATTTGGCCGTTACTGGACTTTCCGTTGCACGTGCCTAAAAACCCAGCCGATTAGTTGTACGATTTATTCGCGGGGAAGTTTCATGCTTAATTTGAGCATCGGTCAGGTTGATTAGAGCTAAAATAGGGTGGGGTACCGGTACAGTACCACCCAGAGGATTTTTACTCCGCCATAGCGAAGTAGATGAGACGCCCAAGGTCGCTATCACGGTACGACCTTCGCCACAGCGGTTCCGCTACCGCGGGTTAGTAGACCGCTGTAGCGGTCAACGCTGACCAGACCTAATATTTAAATCTCATTTCGGGATTTGACCTCACTTTTCCTCCAAACTTTCAACTAGGCCGTCACTTGGGAGAATTTCAGAGTAGAGCCTTTAGAGGCTTGGGAAAGGTAACCCTTCAAACCTCTCTTATGCTATCACCCTTAAAGTTATTCCCTTATTACTAAGCGTTGCCTCATTGTGTTGATAAATATGGATTCCTTAAAGTGTTTCCACCCTAATGAGGGGAATTAGGTAGCCTAAACCGGAACTCATGAATTCTTGAAACCTTCATGTATATTATTATTCTAGGTCAATAAATAGAACCCAAATAATGACTCTTTCGATATTTAGAAAATGGGTTAAGATTTGAGTTCTTGAATTGGGGACTTAAAGGTAAGGATAGTCAATTATGGGTCCAGATTACTACGCATACTTTATTTTGATCCCTGTTCTCGGATTCGTGATATTTCTAGATTCCTCCGTCGTGACTTCCAGTCTGAAAAACAGAAATGTGAAGATTCCATGGACGTTCGTGGCACCTGCTCAGCCTCGAGGTGGGTTATGATTTACTTGAGTTAGACTTTGATTAGTGAGTCGTATATGTAGTTGGATTGACGGGAGAAAGCATGATTAGTCATTCGAACACAGAGTTTGGTTGGATATTAGTTCGTTTGGTATGTCTTCTGATTATTAGGTTTGTTTATGTTATTTTTGTATTGGACCATGAAAGGTAGTTATTATGTCTGGAAGGAAGGGAGTGGTCTATGTATTCTTGATGTTGGTTAAGATAGTGGGTGGGATTCGTTCTATTACTGAGTTGACCATAATGGGGTCTTGTTATACCATATGCTAGGGTGACTTGTACTTTAACTGTATTTGACTTCATTGTGTTGTATGCTGCTGTCGATTTGATTTCTCTGAGTCTTATTATGAATTGTGGCATAATGCCTGGAATTCATTGTTATTATTGACTGATCATGTTTCATGTTGAATGTTGGACAGGAAATATGAGAGATTTATATTGTGATCAGATATAGAGATAGATCTATACACGGGCACATTAACAGGGGGTGATGATGTGGCCTAGTTATGGTCTCATGATCCCAGGTCAGTTCCAGAGCGAGTGGTACATGGACGCCATGGGTCCTCTGCAGGTCTGTACGGTTGAGATACTAACATCGGTTACACTGCATTGTATTGCATTGGTCTTTATCTTATTCTTTCCCCAAAACCCATCCTAGGCGTAACAGGCATCCGATGCTATGGCTAATACCGAAAGCACCTTATAAATCAATAAACATCTAATCTTTCCTGTTAAACAACATATCTTAATAAATATGAAACAAGTCATTAATAAATTGGATAAAAGAATAACCATACTTAGAGATAATTCAACGGAAGTCAAATCAAATACTTAGTTAATAAACGTGGCAAAATGCCCCAACGAGTCATACGAGACTCCAACACACTACCCACAATATGACAACTACATATGGATCTTCTAAGATAATGAGTAAATGTCTAAATCATCAGGATGTAGCCCAAAAATTAAAATACAAAAAGTAAAAATAGAATGATGCCCCACAAACAATCATGTGGGCTCACCGAATAGTCTCGAAAGTAGCAAGTTCTCCTAAGTCGTAGGCGCATCACAAATCTGCTCTTCTACGATACCTGACACACCATAAAAAACAACAATGGTATGCTTGAGTACTGGGTACTCAGTGAGTGTCTGCGGGACAATAAATAATGTAAAATAAAATAATATAAGGCAGTGCAACAATATAAGTAAAGCAGTTCGAAATCCAGAGATAAAACCATTCACCAAACTTAGAGAAACCATTAATAGAGAGTTAAATCACTTTTCAATCCATTATGCCATTTATCAAGATTAAGTCCTCCATTTATGAACTGAAGATCAACATCAAGTCACTCACGAACAGTAACAATAATGCCAATACAGGCCAAGTCAGTGAAACGAAGGGATGACCATTAAGGTTCCTTAAAACTGCATGGATGCACCACATCGGGGTTGTCACTCTCGATGGCTATCCTTCCTCCCGAATAGCTAGGAAAAAATACATCGGTGTTATGATCCCTCGATGTCCACTCTTCCTCCAAAATGGCTAGGCAAACCACACTAGGATCCATAGTGACTACCTTTCCTCTCGAGTAGCTAAGGCCAAGGACAAACAATAGAAACCAGGGCAAAATAGTCGAATCACAATCATAGCATGGAAGCCGAATCTCTCATTATGAATTATGTTCATCATCTCATTAGTAGGGGTTCATCAAATCACTTACGGGTTTAGAAACCATGTTCAAGTCTATTAAGCATCAATTTCAACACAATTCGTTCATAGGGCAAAAGACATGAAACATTCAAGCTTTCCGAAATCGACTTTAAGCATCCTTTATGGGGTAATTCATGGTTAAACATCAAGCTTTGTAAATTAGTTTCAATAACCCTTTGATAAGGAATCACGTATACATATATATATAATATTATACACATAAGGTTCCATGAGGGCTTGTCCCTCACGCACATAAAAACTTGCAAAGAAAGTGTTTCCTTTAAAGATTAAAAAGTATGTTTGAAAAACAGACATACCTCAATCCAGCTAAAAAGGTTCCAACAGAACTTCCACGGTTCAACAATCACTCTACAATAGGTTATTAATAACAAAGTTTAGAACTTTAACCAATTCTAGAGATTTCTACCCTTATTCAAAAAACTAGGGTTTTTCTAGCCTTAAAACTTGTTCTTGAATCCTTACGTGAATCATTAGTGAATTATAATCTTTTAGTTTGCTCTACACTAGTCCAAATTGTAACGGTTTTCTTTTTCGCGTGGGTTTAGGGCGCAAGAAGGCTACTACGAACTCGTTGACGCTCTTTCAGACTTGTTTTGAAAAAGAGTCGCCACCTAATTTTTAGGAAATTAGGAAAACGGATTTTGAAGGGTTTATTCAAATGCAGTGAAAAAACCTTAGTAATCCAGTGTTCTAGGTAAGAGTTCTGATGATCCCCTGGGGAAGGTGTTAGACACCCCAGTATTAAGGATTCGTACTATACGGTTGACCTTCGAATTCCAGTGTATGAGTATTTGTTTAAACTGCTTATTTCGTGTTTATTTTCCCTTTAAAAAAAGAACTGTCATGAATATCATATGTTTTGAAAAAAATTGAATATATTCCCTTTATATATAGGGTATCGTAGTTCCAGATTTATAATATCCGAGTATAAATAGTCTCCCTTTATGTATAAGGAGTATATATGTTTATTAAAAGATAGTGTAAAAATGATTCTTGGTTTATAAATTAAGCCCTTATTATACTCATACACTTGGCTCGGGTTAGTCCATATCGGTACGTTCAGCCTTATCCAGAATTATGTATTACGAATTGGATTTATGCGTTATAAGGGCGTTTTCATAAAAAATGAGTATATCTTGTCTAGAAATACCTGTTTATTTGGACCATGTTATGGGCCAAAACAACATCATATTTTTAGGAGTCCTTGTGTAGTCTTATACTTAAACAAAAACGGATTTTGCATTTTTTGTAAAAGAAAAGCTAGTTTTAGATTCAAAACTGATCCAATCTTGTGAATGATTTACCATTTTTATTGGTGAAAAAAGTGTATAAGTTGGAACCACTGGCGTTGAACCCGTTTATTGGATGATAAGTCGGAAAAATCCATTTTTGCGGTAAAAAACTGGTTCAGTTAATAACTTAGTTTTGAAACAACTTTGGCTAAAAAACGTGACTACCATTTAAGACTTTAGGAAAAATCAGTTGTTGGTTCATGCTTTTTGAGGAAAACCAGTTTTGCTAAGTTCCAATTTTATACTTAGTCATAGAAACGTTATGCTTAAGTCCGTGATTTTTTGAAACGCGCATGGGGACCTAAAGTCGACTAAACAGCATAAGAACCGTTGTCCTAAGACGTCTAATTCCGACCATAAGTTTTTTCCACTATAATATGAGTTTTGAGTACATATCTTTACAAATACATCAAGTTGAAAATAAATTAACAAAAATGTAAAGAGACAGGGTTAGACTAGGGGCGTACCAAGCCCCTAGTTTGGTCATTTTCACCCATGACTGGGCCTTCTTTTCACCGGGAGATTAAGACAACCCCGAATTATCACGCTTGGCCTTAAATTTATTTGGGTCTTATTAGGAGTGGACAGAATTGAAATGCTATGGATACATAAATAATCTACTAATAGCTTTAATGAGCAGTCTTGGGCACTGTACAGACATATACACTGAGGCAATCCTCATAGAGAAAAAATTAGATATCACAAAATAACACTTTGACCAAATCAAATACAACTTCTTTTAAAAAAGGGGAAAGGAAAGCAACACCAGCAGTTGTAACAGAGATACAGAGGAAGGAGATAAACAGTTTCCAGAAGGGAAATGCAACAAACCAAAACACTTGCATAGGCCCCAACAGTCTGGCAAAATGGCAGCCATCCCCAAAATATTTACAAGCATCTCATGTTCAGCAAGGAATCACTAGTCTCAACCAACTAAAGCCCCAACAAGACTAAGCTTAAGCTGGCATGTCCTACAGACATATAAAAATGGAGGGAGGTGTACGTGATCCAATGTAGGAAACAATGTTGAACAAAATGGAATACTCACTCATAAGCAAGCATACAAAGGTATTTCAACAGAAAAAAGACAAACAGAGAGGAGAGAGGCACATAAGGAAGAAACAAGTCAAAGTAAATAAGAATGTCTTGCAAGACACATAGGGAAACAAGGGCACAAAGTGGTGTGGGAGGCAACTCATGACACTTGAGATGGAAGAGGGCAGAAGCCAAGCCACTAGGGAAGTCAACAGGAATAAAATAAATACAGGTCTTGTGGCTAGGAATCACACACAACAAATGCAGCAGCCAAGACAATTTTTTTTTTAAAAAAACCTGATTGAGAAAAGGTTTCACTCTACAGATGTAAAACAGGAAAGTTTGAATATCAGTGTCACACAGTTATAGGGGCAGTAGGACAAAATGCTGAGGACAGGCAAATAACTCATGATAGCTTGGTCCTAAGTCTATGCAAGGGGAGGGGCCAAGACAAGCTAACAGCCATGGACAAGTGAGGATTCAAACAAATGCTTTAGACCAATTCCAAACAGAAACAGAGTTCAGAAGCCCATAGACCCTGTAGACCAAAGGTCTTTAAGACAGAAAAGAGCAAAAGGGATCACATAGCATCCAGCCTGGATAAACATTTGCAGTAGTAAACTTAGTTCTAGGCACATTTTCCCTTCCCTTTAAGGCATAGTCAAACCACTCCCCCCTACCTGAAACCTTTGTGAGTCCCAGGATTATGAGGGGAAGGTACAAGAAAATGGAAGTAAGAGTTTCAGGCCACTGAAAGGAAAACAGGATAGGGTGGGGTCATCACCTCCCCATCTCCTTTTCTTGAGTCTCCTTTCAGCAAAAAAAGATCCTGGGCTCCACTGGTCACTACCTCCAGTTCATGCCCAGGCTCACCTTTTCCTCTCCTAAAACCCTTTCACCATCTTAATGTCCTCACCCTAATCATCTAGTGACAACACTAGAGGTTTAGGCAGACTTACACATATTCAACCCTGTCACACCTTCATACTTAAACAAACTCAGTGGTCTAGGTCTATAGGCTCCTGATGACTGAAGTTAGTGGTAAATACTGGGAGCAAATTTCTCAGAAGCACACATCAAGCAGCAGCAGACTAGCTAATTCATGAGGACTAGATTCAGGTTTCAGAGACCTTTGACATCAAATCCAAATGCAAGCACTGGGTACAAGCATTCTCTTAGACACACAATAGGTGGGAACAAACTAATCAATCTTGACATTTCTAAACCGAACCAAGAAAGGCATGGGGAGAGGCTTTTGTTTCTAATCACAACAGAATTCAGAAGAAAGGACACACCCTTTATTTTATCAAAATTAGGCCACACCAGTAAGACAAAATTTAACACCAAATGAGCATAGAGGCTACAAGACAATTTGAAAAGGATTTTGAAAGCAAAGAAGTCAAACAAAGAAAAGGAACTCCCAGTTTGAAGCATGTAAATCTATGTAGCACAAGGGCAGTTTGCAGATTAAGAACAAGCAGAAAAGCACCGGTCAAAACATACAGTTGCATTCCCAGGAGATATAAGGATTAACACACCCTTTTCTGAGGCCAAATGGCATCCAAGCCTAAAATGCACACACAAACACACCTATGGGACTTCATCAAATTCCAAACAAGGTAAATCATCAGGAAAACTCAGCCTAATTGGCTAGTTTATTACAGTAGTGTGGTCAAACAAGGGCAAAGAGAGAACACTAAAATTTCATGACACAAAACCAATACTTGAACACTAAACTTTCATGACACAAAACCAATATTTGAACCAAATCACAAGCTGTAAGACTTACAGGTTTTTAAAGAAGAGAATAACTCATGGTCTATTTTAAGTCTAGGACAATGAGGACTTATTTATTTTTTTACCAAAAATTTATCAGGAAAAGGAAGTTTGAAGTAAAACAGTTTCATGACTCAAGATTAATCTACATGTAGGTTCAATGAAGACAGACATCACAAGAAGGTCTGTCAACCAAACATAAGTTTAAAGAGACAACTTTTTTTTGAAAGTTCAGTAACAAAGCAGATATCCAAAATTGTTTCTTGTAATTTTCAAACTTGATCAACATTTTGACTTAAACACCCTGGTCATGTTGTGAGTGCAGACTAAATGGAAGGATACAAAAGGGGAGGACAAGAATAGACAATGAAACAGTCAAGGCACACAACCAATTCTCTTAACTTCTAGTATTAGCTAGATGATCACAACAAAAGAAAACCAGGCAAAGTGACACAAAACCTCATTTAATTCTAAGTTGCTTGCAGATTTTCAGTATACTAGGTGGTTGTATCCAATGAGAGAGACTTTATCACATTCAGACAAACTGGGGAGTAAAAGCAAGACAACATTGAAACAGTAGTCCAGACCACACACATAACTTGGTCCTTGTAAAGAAAAATGTCTGTCTTAAGTGATCACAACACACATGAACAAAGATCCTCTTCTTTTAAATTCAACTATCACTTTTACACTAATGTTTTAGCCAAATGAAAAGACTAAGTACCAAACTTGTGCCAACTTTTGTCAAAAACTCCTCAACACTTAGTAAAGAAGATGATTCAAGAACGGCTTTGACTCTTCACCCTTTGGCCAAGAAGAGTGGTTCAATCAAATGAGTAAACAAAAAAAAAAAAAAGAACTAGAGTTCAATCTACATTTCAAACCCTCTTTCTCAGTTTCCCCTTTGTCCTATGTCTAGGTGGAGCAAGTTTATATGGAAAACAATCTTCTTATAAATGAAACACTCTAGACCAAGTAGAAGAACCCAAACAAGTCATGACTGAGTCACATACACTTAAGCAAACTCTAAGTAATTTATTTCAGGGAAAAGCAGCAGTTATCAGCCAAACAAAGAAAATAAGGAAGTTTGTTAATTAGAAACACACCCAACCAGTTGCAGTTACAGGTTTAGATTAAGTAAGTTCCCCAAATCCACTTAACATGATCAAACAAATTCAAGAGAAAGGGGCCAGAACCCCATCATAAACAGACAAACTCAAATGGAAAAGGAAGCAAGTAAGTATAAATACAGTTTTGAAAGAAAGAAAAGAAAAATGGACAACACCTATACCAGGCACAACTAATCTCAACCTAGCCAGGACCAACCTCATCTAGATTAAATGATACCAAACTGAACAAGAAACTCAATAGCATCACAGATGACCAATCAAATTGACCAAGCTTACCACACATGAACTCAGACCAGGTTAATCCGCAAAAAAACCAATTCCCAGGGGCCAATTATTAGACAAGTTGGGCTGTAGCCACAACTACCCTGACCATGGACCATTTAGTCTCAATACTAAAGTAACACTAGGGACATTTCAAGTTAAAACATGAACCTATCTCTAATGTAAGCCTCAGTCAACTAGGACAAACAGGATCAAACAAACATCATTAAAAAGAACTCCATTAAACTACTGTTTTGGCTACATTCAACACAGGTCCCGTGCTCACTAATTCAAGAAGAAAGGCAAATGCTTAAACTGATTCACTTCTTCATCAAAGCCTATTTTTATCTATAAAAGAAAACCAAGGACAAACCTAGGGAATTCAATGGTCCAAGTTCAAACAAGTTCTACCAATCTCTATATCAAATTAAACTAGACTAAGTTGCAAGGGTACAAGCAGAAATTAATCAACAATGTCACTAAACGATTAACACCAAGCTCTCAGCCTAAATAAACTACCATCGTAATCATAATTAGCTAACAAAGACCATAATAACTCTAAGACATAACTAAACAAGTATTAAAAGGCTTAAATTAAAATAAAGGAAATAACAAGAGTAAGTGTTACCTTTTGTTGGCACGGCCAAGACCAAAAGTGAACTTGGACAATACCTCCTCCAAGACTCAAGCCCAGAATGCTAAGAAATTAAAAAAAACAACAAGTTTTAGAACTAGGTTTTCGAGCAAATCGATGAAACCTTAAAAAAACTTTGAGCAAAATTCAAATTTTAAGGACTGATATCTCAACCTCTTTCTTTCGTGAATAGAAACCCCAAAATGTTTGAAACTACCAAAAAATGATGTGGGACTTGCAAGTTTTGTGCAAGATAAACCTAAGTTAACGGCTCAGATTAAAAACAAAAATGAAATCAAAGGTCTCAAACAACTCAAATCCACAGATACATAAAATAAAGGGGTGTGGGTATACCTTTAGGGGTCGTGTGGTAGAAGGTATAAGCTGGTATATCCCAGCACTAATTTTTATACCATGTTTGGTACAAGGTATAAATTTATCCTGGGATAAATTTATACCTTGTACCAAACATGGTACAAATATTAGTGCTGGGATATCCCAGCTTATACCTTCTTATCCCACTTATACTGGGATTATTTTATACCATCTAAAAGATGGTATAAAATAATCCCAATAGATGGGATAAATTAGTCCTGGGATTATAATCCCGGGATAATTTTGACTATCTACCAAATGACCCCTTAGGGTCCGTTTCGCCTGAATTTAGGGGAGAGAAGGACAAAGCATTGAATGCTTTGCCTCCTCCCTGCTTCATATTTGATGGGACACGACGGAAGCAGTGGTGGGTATATTTTGGTACAGAGGAGGGGCACTAGGGTTGCCCCTAGCCGCCCCTTTTCTCTCTCATTTACACCGAGACCCCTAGGGCATGAAATAAAATGAGTGGGGGAGGAGTATGAGACTCCCTCCTTCCTTTTAATTGTTATGTGGGCCGGGTCGCGGTCCTTTGGACTGGGCCTGGTCCATCCGTTTTTAAAAAGGGCCTGGTCCCATATATATATATACATGTGTGTATATGCACCATGTATATTGATATATACATGGTGTATATATATACATATATATAGAGGGTGGGGAAAAAAACTAATACATAAATAAATAATGAAAAAACTAATTGTTGGTCCAATAGGACTTAAATAGTTTAAGAATACAACCCTTAAAATAAAAGTAAAAATCATTTTGCAGATGTCGGTCTTTGAGTTAAGAAAATAAATCGATTACGCAAACGCGCGTAGAATTCGGATTTAAAGGGTAAAATGGCCATTCCTTTTAATTACTTGAAATGCCTTGGACAATAAAAATGGAATAAAATTGCTCATTAATCTAATTTTCCTGATTTAATTAACCGAAAAAATAATTATTTAAAAAGGGTTTTCTTGCCCCTTCGCGTAATTACAATAAAGTTTTCTTCAAAAAATAAATTTCCACAAAAATTAAAATACCTCAGATGTTTCTTTATCAACTCAAAAGGAAGAAATATCATCCCAAATAATTTCATAAAATTATCTAGATCCCTTTTGAGGTGTACAACTGATTTTATTTAATTTTCAAGGACTCCGAGCATTTAAAATAGATTTCAGGAGGTCAAAAATTAGGTGTCAACACAAACCTCATTAATAATCCCATAAAAATTAGAAATCTTACTTTTCAGATAAAATTCCACACGCCCCCTTCTTCTCCTTTCTTGAGTTTTCAAGAATTTAGGGTTTGGGAAGATAAACTAGTGTAAATTTAATGTTAGAATGATGAAGTAATGATGGGAATTGATCAAGAACTTACATTAGATGTTTTGGGGAAGTTTTAGGATTGTTTCCTCTCAAAAAGTCGGCCAAAACGAAGTGAGAAACTTATAAAATTTAGAACTAGAAAAATAATGAGCCGCGGCACCCTTTAGGCAGTGGTGCTTCACAAGGCAATATTGTGGTCAGAACCTCGTTTTGATCGCGACACCTTTGCTACGTGACTACCGACTGTAACTCAGTAAAACTGTCATAACTTTTTGTACGTAGCTTCTTTGGAGCTGGGCGACCTACCATTGGAAGGTATTTCAAAGACCTACAACTTTTATGTTTTGAGTTTTCTCAGATTCTGAATGAAACCATCCGAAAAATGGGAAATAGTAAGAAGTCCTCCAGACTTAGACGAATTTAGAAGCCCTTAAGAACTTTGCTTTTTTGGGTTTGACTTCGAAATGACTGCTTATCACCCAAATTCATCCCAAATGGATCCATATAGCTAAAATATCTTCTTAATACTAGTTTTACACATTCACTCCCAATCCAGATTTACGGAGTAGTACATTGGTTGGTAAGGGTTCGCCTGCCAAGTGGGATAAGGTAGGTGCCCCCACGAACCGTAAAATGGGTCTTGACAGAACCATTGGTGAAATGGAAATCAGAGGTGCAATGTATGAATATCATTGAGAAGCTTCAATATGCCGCGGTTGGTAAGTTTTCTTACCGATAGCCTGAACTAAAAGAATTTAGGAAACAAATTCCATTACAATGTGGAATCAAAGGCGATTGTGATATTGGATTATTCAGGAATTGACATAATTCTCACGAGATTTGACCTGTTAAAAGATTACGTGAATATGGTTTCGAAAGGTGCTTATTACATTAAATTCAATGATGGATGAATTTACCAAATGAGACCTTGGATTTATGATTCTAAATTCAAGATTGATGAGGAAATTACTATGGCCATGGCATGGATTTCCTTTCAAAATCTGTTGCCAACTTTCTTTGTTAAGGAATATTTATTCACTCTTGCATTTGCAGTAGGTAAACCACTTCAATTGGATATGGCTACAATCATTAAAACAAGTCCTAATTGTGCTAGGGTCAAAGTTTTGGTAGATTTTGACCACCCTTCCGGTCATTATGGAAAATATAGGATCACCCCACCAAATATAGTCTTTCCAAGGGTAGAACGAACCAGTAGAAACTCAATCGTGTAAGCTTATGAGCTGAAACTTGACTTGTTTGTGGTTGTTACTTGATTTCCTTAAGTCCTTCGAGGGGGGGGGGGGTGACGTAGAAAATTAGAACTCCGTTGGAAATTTCGAGGCCACAGGTGGATTCGTAGGGCGTCTTTATGTATATGTACATCTTTGTTTTATGCTTTTGAGGCCTCAGATGAAATGTTGGGCGATAGGGGGAAAAACTGGACAAAAAGTCGAGCTCACTGCCCAAAATGGACCGTTGTGGCGGTGGGGAGCGGTACCGCTATAACGGCACTTTGACCGCTGCCAGCGGCCATGCATGTTCTCGGTGGCCGCTGTGGCCGGTAGTGGACAGCTATGGCAACACCGCTATAGCGGTCAATCAAATTTTCATTTGGTCCGCTATAGCGGTACTGTTGCAGCGGCGTGATGACCGCTGTAGCGGTTGACCGAAAACAGTGGCCCGAATTTTTTATACTTAATCTCATATTCTCTATTCACAAAACACCAACATGCTTCCCAACAAGCACCTAGGTTGAAATTCCTAGATAGGGCAAGAAACTCTTGAGAGGTAAGTTCCATCGATTCCATTCTATCATTCCTTTCTCCTTCATGTTTGTTATCCCCCTAGTGGGTCTTTAATGGTGAAATTGAAATAGAAACCCTAGAATATTAATAAACCTTCTAACCTTGATGGGTTATGGTCATTATCACTTAGTTATCATCTGAAGGCTTGGGTTAGTTTCTCTTAATCATGAATTGAACACTTAGAGTCATAAACTAAGTGAATGGAGACCTAGGGTTCTATAAAAATGGGGTCTTGACCATAAAAACTGCTTGTAGTGGGAATGTTGATAGAATATGGTTATGAATTGATGATTAATGATTTATAAGGCCTTTGATAGGTTGCTTAACACCTAGAAAATCACCCACCCCTTGGAATGGGGAAAAAGGAAGGGTATTCTTGAATTGGTATTTGTGATTTGAGTAATTGTGACTCATTGAACCTTTTATTTCTAGACTTTGAGAGTTCTAAGGCTTTAAGGAAAGGGAAAGCTATAGCGGAGTGACTTGCGTTGTCCAATCTCTACATTAAGGTAGGTTACGGTCTACTTGAGTTAGAATTTGGTTAGTTGATTGTGTGTTTTGTGAACTCTTTAGGAGAAAGTATGTCTAGTTTTCATGCATGCTATTGCATGGCTAATCTCCTATGTGATTGTGATTGAGTGATTATGTCACACCCCTACCAGGAGTATAATGGGCTCCGACCCGTAGGCCGGGAAACACCTGACTCATCCGTGACTTTGAACGTTATAAACCATAACTCAAAGAATATCTGCACGCAGAAAAGGCCCAACATAGGAATATCCGCTCATTCAGCACATATGTACATATGCAGACCGACAAGGTCGCTACAACATAATGTATTTCATAAAGCCGGTAAGGCTAACAGTAAAGTATCAAGAGCTCAAAATAAGGCCGACAAGGCCACCAATATGTTATACAACAATATGAACCGGTGGAGCTATAAAACATCTAACTATACACATATGTTTACGAGCCTCTACATAGAATACAAATGATCATAAGGACAATACCAAATAGACTGCAGCTCCGAAGTAAGTGGAGTGTTCCTTAGAATCCGCTGATAGAACACCTACGGGTCTGACCCGTCTTCCTACCTACCTGTGGGCATGAGCGCAGCGTCCACAAGAAGGGACGTCAGTACGAATAATGTACTGAGTATGTAAGGAATGAATAATAACATAATATGGACATAAAAGGTAACATGGAATAAATGAGATAACATGTACATCTGGATGCATGATAAGGCGGATGTGATGCATGCTTAGCCTTTAAATAAATATTTTTATACATATACATAGTACCATGCCCGGCCATTAAGGCTCGGTGTCATATATATAGTATCATGCCCGGCCATTAAGGCTCGGTGTCATATATATAGTATCATACCCGGCTATTAAGGCTCGGTGTTATCATCATTAGCCCGCGTCCGGACCTCCCGCGTCCGGGGAAATATCATAACATGCCCACTGCAGTGATGTGCACATCCACGTGCCATGCCCGGCCGACTATAGCTCGGCGCGGTGTGAGAAAATACATACATATATATATATATATAAAGCATGCATGAGAGCAATAAGAGCTATAAATACATCGGAGTGACGTAAGGTCGGTAACCTCCGATTATATTATGGAATAATCATCATCGTTCTATCTCACCTTGAAGGAACAATTATTATAAGGAGAGATCAACAACAATGAATAAAAATCAAAAAAATAACTCAACATTCTCATATTTACATTGAAATCATAAGCTTGGGACTTTTAAATATGAAATCATCATCATCGTCGTAATCATCATAGAAACATTCTCATCTTTAGCATCGTCATTAACATTGTAAAAACATGTCTCTTGTTGTTGTCATAAAAGCTTATAGAATCATAAATCTTTGACTAAAAAAATAGGGACATTTTGGAAAATATTTATGGATTATTAAGAAAGAAGTCAGACCTTTGAATCATGAACTCTAACTTTTGGAAGTAAGGAGGTTATGAAACATATGTAGGGAATTATAACATATAAATTTCTTGAAATAGGACCATCATCATCATAAAACATATTTATCTTTAGCAGCATAAGAGCTCTATGAATCATGAATCTCTATCTTTTGAGAATAAGAATGTTCTTGGAAGACATGTATGGATTCACAGAAAGGGATCATGGGACATTTGGAAAACACCTATTGGATTCATAAGAAAGGAATCATGCCTTTAGAAGAAAGAGGAATAGCCTTAACATACCTGGAAGATAATTTCTCGACTTCCAACTTACTTCCTGTCTTGTAATTCCCTTAAGATCATTCGTAGCCTCGTAATCTACATATACGACCATCCATACTATTGTTAGGCTCATCGTCATACGCTCGTCTTAAACCCTTAATTAAAATCCATTTAGAATCTACCGAAATTCGAGCAGCATCTCCCCTGTTTATATGCCTAGCTCGAAATCACAATCCAATAACCAACAACAACAACAACAATACCAACATCACAACAACATTATCAACACCAATAGGATCCATAAAACATTCCATACGATGTTTTCCAAGTTTCTCAACTATTCAACTTATTATACGACTATTTAATAACTTTATCTCCGTAAATAAACTAAAATTAATATTAATAAGGAGAGATTCATACCTTATTATTGCTAGAGCAGCAATATATTCAATGTTTACTTTGAATCCAAGCCAATTCCAAAGAAAGACAAAACTATAATCGTGACTACGCGTTGTCCGGACCTTGATTAATACGCCGTAACTTGAAATTTACTCAAAATCCTCATCTTTTATGTGATCTAAGAGCTCTTTTGTTTACTGAATTTTCTGGAAATTTTTAGAAGATTATGATGGAGAAAAATGGGGTTTTTAACCCTTTTATAGCGGCTAAAAGTCGGCAGCACTGTAGCAGTGCTGTTTCTGCTCTGTCAACCTAACTTGTAACCTCCATAATTCTCTATTCCGACATCGTATCGATGAGCGGTTTATTGCGTTAAAACTAGACTCGACGAACTTCATTTTAGGATGTTGAAACACCTTAAAACTCCTCATATTCCTGGAGATATGCCCTTCCAAAGTTGACCCAAAATTCTGCCCTTTATTCTGCCAACTTTTTTTTTCAAATTTTCGACAAACTTATTTTCTTTGATTTGCTTGGTCCCAAAATCTTTCAAAAATCCCCTTACATTCTATTTATCATTTATTATACTTGGTAATGGTCATGTTCTCGTGTTTCAAGGTTGTCCTTCCCGGTTACGACTTACGAGATCGTAATTCATCCTTTATTCTATTGTCACGTACTTCCCATGACTTGTACCTTCCAAACTTCATGGATGTCTCCAATGCTCCATTACAACGGTGAAGTATGTGATATGCTCATGCTCTGAAAGTGCGGGGTTTAACATTCTCCCCCCTTCAAAAACATTCGTCCTCGAATGTTGAGGTAGAGCTCGCTCTGAGGTAGATGTCAATGTTCTTACCTGTATTGGTCGGTATTTACTTTACTTACTTGTAGTATTAATTGCTCATTTAAAATTGAACTTATCCGAATTGCGCAGTTTATCCTTCTTTTTTTGTAGCCAAAATTTATGCCCGTACTTAAGGTCATCCTGTTATATCCCGTGTTTACACACGTTTGAAAAAAAACTTGAATTATATTGGATTCTTGAGATATAAGGTCAAATTTGATATTTTGTTGGACATAGGAGTTATGCATGAAAGAATAGAGTCATGAAAGTGTGAGACAAGGCTAAGGGTAATTTTGGAATTTTGGAAATTAGTTTCGGGAATTACAAAATGTGAATTATAAGTTATTGGGCTCAAAAATTTAATTGGAGTTGAGGCCCAAAATAGGGGTCATGGCCGGCCATACAAGGCCTTGACCCAAGCCCAATTTTAGTTGGTCATGTGCTTGGTCACATGACCAAGCACTTCAATTACATATATCATAGAAGACTTAAGGAGTTAGAAGATAAGAACAACAAAGAAAAAAAAAAAGAAGAGAGAGCAAGAGGTTTCGGGTTTGCCTTGGAAATTTAGGTACCAAAAATATTGCTTCAAAAATTCATTTCTTGTTGATTTCCTACTAAGTCAAGGTTCCTTTGTAACTTGGTATAGTTGGATTGGAGTGGGGAGCATTAGAATCACCAAAGTGATTATATTTCCAAGTGAAGAAGACTTGAAGAAAAGGTAAGAATTTCTTCCTTTTTATTGTGTTATGAAGTTTTGATTGTGTTGTAGTATGTAGAAATGTGTTGATTGTATGGAAAAAGGGAAGTTTGTAATGTGGGTTTGGAATTGGAGGTGTAGCCGTGTGTATATATATGTTGTATAGCCAAAATGTATAGAATTCATGTTATATTCTAGTTGTGATTGTGATGAAATGCATATGGGAATTGAAAGTTGGATGAATTTAGTTGATATGGGAAAATAAGCATATGGCCGTGTGGTATATTGCATTTGGAATAGAAATGAATTAAGTTGTTTAGTGTATTGGAGTGTTGTTGTAATGCTTGATATGTAAATGAAGTTAGAATGATATAAGTTTGTATTGAATTGGAATGTAGAAACTTATGTCGTTTTAGTATGATTTTCCGACATTAAGGAAATGAAGTTGTTTGGTTGCTAATAGTGATGATCATTGATGAATTTGGAAGTTGGAAACTTGTTATGAAGTTGTATGCCAAAGATTTGATGTGTTGCATAAGTTATGACTTTGGCGGAAAGTTGTATATTATGTATATCGAGTGTATATCTTGAGGAAAACGATATGAAATGTTTCTAGAACTATATGGTGATGATCATGATTGTTGTTGAATGTGAAATTATTGATCTTAGTTGAAAGTTGGGTTGAATTGAAGATTATGTCAACTTGTGAGAAAAATGACTAGTTGAAGGATATTTATGTTTTTAATGTTCATTGTTGATATTGTTGTTGTTGTTTGGGTTGTTGTTGATGATTTATAGCCGAGTTGAATTCTCGGGGTGCTATATGTATAGGGGAAGTGCTGCCGAAATTTCGGTAGCCAAATATGCATTAAGTTGGAACTTTGGTATTCATAGCTTACAATTGGTAAACTTGACCAATTGCAGTTTTTCGACGAAACGGGAAGTGAATTTGGAAAGGCTTAAGGAGCGTGAAAGGTATGTAAAGCAACCCCAATTCTTCCCTTGGCATGCCCTTAGTGTGTTAGGGTCGGATCCGAGCCTCGAAGGACCTCTTGGCCCTCGGAATCCGCAAGAGAAAATTTCAGTTTTTCCTTCAGTAGAATTGAACCATTTTGATACGCTATTTCTTGGAATTATGCAATTTTGCTCTAAATCACTTGGAAATTCATGGAATATCTGTAGAACCTTTTTAGGTGACACCATAAGCTTAGAGGGCATAATTTGAGCCCGCCGCCTTATTTTTCCCGAGGCGGGCCCACTATTTCCGGTTTTGCCCTTAATGTGCTAAAGCTTCCTTTTTAAGCGATTTTTGAAAGAAATGTTTTGATTACCCTACTAATCGCTTAACAAATATTGTTTTAAATATTCTATTAAATCTTATAAAGTATTTTGACACTCGGAATGACTTCAGGAAGGTTATATTTCTGTAATTTATTATGATATCCGAAATGCATCTATTATGATCCCGTCCGACTTCATTGGATTTGTTTATCTTTGATATGCCTCATCGAGTCTTTGAAACCATTTATGATATTTTTAAATTGCATCAGTCTCTCACTACTCCACTCGTGGATGTCCCAATGTTTCCCACACTGAGCCCGGGCCAGGATATGTTGTCAAGCGTGATTCTCTGCATTGTTCGCCGCGCCCCGATGTGAGGGGGCAGGTATACGCGTACATGGGTCTGTGGAGTATGATGTGCCATGTCCGCCTATTCTGATCTGATCTGTTATGGCCATTCTGATATGACATTTTATGATACGGGGCCACGCCCCTTTTTCTGATTCCTCTGTATTGTGGCACCAGTGTCGGGAGGGTGACCACGTTCTGTCTGCCGAGTCCCGTGGCAGGGGCCGGATATGATATGACATATGTTTCTGTACACATTCTGTCTGTTTTGGGAAATATGCATTTGACACTCTGGATTTTGTACTCATTTTCTGTAACCATTATGATTTGACTTCTGTGATTCCGCTTTACATATTCAGTACATATTTCGTACTGACCCCCTTCCTTCGAGGGCTGCGTTTTCATGCCGCGCAGGTACAGACGACAGGTTCGCTGATCCATCTGTTTAGGATCCCACTTTTGCTATTTTGGGGCGCTCTCTTCTTCAGAGCCCATCTTTTGGTACAGTCTGTCACTGCTATCTGGATATGTACTTTGTTCTGGGTATGACGGGGCCCTGTCCCGTCTTATGATTATGTTATGTTCTGTAGAGGTCTGTGGATACATCTGTGTGGGTTCTGTACATATGTTTGGGATACTTTGTTCTATGATGGCCTTATCGGCCTATGTGTGCCAAGTCTGCTTTTCTGTTAAATTCTGTAGCGTCCACTGATATTATTATTATATTATTATTCTGTTAATATGCTAATTTGGGTATCGGGTACGTATAGGTGCCCAGCTCGGGCACTGGTCGCGGCCCACGGGGTTGGGTCGTGACAAAAGTGGTATCAGAGCGGTTCGTCCTCGGATTGTCCACAGACCGTGTCTAGTAGAGTCTTGTTTATCGGTGTGTTGTGCACCACACCTATAAACAGGAGGCTACAGGGCATTTAGGATACTACCCTTCTTTCTGTCTTAGATCGTGCGATAGAGCTGTGTTATCAGGATGACCCCTCCCTAACGAGTGGCTATATTTGCAGATATGCCTCCAAAAAAGGCAACAGCGGCCCAAAAGGCCAAGTCAGCAGCCTTGGGAGAGACTAGCCGGGTCCAGACGATTACCAGGGCCCAGGCAAATATTGCTCCGGAGACTTTGCCCCAGACAGAGGGTTCTTCTACACCGCCACTCGTGGAGGAGATTGGGGCAGCCGTAGCTGCAGATCGGGGGGCGGCTCCACCGCCAGCTCCCGCAGTTCCAGTACCTGAGCCTCCAGCTCCACGGCCAGGCACTGAGGATCAGTCTATGAGGGAGGCAGTCCAGTTACTGACTAGACTTGTGGCAGGACAGGTTCAGGGGCATGGACTGGGAGGTGACCGGACAGTCAGGCGTGATAGTTCGAGAGCCCGTGAGTTTTTGACTTGTAGTCCTCCAGAGTTCTTCGGGACAAAGCCCGAGGAGGATCCTGAGGAGTTTATCAGGAAGATGCGGCGCACTCTAGATTTGATTAATGCTTCCGAGACAGAGTCAGTCGCGTTAGCTTCGTACCGGTTATATGATGTGGCGGCAAACTGGTACGAGTCATGGGGGCTATCCAGAGGGGACGGCGCTCCCCCA
Organism: Lycium barbarum; assembly: GCF_019175385.1. Classification (NCBI taxonomy): domain Eukaryota; kingdom Viridiplantae; phylum Streptophyta; class Magnoliopsida; order Solanales; family Solanaceae; genus Lycium; species Lycium barbarum. The sequence goes on along the minus strand of NC_083337.1, from coordinate 125,697,641 downwards.
GCGGTTTGGGGCGATTTTTCTCAGGCATTTCTTGGACATTTTCTGCCCCCAGAGTTGCGACGAGCCAGATCTGATAGATTCTTATTATTGAGGCAGAAGGGCCGCAGTGTCCGGGACTATAGTTTGGAGTTTGATTCCTTAGCCCGATATGCACCTGCTGTGGTGGCTACTATGGCGGACCGGATGCACAGATATATTATGGGGCTGGATCGGTATTTTGTTGATAGCTGCTTAGTATTGGCTGCTCAGCCCGGTATGGACATTGCCCATATTCAGGCCCACGCCCAGGGCATGGAGGATCGGGGCAGAGGGGGACACCAGCCTGACAGGGGCCAGGATCGGAGACAGCCCAAGAGGGCCAGGTCATCTGGAGATTTTCGGGGCAGACAGCCCCAACAGCCGCAGCAGCCTAGCATATTTTCATCTCAGCCGGCGCAGAGCGCACCTCCCCAGCCTATCGGTCGCAGATTTGATAGCCCAGGGTATTCAGGAGCAGGCCAGAGCTCCAGGGCTTCAAGTTCACGGACAGATAGGGGTTCTGGTCAGATGAGGCCACCCAGGGTTCAGTGTTTTTTTTGCGGCAGATACCATACGGGAGAGTGCTACAGAGCCACCGGTGCATGCTTTTCTTGTGGTCGTCAGGGCCATTCTGTGAGAGATTGCCCGTATAAGGGTAGTTCGGGTGGTGCAGCGCAGCCTACCGGATCAGCCGCTGGGTCTTCATCTTCGTCAGTGGCTATGCGCCCTACGGGGCAGGGTTTTCCAGCACCGGCGGGTCGCGGCAGAGGCCGTGGTGGAGCTTCTGGTATTAGCGGTCCTTCGAACCGCATTTATGCTTTGGCCAGTCGCCAGGATCAGGAGGCATCTCCTAATGTCGTTACAGGTACTTTATTGGTTTTCTCTCGGTCTGTGTATGCATTAATTGATCCAGGTTCGACTTTATCATATATTTCACCCCTTGTTGCTGGTAAAATTGGTATTATGTCTGAACCTATAGAGCCATTTGAGGTAGCCACACCGATCGGGGACTTTATTGTAGCGAAACAAGTATATAAAGATTGTTCCGTAATTGTTTGTGACCGTGACACTAAGGCAGATCTGGTAGAGTTAGATATGACTGAGTTTGATGTTATTATGGGTATGGATTGGCTAGCTTCCTGTTACGCTAATGTTGACTGCCAGAATAAGGTGGTTCGCTTCTAGTTTCCTGGGGAGCCAGCTATAGAATGGGCTGGTAATACCGCATCGCCGAAAGGTAAGTTTATTTCATACCTTAAGGCAAAGAAAATGATTAGAAAGGGTTATATCTATCATCTGGTACGGGTGCAAGACTTGGACGCAGAGACGCCGACACTTCAGTCAGTCCCCGTGATTAATGAGTTTCCAGATGTTTTCCCCGACGAGCTTCCAGGTCTTCCTCCAGAGCGGGAAATAGATTTCTCTATTGATTTACTCCCAGGCACTCAGCCTATCTCGATTCCTCCGTACAGAATGGCGCCTGCAGAATTAAAGGAGTTGAAAGAGCAGCTGAAGGATTTGTTAGATAAGGGCTTCATCAGACCCAGTACTTCGCCTTGGGGAGCCCCGGTATTATTTGTACGTAAGAAGGACGGGTCGCTGCGTATGTGTATTGATTATCGGCAGCTGAATAAGGTAACTATAAAGAATAAATACCCCTCCCCAGGATTGATGATTTGTTTGATCAGCTGCAGGGCGCTAAGTGTTTTTCGAAGATAGATCTTCGATCCGGTTACCACCAGGTACGAGTACGAGAGGCCGATGTCCCTAAGACAGCTTTCCGGACCCGATATGGGCATTATGAGTTCAGGGTTATGTCTTTTGGGCTTACTAATGCCCCCGCAGTATTCATGGATTTGATGAACCGGGTATTCAGGCCATTCTTGGATATGTTTGTAATTGTATTCATTGATGATATCCTGGTTTATTCTCGGTCTGAGGCGGAGCACGCAGATCATCTGAGATCGGTATTAGGGGTACTCCGGCATCAGAAATTATATGCCAAATTTTCTAAGTGTGAATTCTGGCTGTCTTCAGTGGCTTTCTTGGGGCACATTATTGCAGCTGAGGGTGTCCGGGTGGACACACAGAAGATTGAGGCCGTGAAGAATTGGCCCAGACCTACGACGCCCACAGAGGTACGCAGTTTCCTGGGGTTAGCAGGTTATTACAGGAGATTTGTAGAGAAGTTTGCTTCGATTTCAGCGCCTTTGACAAGGCTGACTCAGAAGGGAGCTAAGTTCCAGTGGTCTGACACTTGTGAACGGAGCTTCCAGTTGCTGAAGGAGAAGCTGACTACAGCCCCAGTTCTGACTCTTCCAGAGGGACCGGACGGGTATGTTATTTATTGTGACGCTTCTGGTATGGGGTTAGGCTGTGTATTGATGCAGCACGGCAGAGTTATAGCGTATGCTTCCCTGCAGCTCAAAAAGCATGAGAAGAATTATCCTACCCACGATTTGGAGCTCGCAGCGGTGATTCATGCTCTGAAGATATGGAGACACTATTTATATGGCGTTCATGTGGATATCTATACTGATCATAAGAGTCTCCAGTATATTTTCAGGCAGAGAGAGCTTAATTTGCGACAGCGGAGGTGGCTGGAGCTTCTGAAAGATTATGACGTGGATATTCTGTATCATCCGGGTAAGGCTAATGTTGTTGCAGATGCGCTCAGTCGAAAGTCTATGGGCAGTTTGGCCGATTTACAGCCAGACAGGAGAGAGATAGCCCGTGATATTCAGCAGTTGGCTAGTCTCGGGGTTCGTCTGGCCGATTCTGGAGATACACGGATTTCTGTTCGAGGGGTTTCTGAGTCGTCCATCAGGGACGATATTAAGCGATGACAATATGAAGATCCTGTCTTAGCTCGGTACAGGGACACAGCCTATGATAAGGAGGAGACTCCGTTCGAGTTTTCACCGGACGGCACTTTGTTACACAGAGGCAGGTTGTGTGTACCGGATATTGCAGGCCTTCGGTAGCAGGTTATGAGCGAGGCACATTATGCTCGCTATTCAGTCCATCCTGGGTCTACGAAGATGTACCATGATCTTCGATGCTTATACTGGTGGGACGGTATGAAGCGGGATATTGCAGAATTCGTCGCCCAATGTCCTAATTGTCAGCAGGTCAAGATTGAGCATCAGAAGCCGGGTGGACTATTGCAGGAAATGGAGATTCCGACTTGGAAGTGGGAGGTTATTAATATGGACTTCATTACAGGTTTGCCTCGCACTCCACGGAAGTATGACTCCATCTGGGTCGTTGTTGATAGGCTGACGAAATCAGCCCGTTTCCTTCCCGTCAGGACTACTTTTTCCGCCGAGGACTTTGCCAGGCTCTATATTAAGGAGATTGTGAAGCTTCATGGAGTTCCTCTATCTATTATTTCTGACAGAGGCGCCCAGTTTACGACGCATTTATGGAGGCCTTTTCAGGAGGGTCTAGGGACTCAGGTGAGTCTGAGCACAGCCTTTCATCCTCAGAGCGACGGACAGGCCGAGCGCACTATACAGACGCTGGAGGATATGTTGCGGGACTGCGTTATTGATTTCAGAGGCAGCTGGGATGATCACTTGCCGTTGATTGAGTTTGCATATAATAACAGTTACCATTCCAGCATCCAGATGGCTCCGTACGAGGCATTATATGGCAGGAAATGCAGATCGCCGATCGGCTGGTTTGATATTGGCGAGTCAGAGTTGATTGGCCCAGATATGGTCCAGCAGGCCGTGGACAAGGTAAAACTTATTCAAGAGCGACTGTTGGCAGCCCAGAGTCGACAGAAGTCATACGCGGATAAACGGCGTCGACCGTTGGAGTTTCAGGTAGGCGATTGGGTATTTCTGAAGGTATCGCCTATGAAAGGCGTGATGCGGTTCGGCAGAAAGGGTAAGCTCAGTCCGCGTTATATTGGGCCTTATCAGATTGTTCGGAAGGTTGGACATGTCGCCTATGAGTTATATTTACCATCTGATTTGGAAGCGGTACATCCGGTATTCCATGTGTCTATGCTCCGCAAATGCATTGGTGACCCTTCCAGAATATTTCCTGCGGATGATATTCAGGTGACGGAGCAACTATCGTACGAGGAGCAGCCCGTATCTATTTTGGATCGTCAGGTAAGGAGGCTCCGGAATAAAGATGTAGCCTCTGTTAAGGTACTGTGGCGGAACGATAATAGGGAGGAAATGACGTGGGAGGCTGAAGAGGAAATGAAGAAGAAATATCCTCATCTGTTCCCTATGCCCACAGGTAACCTTAAATTCCTGTTTAATTTCATTTCAATATCAATCGTATGACGTATGTGTTGTCTATAATCAGAAGCTCCCCCAAAGTATTTTCCAACCCTATAAGATTAATTTTACATTCGAGGACGAATGTTCTAAAGGGGGGGGGGGGAGGATGTTATATCCCGTGTTTACACACGTTTGAAAAAAACTTGAATTATATTGGATTCTTGAGATATAAGGTCAAATTTGATATTTTGTTGGACATAGGAGTTATGCATAAAAGAATAGAGTCATGAAAGTGTGAGACAAGGCTAAGGGTAATTTTGGAATTTTGGAAATTAGTTTCGGGAATTACAAAATGTGAATTATAAGTTATTGGGCTCAAAAATTTAATTGGAGTTGAGGCCCAAAATAGGGGTCATGGCCGGCCATACAAGGCCTTGACCCAAGCCCAATTTTAGTTGGTCATGTGCTTGGTCATGTGACCAAGCACTTCAATTACATATATCATAGAAGACTTAAGGAGTTAGAAGATAAGAACAACAAAGAAAAAAAAAAAAAAGAGCAAGAGGTTTCGGGTTTGCCTTGGAAATTTAGGTACCAAAAATATTGCTTCAAAAATTCATTTCTTGTTGATTTCCTACTAAGTCAAGGTTCCTTTGTAACTTGGTATAGTTGGATTGGAGTGGGGAGCATTAGAATCACCAAAGTGATCATATTTCCAAGTGAAGAAGACTTGAAGAAAAGGTAAGAATTTCTACCTTTTTATTGTGTTATGAAGTTTTGATTGTGTTGTAGTATGTAGAAATGTGTTGATTGTATGGAAAAAGGGAAGTTTGTAATGTGGGTTTGGAATTGGAGGTGTAGCCGTGTGTATATATATGTTGTATAGCCAAAATGTATAGAATTCATGTTATATTCTAGTTGTGATTGTGATGAAATGCATATGGGAATTGAAAGTTGGATGAATTTAGTTGAGATGGGAAAATAAGCATATGGCCGTGTGGTATATTGCATTTGGAATAGAAATGAATTAAGTTGTTTAGTGTATTGGAGTGTTGTTGTAATGCTTGATATGTAAATGAAGTTAGAATGATATAAGTTTGTATTGAATTGGAATGTAGAAACTTATGTCGTTTTAGTATGATTTTCCGACATTAAGGAAATGAAGTTGTTTGGTTGCTAATAGTGATGATCATTGATGAATTTGGAAGTTGGAAACTTGTTATGAAGTTGTATGCCAAAGATTTGATGTGTTGCATAAGTTATGACTTTGGCGGAAAGTTGTATATTATGTATATCGAGTGTATATCTTGAGGAAAACGATATGAAATGTTTCTAGAACTATATGGTGATGATCATGATTGTTGTTGAATGTGAAATTATTGATCTTAGTTGAAAGTTGGGTTGAATTGAAGATTATGTCAACTTGTGAGAAAAATGACTAGTTGAAGGATATTTATGTTTTTAATGTTCATTGTTGATATTGTTGTTGTTGTTTGGGTTGTTGTTGATGATTTATAGCCGAGTTGAATTCTCGGGGTGCTATATGTATAGGGGAAGTGCTGCCGAAATTTCGGTAGCCAAATATGCATTAAGTTGGAACTTTGGTATTCATAGCTTACAATTGGTAAACTTGACCAATTGCAGTTTTTCGACGAAACGGGAAGTGAATTTTGAAAGGCTTAAGGAGCATGAAAGGTATGTAAAGCAACCCCAATTCTTCCCTTGGCATGCCCTTAGTGTGTTAGGGTCGGATCCGGGCCTCGAAGGACCTCTTGGCCCTCGGAATCCGCAAGAGAAAATTTCAGTTTTTCCTTCAGTAGAATTGAACCATTTTGATACGCTATTTCTTGGAATTATGCAATTTTGCTCTAAATCACTTGGAAATTCATGGAATATCTGTAGAACCTTTTTAGGTGACACCATAAGCTTAGAGGGCATAATTTGAGCCCGCCGCCTTATTTGTCCCGAGGCGGGCCCACTATTTCCGGTTTTGCCCTTAATGTGCTAAAGCTTCCTTTTTAAGCGATTTTTGAAAGAAATGTTTTGATTACCCTACTAATCGCTTAACAAATATTGTTTTAAATATTCTATTAAATCTTATAAAGTATTTTGACACTCGGAATGACTTCAGGAAGGTTATATTTCTGTAATTTATTATGATATCCGAAATGCATCTATTATGATCCCGTCCGACTTCATTGGATTTGTTTATCTTTGATATGCCTTATCGAGTCTTTGAAACCATTTATGATATTTTTAAATTGCATCAGTCTCTCACTACTCCACTCGTGGATGTCCCAATGTTTCCCACACTGAGCCCGGGCCAGGATATGTTGTCAAGCGTGATTCTCTGCATTGTTCGCCGCGCCCCGATGTGAGGGGGCAGGTATACGCGTACATGGGTCTGTGGAGTATGATGTGCCATGTCCGCCTATTCTGATCTGATCTGTTATGGCCATTCTGATATGACATTTTATGATACGGGGCCACGCCCCTTTTTCTGATTCCTCTGTATTGTGGCACCAGTGTCGGGAGGGTGACCATGTTCTGTCTGCCGAGTCCCGTGGTAGGGGCCGGATATGATATGACATATGTTTCTGTACACATTCTGTCTGTTTTGGGAAATATGCATTTGACACTCTGGATTTTGTACTCATTTTCTGTAACCATTATGATTTGACTTCTGTGATTCCGCTTTACATATTCAGTACATATTTCGTACTGACCCCCTTCCTTCGGGGGCTGCGTTTTCATGCCGCGCAGGTACAGACGACAGGTTCGCTGATCCATCTGTTTAGGATCCCACTTCTGCTATTTTGGGGCGCTCTCTTCTTCAGAGCCCATCTTTTGGTACAGTCTGTCACTGCTATCTGGATATGTACTTTGTTCTGGGTATGACGGGGCCCTGTCCCGTCTTATGATTATGTTATGTTCTGTAGAGGTCTGTGGATACATCTGTGTGGGTTCTGTACATATGTTTGGGATACTTTGTTCTATGATGGCCTTATCGGCCTATGTGTGCCAAGTCTGCTTTTCTGTTAAATTCTGTAGCGTCCACTGATATTATTATTCTGTTAATATGCTAATTTGGGTATCGGGTACGTATAGGTGCCCAGCTCGGGCACTGGTCGCGGCCCACGGGGTTGGGTCGTGACACATCCCTTTCCTTATTATTTGTCTGTCTACTAACTCTTTATGTTTTATCGTTCTCATTGTCTCTTCAGCCTTCATTGTTTACATTCTTGTATGTCCTATCATCCAGTACTTACCACATACTTTTATCCAATTTTTTATCCCATCTTCTTTTTATTCAGAAATCCTTGTTCTCTTCAATCTCCATGTATCTTTCTTACATTTTACAGATGTCCCGGGCCTTTTGTCTTCTTGGAGTTTACTTATTCTTATTCTTCCTCCCTTAAAGATAACCTCAAGACTAGTCACATTTTAGCATCCTTTGCTTCCTATAGCAGTCGAATTAATCTTTGCGGTACTTTATCTTTTAACTAGTTTAACACCGAAATGTCGCGTTTAATTTCTATTTCCTTCAATTGGACTTCTGGCACTTGGCTAACTAACGGTAATCCTTGTACTTATATCAAAACATCTCAAATCTCTTTTTTAATGATTCCTTTCCTTCAATTTACTCTTAAAGTTTCTGATCCTTAGTTCGACTAATAAATTAGGGGTGAATTCAGAAATTTGTCAAAGAATAACCAAGATTCCTAGTCATGCAGCGAATTTGAATCTTTTCATTCTTTCCTTTGTCTGTAACCTTCATTCATCTCCTTTTTCCAATAAGAGCCTTCATATTGCTTGTTCCACAAGGTCTCATTGTCACCCGCTTGTTCCAATCGAACGTGATATCCTTTGATCATTTCCTTTGGGGTTCTCCTTCTACTTTTAACCTTTGCCCGATTATCACTTAATAAGTCTTTCCCATAGTTTGACACAATTATCTGTCATTTCGGTTTATCAATCAAGCGGATCTCTTAATTCCTTAAATGTCCATCTCCTTTATTTATATCCTTGAATTCTTTTCCTGCGACCTTATCTTGATCTACTTCCATGACTTCACCTTCCGTTGACTTACTCCCCCCTGTTTCACAGCCCTCTATTTCTCTACTAGTGGACAACTTTCTTATTTGGCTGTGGCACTTTTTCTTGCTTGTTTCTCTAGTGCTACTTTAGATTATTCCTCTTAGTACAAATCGATTTTACATACATATCATCTCATCTCCTTTTTAATTCCTTAGTCGGATTGCTTAATTCTTTGTATTGTCATCATAGTTCCACCTATGGTAGTGCTCAGATGGTTTGCAATAGCATTTCCTTGCTAAGGGCTTATTATTCTCATTAATTACTTTACTTCAGATTACTCATCCAATGCGTCAAAAATACCATAGCCAAGGGATTTATATTCAAATGGGACTCAATTCAACCCATACAACAACCTCAGCACAATCATTTATACACTTGTCTACAACATTTTCTTGTCATCATTGTTATCCCTCATAACAAGATTATACTTACAACACACTAATGATCATATCTCCAGCTAATCTACTATTCAAAATATCTTCAAATCCATGGTTGAATCTTTCCTCCAATTTCCTCTCCTCAATTCTTAACATCATTACAACATAACTCATAAGCATGAGACTAAAATAAGATCTTACTTAATCACAACTTTCTTTCAATACGAGTATGCTTTCCTATTTAAATCCTTGGATCTCCTATACCAGCGGCTAATTGAGACTTAACTAGATTCCATTCTTCTTCAAATATTTATTGTCGTCCCCACACTATTTTACTAGCCATTTTATCAAGACGATTATTTATATGGTCCTATGACATATACTCTCACGATTTGATATAAACGGTGACTTATAATTTCCCGACGCAAGAGATATTTTCTAATCTCAGGTAGTACTGCTGTCATGCTATCCATAGGCATACTGTCTTTCTTTCTTATGACGATCATTGAGATTCCTATAAATATTCCTCTTTTAAAACTCTCATCTCTTCCAAAGCTGCGGTTTTTCTTTAGTAATCCCGTCTGTCCCTGATACTTATCCTTGATCACTTGTAGGCCTTCTCACTTCCTCCGTTACTTTTTTGGGGTACGTTTGCTGCATATTTAATTGTAACAAAAAATTTCTCTAGTACGAGCGATTCGAATCATAGCCCGGAACACAACGTATTGCATTGACAAAACTTATTTCCTTTGATTTGCTAAACCTTCATTATCTTGTCATGCCTCCTTTCCCATGTCTATCTCATAATATACTTGCATTTAGTCATTTCCACTTTTCTTTAGCACATCCTTGCTATATTAGTTCATCTCGAATTTCGACTCCTTCAAGCCAGTACATTTCCTTCTTCTATACTTGGGAATATTCTAATTCGTCTAAGAATGTTCTCATATACCAGTAACATTTGAGTATTGACCGCTTTGGTAGTAATTCGGCTGAGCCTAGCGATCCTTCAACTCCTCTAGTCCATATAATGCCAGAGTTACTTTCATTGCATGGGTTGACTTATTTCTCTTTTGCTAATTGGATTTTTGTATCAAATCAAATGTCCACACATATTGGACACAAATCAAACCACTTCCTTTCTTCATGCTTAATAGTCCCCCGGTTAATGAATCAATGGTGACATCGGAATTCGTTAGGCTCCTTATAGAATGCCTGACTATACCATGCTCCTTCAGCCGTAATTTTTTTTTTCCTTCATAGACATCCTTTCCTCAGTACCCTTGAGATTTCTCTTACTCTTGGTTCCTGATTCTGAGTCAGGTTTATACCATACCAATAAAAGTCGATATTCTCTCTCATTCATTCTCATGATTCGTCCTTTCCTTAATTTAGCTCATAGTGTCCCATAGTTTCTCTTAACTAATTGTTTGTATCATAATCATGCGTTATAATCCTTCTAATGATTCTTGTTCTCATCATGAAATTTTAGTAAAATACACCCTTTTCTTTCTTCCTTCATTCATTTCTTATTTCCCTTTAAAATACCATAGCTTGCTCGTATGTATATCTATTCCTCGTATATTCGTCCTGTTTCCTTTACAATCGCATCTCTATTCCAAGTCCACTGTCGTATGCCATCACTGTCTACCTTTGGCCAAGCTTACTAATTTATTAAGCTTCCTCTTATCGTGACCGATCACATAAATTCCTTTAATTAATTTATAACCTCACTTTCTTGTACTTTTGTCCTCAAGATCCTCCTTGATTTCCTTTGCTCTTAAAGTGCTCTTTTCCTGTTTGCCACTTAATAGTATCTATCTGGAAGTTTGCAGAACATTCCACTACGAGTACAAACCCATCTTGATCTCGTATATATATATATATATATATATATATATATATATATATATATACTTCTAGGGTAGAACTTTCCCGTACTCGTTAACTTCCTTTACCATATCAATATCTCTTTGTTATTTCCTACTAACCAATCTAATCTATAAATCGTAATACCGTATTTAAGTTCCTAATGTCAACTTTCTTTATGTTTCCAATAGGTCTCAATCCTCCGAAATATCGGATGCAACTCATTCCAGTTTCTTTAACTACTAATCATTTTTCCCTCCAGGGTTCCTCCTTTAAATTAAATTAAAATCACTCTAAAACTTCTCTTTGAAAGCGTTGCATAGTTGTTCCTTCAATCATGACTTACCAAATGGCTGATGGTCACTTTTTCCCTTTACTCTTTCTCTATAGACATGCAAACAATTCAATTTGTAAAAATTTTGACAGAGTTTCCTCTATAATTCTTACTACCTCACTCCTGCACACAACCCAGAAAACACATCCAATGCCCTACAGAGCAATCACAAATACCATAATATCTTGCTCAAGTTCTTATATCAACATCTATCCATATTAATAAAATAGGAAACATACCTTTCCAATGAACAACTTCAATTCGAAGCAATTTCCTGGTAGCGACATAATCAACTGCTTATCCATGATCAAAACATTTGGGTTAGGATCAGGGACATCATATCCTATGATTTAGCTCTATGGCACAATCTAAGATAAGAAAGAAAGGTCAATGGTTCCTAAATGCCCTGCAGCCTCTTGTTTATAAGTGTGGCACACTTCACACCCATAAACAAGACTCTACTGGACATGGCTCGTAGACATTCCCTAGGACGAACTGCTCTGATACCACTTTGTCACACCCCTACCAGGAGTATGACGGGCTTCGACCCGTAGGTCAGGAACGACCTAACTCATCCGTGACTTTGAACATTATAAACCACAACTCAAAGAATATCTGCACGCAAAAAAGGCCCAACATAGAAATATCCGCTCATTCAGCATATATGTACATATGCAGACCGATAAGGTCGCCACAATATAATGTATTTCATAAAGCCGGCAAGGCTACCAGTAAAGTATCAAGAGCTCAAAATAAGGCCGACAAGGCCACCAATATATTATACAACAATATGAACCGGTGGAGCTATAAAACATCTAACTATACACACACGTCTACGAGCCTCTACATAGAATACAAATGATCATAAGAACAATACCAAATAGATTGCAGCTCTGAAGTAAGTGGAGTGCTCCTGAGAATCCGCTGATAAAACACCTACGGGTCAGATCCGCCTTCCTACCTACCTACGGGTATGAGCGCAGCGTCCACAAGAAGGGACATCAGTACGAACAATGTACTGAGTATGTAAGGCATGAATAACAACATAATATAGACATGAAAGGTAACATGGAATAAAAGAGATAACCTGTACATCTGGATGCATGATAAGGCGGATGTGATGCATGCTTAGCCTTTTAAAAAAATATTTTTATACATATACATAGTACCATGCCCGGCCATTAAGGCTCGGTGTCATATATATAGTATCATGCCCGGCCATTAAGGCTCGGTGTCATATATATAGTATCATGCCCGGCCATTAAGGCTCGGTGTTATCATCATTAGCTCGCGTCCGGGGCAATATCATAACATATCCATTGCAGTGGTGTGCACATCTACATGCCATACCCGGCCGACTATAGCGTGGCGCGGTGTGAGAAAATACATACATATATATATATAAAGCATGTATGAGAGCCAAATAAGAGCTATAAATACATCGGAGTGACGTAAGGTCGGTAGCCTCCGATTATATTATGGAATAATCATCATCGTTCTATCTCACCTTGAAGGAACAATTATTATAAGGCGAGATCAACAACAATGAATAAAAATCAAGAAAATCACGAAAATAACTCAACATTCTCATATTTACAGTGAAATCATAAGCTTGGGACTTTTAAATATGAAATCATCATCATCCTCGTAATCATCATAGAAACATTCTCATCTTTAGCATCGTCATTAACATTGTAAAAACATGTCCGTTGTTGTTGTCATAAAATCTTATAGAATCATAAATCTTTGACTCGGAAAATAGGGACATTTTGGAAAAACATATATGGATTATCAAGAAAGAAGTCATACCTTTAAATCATGAACTCTAACTTTTGGAAGTAAGGCGGTTATGAAACATATGTAGGGAATTATAACATAAGAGTTTCTAGAAATAGGACCATCGTCATCATAAAACATATTTATCTTTAGCAGCATAAGAACTCTATGAATCATGAATCTCTATCTTTTGAAAATAAGAATGTTCTTGGAAGACAGTTATGGATTCACAGAAAGGGATCATGGGACATTTGGAAAACACCTATTGGATTCATAAGAAAGGAATCATGCCTTTAGAAGAAAGAGGAATAGCCTTAACATACCTGGAAGATAATTTCTCGACTTCCAACTTACTTCCTGTCTTGTAATTCCCTTAAGATCATTTGTAGCCTCGTAATCTACATATACGACCATCCATACTATTGTTAGGCTCATCGTCATACATTCGTCTTAAACCCTTAATTAAAATCCATTTAGAATCTACCGAAATTCGGGCAGCATCTCCTGTTTATATGCCTAGCTCGAAATCACAATCCAATAACCACCACCAACAATAACAATACCAACATCACAACAACATTATCAACACCAATAGGATCCATAAAACATTCCATACGATGTTTTCCAAGTTTCTCAACTATTCAACTTATTATACGACTATTTAATAACTTTATCTCCGTAAATAAACTAAAATTAATATTAATAAGGAGAGATTCATACCTTATTATTGCTAGAGCAGCAATATATTCAATGTTTACTTTGAATCCAAGCCAATTCCAACGCAAGACAAAAGTATAATCGTGACTACGCGTTGTCCGGACCTTGATTAATACGCCGTAACTTGAAATTTACTCAAAATCCTCATCTTTTATGTGATCTAAGAGCTCTTTTGTTTGCTGAATTTTCTGGAAATTTTTAGAAGATTATGATGGAGAAAAATGGGGTTTTTAACCCTTTTATAGCGGCTAAAAGTCGGCAGCACTGTAGCAGTGCTGTTTCTGCTCTGTCAGCCTAACTTGTAACCTCCATAATTCTCTATTCCGACGTCGTATCGATGAGCGGTTTATTGCGTTAAAACTAGACTCGACGAACTTAATTTTAGGCTGTTGAAACACCTTAAAACTCCTCATATTCTTAGAGATATGCCCTTCCAAAGTTGACCCGAAATTCTGCCCTTAATTCTGCCAACGTTTTTTTTCAAATTTTCGACAAACTTATTTTCTTTGATTTTCTTGGTCCCAAAATCTTCCAAAACTCCCCTTACATGATATTTATCATTTATTATACTTGGTAATGGTCATGTTCTCATGTTTCAAGGTTGTCCTTCCCGGTTACGACTTACGAGATCGTAATTCATCCTTTATTCTATTGTCACGTACTTCCCATGACTTGTACCTTCCAAACTTCATGGACGTCTCCAATGCTCCATTACAACGGTGAAGTACGTGATATGCTCATGCTCTGAAAGTGAGAGGTGTAACAGATTGTGTAGGCTTCGTGCCACTATTCCTGTGTGTTGATTCTGCAGTGGATGTATTGTGATGAGAAGCTAATATGATCTTCTCGATGGTATTGTGACATGGAATGATGATTTGAGTATTGATATTGAGAAGGTAAGAAACACTGTTCTGTAAAGAGGTATGGAAAGGAACATATGTGACCTAGATTGTGGGCTCGTGGTCCGAGGTCAGTTTCGGAAATGAGAGGTACGTTGATATGTCCCGCATCCGAGGTTCGTTCCGGAGCTGAGGTTTGTGCTCGAGTCCGAGGAGTATTCCGAAACGAGTGGTACATGGAAACCATGGGTTCCCTGCAGGTCATGACTATTGAGCAATGACATCAGTTAGCATGTGTGTACAATGAGTGTGGTCATTGTGGTAAACTTATTTCAGATGTGGTTTACGTGATTGTAATTCTTGACATCCTGGTGATTTGATTGTGATTATCCTTGGTTGACTTGCTGTGGTTTATCGATATTCGTGTCTGTTGACTGTCCTGTTTATTCTATTGATTTTGTGAAATATGCATGATACTTATCTTGGTCGGCCTATGATATCTACCGGTACATAGTATTTGTACTGATACTACCTTGTTGCATTCTTTTGAGTGCAGATTGTGATACGGAGACTGCTACCTGCCCTCACATCTAGCGTCATTTGCTGATAGATTTAGCTTTTTCCCACGCCAGGCCGCTCGAAGATCTTCTTCTTATGATGTCTTTTCTTATTCTGGACATTATGGATATTTATTAGTCAGATTTCATTCCTTAGACATGTTTTAGATTAGAGTCCTGTACGACGACTTTCGAATTCACACTTATTTCAGTATTTTATGGCATGACTTATTTTGTTCATTTGATGTTTGAATGAGTAATAATTGATTAGCTTGGTTAATATAAAACCGGATTTGAATGGACAGATGTCTTTGTTATCACGACCCATTTTGCTTAGGTTGTGCGGGCACTTACCCTCCCACCTCGGTGGCGAACCCTCATCCCAACAACGAATATATACACGAAGAATGAATTTAAAACAACGAAATAGAACAATTACGTACGTCTCACGATACATATAGATAGATAGTACTAAAAAAGTGCGAAAGACAGTAAATACCCCCCGGATCTAGTCTGAATAATACAAGAGCATCTAAGAAGAAAAATATAGTCTGGAAGTACTAATACATAATGTCTATGTCTTTGGAATAAAAATAAGACATAAAATAGGAAATTCTTCAAGGTCAGCGGACGCCATGCTCACCCTGGAAAATCGAGTGAAAGCTGAAGAGTCGCTCAGCCACGGGTCAGAGAGGTAGATCCGACCTGGTACTTTGCATTCATAAAAGAATGCAGCAAGTGCAGGCCAGTACAATCAAAAGTACTGGTAGGCATTATCGGCCGACTAAGCATAGTTAACACAATTAAGAAAATAAAGCAGATAAGCAATGAATCTAGCAAGTATAAGACAATATAATCACAACTAGATATCCATCATCGCCTACGTAAAGCATCTAAACCCAAATCTGTCAAGTCCGAATGTATCCGGTCCAATCCAATCACCACAATAGAATCATCACAACAGAATCATCACAATCCAATCATCACATCATCTCAATTAAGTCATAATGCAATGCTGTGCAATAATGATATGAATGTGATGCCATGCCATGCAAATGAGGTGTACACATGTACTCCGAACGGAAATATCGACATCTCGGTAGGACAACCCAGCGTGACTCACGAAGTCTAAGTTCCACCCGTCCCGGATCTTTACCTAACAGACAGGCGGGACCCTGACTAATTGCTCATAGGGGGAGTCTCACTGGCATCACCCTGGGGGACCCGCGGAGTCCATGCACTAACAACGATTCCGAAATAACATCAGAATCGGCCATGCAATAACAATGCCGAAATAGCTCATAGGACATCGGCCATCTCACAGTCACTCAAGTAAAAGAGTCTGTCAAATATCAGTTTCACACAATCAACGATTTCGGAATTGAACCTCGGACATCGCCTTTCTCACAATCACTCAAGTAAAATTGTTTATCAAAATATCAGTATCATATAGTCAACGATTCCGGAATGAATCTTCAGACATCGGCCTTTTTACAATCACTCAGGTAAAAGAGTTTATCAAATATCAGTTTCGCTTAATTAACGGTACCGTATCATCACCGGGTATCAGCCATGCATGAATATGAGAAAATGCGTGAAATACATATATCTATCGATCAAGTTCAATATCACAAGTACCACAACGGGGTACGCCAATAGTATCACATCACAATACCAACAGTGGGTAGGCCAATATCTATCAATAAGTCAAGTACCAACAGTGGGTACGCCAATAATATATCTAAGTACAAATACCAACCACGGGTATGCCGATTCTACCCAAATCAAGACGATATGGAAAAACTTGATATCTACCAACTGCACATGACATCAACCGTCAAAATAGAATAATCAAGCACACATAACGGGGTGGCTAGTCCCAACACACATCAGGGCCCAACCTAAGACAATATCCATCTCAACTTCATACCCGAAGGTTCGCATGCTGTCTCCGACATTATAATCTAAATATGTGATTCACTATACGAAGTCTCACTAAAGGTAAGCCATAACCTACCTGGATTGCCGAACCGCAACATCAATAAGTCACTCTTTTGTCTTGCCCTTCCTTTGAAGCTCAGAACCAAAGTAGTCTAAGAATAATCGAATTCTATATTAGAAATCATGAAGAATGATGCTAATATTGTTATGATATCAACTAGGTCCATTTTAATCCTAGAAATTTGGGGAGACGGGCCCACAAGGGCATACGGGAAATTCGCGGGTAAAATACCAAATTAAGTACTAGATGATCATAACCCAACCACTAATTGTTGATTTAACTCAAGAATTGGCCTAAATCTGATTTCAAGTAAAAATTCCCAAATTGGGTATAAACCCTAAGTCTCCAAATCCGAAATCCCGGGTTATTCCCGAGGCCATCTGCACACAAACCGCCCATATAGACCCACATAAAAATACGCTGCGAATGCGCTCGTGGTCTCAAAATTTCCAATGGAGGACTAATTGACCGAGTCAACCCCCGATGCCTTAATTCCAATTTTCAGTCCCACGTCTCGAAATGCATCCAAATGCATTGGGAACCGAACCAAATACACATACAGGTTCTAAATGACCATCTGTGCCTCTCGAAATTGATGGAATTTCGGAAAAGTTCCGTTTGCCCAAAAGTCAACTTTGGGTCAATCATTTTTCACTTTAAGCCTATATTTTCACCAAAGTTGCCCGAATTCGGTCTAGGCACCCCCGGAAGCATATCAGCGGTCCCTTCGGGTCAAAAGTGAGCTAATCAATACTCGGGAACAGGCAAAAACGCCGAAAGAACTATAATGACCAAAAGTCATCTCCCACCAAAAACTTGGGAGATGAAGTGGAAGAAAAAAAGGAAGATGATAAGAAGAAGGAAGAAAGAGAAATATCTAATGAGGGGGAGGGGGGGAAGAAAGTTTGATGCAGAATGAAGATAGTTTGTAGGTGTTATCTTCATAAACAATCCTGAAAATAAAGAAACTGGTACTGATGTAGTATTGGTGGATCAGAAGCACAATGATGAGGAACAAGAGATCCAAACTGGTTTAGAGGTAAAGGAAACTATAAAACAGGATGGTGTAATCAACATTTCTTTAGCTGGTGAATCCAATGTCACTCTAGTAGAACCAAATCCAGAAATATCATATGGGGAAATAGCTATGGAAAAAAAGAAAAGAAAAGAATAGAAGTGGAGAAGTTGGATTATGCAGTTGTTGTGAACTCATAGCCTCCTATTATGGAGGTATGAAAAGAATGCACAGAAGAGGAAAATAGTCAAAAAGACATTATTTTAAGTAGCCCCAGCTATAATGCAAATAAGATATCCCTGTTGAGGAAAGATTCTCCAATGAAAAAGCTTCATGATCTGGTTTCTCATAATATCATGGAAGATGAGGTATTGTCACTAAATAATAAGAAAAATATTAGTACCAATGCTGAGGATTCATAGGAGTCAACAATGCAGAATTTTGATCAAGTGGCCAAGTAGACTGACATTTCCCCTAGATCAATGGCTAAGGGAGGAAACAAAGTTCAAACGAAGTACAAAAACCTCAAAGGTTGTTCCAAAAAGAGTTGTTACCATTAAATTCAACCATAAATGATGATCAAAACATTTTTTTGGACCATTAGATCAGTACAGACTCAACAAGCATTTCATTGGCTTCAGATGTTACATAGACATTATAAATTCTTGATGATTGCATTGATGGAGCCATATCAATAAGCTAGACATATCCATAAATATAAAAGGAGACTGGGGATGAATCAAGTAGGAGCAAATTGTAATGGCAAGATCTGGTTTTTTTGTAGAGGATAATATGGATGTGGAAGTCTTGTCAGACACAGATCAACAGATTAATTTAAAGTTGTTTATTCATGATCAAAATAATTTTTTGATTACCATACTGGTGTATGCTAAATGTGATGTCAATGAGAGGTTATTACTATGGGATAGTTTATATCAGCTGGCAAATAACATGAACCTTCCTTGGCTAGTTGGAAATGATTTTAATATAGTATTGAATGAAGAAGAGAAAATAGGTGAAGTTCCAATAGTTGCACAAGACTATGAGGGCTTTGCCTTATGTATTAGTTCTTGTGAACTGTATGAAATAATTTTCAAAGGTAGTCCTTTTATTTGGTGAAATGGAAGGCAGGTGATGAGTGTATCTTTGAGAGATCGGATAGTCCTCTATTGCATGTAATAACCAGTTTACACAGATAGTTATCTCAAATATTTCAAAAATTAAATCTACCAAAGCTTAATAAATGGCCAACAACAATATCAGCCATAAGCCCGTCATCACACGGGCACCCCCATCTAGTTAATTTTAATGCATGAGTAATTCCCTTCCTAAATTGAATTGATATTCATTGTTCAAGTATAATTTTCATATTTATTGAAAGCTACCTTTGAACTACCGTTTTCCTAATCAAGATCGTAGCCCTATAAATTAATGGCCCGCACAAAATGTTTTTTTTTTTTGCTTTTGTTAACATATACTTTCTAAATTAAACTAACGATAAAGACATAAGTTCCCCTCAAATTATGATCGAATTCTGAACTACATTTTATTCTTTGCAGGGATCTTATTATCCCCCTAAACTATTTAAAAGTAAAATTATTATGCCCCTAATAGCCGAGTTGACATAGAAAGTGTGTTTCATTCATCCAAAGAGAAGAAAAAAAAAAGAAACAAATTCTACTTTGTCTTTTATTATTACTTTCCTTTTTTTCTTTGTCTTTTATTCGATTCTTTTTCTTCTTCCTTTTCTCCGGCAATAATTTTTCTCTCTTTTTGTCTTTCTTTCCGCCTTTCAATTTTTCGTTGCTTTGAGCTAATTGTCAGTAATCACAAATGGGGGTGGACGATCACCTGGCACAGTGGCACTTGCTGCAAAAAGCATTCTGGGCAATGCAAGATAAAATAATTATAAGATTACATCCAAATGTAAGAAAAACCCTATATTATATTTGATTTAGTAGAAAATTATGTGTTTGGACTTACTACTATAATGGGTAGGGTTGAATATAAGGTATAAAATTTTTGGATTTATAGTACTAATTCAATATTCATTTCGAAATCCATAAATTTTAAAAATAAAATCCGCAATCCAAACCAAAAATTCAAAAAGTTCGAATTTCGGGTTGGCCCAAACTATGACCCCTAATCACAAATCCGTTTTTAGGAAAAAGAAAATGAAATTCCAAGAGACCCAATTAGTAACCCATAAAATTGTAATCTACCAGAGAATTTTTATCATTCCATTATAATCTATTTCAAAAACCAAATCAAGAAAGACTCAAAAGATTTGACATTCTGAGTAGAGACAAGAGTTCTGATGATACGTTATTGTAGTCACTCTATAGTTAAGTAAATTAACTCAATTTTTTTGTTTCATTATTGGTTTTAAAAGGTGTTCAAGTGGAAGAACTAGATGGGGTGGGTAACAATACAAATGTCTATCTCTAGAAAATGATCGAATTAAGCTAAACTAAGAAACTCAAATATCGTCAAAGCCAAACGCTAAGGAGAACTACAGAAGATCCAAGTAAGTGCATTGATATAACAGAGCTTATCACAAATAGGTGGTGACTGTTAGGATTTGAATCCCAAATCCGACCTTTGTAAGCAGGTTCCCACGAAAGATTGGAGGGTCACAGCTGGACCACTTAAATACCAACCTCCTTAGACAGAACCTACTTACGCCGTGATGTAAGCGAAGAATAAATAGCACACACAGATTTATAGTGGTTCACCCTCAATGTGAGAGCTACGTCCACGTTGCTGCTGCAGATCTTATTAAAGAAGAAATATTACAAGTGTTTACAACACTCAACCTCACAACCCCAATCCCAATTACACTCAAGAATTTTACCACAGAAAATTCTCTCAAAGACCTTCTCTTACTTAGGCCTTTCACTAAGAGTATTTCTCTTAGATTTTTTTTTCTCTCTTTGGGATGTATTGTCTTCTTCAATTTGGTGTGTTTTGCAAATGATCTTGGTGTGCCTATTTATAGGAATGAATTTCCTATGATGAGGTAAGCGCTTACATCACGACTAAGATGAGGTAAGCGCTTACATGATGACTATGTGAACAAAAGAATTGACTTGTTGGTCAATTCCACACCTAACAAATCTCCCACTTGAAGACTAATTTTAATTTGTCTTCACACTTTGATCGATGCAGCAGCTCTTTCCTACTTTCATACTTCGTGCAGGCGAACTGAAGTTGAGGATAGCTTCAGTTTGTCTATCGTCACTGCCTTTGTCAGCATGTCTGCTGGATTCTGACTCCCTGCGATCTTCTCAAGCACTAGCGCTCCATCTTCCAAAGCTGATCTAATGAAATGGTACCGGAGTTGTATGTGCTTCGTTCGAGCATGGTAAACCGGGTTCTTTGCCAAATGAATGGCGTTTTGGCTATCACAATATAGCACACTTCCCTCGTGGTCCTGATCCAATTCCCGCAGAAAAGATTGTAGCCACATCATTTCCTTTGTGGCCTCCGTCACAGCAACGTACTCAGCCTCACAACTAGAGAGAGCTACTATCTTTTGCAACTTGGAAACCCAAGAGATTGCAGTACCTCCGAAGGTGTAAACATACCCGGATGTGCTCTTTCTGCTATCAATATCACCACCGTTTTCAGCATCAACATACCCTTGCAATCCTGTTTTTGATTTTCGGAAATACAGAGCTGAACTCGAGCTGCCTTTCAGATATCTGAATATCCACTTCACAGCCTCCCAGTGTTGCTTTCCCGGATTGCTCATAAATCGGCTGACAACTCCCACTGCATGTGCAATGTCTGGCCTTGTACATATCATTGCATACATACCAATTGCAGATGCATAAGGTATCTTGTCCATCTGCTTCTTCTCATCCTCGGTTGTCGGCGACTGATCCTTTGACCGAAAGTGTCCAGCCAAGGGAATGCTGACTGGCTTGGTTCCATTGGGTTCTTCCTTTATCCGATAAACCCATTTGTTTTGCAATGCCTTTTTATCCTTTGGCAACTCGGATAATTCCCATGTATGATTTGCCGATAGTGAATCCATTTCATCCTTCATTGCCAGCTCCCACTTAGTTGATTCATCGACTTGCATTGCTTCTTCATAACATTCCGGCTCCCCTCTATCAGTGAGTAGAATGTAGTTGAGGGATGGAGAGTACCTGTGAAGCGGCTTCCTGATCCTAGATGATCTACGCAGCTCTGTGATTGGCGTCTGTTCATTTGTTTCAGAATCAGCACTTTCATCAGCACCTTCTCGGATTGTTTGTTCCTCTGCCTCGGTTGTACCTGGCTGCGGCTCAGGTGCCGGAAAGTCCCTCAAATCGACTATTTCCGATTCCTTGTCCTGACATTCTGAATTCTTTTGCAGCTTGTCTTTGTACAGTACCTCTTCGTTAAAGACAACATTCCTGCTTCGGATGATCTTCCGATTTTGTTCATCCCAAAATCGGTACCCAAGCTCGGTGTCACCATAGCCAATAAAGTAACACTTCTTTGATTTTGGATCAAGCTTGCTTCTAGCCGTATCATCATTATGAACATATGATAAGCAACCGAACACTTTCAGAAATGAAAGATTTACCTTCTTGCCACTCCAGACTTCTTCTGGAATTCTGAAATCCAAGGGAACTGACGGTCCTCGGTTAATTAAGAAGGCCGCGGTATTGACTGCATCTGCCCAGAATGTCTTGGGCAGTCCAGAGTGTATTCTCATACTCCGAGCACGCTCGTTCAACGTTCGGTTCATTCTTTCGGCTACTCCATTCTGTTGCGGCGTTCCAGGAATAGTCTTCATCATCTTGATCCCATTATCGGCACAGTACCGTTTGAAATCACCTTCAGTGTATTCTCCGCCGTTGTCGGACCTCAAACACTTCAACTTGAGGTTTGTTTCATTCTCGACCATGGCTTTCCCTCTTTTGAATACACTAAACACATCGGATTTATTTTTCATAAAATAAACCCATACCTTCCTGGTTGAATCATCAATGAAGGTCACGTAGTAGTGTGATCCTCCAAGGGAGGGTACAGTGGTAGGTCCCCACACGTCTGTGTGCACCAATTCCAGCTTTTCGACCTTCAACTCTCTGCCTGCACTTGAGAAGCTTACTCGCTTTTGTTTTCCGAGAATGCAGCTCTCACACGTATAAAGGTCCACCGTCTTCAGCTCCGGAATTAAGCCATTTGTCACCAACAGCTTCATCCCCTTCTGGCTGATATGCCCAAGCCGACAATGCCACAAATCTGTCTTCTTTGTGTTGTCAACCACAGCAACAATATCACGACAGTTATCCGTCATGTAGAGAGTGCCAATCTTCTTTCCTCGGCCAACTACCATAGCACCTTTCGCCACCTTCCAAGACCCATTACCAAAGTTGAGATCATATCCCTCATCATCAAGCTGACCTACTGAAATCAGGTTTCGCATCAGCTTTGGAACATGTCTAACTTTTGTAATCTTCCATGAAGATCCATTTGACATCTTCAAATTAATGTCTCCCGTGCCAACAACGTCTAGCGGCTCTCCATCGGCTAAATAAACTTTGCCGAGATTCCCAGCCACGTAGTTTGTCATTATATCATGATGTGGGGTGGTATGAAAGGACGCTCCTGAGTCAAGCACCCAAGAGTCTATCGGGCTGTCAACCGATAGCAACAACGCATCGCCAATGTCTTCCGTAGCAGCGTTGATTCCAGCCCCCTTGTTGTCCTCCTTCTTTGGCGCCCTGCAGTTCTTCTTGAAGTGACCTGGTTTTCCACAGTTCCAACACTCATGTGTTCGTCCTGGTCTGGATTGACCCCTGCTATTCCTTGACTTCGATCTGCCCCTATTTCGGTTGTAGTTTCTGTCATAATTTCTGCTTCTGTTTTCAACATTAAAAGCAGAACTCGTCGATGCCTCTCCCGAATCTGTCCTGCGCACCTCCTCAGCAAGGATACGATCCCTAACATCGTTGAACTTTAGTTTGTCACTGCCGACAGAATTACTAACCGCTGCTCTCATTGGCTCCCAACTATTTGGTAGGGATGCCAACAAAATTAGAGCTTGTACTTCATCATCGAAATCAATTTTTACCGATGACAATTGATTTACAATGGTATTGAATTCATTTATGTGTGCAGCAACATGAGCATTTTCCATCATCTTTAGATGAAATAGTTTCTTCATGAGAAATACCTTATTATTTGCCGAAGGTTTCTCATACATGTCAGACAATACCTTCATCATATCTGCGGTGGTCTTCTCCTTTGCCACGTTGTGAGCAACGTTCTTCGACAGCGTCAGTCGAATGACTCCCAGAACTTGTCTGTCGAGGAGATCCCAATCTGCTTGCTTCATCTCCTCTGGTTTCGGACTCAGAGGTTCATGAAGCTTTCTGCCATATAAATAATCTTCAATTTGCATTCTCCAGAACGCAAAATCTGTACCATCGAATTTACCGATGCCGTGCGTCGTACCATCTTCGCCTCCCATCGTTTCTAAATCACAACACAACCTGTTGCTCTGATACCAGTTGTTAGGATTTGAATCCCAAATCCGACCTTTGTAAGCAGGTTCCCAGGAAAGATTGGAGGGTCACAGCTGGACCACTTAAATACCAACCTCCTTAGACAGAACCTACTTACGCCGTGATGTAAGCGAAGAATAAATAGCACACACAGATTTATAGTGGTTCACCCTCAATGTGAGAGCTACGTCCACGTTGCTGCTGTAGATCTTATTAAAGAAGAAATATTACAAGTGTTTACAACACTCAACCTCACAACCCCAATCCCAATTACACTCAAGAATTTTACCACAGAAAATTCTCTCAAAGACCTTCTCTTACTTAGGCCTTTCACTAAGAGTATTTCTCTTAGATTTTTTTTTCTCTCTTTGGGATGTGTTGTCTTCTTCAATTTGGTGTGTTTTGCAAATGATCTTGGTGTGCCTATTTATAGGAATGAATTTCCTATGA
Source organism: Lycium barbarum (assembly GCF_019175385.1). NCBI lineage: Eukaryota > Viridiplantae > Streptophyta > Magnoliopsida > Solanales > Solanaceae > Lycium > Lycium barbarum. Next base: position 125,672,845 of record NC_083337.1, on the reverse strand, counting down.
TGAGGTAAGCGCTTACATCACGACTAAGATGAGGTAAGCGCTTACATCATGACTATGTGAACAAAAGAATTGACTTGTTGGTCAATTCCACACCTAACAGTGACGCCTTTCTAAACACCAGTATCCCTTTCCAAACTAGTATCCCTTTCCACAAGCTTGTCATTGATCCCAATGTATCAAGATTTTCTCATTCCAAGCATCTTAAACCTACTCATTTGTTGTATGAATTTGGCCTTTTTCCTGCCAATAATCTTTTGAGGAGAAGGATTAGCAAATGGATTTATTGAACCAACTCAAGTGTAGAATTCTTTCATAGAATTTCTAGACACATAGAAGTTAGGCTTATTGATTGCATTATTGAATATGTTTGGAATTTGAAGAACTCTGCTGAGTTTTTTGAATAATGACTCTTCAAGGAAGCTTACGTGCATTTCATGTGCTACAATTTCCTTATTACTGTTCGTAATTTTTACCATCTTGCCTGCATTATCTTATTTGCAAAGAGATTGCTGCTGGAAAACATTTACACTGCAACTTGCTTTGAGCTTGTGATATACCCATATGCATATTCTTCTAGCTGCCATGTCATGGAACAACAATTCTAATTTAACTTACTACTTCTTTGCTATTTATTTGACATTCATCTTTCGTCAACTTCTTTCTTCTTTATACTGCAGACAACACAAGACTATGATATTAATATGCTCTAACGTTATGCCTTGTACTTCTGTAATTTGATTGCCAACATGTCATGTAATATTGATTGGTGTACGAAATAGTACAAAAATTCTTTTTGCTTAATTTCCCTTTTATTTGTTAGCATTTGCATTTCTTTTGCAATGGTGGCAAAGCCTACTAATACAACTAACCTGACTCTGTAAGAACTTTGACAATCTTGGCAAAGAAAGAGTTGCATGCAATGGCCAGTTTACACATATAGTTATCTTAATTATTTCAAAAATTAAATCTACCAAAGCTAAATAATAGGCCAACAACAATATCAACCACGCACAGGCACCACCATCTAGTTAATTTTAATGCATGAGTACGTCCTTTCCTAAATTGAGTTAATATTCATTGTCAAATGTAATTTTCATATTTATTAAAAGCTACCTCTGACCTGTTTTCCCTAAACAAGATCGTAGCTTTTAAAAAATAATAATGTTTTCTACGGTTTCTGTTAACATATACTTTCTAAATTAAACTAAGGGTAAAGAATAAGTACCCTAAAAAACTATGACCGAATTCTGAACTACGAACTTATTCTTTGGCCTCTGAACTATTAAAACGTATAATTATTACACCCCTAATTGTCGAATTGCATAGAAAGTGTGTTTCACTCATCCAAAGAGAGAGAAAAAAAATTCTAATTCTAATTTTCATTAACTTTGTCTTTTATTATTACTTTCTTTTTTTCTTTGTCCTTTATTTGATTCTTCTTCTTCCTTTAATAACACATTCTCACATCGAAAATTATGCAGATTCCGGTGAAATATTCTGGCAATTTTTGTTTTGGTCTTTCTTTCCGCCTTTCAATTGTTCGTTGCTTCTGAGCTAATTGTTAGTAGTCACCAATTTGTCACGTCCCAAATTCGAGGGTCATGATGACACCTACACCCTCCCACTGGTAGGCGTACCATTTCGGAAATTGCGAATCATTAAAGGAAAGTAAGAGAATCATTTATGCCAACAAAATTATCTAAACGGTTAACATAGATATAAGTAAATGCAAAACATAACTTAGTCAAATAAAATCCCCAAAATCTAGTCTAACTCGTACAAGAGCTTCTAATTAGAAAACAAGTCTTAGGCAGTATATAAATAGAAAGTTTTCTCAAAAGGAAAGCACAAGATAATCATAAAGATAAGAATCTAGGGCTGCAGTTCCAGCTATCGCTCACCTTAGAATCTAGAAATGATGGCCTTGGAATAAGCCACAAAGGATGGAACTGGAGCACGGATCTGTATCTGCACCAGAAAATAGTGCATCAAGTGTAGATGAGTACAAAACAACTAGTGCTCGGTAGGTATCATGGGCCGACAATGAAGGAGTAACGCATAAAGCATATAAAGATTGAACAGAAACACACAAGTAGAACTACACGACCAATATCTATGTACCTCTCCTAGCCCTTAGTCATGTTCCACCCAGAAGATGATAACTGATAATCATGTGAGAATGCAATGAGTCAAATGCATGGATACAATGCACTGGCCAAATCTCATACCTAGTACACACATGATATAGGCCACGCCGTATAGTCATGACCTGTGGGGGACATGCAAGGTCCATATACCTCGCAACACCATCCGGTATGTATCCTCGGACTAGGAGAGAACCATATCATATCATATCATATTCGCGTATCTCATATCACCATACCCGAAATCATTTTCTTTCGGGCATAAACACATCAATCTTACCTTTTTCCCTGGTCGCGACGGACCATCTGATATCTCATAAATGTCTCATCATAATGAATGCATGCATGTATGCATGAATAAGTATCAAACATGTTAACAAGTGTCAATAAAATCATGAGATACGGAATGAATGCATATATATCACAAATCATATAATATCAACTCAAGGTCAAGATTGATGTCACTTTCATGATATAAATGGAATATGGGGTGATGAATGAAAAATGAATCAATATTCTCAAGAATCAATCAACATGGTCATCATAGACCAAATAAGTAACAACGATACCAACCTAAGTGGATTTGTCACCACAACCATTGCCCGTCGGCCTAGCATGCATTCCCCGCCATAAAATCTTGATCATGCGACGATTTGCCAAACAAATACACTTGTACCCACCCAAGTTTTCATCACAACCACTAAGCTGGGACACCTTCACACGCCCAATACCCTTCAACATTTATAGACTATATATGTCCTCCAATCGGAGTCTAGAAGGGTAAACCGTAACCTACCTCAAGGCCGAGCGGGTTCCACGAACACTTCAAACTTGAGCCTTCCCTTTTTGAAGCGCCTCCAAGCTAGCAAAGTCTAATAATTATGAATTCTACATTAACACATGAGTCCTAAGATGCCCATAAAGCCATAAAAGAGATTCGGGTCGAAAAGTCAACCCAAAACCTCATCCCCTAACCCCGAGGGTCAAAACGATAATTTATCAAGAATCCAAGCCCAATAATATCAAGATAGTGTTCTACAAGGTCACACGAATCCAACAATACCCATATTACTAAATAAGCTAAACCCAAAATAACCAATCCCAATCCCCAAGGACGAAACTGGAAATTGAACTTAAATTTGACTTACCCATAGTCTAAATAAGCTAAACCCAGAAAATCACTTAAAGGTAACCATGGATTGACCTCCAAATTAAAGAAAAACTCAATTCCTAAGTTAAAGCTAAAAACCCCAATTTTTTCAACCCAAAAGCATGATTTAATTACTAAACAATGGAAGGAATCAATGGAAAATGATGAAATCAAGGTTAGAATATTACCCCCAACAATGAATCTCAAACTTTGCACTTATTTTCTCTCAAAACCGGCCTCTAGAACTTGAGTAATGTGAAAATAAGGGTCTTTTTCGAAGTTGAGAATTAAATAACTGATCCAACCCTTTCCTTCTTCGCAAACGCCGCCTGAATCGGCCCAACAATCACGAACGCGAGACGAGGCTCACAAGGGCAATGACCAAGCTTGACACCCCCCCCCCCCCATTTCCCCTTCGCGAACGCGTCAGAGGGCTCGCGTCCGCATTGACCACCTTTGTCAATTCACGCAAACACGGTCTCTCCTTCGCAAACGCAAAGAAGGAAGCCAGCAACTGAACACCAGAAAATTCTCCGAATTTGGTTTTGACACCTGAAACTCACTCAGTACCCCCGAACATAAACCAAACATGTATTTCAGTCATAAACATGCTACGAACTTGCTCGGGCACTGTAAATTCTCAAAAGAGGTCATCTTGACCCGGGGTTGACCATGGTTAACTCCAAAACATCAAAATCTTAACTTTCCAACCAATGACCCAAATCACACCGAAACGCCTCGAACCCGAGCCAACTAGACAAGTCGAACCTAACGAAACTATCGAAATTCTATTTCGGACACATTTTCCCAATACTCAACTGTTGGTCAAAGTTTTTACCCAAACTTAAGGATTCAAGACTTAGGTTTCCCACTCCAATTCTGATCTGATTAAGTCGACAACCGCACTATCCATCTCTGCACTAAATGTTTTCTAAGGTTTCTGTTAACATATGCCTTCAAAATTAAACCAAGAGTAAATACATACTGGCCCCTCAAATTATGGCCGAATTGTGAACAACAAACTCATTATTTTCGGGATCATATTACACCCCCTGAACTATTTAAAAGTAGAATATTACACCACTAATAGCCGAGTTGACATAGAAAGTGTGTTTCACTCATCCAAAGAGAGTGAGAAAATAAAAGAGAAAAAAATATTATACTTTACATTTTACTTTGTCTTTTACTATTACTTTCTTTTTTCATCTTGTCTGTTATTCGATTCTTTTTCCTTTACTAACATATTCTCTCACCAGAAAATACGCAAATTCCGGTGATCTTTTCTGGAATTATTTTCTCTTCTGTTTTAGGTTTTTTTTTTTGGAAACCCTTCGATTTTTCACTGCTTCTGAGCTAATTGTCAGTAATCACTATTTTAGGACAAACAAAATGAGAAAATGAAATTCAAGAGACCCATATAGTAACCAAGAAAATTAAAATCCACCAAAATATTTTTTTTTCATTCCATAACAATTTAATTCAAAATTCAAATCCAAAAAAACTAAAAATATTAAACATTTCGGCTAGAGGCAACAATTCCATTGATACATTGTTGTGGTCACACCATAATTAAGTAAATTAACTCTAATAATATTTTATTTTTCATCATTGATTTTAAAAGGTATTCAAGCGGAAGAACTAGTTGGGATGGGTAACAATAGAAATGTCTATCTCTAGGAAATAATTGAGTTAAGTTAAATCAAGACATTCAAATATCGGTGAAGCGAAAGGGTGAGGAGCATTACAGAAGAGCAAATTAAGTGCATTGATACGACAGACCTTATCACAAATATCTAATCGCACCTATATAAAATTTTACTTTTATAATGCTTTGTTTCTTAATTAAGTCTGCATGAATTTCATTTTGTAGCATAATATATTCCAAAAATCTATATTATTCAAGAAAATGAATATCATTTTGGATGGTCTAAAACAAAACATACGCGTTCAATCAGGGGGAGAAAAATGCAAAGCAGCTCTCTATGTTCACCATTTTAAGAATTCAAAAGAATTTTGTGTATCACTCAATTCTAGGTTCGAGAGTGATTCTCCAACAAGTTGTCATTTCCCCTAAATCCACATGAGGTATGTAATGCATAGCTAAAAAAAACGCCAGTCACTATCTGAATGACTAAACAAATACCAGCTAATGAATCGAACCCCCACTAATAACCAAGATTGCTCTGGAGAGGAAAATACAGAGCAGCTTTGTGTGTTCACCATTTTAAGGATTGAAAGAATTTTGTGTATCACTCAATTCTAGGTCCCAAGAGTGATTCTCCGACAAGTTGTCTTTTTCCCTGTTGACACCTAATTTTTGACCTCCCATAATTTATGTTAATTGCCTAGAGTCCTCGGATATCAAACAGAGTAAACTATGTGTTCTCTACAAATCCACCTCTGATTAAACTCTGTGGGAGTATTGAGTTCATTATTGATAAAAATGACAACTGCGTGCTGAGTGGTAACTCTCTGTTAAATTTAACCCGTTTTCGCTCATTATTATCACTTAAGAGCATCATATGAATCAGTTAAGTGCACATCCCCATGTAATACTTGTCTAAACCTGAAAAAATAGTGATATTGTCATGTTCCATTAAGAAACCATGCTTTGTTCATATCTTTTAATTAGTCATACCAGAATAAAAATGTCAAATATGTATGGTTATATGTTTAAGAGATTTAAATGCCATGCCTAATGTTTGGTCTTCCTGTGTCTATGTCAAATGCCCATCCCATGTTAGTTGCAAGACTGCATTATCTACTTTTCTCTTTGTGTGTTTGTTGAGTTAAGACTGAGTATGAATCCTGGATCACATGTATAGTTTAAGGTTTGATATATGAGTCTAAGTACTGGGAGGTCTGAATTGAAGAAGGTTGGCAATTGATCTATGAGTAACTATGGATGTGATTTACTTAGGGCTAAGAAAGGGATGATGGGCTTAGAGTTTCTAGCTAATTCAGCCTAATCTCTCTATTCTAGGATGCTGGGGTTCCCTCATAGGAGTTCATATTCTATGGGACCCTCCAGATGTTAAAGACGATGTAGAAATAAGTGATTTAAAGTCTGTGTCCCCTTATTAAGTTCAATCTTGTTTGTTTGAAACAATCTGTGGACAACTACTCTAGCTTATGCAATATTTGGAATCTGTTATGAGTTAAGAGGCTAGATTCTGGGATTTGTAATGAAATATAAATTTGGAAGTAGGCTAAATATGCTAATCAAGATTTGGTTTGTTGTAAATAACTTGGTAGTTATTTTATTTGGTCTCCATATGTTAGTTACTGTGAATCTGAGATCTGAATCATGTTATTACATAAGATCATTAGTTTAATTTGTCAAACTTGTTCATCTCTATGTGTTACATTTAGAGTTGGGAGGATTTTGGTAAAATGATTTAGGCATTTAAACCATTTCAAAAGATAGGCTATCTTTTCACGAAGATCTTAAAGTTAGTATAAGATTGGTTATGGACTGTTGTGCTTGAACTGTGAAGGGCCATTTTGCTGAGGTTAAATTTTTCCTAAACTCTGTATCTTCTCTGCCTCTATGTGTTGCAAGCAATCATGCGTTAGGTAGGGAATATATGAAGTATACATACTCTGCATACACCAGGGTGTATACAAGAAGTATATTTCATATACCCCTTTGGGTGAATGCTGGAATTTTTCATGAGAACAAAGATTTGGGACAAATTTAACCATCTTGAATGTTTTTTGTCATATGGGCCTATACGTGAATTATGGTTTGGTTTTTCAGTCTGAATTATTTGGGCCTGCTTATTTAAAATATCCTGTTTGGGTTATGAATTCTCCTTGATTGTTATATGATACTGGGCCTTCGCCTCAAGCTATCATATCTTCTCAATTTTGTTTTGTTTACGTAGCTGCTTGATTTCCTCTCTGTATTTTACTTACTGAAGTATGAATTGTGTTTGCCTTGGTCCAAATACTTAGACGAATACTAATCTTTTTCCCTTTGTGTTCCATTTGAATTTAACTTGGGTCATGCGGGCCACCTTTGCATTAAAGCCCGACCCTTTTCTTGATCGAGTCTGAAGGAGGAGAAATGGAAGCTAACATTGAAGGCCCAGTCATCGATAAAAATGACACTGATTAGGCCCATCAGTTAAAGATCTACTTTCTTCCCTTCTTACTTCATATATATCTTTCGTGTATATGTATTGTGTACTGAACATGTAAATAATGGAACCCCTTGTGTATGTTAGAACTTAGGAAAACTCTAGTGTTCTAGGAAGTCACCAAAACATTTTAAACTCAGACAATAAACTGCTCGATTTTGAGTTTTAAAATTGACTAAGACTATGGCCAAGCGTAAAAAAAAATGAAAAAATGGAATTTTTGGTTAAGTCTAAAATTGGACCAATGCCAAAGGGATTTCTCAAATAATAAGTAACAAATTTTGGGTTTTGAACCCGTGATAAAACTTGTTTGATAAGTTTGCCTTAAACCTGAAACGAAGTTATGAAATGAGTTGACTTCAAAAATTAGCATTTTTTGTAGATCAAAGAAACAATTTTCCGGACTGGAATTATTTTTTTTGACATTTTATAAACTAAGAAGTTGGAGCCTGGACTTATGAAATTTCTGAAAAAATACTGTTTTAGGCTGGAAGCCCATATTTCATTTGAACCCAAAAAACAAAACAAAAATCCACGTGGACCACTTTGAGGAAGATTGAATTTGGACTAGAATGAGATTGACTCAAATGAGCTTAAAAGTGGATGAAATTGGACTTGAACAAATTTTCATTTTTCTTCTATATACGTGTATATGTATAAAAGAGGAGATATACTCCATATTTTTCTATATATATATATATATATACAGGAGATATACTCCATATTTTTCTATATATATATATATATATATATATATATATAAAACTCATAAGAACTAAACCCATTTTATTAGGACTAGAATAGTAGTGATTCTACTCGGGAGAAATTCTGGGTGTGTCCTAGTCCGGCAATAAAGTGGGTTGAATACTTGTGAGGATTTTTTTTAACCCAAAACCCCTTTTCTAAAGGGGACTTTTTGCCAATTTTTTTCTTGAGTTTATGATAAAAATGAATGACATTTTTGTGGAAAGTTAAACATTTTAACAAGTAAATACATTAATCACACATTGAAGCTCGTAGGTCAATCGTATTTTATGGATCTTTAATACTAGGGTGCGTAAAACCTTCCCTAAGGGATCACCAGAACTCTTACCTCGAACTTTGGTACCGAAAAGATTTTTTCTCTTGCTTGAATAAATCTTTTACTCGGTTTTTCCTAATTTCCCTTAATAAATTAGGTGGCGACTCTAAAACAGTAAAATCCAATTAGAGCACCAACAACCTCGTAGTAGCTTTTATGCGCTCGCGTAAAAGTGAACCGTAACAGATGGCAACTCCGCTGGGGATTTTCTAGGTTCTAACCATAAGGATTTCAATATAATGTTATTTTAGCTGTATTATTTGCTTGTGTTTAAATTTTCACAAAATATAAATTGTCATGCATTCATATCATAAACTCCGCCACTTTTGGAAAAAAGCATGGTTTCAAAGGGGACACGCGGGAACGCGGTCTAGCCTTCACTTAAAAACTCGAAACACCTTTTTTTTTTTAACACAGTGAACACTAAGTTGTTGTGCAATCACCCAACGGCCGACAACAGTTCACCTCGAGTAGTCTGCTTGGGTCCAAGGTCAATTCAAAATGCCCACTCTTGCATATGCCTAGGTTAGAGCTAAACCAAATCCAAAGATGAATTAGACCGGGTGGTTTGGATATCTTAGACGTATTCAAACCCGATAGGAAGACTACCTCGTGTCATGTACGGTCTATGACCCGAAAAGCACCGCATCACATATTATGTGCTAATTAGAAACATGTAATGTTCCTATGAATGAACCATTGCCTAGTAGGGGAAAATTAACCTTAGCTTCTATTTTGTAGCTGTCGATCAGTTTGAATTTTGACATGACTTTTTTACTACACCAGAGTTACTGCGTATTTAGTGGGGCCAAATGTCCCCGGATGAGAAAAAGGGTATTTTATGTCATTTAGGAAATTTGACATCCATTATGACTTTGACGGGTTACAACGAATTAATAGAAGTAATTGCCGAGTTTTGGGACCGAGATAGGATAGTTTTTCAATTTGTGGATGACGTCGAGATGACACTTACCTTAGAGGAGTTCAGAGATGTGTTGACTAGCGTAGGTTCGGGATTGAAAAGAAGAAAGAAATCCGACCAAAATGCCTTAATCCTAGAAAAACCCACCTACTCCCAAATTTGCAAAATGCTTTCCTTATACTACGTCAATTGGGCACATGGTCCAACCATACCCTTTAGAGAGTTATACAAAAAGTTTGGGAGCCCAAGTGGATTTATGGAACATCTCGGGAAGTTCAACACTTATGCTGAATGGACGGCCACCAGACTTTTAGCTTCCGCCATTTGCTTTATGGGAACCATGGTTTTTCTCAAATATGGTTCATTAGCCATATACACCCGAGTCATTTCAGTTGCCCATACCATCTTCTGCGGCATAACCCAACAAGAAGAAACTAAATACTTTGACCTAACCCCAATTATCCTAGCTGACTTACACCGAGCCTTGAGCCCCTACCGAAACCATTACAAATACTTCCAAGGTTGTAACGTACCCCTACAATGGTGGATCCTTAAACATATGATCAAAGTCAGGGGTGAACAACACCTAAGTAAGCCAGCCAAAGAGATGGCCTTCTGGATTTTTGCCCGAGCTTCGGCGAACAAAACAAACAAAGTTGGACCTTCACCTTTTCCATATTGAAAGAAGAAAGCGTTCAATGGATGTTTCACGACTTCGTGTCCGAAAAGTTATGGTTAAGGGTAGAAAGAGTCCATTCTTACCGCTTATGGGGATCTGAGGGATTCGCCTTTACGCGTCTGTTAGGGTTTTGAGAGGATTCAAGTCGTACCCCAGGTCCGAGGCATGGGAGATTTTATCATTGACTATGACATCAATAGACCGCCGAGGGCTTTGGATTGCATATGAGAATGGAAAGGTCGCATGATTTGGGGTCCTGATACCTTGGTCGAGGATAGGTTTCGTCCTGGTTATGTTGTGGAATATAAAGATTGGTTGGGGGCCGACTTACAAGGTACTCTTCCTTTCAGACCTATTCTCTATAGTTGTGTACAACATAAGGATTCACAAGCTGAGATTCGAGCCTGTTTGGTTCAGAGTAGAGGTGACGACAGATATGCCAAATATTTTGAAAAGATCGAGCATGAAAATGCCATCATAGAGAGTCTGAGACATGAGCTGGAGCTTATTAATGACTGTTTGGTTGAGCTCGATGATCGGATGAAGAAGACTTTGGATGACGTTGCTCCCTTGACCTCTCTACAAAAGGGATTTTTAATGGAGGCCACTTTAACTTCGGCCCATTTGCATATTTAGAGTACTTTTCGGAAGGCTAAAAAGGCCAAGACCGATAGAGATCGGGCATCATCATCCACCACCGGAAGGTGCTTCTGCTAATGTACTTTATGCACTGTCTTTACTTTATATATTGTACCGCTTTGGGGAAGAATATTATTATTAGAGGGAAATAATTTTATTCAAATGGCACATTTATGTTTCAAACGATTAGCATGATTTGGTTCAAAAAGGCTTTGGAACGCGAGTAATGTAATTTTACTGCTTTATGTGACTTACTTGGTTTCATATGTTTTGCTTAAATGCTTAATTGATCTCAAGTACCGTCCACTCCCCCAAAGAAAAACAATGAACAAAAAATAACTGTACTAAGTCTAGTAACTTTCTCAAAATCTGAAGATGAACACCAAGAACGCACCAGAGCTGGAAGCTATGAGAAAGAATGAGGTCTCGCTTCGCCAAAAGATTCGGGACCTCGAAAAGAAAATCCAAGCAGTTAAGGCCAAGATCAAAGAGGCTGATGAGTTGATGGATTCGGCGGAAAGTCCGCCCAAGGAACCAACTGAAACTCAAGGAGAGAATGTCCTGGACAAGGGAAAAGAAATCCTTCCCAAATACATCCCGCTAATGGAAGAGTTAGAGGAGGAGTAAATGGAATCTGAACCGCAGAATCCTACTTGGCCATCAAGGGAAGCTGCCTCCGCTGCACCATTAAGCCCAAAAAAGGAAGGGACTTTTGTTGTGCCACCAAGTCACAGGGGAGAACCCGAGGAACGGGTAGAGTATGTCGACCAACTTCGCTCGAATGGTGGGCTATTGCGCTCAAGGCATTGGATTGTCCCTACCGCGTCTCACCTAAGCACGTAACAAGCGAGGAAGTGATGATCATGTTTTGAAGCAGAGGGATAGTCAGTGTCAGCTTCGACAGGTTACCACCGTGTGCTCCAATCTTCGCGCACAAGAGATGCCCGTTTCACCAAGAACAAGCAGGGCACACTATCAACGAATGTTTGGCCTTCAAGAAAAGGCTCATCGAGCTGATAGATAAGAAAAGCATTACCATGATATGGGAACTATAGTCACTTTTGGTCCACGACAACATCCCCCCAATAGTTTGGATTACGCTTAACACTCATATTTGGCGTTATGACTTTACAGTATTCAAGGACTCTTATGCCAGTATCTTTTAGAAGTTGGTCAGCATCGGAAAGATTAGCCTCATCAGAACCATAAGGGTTCAAACTAAAGGGGTTGGCCGCCGCAAAATGTGTCTGTACCATTCTGGAGCTTTGGGACACGACATAGAAGAATGCGAGCAATTCAAGTTTGAAGTGGAGAATCTGGTCCACAAAGGCGCCATTTGGTTGGTACTCCCGCCTCAGTATTAGAATTTAGGGCCTTTAGGGCTGGGAAAGGGTTGAACGGACAAATAACCTGTTTTGGCTCAAAAGAAAGGTCACATTTTGGGTAGTTTTAGAGGATCCCATTCTTCGTACTCAACACAGCTTTGCCCCCCCCCCCCCCCCCAATTTTATGTAAATGAAACTGCGCCGACCTGATACGCAGGAAGCCTTATCTGGCCTGGTCACATGTAGGTTTTAAGATTGAGGGAATCTTATTTTTATGTAAATCGAACTACGGAAAGGCCTGATTTCCTGTGGAGGGATACGTAGGCAGTCTACGTAAGACTCGGTCCATATATATTATAAATATTATTACATTTTCCCTACCTAATAAAGCCCAAGTACCCAAGACCCGGTACAAGCGATCAATTGAGCATTTAAATAAAAAATATGATGATTTATGTGCTAAGTGTTTTTAACAGCCATCTATGTGTGATATCTTGATTATCTTCTATTACCTAACGAACTAACTCTGTTTGCCTTTGAGTTATTCTTTTCTAATAGAAAGAAAGGTTGATTCGTGTTCACACTGGCATACTTCACCAGATCCAAAGCTGCAATAGCATCCCTATCCTAACAAGATAAAGGGAAAGCAAAAATGGCTGGTACTTCTAAGAAGGAGACTGCTCCAACTGACATCACTCTCAGAGATTCACCTCTTCGAAAATTACCTGAGTTCTCACCTTCTGAGGACGTTATTAAGATGATGTTTGAGAAAATTGTCGACCTTCGAGAAGAAGTCGCGTGGAACAGAGCCGCTAATGTTGCCCGAGAGGCGCCAGATGAAACAAGGAGGCCTCCGTCTCCTTTTCCGTCCCTAAGCTCACCATTACCCGACCACTTTCCCACCCAATCCACTATGACCACCATACCATTTACCCCAATTGATGGACATATTGGTGTCTCGCACCGTTCGTAGGAAACGGACTTCTAGGACAGAATGCTTTCAATGGCCGAAGACCATTCTCCGAACTGGTCAAAATGGGAGAGGCCATAGAGGATGATCTCAAAACAGGCCGAATCATAAGTATGACCGGAAAGTCCGCTGGGTCAAGCTCAACCGAGTTTATAAGGAAGAAGAAGGAAGACATGGCAAGCATATCCCACACTCCTAGCCCAAAACTCAAAAAGAGGGAAGAATTCCTGATTGAAGTGTATGCTTCACCTCCCCCAAATACTTACATCCCCGCTCCTTACAATACGGTGCCCGTATATTACGCGCAACCGACCTTTCAATCACCACCCCCAAATTACCAAATCCCACAAAATACCTTCCAATCACCTCCTCCAAATTACTAAGCTCCACAGCCAAATTATCAAGCTCCTCCACCCGCTTACCGTCCATCACAAAATAACCAACCCAATACCTACCAAAATCAGCCACCACTAAATGCCTATAATACACCTTGTCAAAACTTTGAAGAGAAGCCCGTCCGCATATTTGTTACACCCTGTTTCTTCGAAGAAGCACTTATCAATTTAAAGCATAAGTACGTTGAGCTATGATTAAATAAAACCACTTTGGAATATAAGGATCAAGCATTATTAAGTATATTTAATGAGTGAAGGATGTATATAAGGTCTACCGGAAGGTTTTATAAGGAAATGAGTGGAAGAAATGGAGTAGTACGACTTTGGAGAAAGGATGGGTAAAGTTTCGCGCGAAAATTTTAGTCCAACTTGAGGGAAGAATATCTCTTAGCATATGAAGTGTTTTGAAGTAAAACAAAAGCCTAAAATGAAGTTCGAAGAGTCTAGTTTCCAATGTAATAAATCGCTCGTCGATAGGACATTGGAGTAGGGAATTATAGACGTTACAAGTTAGGCTGACAGCGCAAAAATGCGCGCTACAGTAGTCGCGCTGCTACAGTACTGCTATAGTAACTGCTACAGTGCCACCGACTTTACCCACCTATAAAAGGGTCAAGACCCTATTTGTCTTCACCAAAAATAAGAAAAAAAGCTCAGCGCACACAAAGAGCAATTATGTCATAAAAAGTTGAGGGTTTGAGTGATTTTCAAGTGGCGAAGCGTTAATCAAGGCCCGGATAATGCATGGTTGTGATTCTAGTATTGTTTTGCGGTGGAATTTAGCGTGGATTCAAGTGGATCTCGAGGATATTGTTGTTTTAACAAGGATAAGGTATGAATCTCTTTCTATTTACGTTAATACCGGTTTATTCTCGGAGACAAAGTTGTTAAATAATTTTATAGTAAGTTGGTTAGTTATGAAAGTTGGAAAACAGCGTGTGGGATGTTTTATGGTACATTTTAGTGTTGGAAATGATGTTATTGATGTTGGTATTGTTGTTGTTGTTGTTGTTGGTTGCTGAATTGAGATTTCGAGCAAGGCATATAAACAGGGGAGATGCTGCCCAATTTTCGGTAAGATATAAAATGGTTTGATTTGAAAACTTAGTACAAGTATACAACAATGAGTCTAACGATAGTGTGAAACCTCTTAAATATAGACTTGTGAGCTTGGACGAATAAGTGTAGATAATTGGAGGCTGAACATGTATGTTAAGGCTCGTCCCTTTCTTTCAAAGGCATGATTCCTATGTTATGATTCCATAAATGTTTCCATAACCCCCTTGTTTCTAAAAGTTAGAAGTTCATGATTCAAGGGCATGACTCCTTTTCTGATAATCCATAAATGCTTTCCAAAATGTCCGTATTTTCCAAACCAGAGATTTATGATTCTGTAAGCTCTTATGAAAACAACGATGGACATGTTTTTACAATGATAACGATGATGTCAAAGATGAGAATATTTCTATGATGATCATGATGACGACGATTTCATGTTTAAGAATCCCAAACTTATGAGTTCAATGCGAATAAGAGAATGTTGAGCTGCTTCTTGATTTTCTCCATTCTATTCATTGATGACGACCCTATTTCTAAAGGCTTCAAAGTGTATGAATTGACGCTTTATGAGATTTATGATCTTATTCTATGTTTTCCCTTGATGTTATTCTTCATTCATAGTCTCACCTCATAATGCTAGTTCCTTCAAGGTGAGACATGACGATCATGATGTTCCATAATACAATCGGAGGTTACCGACCTTACGTCAATCCGATAGAGTTATAGATTTTGATTGGACTCTCATGCATGCTTTATATCTATGTATATGTATGATTACACCATGCCTATATGGCCGGGCAGCACCACTACGGTGGGCGTAGTGGGCAGCTATGGATAAGGATAATAACACCGTGCCTAGACGGCCGGTCAGCACCACTACGGTGGGCGTAGTGGGCGGCTATGGATAATGATAGTAACACCGTGTCTATACGGCACGCGCAGTACCACTATTGGGAGGCGTAAGATGGTTACCCCGGACGCGGGCTAATGATTATGCTACATATATGTATATGAGAAATGTTTTCTTTAAAGTTAAGCATGCATGGTATCTGCCGTAAGAGGCAATCATATGTACAGGTTATTTCCTTACCTCATGTTATGCTCTATATTTCTAATTATGTTATTTTTCATATTCGGTATCTCTTACTATATTATTATTCATGCCTTACATACTTAGTACATTGTCCGTACTGACGTCCCTTCCTGTGGACGCTGCGTTCATGCCTATAGGTTCAGGTAGTCATTCGGATGAGCTAGACGAGTAGAATCTCCTCGGCCGCAGTCAGTGCGCTCCACTTTATCCGGAGCTGCAGCTTTTGGTATGCCATTTATGATGTGTACAGATGTGGGTATGACAGGGCCTTGTCCTGTCTTTCAACAGCTAGACTCCATAGAGGTCTGTAGACAGTTGTATATAGTGGGAATATCACGTAGCTTTATGGTCTCCTATTTTCCGTACAACGCATGTAGTGGCCATGTCGTACTGTGTTGTCATCCGTTGCACGTATGCCTATGTATACATAT
This sequence comes from Lycium barbarum, assembly GCF_019175385.1. Classification (NCBI taxonomy): domain Eukaryota; kingdom Viridiplantae; phylum Streptophyta; class Magnoliopsida; order Solanales; family Solanaceae; genus Lycium; species Lycium barbarum. Next base: position 125,656,815 of record NC_083337.1, on the reverse strand, counting down.
CCACGTGTATAAATTATGAGTTTTTTGAGACAGAGTTTATTGCATAAATTTTGCAGAAGATGCTATCGCTCATATATGAGTTAGAAATGGGCCACCAGGTTATTCAGCATATGGCAAGTACGAGTTTAGGAATCCTTGGTCAGCAGTGATCGGGCACTCGTCACGGTCCATGGGTTTGGGTCATGACAATGTTCACTCCATTAATGGAATCACGGACTGATTTGTTCAAAAGATTGAGCGCGGCCGGGATGATCTAAATGCTTCCCCCAAAGGTCGTTGACCCAAAGAATCGGTTTTGCCGAGCTGACCAGACGTGCACCTACCATTCTAATGGCATAGGACACAGTACTGAAGATTGCATTAATCTCAAGTACAAGATACAAGACATGATTGACTGGAACAAGATTGTGCTCCAAACAGCTCCTCCAAATGTGACCCTACCTAACCATGACAACAACGTGACTCATATGATAGAAAGAGAAGAGGATTGGATAAGAGGCAGGCCCACAATCTGAGAATCTATGAAAGAACTCGAGCGCACAGTGGCGTCACTTTCTCTACAAGAACGCCCATAATTCAAAGTACTAATCCCAACGACAGTTATTGCGCATGTCGCCCAAGTAACCTCGGCACCGCCTCGAAAAGAATTTGTGGTACAAGTCACTGCCGCCCATGGAATTATGAGATCGGGAAAGTGCTATACTCTCGAAGATCTAGCCCAAGGGGCATCCCGAAGAGAGGGAAATCAGAAAAAGGCAATCACTGAGGGCGAAGCTGAAGATTTTAGAGCTGGACGCAGCCCAAAGAATACTCCATTGTGTAGCACCTAAATAATACTCCATTGTGGGGCACCTAAAGCAAACACCGGCCCAAATCTCGAGTGCTAGCACTCTTACAAAGTTCACCCCAGCACCGCTTGGCTCTAATGAAGGTGTTGGAGAAAGCCACGTACCAGCTGGGACGAGTAGTGAAAATTTGACCGAAATGGTCGCCCATGTTATGGAGGAACACTAAATTACCTTCACGGAAAAAGAGTTGCCAAAATAAGACACGGATCACAACAAAGCACTGCACATCACTGTCATGTGTCGCAACAAAGTAGTGACTCGTATACTGATCGACAACGGGGCAGGGCTCAATATTTATCCCGAGTCTACTCTAGTGCAGCTGGGATATGACCTTGGAAAGGTTCGTCGGAGCCACAATAATATAAGAGCATTTGACGGAAGCCGATGTGATGCCGCCGGAGCAGTTGACCTGGACGTTCAAATAGGTCAAGCAGAGTTCACTACCAAGTTTCAGGTTATGGAAATACCTGCCAACTACAATTTACTCTTGAGGAGGCCATGGATCACATGGCAGGATCAGTACCATCTTCACTTCACCAGTCTCTGATATTCGTCTGGGAAGGGTAAGAGGTGATAATCCATGGAGAAGCAAGTATGCACAATCACCTGGATAATTTTGTGCCTATCATTGAAGCGACCCCAAAGGAATGGATTTCCATGTAATGGAACTCGTGGGGGCTGCCCACAAAATAGTATCCCTCGAGACTCCTATGCCGACAGCACATAAGATGATTGCTTCAACTATGCTCTTGAACGAGTTGGAACCCGAGAAAGGTCTGGGAAAGAATTTGCACGGCATCACTGAGCCAATTCCCATTCCCCAAGAAATTTTTTGTTTCAGACTAGGATATGTCCCAGCTGAAGATGAGATACCAACCAAGAAAAGGCAAGAGGTTATGGATCTCTGCAAACCTTTTCCAAACATATACCAGTCATTTCCTAACTGAATGTCTATGTCGGGTGATGCTGACATTGAAGAAGGGATAGGGATACTATTTCGAGAAGAAGATTGCTCAGTAATCCTAGAAGAATATGCAGAAGTGCCCACCATCAGAGATGCAGATCCGGGCGAGCAGCTGTCCAATTAGACCTCTACCCCACTACTGGCTCTTCGGTAGAGAAAGATGAATTTATTTTAAAATTAGGGAGAATCGATTGAGGCCGGATTACTCTCTTTTATCACTTTATGTACCTCGTAATGTTTTCAAAAACGGAAATGGCTTGACGTTAATCCAAGCCAGGACCACAGTTTGTACTAATCTGAATCAACAAAAGCCTCAGTTTAATGAAAACAATTTTATTTATTTATTACGCATGCATGTTTTATACTAACATACTTTGCCTTGAGTTTTCAGTAATAAAAATGATAAAGCAAACATGTCATGACATGTTGTGAAACGAATGAGTCGGGCAGCATAGAGGAAGAAGAGTATGAGGAATACGATGAGACCACAATGTTACTTGAGGGTCTCATGGAAGAGGTAGAGCAGTTAGAGAATGAGCAGGAACCAAGCATGGACGAAACAGAAGCCATAAATCTAGGTGACGAAGAGAATGTCAAAGAAAAAAGGATAAGTGCGTGCCTAGAGGCACCTTTAAGAGAAGAATTGACAAACCTACTGAAAGAGTAGGTGGATATCTTCGCATGATCATACGAGATGCCAGGACTAAGTACTAGTGTAGTATCCCACAGGTTACCTATCATTGAGGGTTTCATTCCTGTGAAATAGAAAACCCGACAATTTAAGCCAGACCTCAGTATCTGCATCAAAGATGAGGTAGAAAAGAAAATCAAGTCCGGGGTAGTAGAAGTAACCTCATACCCCACCAGGATGGCTAACATAGTGTCGGTGCCCAAAAAGGATGGACAGATATAAATCTATGTAGATTACCGAGATCTTAACAAGGCCAGTCCAAAGGACAATTTTGCACTACTAAACATCCATCCATATACTCCTAGATAACTGTTCCAAACATGAGCCACAATCATTTGTGGATTGTTTCGTCGGCTATCATCAAATCCTAATAGATAGAGAAAATGCGAAGAAAACAGCCTTCATCACTGTTGACGCCTAATTTTGGCTCGTTGTGCTTAAAATTAACGTTTCGGGGGTCCTGATTCGTTAAAGAGCACGAAATAGCACTTTTACATTTTTTGATAATTTATTGATGATTATCCTTATTTTAGGAATTTTATCGATGTATTGTCATTTTCGAGAATCATTATTTTTGCACATGTACAGTGTAATACTACCATTTTTGTGCAATTAATAATTGTTTCTTAATTTTATAGCAATACATTTTCATATCTTATACATGTTTCTTAATTTTATAGCAATATATTTTCATATCTTATACATGAATATTTATATTTTATACTTACATTTTTATTTATACATGTATTAGTTAACTATATTTTAGTATAGTCCGTCTGTGTAGAGAAAATCGGAGCAATTAATTTTAAGTGCGGAGAAAGAATTCGATCAAGTCAAGGTCTTGTCACCTTTTAAAAGGTGACATTTGAAGTGATGAGTTGGGTTTTTCATCCATTGGTTAATACGTTTTTACACATGGGTTAAAAGGGGTAAAGGGGACAAGAGGGGGAAGACCATTATTCTTTGGATAATAAGATGGGTCATTTTGTTTTATAAAAGAAGTTGGAGGGTTAAATTTTATTTTGATCATCTTCTACACACTACGCACCAACACATTTTTCAGATTTCAAAACCTTAATCTCCTCTCTTCTTCTTCCTTGTCCTAAAACAGCCGCCACATCACCGCCCACCTCCTCTTTCCCCCTTTTTCTCCTTTACGTTGGAACCTTCACCACCACGCGACACAAACTAGTTGCTTCGCAGCCATCAACGAACCAAACCAACCAGCCCCTTCGTTTTCTTCGCTGCTCTGGCGAGGAGCTTTTAGCTCCGATGAACCGGAGCAGCCAGCAACCATACTACCACTACAACGGCGTCACCACCAACGCACAACCCCATCATATTTCCTCTCTTCCCCGCTGCTCCATCTCGTCTCCTTCTACTTCACCGCAGCCGCAAACCATCGCAAAACTGCCACCAACGGATCCGTTATCCTCACCATCTCAACAACGCTAACGAACAACCAACCCACCCTTTTTGCTTCCCCTTCGTCCGCTTCTTCCCCTACCAGCAAATGCCGGAGCTCCGACCACGAATGAAACAACACCACCACTGGCAGTGACGCCGCCTTCCTCCACAAATCCCATCTCTAATGACACAACATGATGACAATGAACTCCATCTATTTTACTACTGCTCACTTCCTGTTGCTTCTGATTTCGTGCATATTTGCGTGTCTTTACAGGTCTATCATTGTTTTACCTTTGGTGTTACTGCTCCACGCCGCTACTGCCATTGTTGGATTATTTTTTGAGAGTTTTCCGGTGACCTCTTGTTGCTGGAGAAGCTCCATCTTGCTCGTTGTTGTTGCTACTGGTTGCATGATATTTTTGTCTTCTCCGGCAAGCGTCTTACTGATTTCCTTGCATTTGTGCTGCTACTATTTTTATTCCTTGCTGTTGGTCTGATGTCTTGGACTATTTTTCCTTTTTACGTTATCTTAACTAAGTAAATGTTTATTTTGAGCACGAAAAATGCTTCCTCGACTGGCCAACAATACTGTGATTGATCTTTCTTTGTCGACTTGCTGCAATCGCACTACCCGAAACTGGAATCATTTTTTTTATTATCATTTTTGTTAAACTAATTTGGGAAAATACAACATTCAATGGCCGATGAAGAAATTTTTGTCTGATTTCCAAGGCCTCCCCTGTACAAAAGACGGGCTTTTATTTTAAGTTTATTTGTCATTTTTTTAATTCATTAGATGGTTATTTATTCTCTTGCTAACATTTTTACGAAGTGTTTATACAGGTACCGGGAAATATATCTCGAAGACAATACTCGGAAGGAACCCGAATCACTATTTGTATTTACTTTCCGCGTTCTTTATAACTGTACAAAACATAACTCGTAATATAGTGGAAACTTTATTTTTGGAATGACGGGCTGATATCTTTATTTACTTGTCGCCTTGTCTGTTTAACTTAAAATTCTCCATTCGCTTTAGGCAAGACTTAGGCCGTCAATACTTTCATAAATAGATTAAATTGACTTGGTATAAATACTTTGTTAATAAAATTCACACTTTTACCGTTTAGGCAAAAATACTAGTCCATCCTTTATTTTATATTCTTTATACACTTTTAATACAACGTACATTTTATATTATTTCATATACACTAATATATATATTTTAGTTAAGTTAAATCCACATTTTTGACGCTAGGTAAAATACTAGGCCGTCCATTTACAAATATTTTATTCTTTAAAGGCATTATATTTTTTCACTCATTTTGTTTTACATAATTTCTTATACTTATTTTACCAAAACTTTTTACTATCCTTTTGTTCCTTATTCTTTTGATAGGATATTCATTAAACGAACACTATTTTTAACTAAACGGTAGAAACAAGTCAAATCAACTTCACTTTTCTGAATAATTTCGTTATATAAAATTTATACACCAATGAATATTCGTAAATTATTTTTATATTCTTTATGCGCTAATATACCTAGTTATACAATTCTTTATACATTTTATGTTTGATATACACTCTTTTATACTTGAAATATGTTCTTTATATATTAATATACATAAATTTCTTTTAATATATATAGACACACATTCTTTATATCCTTGATATATTTATTTTACATACTCTTATATTTTTTTAATACATTCTTTACATAGTTGTATACATTCTTTACACTAACATATATACACTCTTTATACTAACAGATACACTTTTATACTTACGAACTACATTCTCTTTATACTCTTTTATATATTCTTTTTTAATATACATTCTTTATAAATACTTGATACTTGATATAAATACACTTTTTATACACTATATATATACTTAGTATATTATCACCTAGTGTAGCTTTTCGTGAAGTCATAACATTTTGAAAACATGTAATGACAATGATAAACAGATAGATAACCCCCCCCCCCCTAGTACTGTCAACCGGTTGGAACCGGAACCGGTTATGGAACCGGTTAGAAAACCGGCCGGTTCCGGTTCCAAAACCGGAACCGCCTAACCGGTTCCGGTTTAACCGGTTCCGGTTTACCGGTTTTAAACCTCAAACCGGAACCGGTCCGGTTTGGAGTGATTAAAATCTATTTTTTTTTTGTTTTTTGTATTATATATATATATTATAGTATTTATTTGTATATTGTAGCTATATTTTCATATGTTATACAACTTTATAATTAAAGTTTAAATATTTACTGACTAACAGCCTAACAGCAAGTCACCAATACAGAATAGTGCTTTTCGTATACATATATATGTATAACTTACATATACTTATATATAAATATGTACTATATACTATATATACTTATATATATGTATAACTTAATATATATACTATACATACTTATATATATGTACTATATACTATATATACTTATATATATATGTATAACTTATTATATATACTATATATATGTATAACTTAATATATATACTAAATATATGTATAACTTAATATATATACTATATATATGTATAACTTAATATATATACTACTTAATATATATGTACTATATACTCTATATACTTATATATATGTATAACTTAATATATATACTAAATATATGTATAACTTAATATATATACTATATATATGTACTATATACTATATATAGGTATAGCTTAATATATATATATATATAGATATAACTTAATATATATACTATATATATGTATATATATGTACTATATACTAAATATATGCATAACTTAATATATATACTATATATATGTATATATATGTACTATATACTATATATACTAAATATATGCATAACTTAATATATATACTATATATATGTATATATATGTACTATATACTATATATAGGTATAGCTTAATATATATATATATATATAGGTATAACTTAATATATATACTATATATACATATCTACTATATATACAATATATACTTAATATATATACTATATATACAATATATACTTAATATATATACTATATATATATATATAACTTAATATATATACTATATATATGTATAACTTAATATATATACTATATATACATATCTACTATATATACAATATATACTTAATATATATACTATATATATGTATAACTTAATATATATACTAAATATATGCATAACTTAATATATATATATATATATATATATATATAAGTATAACTTAATATATATACTATGTATACATATCTACTATATATACAATATATACTTAATATATATACTATTTTTTTTTTAATTTTAACCGGTTTAACCGGTTTAACCGGTTCCGGTTAAAAAAAATTTGGAACCGGACCGGTAAATTAATATCCGGTTAACCGGAACCGGTTAACCGGTATAACCGGTTCCGGTTCGGTTCCGGTTTAACCGGTTCCGGTTACCGGTTAAACCGGTTACAGTTTAACCGGTTGACACCTTTACCCCCCCCCCCCCCCTCTTATGTTCAGTTAAACTAAGTTTAAGGACTGTCTTTGGACAGGCTCTAAGGGATGCTTAATACCTTCCCCTCAGGGTAAATAAAATCCTTATCTAGAATATCATAGGTTTCGTTGACTAAAAATGGAGCAGACACACAAATACATATAGGTTTCCTATTTTTTCTTAAAAATAAAGTGGCGACTCTAACCTTTTAAAGCTAGTTAGAAGAATCGTGAAGTTGCAAACTATCTTGGACCAGTTCAAAATAGGGAGAAACAGAATGGCGACTCCACTGGGGATTACCTAGGTTTTAACCTTAACAGACATAGTTTAAGTGAGCACTTGAGGGATATGTGATTATTTATCTGTTTTTATTATTATTACTTGTAACATATATCGTGAACTGCTACAATATTATCTTTGAAAGGACGCGAGCAAAGTCAAATTTGTGTTCCTTATTGTCTGAATACACTACATGTTACTGCTTTCTTTATACTATCCTCGCACTTTTAATTGAGTCTTTGATCGTACACATACACACATTGTGCACGCGATTTGTGTTTTGCGCTCCTCCAAACCTTCTTCAAACTCCTTAGTTTCAGAGATTGGTGGGCTAGTCTTACTACTTGCCATCTCGCAGTTGTCTGAATATTCTTTATCAGTTTAAGTGAATCCACACTTAGATTTATTAGGCCGTTGTATGTATAATTTTGATCACTGCTATAGCAGGATTAATTTCATTCTTTATTTGTCACACATTCTTATTTGCTACATCCTCTTTACATATTACATATTCTTTATTTGTTTCACATACTGTATTTATTAGACATTCTTTAGTTGTACATATATACTAGACGTACCTTATTCCGCCTCGTCTGCTTTATCAGACAATTTTGGTTGACTTGCGTTGAGATTGGAACCTTTCCAACCCCTCACACCCATTTTTTGATCTTTACGACCACCGTCACAGCCACATTATTTTTCATACCCATTTCCGATCTTTATACCATCGTTTTGACTTTACCATTCTTTTTTTAATACCAAACGGCCTTGTACATTCTTTCCATCTCCGGAACCCACTTTTCCAGATTCGAATTCTTGTACATAGCCTCATTTCTTTTCAATACAACCACCAATTCATAGAAATCACACAAATCACATACAACACTGTATCTGCCCGAACTAGGTCTGACCTGATTCTTGTCCTGACAAGATACATAGGCAACCTTACATAAGGGTTCGGTCTCCCCACTGTTTCCAAATAATTCACCAGAATAAAAAACTGGGACAATTATTTTGGAACAGTTCAAAGACGCTCTCCAAAAAGTCTTCTAAGAGCGTCAATCAACCCCTTGAAATTCAAAACCCAACAACGTCAATACCAGCCTTACCCCAACCATCACCTGACTTTGGTCCCAAAATCTGGGATGATTCATAGCTCAATCCACCATCATTGTGGAGCCCATACTCAAGCTTTTGAAGAAAGACGCTCCCACAAAATGGACAGAGGAGTGTCAAGAGGCGTTTGATAGTATCAAGAGATACCTGTCCAATCCACCAGTCTTGGTACAACCAAGGCCCGGGAGCCCACTGTTGCTATACTTATCTATTGCAGAACATGCCTTCGGTTGCGTGTTAGGACAACACGATGAAGAAAGGAAAAAGGAACATGCCATTTACTACCTGAGCGAAAAGTTCACTGCCTGTGAGGCAAGATATGTGCTAGTGGAGAAAACCTATTGTGCTTTAACTTGAGTGGCCCAAAAATTGAGGCATTACTTGTACTCGTACACCATTCACCTCATATCCAAGATGGATCCATTGAGGTACATATTCTTCCAGCCCATGCACATCGAAAAATTGGCCAAATGAAAAATGTTGTTGAGTGAATTTGACATTGTATACATAGCCCAAAAGGCCGTCAAAAGAAAAGCCTTGGCCGACCTGCTAGCTGAAATCCCAGTAGATGAAGAGCTCGAACCCCTCCGCACTAATTTCCCATACGACGGGTATTAACCATACAAGAGGAAGCAGTGGAACCATACGCAGGATGGAGATTGTTCTTTGATGGAGCAGTCAACTATAAGGGTTCCGGAATAGGAGCAGTTTTAATATCAAAAAAAGGGCAACATTACCCAATGACTGCGAAGCTCAAATTCCGTTGTACCAACAACATGACTGAATACGAGGCCTGCATTCTAAGTCTCAGGATGGCACTGGATATGGACATCAATGAATTACTGGTCATTGGAGATTCCGACCTATTAATTCATTAAGTACAAGGCAAATGGGTCACCAAAATTGAAAAGATCTTGCCATACGTAAACCTGGCACAAGACTATGCAAGAAATTCAGAAAGACTGAGTTTCGACATACTCCAAGAGCTCAGAACGGGTTTGCCAACGCGCTGGCCACAATAGCTTCAATGATCCAACATCCTGAAAGGAGTCACATCGATCCACTGAGGATAAGCTTAAAAGAAGAGCATGCCCATTGTTGCCACGTAGAAGCAGAGCCGAATGGAAAGTCATGGTACAGTGACATCAAAATGTACTTGGAGAAACGGGAATACCCTGAAAGAGTCACGAGTGGACAAAAGAAGACCATCAGAAGAATGAAAAATGGTTTCTTCCTGAATAAAGAAGTGTTGTACAAACAAACGCCGGACTTGGGTCTACTTCGAAATGTAGTTGCCAGCGAAGCCACCAAACTTCTAGAAAAAGTACATGCTGGGACATGTGGACCCCATATGAATGGATTTGTACTGGCCAACAAGATTCTCCGAGTTCGATACTATTGGATGACCCTGGAAAATGATTGCTTTAAATATGTGCAAAGGTGCCATCAATGCCAAATCCACGGTGATCTAATCAAGGTTCCACCGAGTGAGCTTAATGCTATGAGCTCACCATGGCCTTTCATTGCCTGGGCATGGACGTCATTGGACCATTTGAACCCGCAGCCTCAAACGCGCATCGATTCATTTTAGTCGCCATTGACTACTTCACCAAATGGCTGGAAGCAATATCATACAAGTTAGTGACAAAGAAAGTGGTAGCCGATTTCGTGCGAAACAATATCATATGCCGATTTAGCATACCTGAGTCCATCATAACTCATAATGGGGCCAATCTGAATAGCCATCTGATGAAGGATATCTGTGAGCAATTCAAGATTTCTCACCGGAACTCGACAGCTTACCGGCTACAAATGAACAGAGCCGTAGAAGCAGCCAACAAGAATATAAGAGGATATTGAGGAAAATGACATATAATTACAAAGGTTGGCACGAGCAATTGCCTTATGCTTTACTGCGATACCGTAATATGGCCAGAACTTCAACAGCAGCAACTCCATACCTGCTGGTCGATGGTACCAAAGTGGTTATACCTGTTGGGGTCGAGATACATTCCTTAAGGATCATCTAAGAAGCAGAATTAGACAAAGCTGAATGGGTCCGATCTCGATATGAGCAATTGGCTTTAATTGACGAGAAAAGGATGGTTGTCGTATGCCACGATCAACTATACTGACAAATGATGGCAAAAGCCTTCAATAAACAAGTCAGGACTCGACTTTTCCAAATTGGGTAGATTGTGCTCAAAAGAATTTTCCTACAACAAGATGAATACAAAGGGAAATTAGATCCCAACTGGTAAGGTCCTTATGTGGTCCGCAAAGTACTCTCCAGAGGAGCAGTAGTACTGGCAGAAATGGACGGACAAGAATGGCCAAAGCCAATCAATTCAGATGCAATCAAGCGCTACTATGCATGAAGACAAGTTTTTCAGTATGTAATAGTACTTTTTGCTAATAATCGTTATTTTATTTGCTTGTATTAGCTATTTTCTTTTGCTTGTAACCGTTTTGTAGTAGATAGGAAAAACAAAACAACTTTTGTAATATGAACTACGCAATGACCTAACTTCCCCACAATGGGATACGTAGGCAGTCTATTTGGGACCCGGTCGCATTGTTAGTAAAATTCAAAAACTCATTTACTTTTATTCCGAACTACATTCGAGCTGATTCCTGCTGCGACAGGATATGTAGGCACTCTTTGAGCTTGGTCGCACCAAAATAAAAACTCAAGAAACCCCTAGGAAGCCTCAGAGATAGGACTTCACGAAGGACACAAGGATTGCCACGCGCCCAACTGGGGCAGAATTTTTTAGAAGATCTCAAAATTTGCGCCACCAACCCACTACAAAGAGTCGGCTAACCTAGAGTTTCAAATTAAGGTATAAATTTTTGAGGTCCAATTTCCCATGACTCAGAAGATTCGGCACAAGTGTTCGTCAAGATTTAAACTGGGGGAAATTTTTTTGAGAAATGGTCTCAAAAATTACGTGCAAAGAAGCGTAGAACCCCAGTCACCAAAGAAGAGGATCCCCCTCATTCGAAAGCATATGTCATGACAATTTATCCTTTACAGTTTTCAAAACAACGCATTTGTTTTCTTACAAATAGACATCTATATGTTTGATTTTCTTACAAAATGATTTTCTGCATAATGAAAATAAAATTCATCTTTCTTTCAAATACCGAAGCCAAAGGGGTTTCAAATCTAAAAAGTCGAAGATGCAATAGCGCCGGAAACTCGGATCAACTTTGAATAGGAAAAACTAACCAATTTCTGATGCAGGGCTCCAGGACGTCGGGGCGACGATCCCTTTTCTAACTTTGTTTCATGTGCAGGAAATGGCTCCCTGAAGAAGGTCAGGACCACAACAGAAATCAAGTTTTCGGAAAACATATCTAGCCATGAGGGCTATAAAAGGACGAAAACGCCATGAAGGCAAACACCTGGCCATGAGGGCTCACAAGGGCAAAAAGCCATAATGGCAAAATATCTGACCGAGGGGGTCATAGTAAAACAACACGGCATATCTGACCATGAGGGTCACAGTTAGCATAAAGGACGAAACGAAGACGATTTAGCCGAAGGGGCCATCTCTGTTATTCGCATCACTTTTTCTTATTTGTCGTGAGGGCCATTGCATATTTCCTTTTCTGTTGCCGTGAGGGTCATCACTTTTTCTTAATGGCCATGAGGGCCATTGCATATCTCATTTTCTATTGCCGTGAGGGCCATTGCATATTTCCTTTTTTGTTGCCGTGTGGGCCATCACATTTTCTTATTTGCCATAAGGGCCATTGCATATCTCCTTTTCTGTATTCATACAAATATTTGTCGTGAGGGCTATTGCATATTTCCTTTTCTGTTGCCGTGAGGGCCATTACATTTTCTTATTTACCGTGAGGGCCATTGCATATCTCCTTTTCTGTTGTTGTGAGGGCCATTCATACAAACATTTACTGTGAGGGCCATTCATATTTTTCTTATTTTGCCAAGACAGCCATATTCATACAAACATGATAAGAGGGCCATTCCTACAAACACTGCCGTGAGGGCCATTTCATACAAACATGCCGAGAGGGACATATTCATATGAACATGCTGAGAGGGTCATATTCATATGAACATGCCGAGAGGGCCATATTCATACAAATATGCCGAGAGGGTCATTTCATACAAACATGTCGCAAGGGCTATTCATACAATGTAACGACTCGTTTGGTCGTTATAGGGGTTTTGACCCATTTACCCTTGTTGACCCTTCCCTGAGTCCTGTAGTATGATCTATGACTTAATGAAGTCATATGTGTGGTTTCCAAAAGGTTTGAGTGTGATTTGAGTTATTGGTGGAGGAACGACTTTAGTTAACGAGTTATAGTTGACCACGGTCAACGTCGAATTAAGATGACCCCGTGTCAATGTTTTAGAAGTTCCAATGAGTTAGTATGATGATTTTGGACTTGTCCACAAGTTTGATGAGGTTTTGAAGAGTTTCAAATGGATTTGGGTTCTGTCGCGCTCGTATTTGATGTTTCTGCCCTAGTTCTTTGGCTATAAAGGGCTCCATATTTATCAAATGACCTTTTTGAGTTTTGATTGAACCATTATATCCATATCTCAATTATGAAGCTATAGCAAAAAGAATCATCGCATTTCGCCTTTAGATGAGGGAGTTATGGTCGTTTTCGTGTGGGGCATTACCAGTAGGTCCGCTGCAGCGAAGCTCATGACCGCTGCAGCGAACCCGCTACAGCGAAAGTAGCAACCACTGTAGTGAAGCTAGGGACCGCTGCAGCAAAGGTCGAGGGCATAAACCTATTTTTATATTGAAATTTCAAAGTCATTACCCTCGTAACACCAAAAACACTTCCCAAGAAAGTGAGAGACAGTTTTCTAAGGCTAGAGTGAAATTTCTCCTTGAAGTTAAGTTCTAATCTTTGTGTGGTTCATTCCCTTTTCTTCTTCAAATTCCATGATTAGTTTAAGGTCCATCAATGGTGGGTGAAGGTCCTAGAACCCTAGAAATTGTAAAACCTTGAATAAATTGTGGAAAGTAATTTTATTACTGCTCTATCATCTAGGAATATAGATTATCAATTTCTAGGATGAGATTCAATTATTAATGATGAGAATTGTGCATTGAAACTTAGGGTTCTAATAAAAATGGGAACTTTGGCCTAAAATCTGTTTTGAAAGGGGTAAATTGATTAGAAACCCATAAATTAGAGGTTAATGATTGTTGGGATAGAAGTTATGATAAATTCACCATTAAAAGATAGTTCACCCAATTGAAAGGGGTAGAAGTAATTGGGTCTTCTTCCCCAATTGTTGTTTTATTGATTAGATGGTATGTTGCTTACTTAGCATTATGGTTTGTCATTATATAGTAGACTACCATCGTTCTGAGGCATTTCGAAAACAGAAGGCTTGTGCGGACTAGTTCGTGGCTCCTGTTCTGCATTCGAGGTAGGTTACGACCTACTTTAGTTAGACTTTGATTAGCGAAACGTATATGTTGTATAGAATTGACGGGAGAAACCATGATTAGGTCTTCAGACATGGTGTTTGGTTGGATATTAGCTAGGTTGGTATGACTTCTGATTATGTGGGCTTGTCGCCGTTACTTACGCATTGTGAAGGTGTAGTTGTATTAATACCGTGGCGATTTGGGATGGAATTCTATTAGTATGGTTGTTGTTGATGGTGGCTTGCTTCCCTGTTATTGTGATTAGACTTACTACCTGAATAGGTGTGTTGTGATACGTGTTGTACCCAATTCTCTTTTATTGTGACATATGTCATCGGATAAAGGAAGGATAATGAGTTTAGACTTGAATTGTGATATAAACTTATCATAATACACAGATGAAAACTTGACGTATGGATTACGGTTGATGGTGAATATTATACTTGGCATGCATTCTCATTCCATATGTATATTGATATTGAATTATGACTTGGTATTGATGATGATATATGAGAAAATGGAGCACCTTGGTGATACAAGACTTAGTTGTGAAGTGTACTTGTTATATTTGGAAGTAAAAAAGAACATAGACTATATGTTGACTGAGATGGTTTATATAATTCATTCTATAATTGAGTCGATTTATCTAAGTCTTGATATGACTTATGGCATTATATTATGACTTCTTGTATTTCATTATTATTTTAGTGCATTGATTTACCATAGTTACACCCATTTCTGCATTCATACATTCATACATTATGGAAATAGTTTGGAATTGTTGAAAGGAAGGTGTTCATATATACCCTTCACTGATTGATTGAGAGAGCTCTATAATTAGGCTATGGTTGAGCAGAGTAATTGGTGAGTCTTGTTATGACTTGTGTTACTATGATTGTACTTCATTGTGTCTGGCCTTGATATGTGTTCTTGAGTTATTCATTGTTGATGAGATTTTGATATGGAACATATACATCTATTAAGGCACATTTGACAGGGGGTGATGATGTGGCCTAGTTGTGAGCTCATGGTCCAAGGTTCGTTCCAAAATGAGTGGTACATGGACACTATGGGTCCCCTGCAGGTCATGACTAATTTGGGGAAAACATTACCATTTATAATGTGTGTACAGGTTTGGAGTATTTGGCCAGTGCACCGCATTGCACAACATTATATTTTGCATTGCACTTCATTACATTGTATTCTGCATTATTATATGGCTCGTTTAGTTCTGATTTTGGTATGGTTTGTTGAAACGACTATTGTGCCATAGATATGATAATTGACTGAGTGAAATTGTGGATTAGTGACTCTACCTAGGGTCGAAACTTGGACTTGTGATTATCAGGTGAGATTATTGAGACTGGACAGACTTGGGGTTTAGAAGCTTCATCTTAAGCTGTGATTTAGTTATGGGATATTTTGTGACTTGGATTTAAGTATTATGTGCCTATCTGTTCATCCTGTTGATTTTATGCTTATATGCATGAACTAATCTAAGTCGGCCTATGATGCTTACTGGTACATAGTTTTTGTACTGATACTACCTTGCTGCACCCTTTTTGAGTGCAGATTGAGTTCCAGAGATTTCACCGAGACCACATCTCTAGCTTGAAGTTAGTTTGCTTGATCAGATCCGAGGGTGAGCTTCCATCCATGCCATGCCGCCTGAATATCTTTCATTTCAGATGTCTACTTTCATTCCAGACATTATTTATTATTACATTTGACAGATATTTCATTCTTTGGACACTGTTGGTTAGTGTCCTTGTACGATGACTTTCAGATTTTTAGGAATTTAAAAGTTAGACTTCCGCACTTATATTATTTATCATTTATGACATGGCTAGATTATTTATTTATTCTCTTATTTATTGATTGTTAGAGTATAAATGATTAAAGAAGTTGAAATTGGCTAGTGATTAATAGGTTAATGAGTTACAGTTCGCCTACTAGTGATAATAAGATAGGTGTCCACACGATCGGTAATTAGGGTCATGACATACAAACACTGCCGTGAGGGCCATTTCATACAAACATGCCAACAGGGCCATTCATACAAACACTGCCGTGAGGGCCATTTCATACAATATGCTGAGAGGGCCATTCAAACAAACATAGCCATGAAAGCCATCCGTACAAACTGTCGAGAGTGTCATTCATACAAGCTACAGGCTACAATGAAAAGGGTAAAGCGATGTAAATCCGTTCAGGTTACCGCAGTATTCGCTGCAAGAGGTAAAGCGATGTAAAACCAGTCGGATGATCGCAGTATTGGCTCCAAAGATCAAGACAAAGTAAATCTGACTGGATGGCCGTAGTGTTCGTCATCAAAACCAACCAATGTTACTCAGCAGGTGGAAGCATATTTACAGCCGCCAGACTAAGCAGGCTGATCAAATCAGATCCAGACAGATGTAGAGCAAACGTGAAACTTTTTCTTACGTAGCCGATCGAGATAGGGTGTCCATGAGAGTCAAGCTCTCCAGCCAGGACTTGGAAGATCGCTCCGTCCCGCTTAGCCACACAAGAATGCTTATTTTCTTATGTGCTTTGTTTATTTTTACTATTCCGCAACCGGTCGGACACACACCGACACGCACACAAAGGCATTCCCGCACAAGGGATATCTTTTTCCTCCGATCGAGTCGAACTACAAGTGACTTGATTCCCAAAACCAGGGATATGTAGGCGGACTCAATACCAGAGAGTCAGTCACACTCCTACCAATCACACCAGACTTCCTAGTTTGATAATCGGGAGATCCGAGGATTTGTTAAATTTTGCATCTATAAATCATCAATCGAGTCGAACTACAAATGGCCTGAATTCTTATGAAACCTGAGATATGTAGGAAACCTAGAAACCAGGGTCCGGCCATATATTTTGAAAATTGCATAAAAATGAGAGGTAGTATGAGTTGGGTCAGTAAAAAATTAGGGTTTGTCAAATTTCGTTGCTCAGGGATGGCCTTGCCATCCCCGAACACCGAAGGGGCAGTTGTTGACACCTAATTTTTGACCTCCCATAATTTATTTTAATTGCTCAGGGTCCTCGGATATCAAACAGTGTAAAGTATGTGTTCTCTACAAATCCAAATGATTTTATTAGAATGTTTGCCATTTTATGCTGCAAAATAACCTCTATTATATTATTAAATCATTTTAGAAATTCATAATTAAATATGGAAACATTTGCTAACTTTAATCAAGAAAGAAATAATTATTTATTTGATTATTGATTAGTAAGTATTTTACTCTGTCTAATTTGAGGAATCTGATTAATTAAATGAATTAATCATTTTTACTATCAGCTCTTAAATTTTTGCATGTGACTTTCTACAATTTATTAGAATTAATAATAATTAATTAAGTGTTTAATTGTGGCTAAATTCGATAAATTGATTACTGCATGGTTAATAGTGGCTATAATTGAAATGATTAATTGATTAATCTAGTTATGACCGTAATTGAAATAGCCAAATCATTGGTTCAAGTCAATTAAAGTCATTCTTCACCAAGTTAGCTTTCAATTGGTTGATTGAATTAGGTGCGGCCATAATTGGCATAATCAATTTCATGATTTAGGTCAGTTAAGGTCATTTCCGTAAAATTATTTTTTAATTGGTCAATTAGTTATAATCCGGTCATAATTGAAACGTTCAATTAGTGGACATTACTTCAATTTTGGCTACTTTGTTAAGTATTGCACGTTTACCCCCTCCCTATATACATATATACACAAATATACACCTGTGTATACATATACACGTGTATATATATATATATATGCATATGGATTGCCCCTTTTATCTTTTAAATTAGCCGAGCCCGGTCCATCAAGACCTTGACCTGGCCCACAAACACGTTAAAGGAGGAAATACCCCCTCAGTTTCTCATTTCACAAAACTAAACGAACCCTTAAAGAGAAGAAAGGGCTCCTCTCTCAAAACCCTAGCGCCGCCTCTCGTTCTCTCTCTCCTCGCTGACGTCATGGTTGACCAAAATGGCAACTTCGTGGCCCCGTATTGGTTGGTACGATTTTTGTAGGCTTGAGAATGGCAAGAGCATTTATTGCTCTGCCATTTCTCAACATAAACCATTGCAAACAGCCCCAAACACGGTATATCTATCCTCTTTATCTACTTTTTCTGCTTTTTCTTCAAACGTTACACTGCAATCTTTAATTGTTCTTGTTTGTTGGCGATTTTGAACTATGGGTTTTTATTGGTTCACGGAGAATCAAGGGGATTGACCCTTTGTGGATCGATTTCAACCCTTGATGTACTTGCATGCGTGGATCTGGACCCTTGATGGTCAGAACAAAACCATTTCTCACACTTTGTATTTGTCCCACATCGATCGGGGAAGAGGTTTTTGAGATTTGGGGGTCCTATAAATAGAACCCCAATTCACAATTTCTAGGCAGACTTTGAACTAGATATACACATATATTGTCACGACCCAATTTAGCTAAGTCGTGCGGGCACCTTCCTTTCCCACCTCGGGAGGCGAACCCTCATCCTAACAATTGTAAAATCATAAATAAACAAATAAACAAGCGGAAGAAATAAGAATCACGTAAGTCTGAAGATAATCATATAGAAATGTGCGAAAGTAAGGAAATACATCAAATCCACCCAAAGTCTGGTCTAACCATACAAGAGCCTCTAAAGATACTACAAGTCTGAAAGTAACAAAATACATCAATAGTCTGAATATGTCTCAGAATATGAAATAAGACATAGTTAAAGGAAGAATATCCCAAGCGGCTGACGTCCCCGTGCTCACCCTGTAAGACTCTAAGCAGCAACTCTCGCGCACCACTATCAGCCACGAGAAGCGTCGATCCTACCTGGAACTCTGCATTCATAAAAGCAGCAAGTGTAGGTCAGTACAAATAACAAGTAGTGGTAGGTATTATAGGCCGACTAAGTTTAGCTAACACATATCAAGCCAATAAAGTAGGATAAACAGGTAAATCAACAAGGTATAAGTCAAAAATGAACCGGAATCCAAGTACACATCATCACCTATGTTTAGCATCTAAACCCAATTGTGCCAAGTCTAAAATAATCAGTCAGAAACCATATATCACAAGTACATC
Organism: Lycium barbarum; assembly: GCF_019175385.1. NCBI lineage: Eukaryota > Viridiplantae > Streptophyta > Magnoliopsida > Solanales > Solanaceae > Lycium > Lycium barbarum. Next base: position 125,637,486 of record NC_083337.1, on the reverse strand, counting down.
ACAGGAATATCACAATCGAAGCCATAGTACAATGCAATGCAATAATATATGAAATGTGTTTGCAATGCATATGTTGTGTACACATGTACTCCGATGATGGAACATCACATCTCGGTAGCACAACCCATAGGAGACCCGCGAAGTTCATGTACCTCACGGTTCTGGCAACAACCTTGGCAACCGCAACCTCACGATTCCGGCAACAACCTCGGCAATCGCTACTCACAACCTCAATTCTGGGATAACTATTGGATAACGGTCCTCACGTTACTCTCATCCAATTGAGCCCAACTCATGACAATGTTTCCTCAAGTATCATCAATGTATTAACAGTATATCATAAAGGATGAGAATGAGTGCAATGTAATGCGTGCAATGTATGAGTTTCAATGTCAATAATCAATTAATATCACAAGTACCCCGCATAGGCGCACCAACAATATCATGAAAAAGGCTACACAATAAGCCATAATGGACCACTATCCTCATATCAAACGTCAACAAGTAAGATACTACAATATCATGGTCAAGATATATCAATAGTCTCCAATATCTACTATCTCCACGTGGCATCAAGCCAACAAAAATAGAACCAGATAAAGCACAACACAACGAGGTGGCTAACCCCAATCACACAACAGGGCCCAACCTAAGATAATATCCAACCCAACTTTATACCGGAAGGTTTACATGCTTTCTCTGACAATATCATCTAAATATATGCTTCGCTAAATGAAGACTCACCATAGGGTAAACCGTAACCTACCTGGAAGGCCGAACAACAATATCACCAAAAATCACTCCTTATGTTTTCCTTTCCTCTGATCCTCGAGATAAAGAAAGTCTAGGCACATTCGAATCAAGAAATTAGAATCAAGAAGAACATCAAACGAACTCTACTTCTATTCAAGAACCAAATCCCCAACCTATGAAATGGGTTTCATGAACTAGAAGGGTGAAATTAGGAATCTAAAGGTTCCAACATGGAATTAAAGCTCTAGGTGATCAATTCCCATCAATAGCAAGTTAGAATAACCAACAATTTGCTCAAATTTGAATTCTAGGCAAAACCCCCAAATTTGAGTATAAACTCTAACCTCCAATTCCATAAATTTAGCCACTAATTAGGAAGAAATCATGAAATAAGGGATTCTAATCACCAATTCAATGCTTAAAGAAGCTAACCCAACCAACAAATCATGATTTAGAAGCCTATAAAAAATAACTTATGAACCCTCTTTTAATCTTCAATCACTTAATGAACTATCAAGATAAAGGAATTCTAAAATCATTATGGACAATGGAATAGTAAGGGATTAGAAGAACTTACCACCAAGAATTTCCTCCAAGAATATCCTAGAATTGCTCCCAATAGCCCAGATTTCGGAATAGTAATAAATGAGGGACTTAGGGCATTTAACACTTCACTTAATGACTTAACTGCCTGATACCCGCTTCCGCGATCATTAGCCCGCTTCAGCGTCACCGCTTCGGCAGTCCCTTGACCGCTATAGCGGTCAAGCCATAATTGCAAGGGACTCTCCAGCGGCAGGGTGATCACTTTAGCGGTAGGCACCAGAAAAGTCTCCAAGTTTTCACAACTCAACCCAAATTTCCGACAAACTCCCGAGGCTATCTGCTCACATATCGGATACATAGACACATATAAAAACACGCTACGAACGCACTCGTGACCTCAGAATTTCTAGGGTGTATACAAGAGGTATACTTTGTATACCCCTTTGGGTGAATGCTGGAATTTGTCATGAGAACAAATATTTGGGCCTAATTTACCCCTCTTGAATGTTTTTGGTCATATGGGCCTATACGCGAATTATGGTTTGGTTTTTCAGCCTAAATTATTTAGGCCTGCTTATTTAAAACAGCCTGTTTGGGTTATGAATTCTCCTTGATTGTTATTTGATATTGGGCCTTCGCCTCAAGCTATCATATCTCCTCAGTTTTGTTTTGTTTACGTAGCTTCTTGATTTCCTCTTTGTATTTGACTTGCTTGAGTATGAATTTTGCATGTCTTGGTCCAAATACTTAGACGAATACTAATCTTTATCCCTTTGTGTTCCATGTGAATTCAACTTGGGCCATTCGGGCCACCCTTGCATTAAACTTATTGGGCTAGAGACCCAACCCTTTTCTTGATTGAGTCCGAAGGAGGAGAAATGGAATTTTAATATGTTGAAGGCCTAGTCATGGGTAAAAATGGCACTGATGGGCTTGGGTAGGCCCATCAGTTAAAGATCTACTATCTTCCCTTCTTTACTTCATATATATCTTGCATGTATATGTATTGTTGTGTACTGAATGTGTAAATAATGGAACCCCTTGTGTATGTTAGAACTTAGGAAAACTCTAGTATTCTAAGAAGTTGCCAAAACATTTTAAACTTGGATAATAAAATGCTCGATTTTGAGTTTTAAAACTGATTGAGACTATGGCCAAGTGTAAAAAAAGTGAAAAAATGGAATTTTTGGTTAAGTCTAAAACTGGATCAATGCAAAAGGGATTTCTCCAATAATAAGTAACAAGTTTTGGGTTTTGAACCCATGATAAAAATTGTTTGATAAGTTTGCCTTAAACCTGAAACGAAGTTGCGAAATGAGTCGATTTCAAATATTAGCATTTTTTGTATATCAAAGAAATAATTTTCTGAACTGGAATTGATTTGTTAAACTTGTACATTTTATAAACTAAGAAGTTGGAGCCTGGACTTATGAAATTTCTGAAAAAATGGGACTGTTTTGGGCCTGGAAGCCCAGAATTCATTTGAACCCAAAAAAAAAAAAAAGGAAAATTCACGTGGACCAGTTTGAGGAAGATAGAATTTGGACTAGAATGAGATTGACTTAAACTAGCTTCAAAGTGGATGAAATTGGACTTGAACAAATTTTCATTTTTATTCTATATACGTGTATATGTATAAAAAAGGAGATATACTCCATATTTTCCTATATATGTATAAATAAAACCCATTTTATTAGGACTAGAATAGTAGCGACTCTACCCGGGAGAAATCCCGAGTGTGTCCTAGCTCGGCAATAAAGTGAGTTAAACACTTATGCGAATGTTTTTAACCCAAAACCCCCTTTTCTATAGGGGACTTTTTGCCAAATTTTTTCTTGAGTTTATGATAAAAATAAATCACATTTTTGCGGAAATTTAAACATTTTAACAAGTAAATACATTAATCACACATTGAAGCTCGTAGGTCAATCGTATTCTACGGATCTTTAATACTGGGGTGCGTAAAACCTTCCCTAGGGGATCACCAGAACTCTTACCTAAAACTTTGATACCGAAAAGATTTTTATCTTGCTTGAATAAATCTTTTACCTGGCTTTTCCTAATTTCCCTTAATAAATTAGGTAGCGACTCTAAAACACTAAAATCCATTTAGAGCACCAACAACCTCGTAGTAGCTTTTATGCGCCTGCGTAAAATTTAACCGTAACATTCCCTAATAAAGTTTTACAATACAAGAATGATGTGATGCAATTTGCTTTATTACTCACAATAAACTCTGGTTTAACGAAACCGGAGATAAGACGCCCAAGGAAGCTTGTGTGCATTTTCTGTGCTACAATTTTTTTAAAGTTTTGGAAATTTTCCATTAAGTAGTATTCAATTACTTTTCATATTTTGTACTAGCTTACCTTCATTGTCTTATTTGTAAAGAGATTGCAGCTGGAAAAGTTTACACTGCAATTTGCTTTGAGCTTGTGGTATGTTCATACGCATATGCATGTTTTGATGTCCGCCATGGAACAAAAGTTCAAATTTAACTTATTACATGTTTTTAATTTATTTACCATGTTGTTATTATAATCATCTCTCATCAACTGCTTTCTTTTTTATGTTATAGATTCTACAAGACCATGGACTCAAATTTATGCTCTAATGTTATGCCTTGTACTTCTATAATTTGACTGTCAACACCATCATGTAATATGGATTGGTGCCCCAACTAGTGCACAAATCCTTTTTGCTTAATTTCCCTTTTATCTGTTAGCATTTGCATTTCTTCTGCTTTGGTGGCAAAGGCCTACTAATACATTGGCTTAACTCTGTAAGAACTTGACCAGCTTGGCAAAAAAAGAGCTGCACGTAATGGCCAATTTACATAGATGGCTATCTCAATTATTTCAAAAATTTAATCTACCAATGCTAAATAGAAGGCCAACAACAATATCGGTCATAAGCCCGTGCATACTAAAAATTAATACTCCATACTAAATGTTTTCTACGATTTTTGTTACATATACTTGTTGACTAAACTAAGGATAAAGACATAAGTACCCCCAAAAACTATGATCGATTCTGAACTACAAACTTATTCTTTGCATGGATCATGTTACTCTCCCCCACAAAACAAAACAAAACAAAACAAAGATCGTAGCCTCTAAAAATTAATACTCCATACTAAATGTTTTCTACGATTTTTGTTACATATACTTATTGACTAAACTAAGGATAAAGACATAAGTACCCCCAAAAACTATGATCGATTCTGAACTACAAACTTATTCTTTGCATGGATCATGTTACCCTCCCCCACAAAACAAAACAAAACAAAACAAAAAACAAAAAACAAAAACTATTTAAAATCAGAATTGTTACACCCTTAATAGCCAAGTTGACATAGGAAGTATGTTTCACTCATCCAAAGAAAGTGAGAAAAAAAATAGAAAAAATTATACTTTTCATTTTACTTTGTCTTTTATTATTACTTTCCATTCCTTTTTTTTTCTTTGTCTTTTATTTGATTCTTCTTCTTCTTCATCCTTTACTAACACATTCTCTCGCCAAAAAATATGCATATTCCGGTGATATTTTCTGGAATTATTATCTCTTCTTTCTTTGGCCTTTCTCTCAAATCCTACTATTTTCATTGTTTCTGAGCTTATTGTTAGTAATCAACATTTTAAGAAAAAACAAAATATGAAAATGAAATTTCAAGAGACCCAAAAAGTAACCCACAAAATTAAATTTAGGAAAATTTACAGCCCATAACTACTTTTAAGACTTATTTATTAGTAATAGCTTTTTAATTATTTTTGATAGCTTAATTATTTATCAAATTACCATCTATAACTTATTTTTGTAACTGCAGTGTATTTCCCTAAAAATAAGGTACCTCTGTCCCACTTACCCACAATCTCTTTTTTTTTCAAATATTTTTCTCTCACATCTTTAATTCACAACCGTATTTTACTCCCATTATTCTTCACCATAATTAGCACAATTTCTTCTTCTTCCTTATCAGTTACCCAATCTCTACAGGTAACTAATTTTCGTTATGTTATTTGTTGTATTTCTGCTCAATTGTCCATAAATTTCATCGTCTTTACCTTCACTTTTCATTCAGTTTTATATATATATATATATTCAGCCATTATTAGAGTATCTTCAACAAGCTCTAACTCTCCATTTTAATGGCGGATATTGATACTCCAAGCAAAAATACACCAGTGGTAACAAGAAAAGCAGTGGAGGATCTCCAGCCAATGGCCGAAGCTCAGCCATAACAATTCATTTGCTAAATCTCCATGGATAGGCCTAAATAAGAGGAAAATCCTTCTTATGTTTGCTAATCATGTGGTGTTATTTATCTTATGAGTGATCAAGAATAGTATTGATTATAGCAATATGATATTGTAGCATCATCTAGGAGTAAGAGAATAGGTTGTTGTTGTAGAAACGCCATTAATGAGAGTTGTGGAGCTTCATGCCCACCAAGCGTTTGATAAAATATTTTAGTATATTTTTGTGTATCAACAAACAGTATATCTAATTTTTAAGTATATTTCAGTATATTATTTCGCTGTATTTAAATGTATTTATCTTTTTTTTGTGTGTAGAGGCTATTTTTACTCCACTTTGTTTTCACGATTTTTGTATTTCGCTGTATTTCAATGTATTTTTGCATTTTGTATTTCTAATTTATGAAATAGTTTTGATATATTTCATTGTATTCCATTGTATATATTCATACTACAACTTTATATTTCCTAAACAATCAACCATATTTCCTTGTATTCCAGCGTATATTTTTCTATATTTGAAAGTTTTCAGATCTTTAGTGGTTCTTGAAAAAAAAAATTGATTGTGATAAAAGTTGAGAGAGATTCTTGAGCTGTTATGGAATGCGTGAAATATGGTTGATTTAATTTAACTTACCATTTAAAAAGAAAAAGAAGAATCTGTTCCAAAAATATAGCCTATTTTTACTCAACCCGATTTTGTATTTCCGTGTATTTCACTGTATTTCAAAAAATCTGTTCCATAAATAGCTCCTGAATTCACAGGAGCGTGTTTACTGTTCACTTTATTTCTTTATATTTCAAAAAAAGGAAAAAGAAATACACGCGTTTTTAAAGAAAAGTAGCTACGCTTGGTAATTTGGCATTTTACAGTTATATCTAGTTAGAAGCCAATAAAAGCTAGCTATTTATGTAAGTTTCACTTATGTTTACCCATTTTTTTTCTTCATTCCATTAGAATCTAATTCAAAACTCAAATCAAGAAAAAAACTCAAAAGATTTAATAATTTGGGTAGCGACAACAATTCCATTGATACATTAGTGTAGTCACCCCATAATTAAGTAAATTAACACTAATAATTTTTCTTTTTCATCCGCGATTTTAAAAGGTGTTCAAGAGGAAAACCTAGTTGGGAAGGGTAATAGTACAGATGCCTATCTCTAGAAAATGATCGAATTAAGCTAAACTAAGAAACACAACTATTGGCAAAGTCAAATGCTGAGGAGCGCTACAGAAGAGCCAAGTAAGCGCGTTGATATGACTGAGCTTATGACATATAGCTAGTGAAACCTATCTAAACACCAGTATATCTTTCCAAACCAGTACCCCTTTCCGCAAGCTTGTCGTTGATCCCAATGTATTATGATTTTTCATTCCAAGCATCTTAAACCTCCTAATTTGTTGTATGGATTGGGCCTTTTCCTGCAAATAATCTTTTCAGGAGAAGAATTAACAAATGAATTTATTGAACCAACTCAAGCATAGAATTCTTTCATAAAATTTCAGAACACATTAATTTAGGCATATTGATTACGCTATTGAAAATATTTGGAATTGTGACTAATTATTCAGTAGGAACTCCAATAGGTTTTGGAATAATGGTTAATGGTTCAAGGAAGCTTGCGTGCATTTTCAGTGCTATCATTTCCTTAACACTTTTCATAATTTTTACCAACTTACCTTCATTTTTAGTTGTAAAGAGATTGCAACTGGAAAAAGTTTACACTGCAACATGCTTTGTGTAACGACCCGTTTGGTCGATATTACAGTTTTGACCTATTTACCCTTGTTGACCCTTCTCTGAGCCCTGTTAGTACGATTTTGATCTGCGAGAATGGGTGGTACGGTTCCCGGAGTAGTCGATCGAGTTTTATGATGACTTATGTGAAATAGAGCCTTAAAGTGAAAAATGTTTGACCAATAGTTGACTTTTGGTAAACGGACCTTTTTCGAAATTCCGTCAATTTCATAAGGTCCGAAGGATCGATTATGACTTGGTGGGGGTGGTTGGTTTGGTGCACGAGGTGTTTGGGTGCATTTTGGATACTTGGTTGGAAATTGATTGCAGCCGTTTGGGGGTTGACTTGTTCAATTAGACCTCCGTTGGGAATTCTGAGGCCACGGGTGAGTTGGTAGCACGTTTTTAAGTGTGTGTGCATAGATAGTTTGTGTCCGGGAGGCCTCGGATTGATATCGGGATTTTGGGATGGACTTTGTGAAAAAACAGAAAATCTGGTGTCTGGTGTTCTCGCCATGGCGAGCGCGGTAAGGCCATAGTAGGCCCGCAACGACGGAGTCATGTCCGCTATGGCCAGTGTCTGCCTTTTAATGAAGTTCTGCCATGGCGGGAAGTCTTACCGCCATGGCGAACCTTTCGATCGTCGTGGCGAGATGACGGGATTAGTTCTTATCTTAAATCCCTAAGTCTGAATCAGTAGTTGCCTGCACCTAAGAACTTTATGTTAAGAGCAATTAGCGTGATTCTTGAAGAACATCTTGGTGGAGACATCTTGGGGGTAAGTTCTCATCTCCCTGATCTTGTATTCTTTTTCTACTTGAGCTTCCATGTTAGTTCTAGTATGAATTTTGGGGAAGAAGGTCTATAAACCCTAAGTTTGATTTTAAACCTCTCTTAATCAGTTTGAGTTGGGTAAATTCTGATTTCTAATACTTAATCAAAGGATTGTTAGCTTTTTGTCACGACCCAACCAGTCATGACTGGCACCCATACTAACTCCTAATGGGCGAACCAATACGTAACCCATCTACTCATTCAAGTCCTTTTTTATATTAACCATTTCATTACCCATTCAAGCACAAGATAACCAAATTAAGTCATGCCATAAAACAATGAAGTAAATGCGGAAGTCCTAACTATTACAAAAACCCCAAAAATTCGAAAGTCACCGTACAAGGACTCTAATCTAAAACATGTCTAAGGAATGTAATCTATCTAAATAAATGACCAACAATGTCCAGAATAGAAGTAGACATCATAATAGAAGATCTTCGGGCTGCCCGGCATAGATAAAAGCTCACTCAAAATCTGTCAGCAATGGCCCCAACGCTAGATATGAGGTCGGGTAGCAGTCTCTGGATCATAATCTACTCAAAAGAATGCAGCAGGTTAGTATCAATACAAACACTATGTACCGGCAGATATCACAGGCCGACTAAGATTAGTATCATGCATACATCATAAAATCAATAAAATAGACAAGCCAACCAATAACACGAAATCCATAATCCAACAACAAGTCAACCAAGGATGTTACGAATCAAGTCATCCAAAGATATCAAGAATCAATCAACAAAAATAACAAGCGGGAACAAGTCTACCAACAATAACCATAATCTTGTTGTACACACATGCTAACTGATGCCATTGCTCAGTAGTCATGACCTGCAGGGGACCCATGGTGTCCATGTACCACTCGTTCCGGATACTCAACGGACCCGAGCCATGAATCCTCCGCTCCGGAAAGAACCTCGGACACGGTCCCCACCATGTACCACTCTTTTCCAGAACGAACCTCGGACCATGAGCCCATAATCTAGGTCACATCCCCATTTCGGTCAAATGTGACTTTTCATGTATATATACATTAGTAATTCTTATCCTCTTGCTTTCAATGCTCAAATCATCATTTTGCATCACAATTTCACCGAGAAGATCATATTAACTTCTCATCACAACAACATCAAACTGTAGGTTCAACACAATGAATAGTGGCACGAAGCCCACACAATCACTCAATCAATTGCATATAGGAGCTCAACCACACACATATCATGTTTAAAGACTAGACATGCTTTCTCCAATCGAATTCACAACACATACAATCAAATAATCGAAGTCTAACTCAAGTAGACCATACCTCAAAAGTAGAGTTGGTACAATGCGAATCACTCCGCTACAGCTTTTCCCTTCCGTAAAGCCCTGGAACGCTCAAAGTCTAGAAATTAGAATGATCACTGAGTCATACTTACTCTAGTCACAAAATCAATCAAGAACACCCTTCCCTTTATCCCCTTCCCATGGGTGAATGATTTCTAGGTGGAAAACAACCTAACAATTGCCTTAGTAACCACTAACTATCAATCTATAAAAATATTTGATCAACACATCAATTATAAGCAGTTTCCATGGTCAAGCTACCATTTTTATGAAACTCTAAGTCTTAATTCACTTAGTTCATGACTCTAATGGTTCAATTCTTGATTAAGACGAGTTAACCCAAGCTATTAGACGATAAATAAATGATAACAATCATAACCCATCAATTATAGAAGGTCTATTAAGTTCTAGGGTTACTGTTTCTAATTCACCATTGAAGACCTATAAAAGGGGTAATAATCATGAAGATGATACGTAATGACTGAAAGGGATGGATGAGACTTACCTCTCAAGTATGTTCTTGCCCTAGCTTGGAAATTCTCCCTAGGTGCTTGTGGGGAACTGTTTTGGAGTTTTATGAAAAAAGATTTCGGAACTAAGTGTTTAAAACAAGGAATTATACTCCCGTCAACCGCTGCGGCAATCAAATCACTGCTGCAGCGGTCTCGTTATAGCAGCCGACACAACGGACCAAAAAGAATCTAACCTCTGCTATGGCGGGCCATATCCTGCTATAGCGGCATCGCCATAGCGGGCCATTTCCCGTGACAGCGGACACAACGAACATGATTGACTGCTTACGACAACGGGATCACCGTTATAGCGATGTTGCCGTAGCGGTACCTACCCCACCGCAGTGGTACCACTGAGGCAGTAAGTTCGCAATTCTTTCTAGCTTTTCACTCTACCGCCCAACATTTCATCTTAGGCCTCACAAACACGAACAAACATGCACATAGACATAAAAACACCATATGTCCGCCCATGGCCTCGGAATTCCCAACGGAGTTCTAATTTCCTACGTCACCCCCCAATGGACTCAACACAATCAAATAAAAATCACAAACAAGTCAAGTTTTCAGTTCTTAGACTTATACAATCTAGTTGCTATTAGCTCATTCTACCATTGGAAAGGTTTTATTGGGTGGGGTGATTCTACATTTTCCATAACGACCGGGAGTGTCGTTACACTTCTAGGCTTGAATCTTCTTTTGAGTTCTTAAATCACATCCTAGAAATTAGGGTTCTTACTAGTTTGGGGGTTTTGGTTGATTTGTTGAGATTGAGGTACCATTTGGGATTATAACTTCATGTGAATAAGGATAATGACTAATGAGACTTTGGTTAAGATAACTTCACCCTTAATTTCTCGTTTTGCCCTCGTGACTCGTTAGGGGTATTTGATTAATTTTTCCCGAATCGATTCTTCTTCCGGCTAGTTGGTTTATTGTAGTCATTTGCTTACTTAGCATTGCTAATTGTTAGACTACAAGCGATCCGAGGCACTTCGGAAGGGCAAGGCTCAGATTGGCAGTTCGTGGCACCAGTTTGACTTCGAGGCAGGTTACGGCTTACCTTTTAGTTAGACTCCAATTAGTGAAACATATGTGAGAGTTAGATATTGACTGGGAAAGCATGCTAGGCCTTCAGGTATGGAGTTGGGATGAAATTCTATTAGGTTGGTTGTGGCTTGTTGCCCTGTTATTATGATTAGGCTTGTTGCCTTAATTGCTATGTTATGATACGTGTTGCACTCATTTCTCTTTTGTTGAGTCACTTATCATCCGAGAAAGGAAGGATAATGAGATTAGGTCTGAATCGTGTTGCATAATTATGATAATACGTAGTTAAAATCTTGATTATGATTTACTGTTGATGATGATATCATGCATGACATACATTCTCATTTTACATGTATACTAATATCAAATTATGACTTGGTACTGATGATGACTAGTGAGAAAATGGAGCTCTTTGGTGACATAAGAAGTAGTTGTGAGGAGTACTTGCTATATTTGGAAGTAAAAGGTGTCATAGAATCTCTATGTTGATTGAACTGGTTCGTCGATTTATTCCATGGTTGAGTATTACGCATTCATTCTCATTCCTCATGCTTACATCTGTGTTGATGTTCCAAATTGGGGCTCCTATACTTGAACCATATTTGAATACTCATCTTGTATGTATATATATACAAGATGAGTATTCAAATATATATATATATATATATATATATATAAGTACATCTGACGGGGGTGAGGATGTGACCTATTGTGTGAACTAGTGATCCGAGGTCGGTTCTGGAGCGAGTGGTACATGGACGCCATGGGTCCCCCGTGGGTCATGACTATTGTATGATAAACACCTTTAGCATGTGTTTACAGGTTTGAGGTATTTGGCCAGTATGACTCTTTATTTCTTATTTGGTATGGTTTGTTTGTACCATTGTTGTGGCATAGATCTGATCATGGACCGGACCAAATTGTAGATTAGTGACTCTGCCTAGGTTCAGAACTTGGATTTGTGATTATCGATTTGAGATTCGACAAACTTGTGGTTTAGAAGGTTCACCTAGGCTTATGACTTGGAAAGTTAGTTTCTGTATGACTTTCTGTATGACGTATATGTGGGTGGAAGTCCTTGATTATTATGATAATGTGATTTGGGAGTATACTTGATTGCTTATCTGCCTACTTGTTGATTTCTTTCTTCATATATGTAAACTAATTGTTGTCGGCCTATGATACCTACCAGTACTTGTTGTTTGTACTGATGTTACTCTTGTTGTACTCTTCTTTGAGTGCAGAGTTTGTTAGTAGTTCTAGTTCCCGTCCTCGAGAATGATCCGATTCTACTTGACAAAGATTCCAGGGTGAGATTTTGGGCTAGATTCGCAACCCGAAAACTCATCTTCGTATTTAACTGTCTATTTTGTATTTTTGAGTCAGTATTGATATTTGAGATTTATACTTCCTATCAAACTTGTATCTATGTAATAGCGGCTCTTGTACTAGTCCAAACCAGAATTTGGGGTTATTATTACTTCCGCACTTATAATTTATATAATTTGAATCTGTTAGCTAAATCACTGTTTATTTTCGCACAATTCTTATAAATGACTAAAATGATTTGGGAATGGTTCGCCTACCTAGGGGGACAGTGTAGGTGCAATCACGATTCACGAATTGGATCGTGACACTTTGAGCTTGTGCTATGCCCATATGCATATGTATATTTTGATGCCACCATGCTCATGAAAAACAATTCAAATTTAACTTGCTACATGTTTTCTATTTATTTGCCATGTTGCTATTCTATTCATCTCCCATCAACTTCTTTCTTTTTTATACTGCAGACTGTATGAGAATGTGGACTAAAATTTATGCTCTAATGTCATACCTTGTACCTGTATAATTTAACTGTCAACACGTCATGTAATATGGATTGGTGAACGAAATAGCACACAAATCCTTTTTGCTTAATTTCCCTTTTGTCTGTTAGCATTTGCATTTCTTCTGCTTTGGTGGCAAAGCCCTACTAATACAATAACTTGACTCTGTAAGAACTTTGACCAGCTTGACAAAGAAAGAGTTGCACGTAATGGTCAGTTTACACAGATAGTTATCTCAATTATTTCAACAAATAAATTTTCCAAATCTAAATAATAGGTCAACAACAATAAGCCATAAGCCCGTGCATCACATGAGCACCCCCATCTGGTTAATGTTAATGCGTGAGTAATTCCATTCCTAAATTAAATAGATATTCATTGATCAAGTGTAATTTTCATATTTATTTAAAGCTACCTTTGAATTGCTATTTTCCCGAAAAAGATCGTACCATTTTAACATTAATACTCCGTACTAAATGTTTTCTAGGGTTTTTATTAACATATACCTTCAAAATTAAACCAAGGGTAATGTAACACTCCATAAATCCGAGTTAAGTATGAAAGTGTCTTGGAGAATTGGACTTCACTGTTTTTGGTTAATGTAAAATACGGCCAAAGAATACGGCTCGTATTCCTTGGGCGTATTTCACTCGTCTTCCTAGGTTACTCACTGTTTCTATTAAAATTAAATACGTCCAGAGAATACGGCCCGTATTTTGATATACGGTCCGTATTTCTGGGCATATTACACCCATTCCCTAGACTGCTCACTGTTTTGTAAATTGTTAAATACGGCCACATAATACGGCCCGTATTTTGAAATATGGTACGTATTTCTGGGCGTACTTCGCCCGCCGCCAGCTGTGTATATATATAGCGGGTTCAGTTAATTTTTATCACTTATTCTCATCCCCATAAACCCTGAGGACCAAAATCTTTTCTCCAAGTCTCCAAACATAAAGGTAAGAACATTTTTAACATTATTTATCAACCCTAACATTAAACCCATGGTTCTTAACATGATTCTTGAATGAAAAACCTAGGTTTCCAAAGTAATCCTTCTCAAAGTGACTCAAGCTAGGGTTTTGGGTGTTCTTCATTGTAAAAGTAAATTGTTGAGTTACGTAAGGCTTAGCTAAGGTATGTCTCTATTTTAAAAACCTTATTATGGATGTATGCCTTCTTCTCAAAAGTTCTTTATTGAATGAAAAGGTGAACTTCTCATATAAAACCCTATTTTATGCTTTGATTGTGGTTGGTCTGAGTGAGGGGACAAGCCCACACAAAACCTTGATTCTACTATCCTCTATATACATATATGAAATCATAATCATTTTCTTCTATAACAGATGGTTAGTAATGAGGGTTAATTGTTGGCATTGATATTTTAAAAAGGGAACTATGACAATGGATTCTTGTTTAAAGAAGTGGAAACGTTTTCAAGATTATCTATGAAATTATGGATTTTCGTAATGGCATAATGAACTTTAATGCCAATTGATGGTGTGACTACTTTGATACAAATTGTGAATCGACTTCTATGCTATGAACTTTGTTGTTGTATTTGGCCTAGCTACTTAGGAGGAAGGGTAGCCACTATGGATCCTAGTGTGGCAATTGCTTAGCCATTCGGGAGGAAGAGTGGCCACTACCGGGTTTGCTACCCGGAGTGCGATTTATGCCTATCTATTCAGGAGAAGGATAGCCACCGAGAATTTCATATTTCGGTGTGGTGCGCTGTATTTAGGGAACCTCTACGGTCATCCCTTTGATGTGATTGATTCTTGGGCCTGTATTGGCATGTGTGACATTCTTATTCTTTTATGGAACTGTTGTTGACAATCATGATCAATTTGAAAGGCATATTTGAAAGTTGTAACTTGACAAGAGACTTCTTAATCGGTTTTGATAATGCTTACTGTGATACACAAGTTGAATAACTATTTTTACATTGATTTCATATGATTTTCATAATTGATTTCTTTACGTATTATTGTACTCTATTTTCGTATTACTTGTTGTCCCCGAGGCACTCACTGAGTACGAAGTTCTCAAGCATACCATTGTTTTTTTATGGTATGTTAGGTAACAGGGAAGAGCAGGTTCTTGATACTTCAGGATCTTATGAAGGACTTGTTGTTGCTGCTGACTTGGTAAGCCCACATGTTCATTCGTGGGGCACCATCATTATATTTATTCATTATTTTAGCATTTTGGCGGGCTATGTCCCGATGTGTTAGACAGCCATTCTTTATCTTAGAAGCTCCATAGGATTCATTATTGTGGGTAGTTGTTGAGTTGTTTAACTCTGGGCATGTGACATGTTTTGATTAAGGCTTACGTTATTAAAGGCTTCCACTAATTTTATTTTTATATCATGATTCATTTAAATTTATTTTGTAAACTGTTGGAGGCGATTATTGAACCTGGCGGGTTCAAGTGTTATTGTGCATCTTCAGGTTCTTCCGATATTGTTCATGACGTTGGATGCCGTTCACGTCTAGGGTGGCTTTTAGGACGTGACAAACTTGGTATCAGAGCCAGGTTTAAATACGTCCTAGGATTATTGTCGGTTTTTGTGGAGCTGTGTCTAGTGGAGTTTTCCTTGTGCAGCCTGATCACCTGCATGACCGAGAGACTTCCACGACATTTATAGGCGTTTCCTATTCTTCTTGATTCTAGATTGTGCAGTAGAGCTTAAAGTCCTCTTAGGATCATTCTAATTCGCTCGTTAATTCGTGCATTGCAGAAATGGCTCTGACGCGATTCAAAAATAGTAACTGAGACGACCCGTGAGAGCTAATCAAAATCTCGGGGGCGCGAATGCTGGCAACAGAAATGATGTTGGAGACCAAGCACCGCCTGCCCCTGCTGTTCCTGTCGCGGGTGTGCCTGAGATTGGTACAATGCAAACGGCTATTCAAATGTTGACTGTATTGGTTATGGCTCAGCAGCAGCGTGGAGGTGGGGAACCTCATGGTAGAGGCAGACTTAAGCAATTCCTCGACCTGAAGTCACCAGAGTTCTTCGGGTCACGAGAGGTGGATGACCCCCAACACTTCTTAGATGAGACTTTCAAGGCATTGAGGGCAATAGATGCCTTTGATTCCGAAGCCGTGAGGCTTGCTTCTTATCAGTTGAAGGATGTTGCTCACGCATGGTTCAAGATGTGGGAGTCTGAGGGGGTGATGCTGCTTTAGCTCCTACGTGGGCTAAATTTGAAGAGGCATTCACGGTAAGGTTTTTGTCTGATGAGGAGAGATTTGCTATGGCTACGAAATTTGAAAAGCTGGAACAGGGTAACAAGTCAGTTCGCGGGTATAGTTTGGAGTTCACCTGTCTGTCAAAGTATGCTTTATACATGATTCCGACTGCAAAGCATAAGTTGACTCGCTTTGTAAAAGGCTTGGTACCACGTATCAAGTATGCATGTGTTGTTGTTGCTATGTCTTCTACTTACACTTTCTCATATCTAGTTGAGTTTGCTGAACAACAAGAGAGTTGGAAAAATGAGGAGAGGGTGGATCGAGACCAGAACACGAAGGCCCAATCGACGGGTGGTTTCAGTGGTAATAATTATAAGGGAGGGAAGAGTAAAGGGTATTCGGCACCTGCTCAGTCTGGCGCATATTCGAATGCCAGTGTTCCTTCTGGTAGGCAAGGTCAGAAGAATAATAACCAAAGAAGATTATGCCAGAGTAGTAGTCGGTCCGCTGTATGGAAAGATCATATATGTCATCACTGTGGTATTAGGGGGAACCTTAAGAGGGAGCGCAGAAAGTGGCTACGTGAGATGATTGTTATGTCTAACTAAAAGAATGATTCGCCCGTTTCTGCATCTGCTAAAAATCCGCCTGCTGGTAATGCTAACAATAATAATCAGAATGCTCGTAATAATGGCAAGGGAAAATAAGTTGCTAACACTTCTGGTGGAGGGAAAACTCGACTTTATGGGCTCACTCATAGGGAGGCAGCTGAGGCTTCTAACGTTGTGGTTACAGGTATCCATACCATCTGTTCTCATGATGCTTACTCATTGATTGATCCGGGTTCACTATGTGACCCCTTATTTTGCTCTTGATATGGGTATGAAACCCGAACCTTTGTTGGAACCCTTTGTTGTTGATACGTCTTATGGTGTTTCTGTTTTTGCTTCTAGAGTGTATAGAAATTGTGTTGTTGTGATTAAGGGACCTGAGACCGTGGCTGATTTATATGAACTTGAGATGGTGGATTTTGATGTAATTATGGGGATGGACTGGTTGTCCGCGTGTTATGCTAATGTGGATTTTCGCCATAAGTTAGTTCGTTTCACCTTTCCCGATGAACCTGTTATTCTGTGGGAGGGTGAAATTGCTAAGCCAATGGGTAGATTTATTTCTTATCGTAAGGCTCATAAGATGATTACTAAGGGGTGTATTTACCATTTGGTTGCTATTAATGATACAAAAGTCATAGTACCTGAATTTGCATTTGTTCCCATAGTTAGTGATTATCCCAAAGATCTCCCTGGTATTCCTCCTGATGGAGTTATTGATTTTGGGATTGATGTTATTCCTGACACCCAACCTATTTCTATTCCACCTTATCGTATGGCTCCAGGAGCTAAGGGAATTAAAGGATCAGTTAAAGGACTTGCTGGATAAGGGCTTCATCCGACCAAGTTCCTCACCTTGGGGTGCTCCAGTCTTGTTTGTTAGAAAGAAAGATGGTTCCCTTAGGATGTGTGTTGATTACCGTCAGCTTAATAAAGTGGCCATTAATAATAAATATCCTTTGCCTAGGATAGATGATCTATTTGACCAACTTTAAGGTGCAAAGTTCTTTTCGAAGATTGACCTAGATCTAGGTATCACCAATCGAAGATAAAGGAGAAGGATATCCCGAAAAATGCTTTCCGTACTTGTTATGGGCATTTTGAGTTTCTAGTCATGTCCTTTGGGTTGACTAATGCGCCTGGTGCAATCATGGATTTGATGAACCGAGTGTTTAAGCCGTATCTAGACCGCTTCATTATTGCGTTTATTGATGATATTTTAGTGTACTCTAAAAGTCGTGAGGATCATGCTAATCATTTGAGAATAACTTTGACAACACTTGGGGAGAACGAGTTGTATGCAAAATTCTCTAACTGTGAATTCTGGCTTGAGCCTGTGGCTTTCTTGGGTCACGAAATTTCAGCGGTTAAAGATTGGCCTAGAACAACTAGTGCGACTCAAATTCGTAGTTTCTTGGGTTTGCCAAATTATTACAGAAAGTTTATGGAAGGCTTTTCGTCAATAGCCTCTCCATTGATTAAATTGACTTTACCTTCTGGGTCTGGTCGGTATGTGGTGTATTGTGATGTTTCTAGAATTTTGGGTTGTGTATTGATGCAGAACGGTAGGGTGATTGCTTATGCTTCGCGACAGTTGAAGAAGCATGAGAAAAATTATCCGACTCATGACTTGGAGTTGGCTGCCGTGGTATTTGCCCTGAAAATTTGGCGTCATTATTTGTATTGTGAGCATTGCGATGTTTTTACTGACCATAAAAGCTTGCAATATATCTTTAAGCAGCGAGAGTTGAATCTCAGACAGAGGAGGTGGTTGGAGTTGTTAAAAGATTATGACTTGAACATTTTGTATCATCCTGGTAAGGCTAATGTGGTTGCTGATGCTTTGAGTAGAAAATCTTTTGGCACGTTGGCTTATTTGCGTGCACATGACATGCCCATGGGAAAGGAAATTCGAAGGCTTGCTAGTCTTGGGGTCAGACTTGATGAAACTGAAGATGGAGAGTTAGTAGGAATCACACCATCACGGTCTGACATTGTTGAAAGGATTAAATCCAAGCAATATTATGATGAACTTTTGGCAAAGCTGAGAGATGGAGTGGAAAGGGGTGAGTACACTTCATTTACTGTTGGGACTGGCGATAGTGTTCTGTGGTTGCAAGGGCGATTGTGTGTTCCTGATGTTGATGGTCTTCAACAAGAATTAATGATGGAAGCTCATCGTTCCAAGTATTCGGTTCATCCGGGATCCACCAAGATGTATAAGGATTTGAAACAACACTATTGGTGGAAGAGCATGTGGGTTAATATTTCTAAATTTGTGGCTAAGTGTTTGAACTGTCAACAGGTGAAAGCTGAACATCAAAGGCCTGGAGGCCTGGCTCAGAATATCGAGATTCCGCAGTGGAAGTGGGAGGAGATTAATATAGATATTGTTGTGGGTTTACCTCGCACAAAAGCCAAGTTTGATTCGATTTGGGTGATAGTGGATAGGCTCACAAAGTTTGTCCATTTTCTCCTTGTGAAAACGTCATATACCGTAGCGATGTACGCCAAGCTGTATCTAAAGGAGATATTTAGATTGCATGGGATTCCGACATCCATTATATCTGGCAGAGGTATGTAATTCACTGCTTATTTTTGGACATTCTTTCAGGAAGGTTTGGGAACTAGAGTGAAATTGAGCACTGCCTTTCATCCTCAAACTAACGGGCAGGAACAAAGAACTATTCAGACTTTGGAAGATATGCTGCGAGCCTGTGTTATAGATTTCAGAGGAAATTGGGATGAACATTTACCTCTTGTGGAATTCGCGTACAACAACAGTTATCAAGCAAGTATTCAGATGGATTCTTATGAGGCTCTTTATGGGAGGCGTTGTCGGTCTCCAATTGGTTGGTTTGAACCAACTGAAGTAGAATTGTTGGGTCCGGATTCAGTTCATGAAGCAATTGAGAAAGTTAATCTTATTATACAATGACTCAAGACAGCTCAGAGTAGACAGAAGTCCTATACGGATATGAGGCGGCGTGAGCTAGAGTTTTCTGTTAGTGACAAGGTGCTCTTGAAAGTGTCACCGATGAAGGGAGTAATGCGGTTTGGTAGAAAAGGCAAACTTAGTCCTCGTTTCATTAGCCCTTATGAGATTGTTAGGAAGATTAGGACGGTGGCGTATGAGTTGAAATTGCCATCCGATATGGCCATGGCGCATCCTGTGTTTCACATTTCGATGTTGAGGTTGTACAAACCCGATCCTTCCCATGTGTTGAACCCCGAAGAGATTGAAATTAATGAAGGGCTAACCTACGAAGAAAAATCTGTTCAGATTCTAGATCATCAAGTTAGGAGGTTGAGGACGAAGGATGTGGCGTCGGTTAAAGTGTTGTGGCGAAACCATGACACAGAAGAAGCAACTTGGGAAGCAGAGAGGACACGAAGAAGAGATATCCTCACTTATTCCCTATGGCAGGTATGAGCTAGCATTTTAAATTATTCGTAGATGAATCGTGGTGTTTGTTCAAAACAACTTGTGGTTTACTGAATTCCTTCTAGGCTATGATTCTCATTCGAGGACGAATGATCTTAAGGGGGGATAATGTAACACTCCGTAAATCCGAGTTATGTATGAAAGTGTCTTGGAGAATTGGACTTCACTGTTTTTGGTTAATGAAAAGTAGGCCAAAGAATATGGCCCGTCTTTAAATACGGCCCGTATTCCTTGGGCGTATTTCACTCGTCTTCCTAGGTTACTCATTGGTTCTATTAGCATTAAATACAACCAGAGAATACGGCTCGTATTTTGATATACGGTTCGTATTTCTGGGCGTATTTCACTCGTTCCCTAGACTGCTCACTATTTTGTAAATTGTTAAATACGGCACATATTTTGAAATACGGTCCGTATTTCTGGGCGTACTTCGCCCGCCGCCAGCTGTGTATATATATAGCGGGTTCAGTTAATTTTTATCACTTATTCTCATTCCCATAAACCCTAAGGACCAAAATATTTTCTCCAAGTCTCCAAACATAAAGGTAAGAACATCTTTAACATTATTAATCAACCCTAGCATTAAACCCATGTTCTTAACATGATTCTTGAATGAAAAACCTAGGATTTGCAAAGTAATCCTGCTCAAAGTGACTCAAGCTAGGGTTTTGGGTGTTCTTCATTGTAAAAGTAAATTGCTGAGTTATGTAAGGCTTAGCTAAGGTATGTCTCTATTTTAAAAACCTTATTATGGATGTATGTCTTCTTCTCAAAAGTTCTTTATTGAATGAAAAGGTGAACTTCTCATATAAAACCCTATTTCATGCTTTGATTGTGGTTGGTGTGCGTGAGGGGACAAGCCCACACTAAACCTTGACTGTACTATCCTCTATATACATATATGAAATTATAATCATTTTCTTCTATAAGAGATGGTTAGTAATGAGGGTTAATTGTTGGCATTGATATTTTAAAAAAGGAACTAGGACAATGGATTCTTGTTTAAAGAAGTGGAAATGTTTTCAAGATTATCTATGAAATTATGGATTTTCGTAATGGCATAATGAACTTTAATGCCAATTGATGGTGTGACTACTTTGAGACAAACTGTGAATCGGCTTCTATGCTATGAACTTTGTTGTTGTGTTTGGCCTAGCTACTCGGGAGGAAGGGTAGCCACTATGAATCCTAGTGTGGCAATTGCTTAGCCATTCGGGAGGAAGAGTGGCCACTACCGGGTTCGCTACCCGAAGTGCGGTTTATGCCTAGCTATTCGGGAGGAAGGATAGCCACTGAGAATTTCATATTCCGGTGTGGTGCGCTGTGTTTAGGGAACCTCTACGGTCATCCCTTCGATGTGATTGATTATTGGGCCTGTATTGGCATGTGTGACATTCTTATTCTTTTATGGAACTGTTGTTGACAATCATGATCAATTTGAAAGGCATATTTGAAAGTTACTTGACAAGAGACTTCTTAATCGGTTTTGATAATGCTTACTGTGATACACAAGTTGAATAACTATTTTTACATTGATTTCATATGATTTTCATAATTGATTTCTTTACGTATTATTGTACTCTATTTTCGTATTACTTGTTGTCCCCGAGGCACTCACTGAGTACGAAGTACTCAAGCATACCATTATTTTTTTTATGGTATGTTAGGTAACGGGGAAGAGCAGGTTCTTGATACTTCAGGCGCTTAGGAAGGACTTGCTGTTGCTGCTGACTTGGTAAGCCCACATGTTCATTCGTGGAGCACCCTCATTATATTTATTCATTATTTTAGCATTTTAGCGGGCAGCGTCCCGATGTGTTAGACAGTCATTCTTTATCTTAGAAGCTCCATATTATTCATTCTTGTGGGTAGTTGTTGAGTTGTTTAGCTCTTGGGGATGTGACACGTTTTGATTAAGGCTTATGTTATTAAAGACTTCCGCTAATTTTATTCTTATATCATGATTCGTTTAAATTTATTTTGTAAACTGTTGGAGGCGATTATTGAACCTGGCGGGTTCAAGTATTAATGTGCATCTTTAGGTTCTTCCGATGTTGTTCATGACGTCGGATGTTGGTCAAGTCTAGGGTGGGTTTTGGGGCGTGACAGGTAAAGACATACTTACCTCCTCAAATTATGACCGAATTTTGAACCACAAACTTATTCTTTGAGGGATCATTTTACACCCCCTGTACTATTTAAAAGTATAATATTTCACCCCTAATAGTCGAGTTGACATAGAAAGTGTGTTTCACTCATCCAAAGAGAGTGAGAAAATAAGAGGAAAAAAAATATATACTTTACATTTTACTTTGTCTTTTATATTTACTTTCCTTTTTGTTCTTTATCTTTTATTCAATTCTTTTTCCTTTACTAACATATTCTCTCGCCGAAAAATATGCAGAGTTCAGTGATCTTTTATGGAATTATTCTCTCTTCTTTTTTTAAACTTTTTCTCAAACCCTTCGATTTTCCACTGCTTCTGAGCTAATTGTTATTAATCACCATTTTAGGACAAACAAAATGAGAAAATGAAATTCAAGAGACCCAAATAGATACCTAGATAATTAAAAACTACCAAAATATTTTTCCATTCCATTATAATCTAATTCAAAATTCAAATCCAGAAAAAATCAAAATCTTTAACATTTTGGGTAGAGGCAACAATTCCATTTATACATTGTTGTGGTCACACCATAGTTAAGTAAATTAACACTAATAATTTTTTACTTTTTCATTATTGATTTTAAAAAGTATTCAAGCGAAAGAACTAGATGGGATGGTTGACAATATAAATGCCTATCTCTGAAAATAGTTGAATTAAGCTAAATCAAGAAACTCAAGTATCGGTAATGCCAAAGGCTGAGAAGCACTACAGAAGAGAAAATTAAGCGCATTGATACGACAGAGCTTATCACAAATACCTAATGGCACCTATATAAACTTTTACTTTTATAATGTTCTGTTTCTTAATTAAATCTGCATGAATTTCATTTTGCAGCATAATATATTCAAAGGATCTATATTATTCAAGAAAATGAATATCATTTTGGATGGTCTAAAACAAAACATACACGTTCAATCAGGGAGAGAAAATACAAAGCAGCTTTCTGTGTTCACCATTTTAAGAATTCAAAAGAACTTTGTATATCACTCAACTCCATGCGCGAAGAGTGATTCTCCAACAAGTTATCAGTTCCCCTAAATCCACATGAGGTGTGTAATGCATAGCTAAAAAAACGTCAGTCACTATCTGAATTACTAAACAAATACCAGCTAACGAATCGAACCCCCACCAATAACTAAGATTACTTTGGAGAGGAAAATACATAGTAGCTTTGTGTGTTCACCATTTTAAGGATTGAAAGAATTTTGTGTATCGCTCAATTCTAGATCCCAAGAGTGATTCTCCTACAAGTTGTCATTTTCCCTAATAAAGTTTTACAATACAAGAATGATGTGATGCAATTTTCTTTATCACTCCCTATAAACTTAGGTTTAACAAAACCGAAGATAAGACGCCCAAGTAAACTTGCGTGCATTTTCTGTGATACAATTTTTTTAAAGCTTTGTAAATTTTCCTATTAAGTAGTATTCAATTATTTTTCATATTTTTTACCAACTTACCTTCATTGTCTTATTTGTAAAGAGATTGTAGCTGGAAAAAGTTTACACTCAACTTGCTTTGAGCTTGTGATATGCTCATATCCAAATGCATATTTTTGATGGTCGTCATGCTCATGGAACAACAGTTCAAATTTAACTTACTACCTGTTTTTTTTTTAATTTATTTACCATGTTGTTATTCTAATCATATCTCATCAATTTTTTTTTTTGTAACACTATAGATTGTACAAGACTATGGACTCAAATTTATGCTCTAATGTTATGCCTGTACTTCTAAAATTTGACTGCCTACACGTTATGTAATATGGATTGGTGCCCGAAATAGTACACAAATCCTTTTTGCTTAATCTCCCTTTTATGTGTTAGCATTTGCATTTCTTCTCCTTTGGTGGCAAAGCCCCACTAATACACTAGCTTGGCTCTGTAAGAACTTTGATTAGCTTGGCAAAGAAAGAGTTGCACGTAATGGTTAGTTTACATAGATAGTTATTTCAATTATTTCAACAATTAAATTTACCAAATCTAAATAATAGGTCAACAACAATAAGCTATAAGCCCGTGCATCACACGAGCACCCCCATTTAGTTAATTTTAATGCGTGCGTAATCCCCTTCCTAAATTTAAAAGATATTCATTATTCAAGTGTAATTTTCATATTTATTGAAAGCTACCTTTGAATTGCTTTTTTCCTAAACAAGATCGTACCCTCTTAACATGAATACTCCGTGTTAAACGTTTTCTAGGGCTTCTATTAATATATACCTTCTAAATTAATCCAAAAGGTAAAGACATACTTACCCTCTCAAATTATGACCGAATTCTGAGCTACAAACTTATTCTACGTCGGGATTATATTACACCCCCTGAACTATTTAAAAGTATAATATTACACCCCTAATTAGCCGAGCTGACATAGAAAGTGTCTTTCCCTCATCCAAAGAGTGAGAAAATAAAAGGGGGAAAAATTATACTTTACATTTGACTTTGTCTTTTATTATTACTTTCCTTTTTCTTCTTTGTCTTTTATTCGTTTCTTTTTCCTTTACTAACATATTATCTCGCCGGAAAATATGCAGATTCCGGTGATCTTTTCTTGAATTATTTTCTCTTCTTTTTTGATTTTTTTTTCAAACCCTTTTATTTTTCACTGCTTCTGAGTTAATTGCTGGTAATCACTATTTTAGGACAAACAAAGTGAGAAAATGAAATTTCAAGAGACTCAAATAGTAACCTAGAAAATTAAAATGTACCAAAATATTTTTTCATTCTATTATAATCTAATTCAAAATTTAAATCCAGAAAAAACTCAAAATATTTAACATTTCAGCTAGAGGCAACAATTCCATTGATACATTGTTGTGGTTACCCCATAGTTAAGTAAATTAACTCTAATAATTTTTTTCTTTTTCATCATTAATTTTAAAAAGGTATTCAAGTGGAAGAACTAGCTGGGATGGGTAACATTACAAATGCCTATCTCTAGAAAATAATTGAATTAAGCTAAATCAAGACACTCAAATATCGGTAAAGCCAAAGACTGAGGAGCACTACATAAGAGTAAATTAAGCACATTGTTACGACAGAGCTTATCACAAATAACTAATGGCACCTACATAACATTTTACTTTTATAATGTTCTGTATCTTAATTGAGCCTGCATGAATTTTATTTTACAGCATAATATATTCAAAAGATCTATATTATTCAAGAAAATGAATATCATTTAGGACGGTCTAAAACATAACATACACGTTCAATCAGGGAAAGAAATATACAGAGCAACTTTCTGTGTTCACCATTTTAAGAATTCAAAAGAACTTTGCGTATCACTCAATTCTAGGTCCGAAGAGTGATTCTCCAACAACTTGCCATTTCCCCTAAATTCACATGAGGTGTATAATGCATAGCTAAAAAACGCCAATCCCTATCTGAATGACTAAACAAATATCAGCTAACGAACCGAACCCCCATAAGTAAGATGACTCGAGGTTGGATAATCTATCAAATGCTGATTAACTGTAAAGGATATAGTGTTTCAGAAGAGAAAGTTGTTGATTCCTGAAGGGCTCGTTGGTTAGAAAACAAGTTATCCTAGGGTAACTAATCCCAGGATTAGTTATCCCGAAATTGTTATCTTAATGTGGGATAAAATAACAGTATAATCCCGGGATAAATAACCCCGGCATTAATTATTCCGAGATTTTATTCCAATCAAACATGAGATAAGACGGCACTAAATTTTTATCCCAGGACTATTTTTACCTTATCCATCGTACCAAATCAGCCCTTATAGTCGTTAGGTGCTTTGGTAGGCTGGATATGGTGAAATATCCCAAAATTAATTTAAAGCGTGAATCATAAGTTTTACTACGATACAAGAATGATGTGATGTAATTTTCTTTATTACTCCCAATAAACTTGTGTTTAACGAAACCTGAGATAAGGCGCCCAATTCAGTATCAATATTTTACCTTTCCCTCCTAAAACCACCGAAAAAAAAAACAAATTAGGAAACTGGAAAGACTTCCCCTCATCAAATAAAAATATATTTAAAAAACCCTAAATATAAAAACTCGCAAAACTCTCAAGTACGAACAAAAGAATCGAACTTCAATTCTCAAGTTTAATGATTTTCGATTCACTCGAAAACTCATCATTTCTCGGCGTTTTAGAATAAATTCAGTGAAATTAGAACGATTTTATTGTTGATCAGAAGAATTGAAACTGAATTACCGATTTTGTGCCGATTGATTTTTGATTTTACTGTGGTGAAAATGGGGCATCATAGGCCTAATACTCGCAGTAAAAATAAAAGGAATAGACCTGATGATTATGCTGATGTGGCTTCGGAAATTTTCAGGTAAATTTATTCTCATTTTTATTGTTGTTGTTATGTTTTTCTGGATATGTGAGAAACTTATTTATGCTCAATTGTTGTTGTACTGATCTTTGATCGAGTTTGCGACGTTTTAGCAAGTTGGAGTAACTATTTTTGGTATAAAAGGCTTTTTTTTTCAGGTGAATTATTCTCATTTTAATTGTTGTTGTTTTGTGGATATATAGACAAATTTATTTATGCTTAATTACATTGTACTGATTTTTTGATTGAGTTTGCTACGTTTTCCTTGCGTGTTCTTGAGCAAGTTGGAGTAACTATTTTGGGTATAAAAAGGATTTTCTGTTTTTTTTCAGGTGAATTATGCTCATATTAATTGTTGTTGTCTTGTTTTGTGGATGTAGTACAAATTTATTTATGCTCAATTACATTGTGCTGAATTTTTTATTGAGTTTTCAATGTGTTCCTTGAGCAAGTTGGAGTAACTATTTTGTCTTGTTTCTCTTTTGGGTATAAAAGGTTTTTCTAGTTTTATAGCAGTACTTTTCATTCAGATTTTCTTTCTTGGTGGAGGAGGAATCTGCTGATTTAATGTTGCAGTTTGAGGTTGAGAATTCGAAGTTTTTTTGTAATTCTCTGAATCGGAATGGTGTCGATAGAAATTCTGTATTTTGCAACGAAACCAATGTAAAAGATTGGAGTCAATTTTTGGATGAAAGGAAACCTCTTTATAAATGGAAAAATGAATTAATTAAATTTAAGTTCTTTCTTTGGCCTAATTATCAATTAGAAGATTTAGCTTTTACGAATCGTTATTGGTTTGATACCAATAATGGTAGCCGTTTCAGTATCTTGGATACATACGTATCCACAATTGAAAATTAATTGATAGTACTCTATACCTTGTCTCGTATAGAGTATCTGAAAGCAAACAAATGCACACATGGCTTGTCTTACATCTCATTCGAATCTAATTCGAGTAGACGATACTAAATCAACAAGGTATCGATAAGATCTAGAAATGAATCAACAGTATCTTCTTCATTTTAAAAGTATATGCTATTTTTGTCATTTCATATTGAGGTTAATAAAAAGAATTAGTACCCGCAAGGGCGGCTCAGTTTGTTGAGCATGGGGCTTTCATAATGGATGTCTCAGGTTCGAAACCCCCTGCCTACGAAAGTAGGGGATTTACCTTCTGGGTCGAGCTCGTCGCTCAAGGCTTTCCTAGTGCGGGTTATATCTCTTGTGTGGTTTGCGGGCTATTGTACAGGAGCGGGTTTACCCTGTGCGCACCCAAAGGGTAGCGGCTGCGGGTTCCCTTGTCATAAAAAAATAAATAAAAAGAATTAGTACAACATATTGAATCAAAATATAGGGTTTGCTTCTTCCAGGGAGTTTCCCGCAACATCAATAAGTAATTACTTTATCTAAATAGAATGCAGTTGAGTTAAGAGCCGTTTTTAATTCTGTTAAACAAATTTCAAAACTCTTGCTAGATCAATGCTCAAAGTAATAATTTTGTTGATAATAACGGAGTGTAGTCACAAAGATTAAAGAATCGAAAAGAGTTCAATTGAGTAATCCTAGTTTCTAACCAAGATTCATGATCAGGCCCTGTTTTTGGTGATCAATGTGAAAAGGTGCAAATAAGATCATCCCGTGCTGATGTTTCTTAAAATCTATTAAGTTAGATAATAAGGTCTCATAGCATTTGAGGTTGTAATTATTGAGAGAAAAAGATGTTGTCCGGGATTAACAGAGGTGATGCACCTAGCTGAAGACAAAAAGATGATAATTTGCCTTTACAGCCTTTTATAGATAGAAATGTAATCCTTAGCATGGAGGAAAAAAGATAAAGCAAACCACATTTTCCCCCACAGAAAGATGTGGAGGCAATCCGTGATGGTTGATTTTTTCCCCTGCATTTGACTATTTCCCTGAAAGAACAGGACAGGTTTATTCTTTTATCTAAACGATCAGAGGAGGTCCTTCCTGCGAAATTATGTTTCCTGATTTTCAGTAAAGCAAGTAGATAGCTTCTTCTTCTTCTTCTTCTTCTTTTTTTTTTTTGTTGGTTGTGGTAGGGGATTGACAGACAGTAGGAAATCCAACTTCTTGTAGTTTCTCAGTTTCGTAAGATGCAAACAATTGAAGAAGTTCTGGGTAGCTCAATTATTGAGCCGAGGGGTTCATCCTCTTACCACTTTTATCATCTTCATAAAAAAATAAAAATAAACAATTATACCCAATTCTTATTTTCCAGTAAGCCCCTAACTCAAGTATATAATTTCTACTTCAACATGTTATGCTCTTTTACTTTCTTTTGGAGCAAGATAAATACTTTAATATCTGAATATTTGAATGCTGGACCTAGGTGACATTATAATGTCTTTCAAGGATAACCCAACTTATTTATTATCTCTCTTTTGCGTCTTTGTTAGTTTATTTGTATTTATCAGTTGGTATTTTATGTTGTCTACTTTGCAGAAATGTTCTATCTACCACCCTGGTGACGGAAGATGATATTAATCAGCTGTACATGATATGGAAGCCTGCCTGCCAAGGATGTCGTGTCAACACCAAAGATAATCCCAATTGCTTTTGTGGATTGATTCCACCACCAAATGGTAGTCGCAAATCTGGGTTATGGCAGAAGACATCTGAAGTGGTCAATGCTCTTGGTCCTGATCCTTCAGATGATCGTCGTGCATCCCCAGAGACACCTGCCGGGTTGACAAATCTGGGTGCGACATGCTATGCTAACAGTATCCTGCAGTGCCTGTATATGAATAAGTCATTCAGGGAGGGTGTATTCTCTATTGAACCAGATGTTTTGAAACAACAACCTGTGTTAGACCAACTAGCACGACTGTTTGCAAAGTTACATTTGTACAAAATGGCTTTTGTTGATTCTGCTCCATTTATCCAAACTCTGGAGCTAGATAATGGCGTTCAGCAAGATAGTCATGAGTTTTTGACCTTGCTCTTCTCTCTTCTTGAGCGATGTCTAAGTAGGTCTAGCGTGTTGAAGGCCAGAACAATTGTGCAAGATCTTTTCCGCGGAGGTGTGTCACATGTGACTACGTAAGTCTAGACTTAAATAACAATACTAAAGCTGTCGCTAAATATTGATATTTTTGACATTTTAGACCAATTACATGAACCCTTTCATGACTCCAGGATTTTCTGTTCTTTACTTTATTTTTGATATAGGCGCCCAATAAGTTGAATTTTTTTTTTGTCTTTTTCTTTTTCTAGATCATGAGCTGTGGTGGGCACGCATAATATTTTCCTGTGATTTTCTGTTACGAAGCGTTAAAACTTCGGAATGGAGAAGGGACGAATCTGTAGTGCCTTTCATTGTATTTTGGATTTCTGGTGCAATCACAAATTTATAAGAAAATTTTCCTCGAACTTAATACAAGTAATCTTATCTCCCTTCTTTTTAAACTGAAATGGTAATGCAACAACAAATTTTCGGTTTCAATTATTTGTAGGTTAAAGGCAAAGGGAGATCTCTGACTATTGCATGCGGTTTTTAGTGTATTCATGCTGGATCACCAACAAAAGGGGTTCAAATCACTCTTGTGACTGAATATTGAACTAAAGATGAAAGCAGAACATAATCTTAATACATCATATCAAGAGCTCACACTTTAGAAAAATGTCTCCACTCTGTTGAAGAATATAGCCAATTTGTAGAACTTTGCAAAAGTAAACTGGTTCATTTGATTAAAGCTACTTGTCCAAGTAAGGATTTTGCCCAAGAAAGAACTTTCAAAGGTGAAAAGATCTGTTAAGATTATTTATTAGAATCTGATCAAAAAGCTACTTTATCGAAAAGATCTGATAAGATTAGCTACTCTGATATCTAGCTACATAGGAAGTTTTTGTCATCTGGCAAGTTGTACAATGGAGAAATTTATCCATGAGCCTGACCTATCTTGTCAAAGACAAAATAGAATAGCATCTTCATACCAAGTTACTAGCTTTAAAGTCTCCTAAATTCATGTCTTACATCTTCTATTACTTCTTTAGGATAAGCTTTTCAGATTGTTACTATTAACCAGTATAATGCATTGTCTCAATTGCTTATAAGTTATAGGTATAAGAAGCTGTTGGCTGATACTTGCGTTTAGTTCAATTGATTGTGTGATTTGGAGCTTATTCCCTGTCCAGTCCACCCAACTTTCCTAGTTAGGCGGCCCTTTAATCAATTTTATCAAACAGATTTCTCTGTGGCTATATTCTTGGATGTAAACAGGGCTTGAATAGTTGGTTGGTCATTTGAAAACATATTGACTGCATGTGCATGGACACCAATAAGTGTGTCTGGCCCCTTATTGGAAAAGAAAACAAGGAATTACTAGTCACCCAGCTAGCACGGGAAGAACTTTTTGTTGCATTACATTGTGATGCCTCCATTGTCCTCCTTTCTAATGCAATGCAAATGCTAACTGCACATCAAGGTCACCTTGAATGATGTACATCTCTTGTCAAGAACTTGTCATCCTTGATTCTCTTTGGTTGTATTCTTCTCAAGATCAGGGTTCATCAGATCTATCATATGTGATATGACTGCCACCTTTGTTATGTCGGAGTTTTTTTTACTTGTACATTTGAAGCAATTTGTTTATTTAATTTGTTGTGCTTAATTCTGCCTCTACGTTTTGGAGTTGTTAGAACTAGAAGATCCTAAAAGTTAATTTATTGGTGTTTTGTGCCTAATTAATCTATAGGTGTTCAAAATGTGGAAATGAATCTGAAGCTTCATCAAAAATTGAAGACTTCTATGAGCTGGAGTTGAATGTCAAGGGTTTGAAGAGTTTAGATGAGAGTCTGGACGACTATCTTAACGTAGAGGAGCTTCAAGGAGATAATCAATATTATTGTGATTCATGTGCCACCCGAGTTGATGCTACTCGTAGCATTAAACTGCGCTCTCTGCCTGCAGTCCTGAATTTCCAGCTCAAACGATGCATTTTCCTTCCAAATGTATGTAAATTGCTTAAAGTGTCTCACTGATACATGCTAGTCCACTTTTAAGACCACATAGGGAAGTTGCTACATGCGATTATTACTACTGATACCTAGTTTCCAGTAACAGTAGTAGTATTATTCTCTTGTTCTTTGATTTCTGTTACTATCAGTGTTTCTTCTACTGCGGTTATTGTATTCTTTTGCTGTTATTACTGTCACTTTTGCAGGATGCTTTGTCACACTTTCCTTATTATTTGTTATGCTTTTCTTTCTATTTGCCATGCTTTCTGAACTACTTTGATAAGCATTCTTTCACGCGAGGGTCTATTGCAAACAGCCTCCCTACCTACTAAGGTAGGGGTAAGGTCTGTGTACACTCTACCCTCCCCAGACCCCACTTGTGGGACTACACTGGGTATGTTGTTATTGTTGTTGTTGTGATATACCATAATATTCTTGAAGGTTGGTAATGAATCTATCATTGCTCCGGCATGAACCCTTTTTTCTCTCTGCTGGGAATTGTAAGTTCGTTTGTCATGGCGGGAAATTTCTTAAATTCCTTATCTCAATGTAGAGCTTTATTGCAGCATTTTTATACCTGTATGTGCAGTGGACTCTCTTCTTCTGCTTGGTCATAATTCTATGTTGTAGTTGATGAAATACATGCTTGATGACTTCCATGAAGTTTGAGATGTTGGACTTTGGCAATTTAACATTTAGAGACTCTAGCGGGCTCTTGATTTGAAATAATTTGTAAATGCTTTTACCCTTCCAAGCTCCCGCAATGGAAGAAAAAGAACTATATTGGAGATACCACTTAGTAGAAAATATGTAGTTATGTTAGTACATTTATTTTAGGTCTTATGCTTTCTATGAGTTTTATTAGCCTATCTGAGATTAATATGCCAATAGAAAATATAGAGAACTTCTATTTTCAAAAAATAAAAAGATAATAAAATAAAAAAGTATAGAGAACTTGTATTACTTCTTATTTTTACTTTTATTTTGTATAATGTTGGCTTGACATGAATTTAAATGGAGAAACATGGTCATTAGGAATTCATATGGCCGACCAACTTGTTTCGGACTGAGGCGCAATTGTGCTTGTAGTAGTTGTTGTACCCCTCCCAGTCCCTAAATTTTAGTACATATATATTAGTTTTGAGTTGAATAGTGAAAAAGATTAGAATAATCATCTATTAGTAAGAAAGTGACTCTTGAAATGATTTTGCTTCAATACCAATATTCCAGCTGAAGTTGATTTATTCATTTGTTTGTTAGATGTTTTTGATCTGTTCTTTTTGTTGGCTCTATCTGATACGTACATTATTTTCCTAGACTACAACGAGGAAGAAAATCACATCTGCATTTTGTTTTCCTGAAGAGCTGAATATGACATGGAGGATATCTGAGCATTTCCAATCAGAACTAATATATGACTTATCAGCTGTACTGATCCACAAAGGTTCTGCTGCAAATAGTGGCCACTATGTAGCCCATATTAAAAATGAGAATACACAGCAGTGGTGGGAGTTTGATGACGAAAATGTTTCAAATTTAGGCTGTCGGCCATTTGGTAAAGGTTCTTCACAGTCTGCTGTCAAACCTTCTCAAACTGAGCAACTTGAGCACTCCTCTTCTGATGTAATTATTGAGAATGGAAATGGGCCTGATGCTGGGGAGTGGCAAGCCTCAAATACCGATTTCACTGAAGTGAAGACCTTCTCGTCTTGTGATGCTTATATGCTGATGTATGTCCTTAGACGTCCAAAGAATGGTGATAAAATGTCAATTGACTCTAGTGGTGATAAAGCAGAAAAAAAGACTTTTACATCTTCGGAAGCTGATAGTCATCTTCCATCCCACCTCTATGAGGAGGTGGAAAAATTGAATGACTCATATGTTGACTCATGTGAGCAATACAAAGCGAAGAAGGAGTCTGAGCTGAACTGCATCACGGAGCGGAGGCAGGAGGTACGTTCAATCCTATCTAAAGCTGCAGTCCAATCAGCTGAGAAATCTTATTTTTGGATATCTATGGACTGGCTGCGTCAATGGGCGGACAACATCATGCCATCGTAAGTTTCAATTCCTAGAATGGCTCTTCCTTTTCCTTTTCATCTCATAGAATAAATCTTTATAAGGTAGTGGATAAAATATAATTTCTTCCTTCACGGAACTTTTCCTTCCATTTATATGAATTCTGTTGTCGTTTGTCAGATAGTTTTACTTGTGCTTAGTTCTACAAGGATCTTTGAGTAATGAGTAGTTGAGTAATTAAGGATGTGTTTGGTATGGAGTTTCAATTTTGTCATGTTTGGTGGGTCAAATTTTTTGGAAAACATTTTCTCTAGGAAAATAAGTTCCTTAAAAATAAGGAAAATGACTTCCCTAGTGGAAGTAGGGAAAACCGTTCCATAAGTAGCATTTCATTCCTCCCCATCCTCCAACACACCCAATCCCACCCCAACCCCTTGTAGCCCCACCTCCACCTCCACCACTCCCACACTCCTACCCGTACCCGCACCCGCACCTCCATAGTGTTTGCCTAGATTTTATATAAATGCTTGAGACAATATTTTTTGCTACTTACAAAACCTGAGAAAATAAATAAAAAACCATTTATTCTCCAAGAAAACATTTTCTAGGAAAAATTTTTCTTCATACCAAACACATCCTAAGAGTAACAATCTGGAGAGCTTAGGTTCAAACCCCAGTTACAATACTCAGTGTGAGCCCACCTGCAATGGTCGTGGTTGCTGATTGAGGTTTCAGTCATCAGATTTGATCAATAAGGACTATTCTGTATTTGGTTGGTGCTGTTCTTGCTTGGTATGTAGGAGAAATGCTAAATGTTGCGTAGCTACTTTGTCTTAAGAGCTTCTTTGTTTTCCCATATAGGAGACTAATCTAGCATAAATTGAGAGTTCCCAATACAATAATTGGTTTTCAGTATAAAGTTTGCGTTACTAAAAACAATATTTAATTTTTGGCATAAATGCTTCTCCGTGCATCCCAATTAATGTGATGCAGTTTGACTATGCATTGGTTTAAGAAAGAATTTTGAAACTTGTAAACAAGCAGTAGATATTTATGTGGCTACAAATCATCACATTATGGGTGAAATCACTGAAATCGGAAGTTAAAGTTAAATTGTTTATAAAAATAGAAAGATATTATTCTTTTTGGGACTTAAAGGAAAGTACATATAAATTCGGATATAGGGGGTATTTGTATAGCTTATGCGGAAATCTATATTGTTTGTGCAAGATTGAATGTGAAATAAGAATATGTATTAGAAATATCGAAATAAGAGTATGTTTTCGTTATGAGTAAATATATGAATTAAGTGTACCTAAAACGTCAAAAGTACCTGTAAGCTAATTCTTGACTTTGGTATCGCCAACATTACGTAACAATGTACATATTACTGTACGTCGCATAACAAGTTATGTTTTACTATTCGCTGCTCCGCGTAACAATCTGTTTGCTATAATTCTCAGTATAACTAAATCATGAACCATACAATTTCTTTGGTAAAAGACCTATTTTGTTGTCATTAGTTGCTTTTGCTGTATTACAGAATCATTGATAACACTTCCATACAATGCACACATGGGAAAGTACCAGTTTCAAAGGTTGGCTCTATGAAGCGGCTGTCTTGTGAAGCTTGGACCATGTTATTCTCTAAGGTATTATGTTACAAAATAAGATCTTTACTGTTATGCTTAAGCATTTTGAGTGTTTTGTGATAACTTCAACAACCATTACTCTGTAACTGCTGATTGCTTTTCAGGACTTCAAATAATATCTATGCTTTATGATTTCCGTGGTATTCTCCTTTGCTAGCTTTCAGTCTATTTGTTCCTGATATTGATCTGATGCTTGCAAATCCAGTACGGCGGAGGACCAACGCTGGGCAAGGATGATCACTGCATTGACTGCCTCTTTGAAGTGGCTCAGTCAATGGCTCGTGCAGATAACTACCGGGATCGAAGAACATTAATGAAAGAACTTGCAGAAGCAGCACTTGCGGGGGATTGTCCAGATGAGAAGTCGTACTACATATCAAAGCCATGGTACGTCTACGTAATGTATCCTTGTTTTAAACTTGTATAGATGTGTCTGATGTGGGATTATCGTCACTATCTTCGTGCTAAGTTAAGTTGTTTGATAAAGTGTTATTAGTTGTTACGTGTGAAAACGAGTATATCAAGAATACTCTCTCTAGTGATGCAATAATACATTAAACAGTCAACGTAACCTGCATCCTCTAGTTACTTCCTATAATAAATGGTACAATACGATTTGGTATGACCTTTCTAAGAACAACTTCTGGCATAACATACGGCGTGTTAAGTCTGCGTTAAGTCTGGCTTAATTTTCACTACCTTTCTTTATCACTAACCCCACATTGTGGGATTTCACTGGGTATGTTGTTGTTATTACCTTTCGGTATCACTAAATGTTAAACACTCACAGCATGTCATAACTTCTTTAATTTTGTACATTATTCCATTTAATTGATCTATCATTTACTGTCTTGATCAAAATTTCAAGAAATCCACCAATTTGCTA
Organism: Lycium barbarum; assembly: GCF_019175385.1. Lineage (NCBI taxonomy): Eukaryota > Viridiplantae > Streptophyta > Magnoliopsida > Solanales > Solanaceae > Lycium > Lycium barbarum. Next base: position 125,601,355 of record NC_083337.1, on the reverse strand, counting down.
ACGGAAGATGTTTGCTTGTGTATGATGTTGAAGCTATTCATGCAATGAGGCAGTTGCATCATCTTGTGTTTCCTATGTTCTCAACTCATCTCAGTCTCTTTTTATTAGATACCATTGATATCCATATGGTTCCTCCGCAGGTTACAGCAGTGGCTCCGAAGGAAAAATGTAGACTCTCCTTGTGAAGCTGATGCTGGACCAACAGCTTCAATAAGGTGTCCTCATGGACAGCTGATGCCTGAACAAGCTTCTGGTGCCAGACGTGTGCTAATACCTGAGAGTCTTTGGAATTTTATTCGTGAGATAGCTATGGCAGTAAAACCCGATGACTCTGTGGGCTGTTCAACTTTCTTTTCAGACTCTGAGCCCTGTACTCAATGCAGCATTCAACTCACTGAAGTTGCATGCTTAGAAGATACACTAAGGTCCCATATCAACTTATTAAAGTAGTGGAGTTAGAATTGCCTAGTTGCTTACTGTATTTATATGATACAGGGAGTTCAAGCTCAAGCAACGGAAAAGTCATGAGAGATTAGCAATGGGTAAAAGCATACAAATTTTTCCTGGTATCAGATACTACATGTTACCATCTTCTTGGCTGTCTAAATGGAAAAGCTACTCTAATGCAAGTGGCAAAAGTGCTGCTTGTGCTGAACCTGAAAGTTTGGATGCCGTCATTCATTTGCTGATGTGTGAAAAGGTATAGTTTTCAACCGTATATTTCATCTAGAGGCGCTCTACACATGCTTCATGCATTTAGGTATTTTCTACGTAGAGGAAGTTACGATTCCTTGTGTGTTTAGTTGGACAAACTGATTGCTTTCTGTACGTCTAAAAGTTTGAAATGCTTATAAAATGTCCATTAAGTTCTTCTGAAAGATAATGCTCTATAGTTTATTGAAATATTGTTTTAGGAAATGTAAAGAAACAACTTTCGTGCTAAGCCATGGTTCTTGTGAACAGCATTCAAGACTTCTTGAAAGGCCTCCTGATCTGGCTTGGAAACGTGAAAGTATTTTCCAGAAGTCACCTGCTGTAAGTATATAATGTATTTTCAAATTCTTGTTTGTCTTAAAGTAACTTAAACATGATAGTGTCAGTCCAGCTTGTTTTTACTCATTTCAAAGTCTATTACAATAACTTATGAACATAGTATTTCCATAAAGAAATTATAATATTATTCAGGCATATTAAGTCATGACTGATTTTATTACCTCCATATACCATTAAGCAGGTCCGTATTCTTGTTTCCTCCTTTTTTCTTTATGTTCATGTTCTTCCACTTCTGGCTTTTATTCTTATTCTCTTTGCTGAATACTTTATTTCTGGCTATGGATTTTAGACAGAGACATTGACAATTATCACCGACAATGATTGGAAGTTATTTTGTGAAGATTGGGGTGGTACAGAGGCAAAAGGAATTACAGCTGAAATTGATTGCTTGGGGAATGATTTCCTTGGATCTACTGAAGATATGGCAATTTCTGAGGAGCATATGACTTCGAACGATGAAGCGAATGCTGGGGCTGAGTCTAGAAAACTCATCATTAAGGTTTCACCAGAGGTAAATTTGTTTATTCTTCTTGTATCTTTCATTAAACCTGGACATAATTTATTGAGCTATAAAATAAATTTAGGTAAAAGTTCCCAGGTACACCTAATTTCTGCTAGTTATATCCTTGAAAAATATGTATTCTGCCCTCAGGGCTTTGGTCTAGTAGTAAGAGCGCAGCGCGTGATGAGTGTGTTAGGTGCATGTCACGGGTTTGAACCCTGCCACAACTAAAGCCTGGTATTTAAGTGGACATGGGTAGAGGGACAGATTGATTTTCCAATAAGTTCCAACTGCGCGGTGCTGGCCTTAGGAGATCCTTGATTATAAAAAAAAAAAAAAACTTTTGTGCTGTATTTTTTATAAGCTGGAGAGTAAGGCAAATGTAACTAGGTCTAGATCATCTCTTACCATAACTTCTCCTTGTGTTGTGGAGCAACCAGAATAAGTACATGTCTAATGGCAGCTATGTGGTGGGGAGTGACCAGAATAAGTAATTGTCTAATGGCTGCTATTGAATCATTTCAACAACTCAGGCCGAGAGTTGCTAAAGTAATGACCTGTAGTTTGTGTCGGGATATCCTGGACTTTATGGATTTACAATGAATTGAAATGTAATGCTCTGCAAATGACTTTAATGTTGTACCTTTCATCATTATGATTCCAGAGTTGAGTTCGGGCTTTCTTATCACTGAAGGAAGTCCGTCATGTACCTAGGATTTAAAGGGCTTTGTCATAGTTGAGAAGATCGGAAGAACTAGAATATCAAATATCATAGGTTTTGCCTCCATGTTGTAGAAATCCTGTCGCATAGTTTGTCTAAAATGTCAATCCAACGCAAGCACTTTGCATGATACTTGAACATCCCTTTGAGCATGCTGACATCAGCAGAGAAAAATAATGAGGTCCATCCGGGAGTTATTCTGTGCATCTGCTGAAGGCTCAAAAAGAAGCTTTTTGAGTTTCTATTGAATATGGATGAGAAATCTAATGTTCATAATTTCCAGGTTTGTGAGGAGTGCATTGCTGAAAGGAAAAGCTGTGAATTAATGAGGAAACTCAACTATTCCAATGAGGATATATGTGTGTGCTTCATTCGTGGCAAGGAACCTCCAAAATCAGTTCTAGAAGCATCAGTGAACAGCCTGGAACCAAATCGACGGACCTCAAAGCGTTCCAGGAAGACAGCATTTGGAAACTCAGTAAACTTGAATGTTTCTGGGTCCACATCTGTCTACCAGCTGAAGATGATGATATGGGAAGCTTTTGGGGTATAGCCACTTTTTCTTTTTGAACATATTCTATTCTTATTTATTTTCCTTGGCTGACTTACTTGTTTATGAGGGGAGCCCTTTTTTTGGTAATGCTAGTTTGGTAGTAGATGATTTTAAAATTTTTTAAGTTTTTCAGATGGGCATTGTCTTGTAAAGGGAATAGTGGTTTAAAAATATCAAGAGTTCGATTGTTTTTACGCTGGCAGTCAATCAATCGCAACACTCCTCTAGCCGTACTTCGAACGGCTATTCTTTCACATTGGTGGATTCAGTATCAAGAAAATACTAGCGTGAAATAATGGTATAAAACGGTTATGCCTTTTAGGAATGCCTTATTGATGCTTTAGAAACTTCAAGATTATATGATAAATTGTTTCTTAATTAATTTGGAATCAATTTGAGAAAACTGATTTGGAAAAGAAAATTCAGGTGCCTTGGCCTAATTGCATCCTGTTAATCTTCACACGACTGAACTTCAAATCCCAGGCATGTCAGATGACAAAAGGCCAAATCATACAATACAAGATAACATGGTTCATTATTTATGTCTTTAGATGGAGAGAGTTTTTCTGGCTTATACCTTAGTTCTTTTGGTTTTTGGTTCATATCTAACATTCTGATAATAGTCTCTGTATTTACTTGTTGTGGTATGTAATTTTGCTTTTGACATGTAACATCGTATCTTGACATAAGAAAACAGTTTTATCGTTGTGCTTGTAGAGTTATTTGTTTAAATAACAGATATATGATCCAGTGATGATCTTTTTCGCTTGCACTTTTGTGCTTTGGGGTTGATGGCAATTTACTCACCTCACAAAATAGTCTCTTTCTATGGACTTCTCCCTTTTGATTGGTAGATGAATTTATCTCTTTTTAATTTACAGATAGTCAAGGAAAATCAGGTACTTCACAAAGGTTCTCTGGTAATTGATGGTGAATCTGCTTGCCTTGCTGATCTGAATATATTCCCTGGAGATGTACTATGGGTGACAGATTCTGAGATTCATGAGCATCGAGATATTGCAGGTAATACTGCAATGCCAAATGGAATGTCATGATTTTCTAGATGGACTTCAAAAATCTTATATCTTAAAATGACATTCTTTACCAACTTTTACATTTCTCCATTCAATCTTCTCCTCATTAAACAAACAACAAACAACAACCTACCCAGTGTAATCCCACAAGTGGGTCTGGGGTGGGTAGGATGTATGCGGACCTTACCTCTACTTTTTGGGGTAGAGAGGTTGTTTCCTAAAGACCCTCAGCTCGAAAGGAGAGAAAAGAAAAGAAAAGAAAGGAAAAGGAAAAGGAATTTGATGTAGACACATAACAGATATGACAACAAAATAGCAAGGCACAAAGCAAAAGCGCAATAGATATTGATACACATCAAAGAATAGACAACTACACGATTAGTAAATACTACTACTACTAAGGATACGTGTAGAGGGGGCTAGCCCCTATTTCTCCCACCGATGGTGCGACATCACTCGACTACCTACTACCCTTCTACCCTAATTCTCGACCTCCACACTTCCCTATCTAGGGTCATGTCCTCAGTAAGCTGAAGTTGTATCATGTCCTGTCTAATCACCTCCCCCCAGTTCTTCTTTGGCCTACCTTTACCTCTCTTAACTCGTACGATAGCCAACCTCTCACACCTTCTTATCGGTGCATCCTCACACCTCCTCTTCACATGCCCAAACCATCTCAGTCTCCTTTCCCTCATTTTGTCCGCAACAGAGGCCACTCTCACCTTGCCCGGAATAACTTCGTTCCTAATCACATCTCTCCTAGTATGCCCACACATCCATCTGAGCATCCTAAACCTCGAAAGAGAGCATCCATTTCACCCACCCCGCTCCAATACGATGTGCGACATCCTCGTCAATCTCCCTGTTTCCTTGAAATATGGACCCAAGATACTTCCTCTCTTGGATATGACTTGTGCATCAATCTTCACTTCCACCTCCGCCTCGTGCGTTACGTCACTAAACTTACAGTCCAGGTACTTTTATTTAGTCCTGCTTAACCTGAAACCTTTAGACTCTAGGGCCTGTCGCCAAACTTCCAACCTAGTGTTAACTCCACCATGCGTCTCGTCACTTAATACTATGTCATCGACAAATCTTCTCCTCATTCATTTCTAAAAATTGCAAGTCTGTCATCTAATCTCCCTTTAATATCAACTAGTACACATTTTGGAGTTTTATATTATGTATTTGATAACGTAATATTGCACATGAGTTTCATGAAATGGTACAAGTATGTAGTATTCTTACAATTATATTGGATCTGTTGTGTATAGGTTATTCTTACAATTATATTGGATCTGTTGTGTATAGGTTATTCTTACAATTATATTGGATTTGTTGTGTATAGGTTATTGTTGCATTGTGTTTTATTATTATTATTATAACTAGTATTCAAACCCACGCGATGCACGGCGGATCTCAAAGGAAATTAAACATAAAAGAATATTAACTTTTTTGTATGATATAATAAATGTAACTATTAATATTCTAAATTTAGGGTCATTAATGACGTGTACTTAAATAAAAAATTTATATATCAAAAGCTAAATTGACGTTAACACTTAATATCATATCACGATTGCAATTACTTTAGACATTTTTATACGGAAAAAGTATTCTTATTATATCCCATTGACATATTTAGTGCATTTCAAAATCGTAGGGTAAGATACCATCGTTCTTCCCTCCTCCTTCCTTATTTTGTACTCCATCCTAGTTCATAGTTTGTTATTTAGAGTTACTTCACATGCTTTCCTCTCTTTCGGCATAAATCAATGTCACCTTGAGATCCCAATAGTCTACACTTCAAGCTCTTATGTAAGAATCAAGGAAAATTAACAACATATATTATAGCTAATGAAGATAACTTTATTTCATACTATACAGACATGACGCGACTACAACTTCACTACAAACTGAAATTTCCTTTTTTAATCAAATGATCCCATCAAAATTCACCCAAAACAACAATCACAATTAAGAGGGCAAAGCTTAGTACCTCCAGCATTAGACCTCCCGATACCAACTCCTCTTCTATATATAAAGTAAACCCATCTGCTGTTTTCTTCCTCAAACGATGTGGCGGCTCAGATAAAACAATACCTAATGGCCTAATCTATGTTATCTGGGCCTTATAAGGTTAGTTTAGCGGTGTACACGGGTTCTTACCACGTATTTTGAACAATTCCACGAATACACATACCGATCACGCACTTGGTTCAATACAGTTTAAAGGGTGTGTAACATACCCCCTAATTCAAAAGTTTATACTTTTCAGCTTCGAATAACAGGACTATCGATAAGGCATTAGCAAAGTAACTGCTTTAAGTCTAGAAACAAAATTCCTCGTACATTCAAATAAACTGTTACAACAGTCAGTGAAAAGAACATAATTTCATCTGCAAGTGGACATAACACGACTATAACTTCACTACAAACCTGATATAGTTCATTCAATCAAATGATCCTCTCAAAATGTACTGAAAACAACAGTCACAAACAATTTAAGTCTATAAACAAAATTCTCTTCATACATTCAAATAAAACTGTTACACCGGTCAGTAAAAAAGAACAAAACTTTCATTCTCAAAATGGACTATACTAAGATGGGCTGGAACTGGAATATGATTATCCCATCCTAATGACCATTAAATTGCAATAAAAGTCTCATACGAACCACAAAAAATGTGCAGCAAGGTTAGTCCAAAAAAATCCTCTTCCAGCTCCATATCCCCTTCACTTTCCGACCCTTTCCTACACCAACAGTATCAACTCTTTCCTTGCTAAACTAATTATCCATCCAAATGATCATCAAATTGTAATAAATTTTTGGATATTCGACCAAAAATGTGCAGCAAGGTTAGTTCAAAAATCTAACTGGACAGAAAAAAATCTAACTGGACAGAATGCTTTCTTTTTTAGCCAAAAGATAACCACCTATGCTAAAACCAAAATTAAGCAGACTTAACATCTTCAAAGACCAACTTTTAGTCATAAACAACACATCTTGATTGTTAAGAAACCAACTTACCAAAGTGTTAACAGTTAGAAACGGAAACTAAGACTAAAGACATCGAAAGCTGCAATTTTACGCGTGAAATAATGGAAAAAACCATTTGGAATACAGTAGAGACAACCTAAAAGTTTATGAATTATCTCTTTCAGCTATCAATTCAAAATTTTCATGATAATTATTATAATGTTGTCCTAATTCTTATTAAAAAAAAAATTGTCAAGTGGCTTTTTCTTAACGCCCAATTAGCTTAACCTCAATGCAAAATATTTTTTATATAGATTATTTATTTATTTATTATATAGATGATTTGAGATAAAAGATAATGGGGGAAAAAAAAAAAGAGAAGTGATGAACATCTGTATTTTGAATTTGAATAGAGTTGGAAACTATTCTAATCTTGCAAATTGATTTTTATCTTTCATTCAAATTCTAAAAATATAATTATTAATTCTTATTAACTTTGTCCTAATTCTCATTAACTTTGTCTTAAAATTGCCAAGTGGCTTGTTATTAGATTACCACGGCTTAACCATATTGCTTGCACCTCTCCTATTATATATATATATAAAATAGGTTAAGAGGTTATACAATTTGTTCGATAGAAGAACAAATAATTAATATCTACAACTGTTTATTCGTGTACAAATCTACATCAAATGTCAAAACAATGAAAAGAGCAACATAAAAAAGAAAAATTATAACAATATGAAACATAACTTTGAAAAAATTATGTGAATCTTTTTTGATAATTTAGCGGAACAGGTTATTAAAGATAAATCTTTGAAACTTCAAATGGCTTTGATGACTTTGGAGACACAACGTTCTTAATGTTTATGTGATTTCATAACAAAGCCACATATAATTTGTCATTGTTTTATTTTTATTCTCAGATTTAGCAAATTAGAAATTATGATTTGAAACAACACAAAAACAAACTAAGCCTTGAAATATTTATCCAGAACAAAATACACAATTTGTTAATATAACTCCTTCTGCTATCGCCCATCAATCTCAGATTTATCCCTTTTGATAATATAGCAGTCTCAAACTTCCGGAAGTTAGTATTAATTTCATTATAGTTGATACCTGAATTATTCAAACCTATAAGAGACGTGTTGAGATAGAACAATAGCATAACATAATAATAGCATCTCAAACCTCTTGGTTTCCACCGCAGTTTGTTGAGGAACTGATGAAAGAGGGCAAAACATAATAATCATATTAAATAATCAATTTAGGAAATGGAAAGGAGATCTTGATCTTTTCAGAATTTTCAATCAATTTGCTATAACTAACCTTAGTAGTTCTATTTGTCCGATCCCCACTTTGTTCTGATCTTTGATCCGTGGTGATAAATTCTGAGTCTTCGTTCTCCTCCTTTTACTCCGTAACACTTTCGAATTCGCAAACTGAAAAATGAAAATAAAGTCATACACCAACAAAAGAAATGGAGGCGGAAAGAGGTTCATGAGACAATGGAATTGGCATGAAACTTACTCCCTTTAATTTCGATGTTGCTGTTCAAGTTGTGAGATTTACATTTAAAAGTTCAACTTCCTTTTTACACGTTCATGAAACTTCTCCAACACTGTCGTTAAATTTGAAAAGTCCAAACTTTTCTGAATTGGCATTTTTTTTTTTTGATTTTTTAATTTTAAAATAGTTTTGACACTTGGCATTTAATGGTGATTACACTTGGCGTCCTGACAGCATTTTGCCTCTCTTATTATATATAGATAGATTATAATTATAATGTCAAGGTCTAATAATTAACATTAACAATCCATAACAAACACTTTGCGTATGGAAGGGTATGCATTGCATCATATGATATATCTGCATTGTTGCAGGATGACTAATCAGATTAATGTACAACATCCAACTAGTTTCACATTTTATTAAACCAGTCCACATGAAAACCTCTTGTTTCGGGTAAGATCAGCCAATGTCCCATGCCCCCGAGTTTCCCCTGACCAAATTCAGTCTTTTGCTGAAGTAAGAACTAGATTAGATTTGCGCCTAATGAATTATATTTATTTATGTACTTTCTTTGCAGATGAGCTTTCTGGTCAGAAAATGGAGGCACAAAGTAACGAAGAAGGTTTTCGTGGAACACTTCTGTCCTCAAGTATCTCATCACAGTTTGTCTCTGAAGCATCTGCATGCCTAAATTAATTAGGATGTACTTGTAAAGTATAGCTGTCCTTGATATTTGATTCTGGAGGAAAATCTTCAACCTGCTTGATTGAGGTAATTTTCTGTATATTCTGCTCAATTTGATGTTTTGCCTTCATCTGTTTACTGTCTCGTGTCTTATTTTTATTGTTTCTCAAGTGAAAGTCTAGCGATTTGTTGGATAGCCTTGAGTTTATTAAAATCAAATTCTTTGATTATATACTCGAGATAATTCATAACTCATAGACTTTTCCATGATCCAGGAGGGTGAGAACCATTCTGTCATGTAAACATTAACCCCTGATCCCAAATATGGAACTCGTTCATATAATACTTTGTATTTGTGCTAACAGTATCTTACCTGTTTAAAAAAAAAACTATGAAACTCGTTCATAAATCTTAAAGATCACCAGAAAAGTTGAGCCCTCCACATGGCCTCTTCATGCTGGAATTATGAACTTTTTGTTAATGTGGGAAGTCTTAACTAATTAAGAGATTTGGTTATCCTTTCGAAACCCCAACTCGATCCATTGTCGTATCAAGATATTGCCTGGTCATTCTTTTGTAATTTCCTTAGGGTTCTAGTGAGTCTTTCGGTGTTAAATTGATGTATTCCTTATTTCAATCATTGATGGATTGTGGGGAGTTCCAGTCATACGACAGTCAGATTGAACAGACTAGTCATGATAGCAAAATAATAACATTATCAGGTTCTTATTGTTGTGTGCGTACCGTGGGTTCATTTACTTTCTAGAACTTAGCTACTAACGCATTGTCACACATAAGCAACGAATTAATCTTTCAGTTCTGCTGACTTTTGCTGCCTGTTGAGTTAAATAGAATTATGTCTTGTATTCTCATGTGGGAATGCTTCTAGAGGGAACATCATTGATTCCAATCATGAATTAACAATAATGTTCTTTCTAATTGTTCTTCTCTAGTACTTCACCGGTAATCTTCTGATTACTTCACTTCATTGTGTTTCAGATAATCAGATCGGCGCACTTCGTTACGTTGAGAGTATGCCTTGTTTTGTACAAGCTTTTGTGTTATTAGCTCCTTTAGAAAATCTGCTTGCAGATATAGCGAAGGATCTCCTAGTGCAAGTTACCGTGTAAAGATTAGTATGATTTTGGTTTCAAGGCCCATTAGGTGCCCAATCTGTTGATGTATTCTTCCTTTCACCTTCTTGGCTGCCCTTAGTCCCGCAAGTTGTAGTTCTGAAAGGCCAGGTCTAGTTCATAGTCCTAGTTTTGGGACAGTTTTGTGCATTATGGAACTTATTCCTTTGCCTTGTGAATAGTGGAAGACTAAAGAGGCAGTCAATTGTACATGTCATACATGTATGGAAGTTGTATCTGATGTAATTCATGGTTCCTTGAGCTTTAATTAGTACTATTTTTAGCCAAAATGTCCTGCTGCAGCTCCATTCCCCCGTCCCGCACATGTAAATAGAAAAGAAAACCACAAGGATTTTTTAGTCCTAACTAATTGCTATAACTAATTCAAGTGTATAACTTCATATATCAGTTGACACGATTATGATAAAAATTTATCACTCATCTCTTTATACCAATAAGGATGGGTGGTTCACTTCCTGCCCCGCGAAACAAAGAAGCTAAGATCGTTGAGACTAGTCAATTTAGTGATCTTGCCAACTGGTGCCAGATATGCTTGATCTACGAGAAGTATATCTACAATATTGCAGGGTAGATCATTGATACCACAATATATTTTAAGGTACTATATAGTGTCCCCAAATTTATTGATAAAAGATAATATAATGAGGGGAAAAGGGTCAAAAATGCCCCTCAAACTATGAGAAATAGAGCAAATTTGCCCTGATTTTAACTTTGGTCTCAAATATGCCTTGATCATTAGTGGATTGATACAGATTTACCCTCCAACCATGGGAAATAGAACAAATTTGCCCTCCGTTTGGTCCCAATATACACTTATCATGACTGGACTAGCTCATCTTTCCTCTCAAACCTAACATACTTCCAATTTCCTTTTTTCTTTTTTTTTTACCATTTTTTTATGAGTTTAAGTTTTGTGCACGGTCAGTATATAACAATTTTTACACTATCAAGTAAATTTACCTTCTATTGCAGGTTACCAATTCTTTTTAGCTATTTTTGACTTTTTCTAAGAGTTAAAAAAGAAAAACAAAAACACTATAATCTATATGCACTGTTTTTCTCCAAATTTTACATCTAACTCTGTCTCTCCTCCAAACCCTCCTTCACGTTTGTTTTTATTTTTATTTTTTTGCTTTCTTTCCGACCTCATATGTTTCTGATCAAATGTTTTTTATGCAATTTTTTATATGATGTTTATAATTATAGATGCTTCTCAAATAAAAAAAAAAACTGGAATTTGTTTATGTAGCAGTTAGGGAAAAAAAAGACTTGCACTACTAAGAAAAGAGCAAAAAATCGACCTCCAAAAAAAAAAGACCGAATAAATCGATCTACGAAGGTTGGTTTAAAACTAAATATTTTTTAACAAAACCGACCTTTCAAGTCTATTTTTTTTTTATGGTAAAGAACTGGAAAACTGCAAATTGACCGAGCTCGATCGTTATTGTTTTAATTTAAAGAAAAATATTTCAAAAAAACTGCCTCCGGTGGTAGGTTTTTCAAAATAATTAAGAAAAAAAAAAGACCTTCGGTAGGTAATTTTTTGACAAAAAATGATTTTTTTCTTACTCGCCTTGTTTTAGAAATAGAAGTCCAATAAATTTTTGACCCTAAATAAAACGGTTGATTTAAAGTAAAAGAATCTGTTGGTTTCGAAGGGAAAATGTGAAACAGTCTACTCATGATAAGGGTATAGTTAGGATCAAAGTAAATGGAGGGCAAATTTGAGACCAAAGTTTAAACAAGGGCAATTTTGCTCTATTTCTCAAAGTTGAGGGGTATTTTTAACCCTTTTTCCTTTTAAGAGCGAGCAAGGACATTGTACTTGTGTCGATATATTACTTCAAAGTTCGTTTATGAGTAAGCGGACTTTTTTTTCCACTATAAAAACAAAATTTCAACGGTAAAAAAAAAAAAAAAAAAGTTAACTTGTCTTTATTTGTTTGTAGTTTTTGGTCTGAGGTAGCCATAAGTTGAAGCAAACAATGGGACATGAGATTAGAGTCTACAGTGGCAAATTCTCAACAACTCTCGTTTGTTACACTTCTTTCGAGTTGCTTCTTTGCTAAATGAGACATTTCTTCGATGAATCCATTTTAAGATTAATTGAAACTCACTAATCAACTTAATTTAGGAAACCTTGAGTTTCTTGCGGATAAAAGAAAATGGGTCAAGTTTGTCCTTTCTTGATCACAAAATATTGATGCAAATGATTCAGAGGTTATATTGTGTATTTGGTTTGTTTTAACGATAGGAGGAGGATGTGAAGTTTTGGCAATGCCTATTGATGATCTCAGAAGGATTAGTGATGGAGTTGTATCGATGAAGTCCTGGCAGTGATAGAAATTCAACTTGCTGGTGCAATTGTTCATTGTTTGAATTTCATTTAGGATGAAATGAAGCTTGAGAGCAGTCATTTTGAGATTGGGGGATAGATGCATTATTGTTGGAGGTTCTGGTGTTGAAGAATACCAATATTGCTACCGCCGGAACAGTGACTCATTTTCAAAGTTCAGAGATAAATTTAGATCATTTCGCGTAGTTTAAAGACGAATCTGACCTTTTTTCCTTGTAAAAATTGGTTTTGTATTCTGAATAACCCTAGTACACATTATTTAGCTTAGTTTAAAGATGAATTTGACCTTTTCCCCTTCAACGCCAGGCATTGTCGTTGGAGGTTATGGTGTTGAAGAATACCAATGTTGCCGGAACAATGACTCTTTTTCAAAGTTCAGAGATAAATTTAGATCATTTCGTAGTTTAAAGATGAATTTGACCTTTTTTCCTTGTAAAAATTGGTTTGCATTCTGAATGACCCTAGTACACATTATTTAGCTTGGTTTTAAACCTAGTACAATATTTACTTGGGAATAAACCTAGTACACAATATTTAGCTTGGTACTAAACCTAGTACAGAGTGTTTACCTTGGGACAAACCTATACACAATATTTAGATCGGTCCAAATACTTAAAAAAATAGAAAATGACTTATTATGTGATAAATTTTAGATTGGACCACTTTGATATAACAAAATAAAAGAAAATAACTTTTATGTGATACATTTAACATTGAATGACCAGATAAAATTTACTTCTGAATATCCTCCGAATTGTAATCCTAAAACTTAGGCAAGATCCAACCGAGGTTGGAGTAGTGCACAGTAAATTCAGCTAACCTCATTGCACGTCGATTAATAGTGTGGTTTGATAGTGTTCAGTTGATGTCGCGCAGTAAAGCAGATACAATATTTTTTTAGACCGACTTCTTAGCATAAAATACAATGATTACTCACAAATTTACAATCTCTGGGAAAATTAGGAAACATCCTTTCGGTAATTAGCATTTCTGGTTTATATGAACATATTGGAACCTTAGTGGGTGTTTGGACATAAAAGTTGGGAAATTTGAAAAAGAAAGAAAAAATAGTATTTGATTTGAAGGTGAAAATGGTATCTGAAATTTAAAGTTGCGTTTGGACATGAATATAAATTGGAATTATTTTTAGATTTTTGTGAGTGTCTTGGAGTGAAAATTATGAATAGTTGTTTGGAGTTTTTCCAATTCCGAAAAATTGTATTCCCGCCGTCACATTATACTTGTCGTCCTTACTACAAATATACGCCTCAAAATACTTGTCATTTTTAAAAAACAAGATTAAATTAATTAGCTTTCTCCGATTTTACCCTTACATCAATTAAGAGGGAGTACATCATCGATGGAGTTGGCATAGATATACAGAGTAATAATTATAATTATTGAGGACATATAACATGATGCAATATTTTAAGTGGGTAAAAAAGTCAAAATGCTTCCCTTATTAAGGGCGTGTAAATGAAAAATAAGACAACTATTTTGAGACAGGGGAGTAATAATTTTATGTCCAAACATCCGAAAAATTTTCCGGAAAAAAATGAAAAATATCCATGGCCATTTGGGGCACTTAATTTCAAAAGACTTCGTTTTTTTTCCATCCAATGCTGGAGAAGGAATTTGTCAATTTAATTTCAGATAGGTGCATTTTTAGAATAAATTCACTAAAAGGTCACTCATGTATTAAGAATTGCCTATTAACATCACTTTTGTTTGTTTTAGGATTAGAATATCACCCAACTATCACTACTTTCCTCAGAATATATTAAACACACAAAACCCTCCTTCTCTCCTAGTTGGCACTCCATTTCACATAAAATTCTATTTTTTTTAATAATAAGTTTATCTACTTAACTCATCAAAACATTTTAATTCAACCCAACCCAAACCCATTTAACCAGCCAACTCATGCCCTATACACATTTAATCCGGTTAGAAAATAATAAATCTAAATTTTATATCCGATTTTCTTTACACCTAAATGATAGCCACCAGACAATTAAAATTGGAATGAAAAGATCGGTTTATCACAGCAAATAAAGATGTTTATGGAAAAAGCAATTGCTTTAATATGAAGGTGATGCTAAAAGATCGGTTTCATTTCATTTAGTTGCTGCTGTGCGGAGAAGAAAATACATAAGTAGTATGTACTAGCTGAACCTTGAAGGGAAACACTCGTGTGGGATTTTATATTTGCCTCTACTTTAATATCTTCCTCAAACCTCTCATACTCTCCCATTGATCAATATCCAAGAATAGATGGTGAACCGTAATACAACAATAGTCAATAACTAATGTAACTACGTACTACTACTACGAGTCCGCAACTTAAATGACCCAAAAAGTGGGTTCGGATACCAAAATAACTCAGTAAAAAAAAATAACCAAACTACCCTTTGCACGCTAAATTAGTGCGCAATAGAGGTTATATTTTTTTTGTACAATTTTAAAGTTCTCAAATTCACGTTTTTTCCATATTTTGATCAAAGATTAGTCATGTTTCAAAACTCCGAAATATCAATATTTTATATACAACTTGATATCTTTTTTTGCGGACAATAATGTCGGGTCATTACATCAAGTATACCTAAATGTTTGGATCGGTGTTTTAGGGGTTGTAAAGTGCCACGAAATAAATTTTGTTTGTTTGAATCTTGCTATCTTTAGGTTTAAGTGTTTTATTTTATGAAGTTTTGATTTAAGTGTTTTATTATTTAGTCAAGGCATTACTTTATTTCGAATGTACAAATAAAAATATTATATTAAAAAATAATTCGTCCAATACGAGAGGTTCAAAATAATTCATTACCATAAAAAAATATACATCATTCTTTACAATAACAAAATATTTAAAATAATACTTCAAGTACGAGACACTCTTCCACTACGAGAGGTTCTCCCACTACGAGACGTACTTGCACCACCATGGCCTCGTAGGCTACACAAACTCTTATCATGGCCAAACTCCTTACACGTAGAGCACCTGCGAGAGTATGTCCTATCATTGACATCCATTTGATTGTGAATCCGACTTCGTGCGTTAACGCCCAGTTTACGGATGTACTCCTTGTTAGCAACCATTGAAAATGGCTTGTTTGACCAATAAACTTGATCACCAAGTGAGTAGAAGTGGCCGGCATAACTTGATACCTTTTTCCTTTTTTCCCATTGCCTCGAAACACTTGACGGCATGAGAACACGGCATGTGGTATGTTTGCCACTTATCACAACTACACGTTCTCGTGCCCTCATAAACGGTATGTAAGTTTCCTCCCCAACCTTGGTAATAACCTTTCCGGACTTCATATACACGTTCAGCATAGTTATACTCGGTCATCTTATGCAGCTCACATTTTTTCTTGTTATGCTCCATCATTTTTTTAGGTTTTGGCATCCATCTCCCACCCTCTGCTAATATGGCTTTGGCATGCTTTGTTCTTATCACAAACCGCTCCACAACTTGCATGAAAGTCATTCTCACCATTGCAGTAACAGGTAGTCCCCGAGCAGATTTTAGCAAACCACTGAATGACTCCGAGTTGTTTGTTGTAAGCATCCCCTATCTCCTGCCTTCATCAGCATGTAATGTCCATTTTTCAACTTCGATTGTCTTCAACCAATTATATGCTTCTGGACTTACTGCCTTGATCATCTCCATCCTTACAAGCCATTTTTTTTTTGTTGATGCTCCATCGCAGCCGCCCACATCAATTTGTTTAGTGTGTTGTTTCCGAACTTCGTTTGAAAATTTGTCTTTATGTGCCTTAGATAATAGCGATGGTAAGCAAAGGGAGGCTTCTACCCCTCCAAAGTAGACATATTTTGCAATATGCCTTGATGTCGATCAGATAGCACGTATATGCCCAAACGATCCTTAATAATATACCGCCTTAAACGTGTCAAAAACATCCCCCATGTGTTGTTGCTCTCGTTAGCGGCAATTGCGAAAACAAGAGGGAATATTGACCCGTTGGCATCCATTCCTACTACAATCAGAAGCTTGGTGTCGTATACACTATATATAGGCATCCATTCCTATAGTAATCAGTAGCTTGGTGTCGTATACACTATATATATGCGTGCCATCTATGGCTATGACTGGCCGGTAGTGAGAAAAACCATCAATACATGGTTTGAATGTCCAAAACACAAAATTGAAAGTATTACCGGGCAAAAGCCTCCACTTTACAACAGTACCAACATTGAATTTTTGTAGAGCTGCCATATACCTTGATAACGTCTTGAATGAGCCCTTCCAATTTTCATAAATCATCTCAAAAGTATGACTACACCCGAGATATCCCTTTCTCTTGCTTATCGTTTTATGATATACTGTCTTAACGTTTCTAATGCAATCTTTGATGGGGATCCTGCATCTTGATACCTAATTTTGGCTCGACGTGCTTAAAATTAACGTTTTGGGGGGCCCTGATTCGTTAAAGAGCGTGAAATACATTTTTTACACATTTTTACATTTTTCGACAATTTATTAATGATTATCCTCATTTTAGGAATTTTATCAATTTATTGTCATTTTCCAAGAATCATTATTTTGCACATGTACAGCGTAATACTACCATTTTTGTGCAATTAATAATTGTTTCTTAATTTTATAGCAATACATTTTAATATCTTACACATTAATATTTATTTTTTATACTTACATTATTATTTATACATGTATTAATAAACTATATTTTAGTACAATCCATCAGTGTAGAGAAAATCGGAGCAATTAATTTTTAAACGCAAAGCAAAATTCGATCAAGTCAAGGTCTCGTCATCTTTTAAAAAAAGTTGACATTTGAGGTGATGAGTTGGGTTTTTGATCCATTAATTAATACATTTTGACACATTAGTTAAAAGAGGTAAATGAGACAAAGGGGTGCAGTCTTTTATTCTTTGGACAAAGCAAGGGGCCATTTTGCATTATAAAGGGAGGGGTTAATTTAATTTTCTACACATCTTCTATACACACACACTTTAATTTTTAGATTTTGCTTCTCCCTCTCTCTTCTAACAAAACCCCAAACACTTCTCCTCCTCTCCTTCCCTTCTTCCTCTTCACAAAAACTGCCGCCGCCTCTCCACGCCGGAGATCCGAGCTCCGGTGAATGTGTGGGTAATGAATACAATGGTGTGGAATTACGAAAGGTGGCCAAGGGCAAAATTGGAATTTTGGAAATTTTCCTTATGGATTATAATATGTAGCCAACTAGTTGGACTCAAAAAAAAAATTAGAAAACAAGGCCCAAAGAGGGAAGGCCCAACCGGCCAAGAGAGAAGTCCAAGCCCATGGACTAATTAATTTCCATGTGGAATTATAAGATCATAGTTATCCAAAGAAGGTTCAAGAAAAATCAAAAGAAATCAAGAATAAGAGAGAGAGAGGTTTCGGGTGAGCAAGGAAAAGAAAGAAAAGAAAGGAAAAAAATTTCTTGGAGCTAATCCTTGGCTCAAAAATTAAAGTCTTGTGAGATTAGTACTAAGCTCAAGGCCCTCTACAAGTTGATACAAGTATTGTGGCAAGAAAGCAACCTTAACCCCAAGTGAAGAAAGGTAAGAATTTTATGCTTTTGACATGTTATGAGAGGTGTATGTATGTTGTAGTAAGTTGAAATGAATGAAAAACATGAAAATTTTGTGTGTTGTGGTTGTATGTATGTTGGCCGAATATATGCATATATATTGCATGATTATGGTGGCTTGAATTCATGTTGTAATTTAGTTGTAGCATGATGGAAATTGTGTTAGAAATGAAAGTGGAAAGGATTAGTGAAAATTGGGAAATATAGGAGGTGGCCGTGTGGTGCTATGTTGAGTTTGGAATATGAATTTGATCTTGTTTTCATGTTAAGTGTGTTATGGTGAAATGAATGGAAAAATAATAGTCTTTGTTGTCATGGAAAAATGGTTACTAAGTTGTTGAAGGAAATTATGCAACCTTGTTATAGCTTATGTAAAAAAATGGAAATGTAAGTGTTAAGAGGCAAATTATGAGTAATGTTGATGAATTTGGAAGATGGAATTGTATAATGAACTTGTATGTTGAAGGTTAGGAGAATTGGATAAATTGTGGCTTTGATGGAAAGTTTGTAAGTTTGCATATCTTATGTATATCTTGTGAGAATGGTGTGATATGCCTCTAAATCGTGTTGTAATGATTTTGATGGATGATGAATATGAGAATAATAAGTTTGGGTTTGAAATGTAAGGTTGAAACGCAAAATGTTTCGTTATGTCGAAAGGATGGCTAGTGATGCCATATCGTATGTTTAATGCATATTGTTGTTATTGATGCTATTTCTGGGTTGTTGTGATGATGAATTGAGCCGAGCTAAGTCTCGGGGATGTCTTATATACAGAGGAAATGCTGCCGAAATTTCGGTAGGCAAATCTGTGTTAAGTTGAATTATTGAAAAGTTTGAAACTAACAAATGGTAAACTTGACCATTTCTAGATTTTGGACGAAATTGAAGTCGACGCCAAGCGAGCGTAAGGCGCTATCGAGGTATGTGAAGCATTTCCCTTTGTTCCTAGGCATGTTCTGGATGTGATAGGCTCGGCCGCGAGCCTTAAGTACGACTCCGTTCCCCGGAATTCGAGACGGAAAACCGCTCCAATTCCTTCAATTCAATTGAAGCTATTTTCTTACAAATTGCCTTTAAAGTGAGTTTTTGTACAAAACTTCCCTAAACGGAGTCGGAACACTTCCAAACGATTATGGATGACCTCATAAGGTCTATTAGCGATAATTTACATATGTTGCCTCGAGTTGGTCCGAGGCGGGCCCGCAAGGCCCGATATCTTCTGTAATACTTTAAATACTTC
The DNA here is from genome assembly GCF_019175385.1 of Lycium barbarum. NCBI lineage: Eukaryota > Viridiplantae > Streptophyta > Magnoliopsida > Solanales > Solanaceae > Lycium > Lycium barbarum. Next base: position 125,581,957 of record NC_083337.1, on the reverse strand, counting down.
CGTTTTGTCCGACTTTCTCAGAAACCATCTGAACTATTATTTTGATTATGATACAACTATTTTTATGAAATTCTTACAAAATGATTTCTGAACATCTGAGAATCTGATTCTGATAATAATCTGTCGTGCCTTCCCAAGTAGGATATAGGCGCGTACTATGCATACTATCCGTATACTCTGATTTTGACTCGCCGTTTGGCACCCTTCAGTTTGATTGAGTCTGTATGTAAGTAGTTTCTCATTTATCGGTTCGTGTCTGTCTCAATGCATTCCTTCACTGCGTCCCGGGCCAGGTTCTGTTATCGTGCATATTCCTCTGCATTGTTCACCGCGTCCCTCGGTGTGCGGGCCGGGATCTGTTATATCTGTATGATTATGATATTATGATCTGTGTATAGGGATGGCGGCCAGGATGGCATATGAGATGAGATGATCTGATCTGATCTGATTCTGTCTGTCCACCGCGTCCCGTACTAAGAGGGCCAGGTTCTATTACCGCGCCCCCAGACAGGGCCGGGATCTGTATGAATGTATGCGTGTGCCATCTGTATTTATATAAGCACCTGCCTCTGTATGATTCTGTATGACTTTGTACTACTCTGCATGCATAATTCTGTCTGACATACTTCTGTCTGTCCGTCTGAATTACGACTATGTCTGTATGTTCGTATGGATTCTGATTCTGTATGTCCGTATGGATTTTTTTTTATTCGGTACGCCCGTATGGATTCCGATTCTGTACGTCTGTATGGATACTGATTCTGCTCGTCTGTCCGTATTATGATTCCGTCTGTCTGTCCGAACCATGATTCTGTTTATCTGTGTGGAACACGATTCTGTATGTCTGTCTGGATCATGACTCTGTCCGTCAGTCTGATTTATGGTTCTGTCCGTTATATTTCTGTGACTCCGGTTCGGACTATGACTATATCTGTTATATTTCTGCTTTACATACTCGGTACATTTTTCGTACTGACCCCCGTTCGTCGGGGGCTGCGCTACATGCCCGCAGGTACAGACGCACCAGGTGATACGCCGCCAGCGTAGGTTTCTGACTCTGCTGTTTGAAGAGCTCCTTCGATCCGGAGCATATACTTTTGGTATATATCTTCTGTTCTTCCGTATGTTCTGTATGTATGTAAATTCTGGGTACGGCGGGGCCCTGTCCCGTCATATGATTCTGTATGTCTGTAGAGGCCTGTAGATAGATGTGTGGGTTACGGGTTTCGTCGGTATGTTAGCCTTATCGGCTTATATGTAAATGTCTGTATGTTCAGGTATGTATGTATATATATATATGTATGTTTGTGCACGTGCCGTATTTGTATCGACCTACTTCTGTAACTTCTGTTAAAAAAAAAAAAATCCGTATGATTCGAAAGTCGGTCGGGTAGGTATGTACGGGTACCCAGTTAGGGTACCAGTCGCGGCCCACGGGGTTGTGTCGTGACACTCTCTATCTCGTTTATGCCACAAAAAATGGTTGGCATCAACGTGAAAACCCAGATCTGGCCGGAAAGCGCAAAACTCCTGGAAAATCCATCAATATTGGCCAAAACGCGTTGGTCCGAGACCGTTGTTGCTTTTGTTTATTTATTTTCTTCTTTGCTGCATTTGTTTGGATTACTATTTTGGATCTTTAGGATATTTCTTAACTGATTGGGTTGGTTTAGGAAGTTCTCCGGCCATTTGCATGTTTTCGCCACTGTTACGACTGCTCGTAGACATATTTGAACTGTTTTGCTCTTAGCAGTGTTTTTTAAATTGATAACAAATGAAGATACCATGCTATATTTAGGATTACTGTACATTATTTTTTTGTCACAATAAATATTGGTTTGTTCCCGGAAAATACTTCCGGAGCTCAATTTTCGTCGATTTTCCAGGCCTTCCATGTACAAAAGACGGTTTTTTTAAAAAAAAAATTAAGTTTATTTCATTATATCTTTAATTCATTCGATAGTTATTTATTCTCTTACTAACACTTTTACTAAGTGTTTATACAGGTACCCGGAGATACATCCCGGAGACGACACTCGGAAGGAACCCGAAGATTTCATCGAATCACTGTTTGTATTTACTTTCCGCATTCTTTTTATATAACTGTACAAAAACATAAACTCATAGTATAGTGAAAACTTTATTTTTAGAATGACGGGTTGATATATTTATTTACTTGTCGCCTTGTTTGTTAAACTTAAAATTGTCATTCGCTTTAGGCAAGACTTAGGCCGTCAATACTTTCATAACTAGATTAAATTGACTTGGTATAAATACTTTGTTATATAAATTCACACTTTTGACGATTAGGCAAAAATAATAGTCCATCCTTTATTTTATATTCTTTATACACTCTTAATACAACTTACATTTTATATTGTTTCGTGTACACTAATACATATTTTAATTAAGTTAAATCCACGTTTTGACGCTAGGCAAATATTAAGTCGTCCATTTACAAATCTTTTATTCTTTAAAGGCATTACACATTTTCACTCATTTTTTAACCACAATTTCTTATACTTGTTTTTTTTTTTTTACCAATAATTTTTATAATTATTTTGTTCCTTATTCTTTTGATAGTATATTCATTAAACAAACACTCTTTTTAACTAAACGGTAGAAACAAGTCAAATAAACTTCACTTTTCTGAATAATTTCATTATATAAAATCCTTACACCAATGAATATTCGTAAATTATTTTTTACATTCTTTATGCACTAATATACCTAGTTATACAATTCTTTATACATTTTAGGTTTGACGTATGTCACGCCCTATTTTGAACGGGTCCAAGATAGTTTGCAACTTTACGGTTCTTCTAACTGGTTTTAAAAGGGTTAGAGTCGCCACTTTATTTTTAAGGAAAAACAGGAAACCTATATGTATTTGTGTGTCTACTCCATTTTTAGTCTACGAAACCTATGAGATTCTAGATAATGATTTTATTTACCCCGAGGGGAAGGTATTAAGCATCCCTCAGAGCCTGCCCAAAGACAGTCCTTAGACTTAGTTTAACTGAACACTAGAGGAGGATTATCTATCTGTTTATCATTATTATTACCAGTTTTCAAAATGTTATGACTTCATGAAAAGCTACACTAGGTGATAATATACTAAGTATATACAGTGTATAAAAATGTATTTATATCAAAAAAGAATATATAAAAAGAGTATAAAGAGAATGTACCTCGTAAGTATAAAAGTATATCTGTTAGTACAAAGAGTGTATATATATGTTAGTGTAAGGAATGTATAACTGAATGTGCGTCTATGTATATTAAAAGAATGTATGTATATTAAACATATAAAGAACATATTTCAAGTGTAAAAGAGTGTACGTCAAACCTAAAATGTATAAAGAATTGTATAACTAGGTATATTAGTGCATAAAGAATGTAAAAATAATTTACGAATATTCATTGGTGTAAAGATTTTATATAACGAAATTATTCAAAAAAGTGAAGTTTATTTGACTTGTTTCTACCGTTTAGTTAAAAAAAGTGTTTGTTTAATGAATATCCTATCAAAAGAATAAATAAACAAAATAGTTGTAAAAAGTATTGGTAAAAAATAAGTATAAGGGATTGTGGATAAAAAATGAATGAAAATGTATAATGCCTCTAAAGAATAAAAGATTTGTAAATGGACGACTTAATATTTGCCTAGCATCAAAATGTGGATTTAACTTAATTAAAATATGTATTAGTGTACACGAAACAATATAAAATGTAAGTTGTATTAAGAGTGTATAAAGAATATAAAATAAAGGATGGACTGGTATTTTTGCTTAAACGTCAAAAGTGTGAATTTATTTAACAAAGTATTTATACCAAGTCAATTTAATCTATTTATGAAAGTATTGACGGCCTAAGTCTTGCCTAAAGCAAACGACATGCTTTAAATTAAGCAAGCAAGATGACAAGTAAATAAATATCTTCGCCGGACATTCAAAAAAATAATATTTCCACTATAGTACGAGTTTATGTTATGTACAAGTTTAAAGAACGCGGAAAGTAAATACAAACAGTGATTCGGTCGCCTTCAGAGTGTCGTCTTCGGGATGTGTCTCCAGGTACCTATATAAACACTTAGTAAAAGTGTTAGTAAGAGGATAAATAACTATCGAATGAATTAAAGAAATAATGAATAAGCTTTTGTACATGAGAGGCCTTGAAAATCGACGAAAATTTCTTCATCGGCCAGTCAAATGTAGTAATTGGTCTATATCAGTCAAACGTACCAACAACAACAATAATAATAATAACAGGAGCAGAATAGTCCAAGGCAGCAAGAGCAATAGCAAAATGAAGCAGCAAATGCAGTAGCAAAATGGAGCAGCAGACCAACGTAAAGGTGGAAAAAGAATCAGACAACACAGCGAGCAAAACATATCCCAACATGCTCGTATGAAAATTTACAAGAAAACACAGAACATGGGGGAGCCGTGGGAGAAGACAACACAGTCACCGAAAAATTCAACTCCGGCCAGATCTGAAACGGGACAAAAGGATTGCCTGAAAACGCAAAAAATAGCCCAACAATAGCCCAACAAACAAACACAATTATACGTATACGAAAAATGTATAAAACACGAAACAAACGGGATTCGTCGGAGATGGTGGCGGAGCTCGGAATGGGGAAGGGGCTGTTTGGTTCGTGGTGTGAGGAAGAAGAAGTGGACTGGTGGTTGCTCGCGGTGGAGCTGTTTTGTTTGTTGGCTGCTCCGGTTCACCGAAGAATGAAGCTCCTCACCGGAGCAGTGACGAGGACCAAACAAAGGGGGAGGCGATGGTGTGGTGGTTTGCGGTGGAGTGGGTGAGAGAGAGGGGGAGACGAAGTGGTGCAGTGGTGGTGTGCGGGCTGTTTCGCGGTAGGTTTCCGCCGGAGCTCCGACGTTGGGAGTTCGTCGGGGTTGGCTTGGAGGAAGCTGGCAGTGGAGAGAGGTGTGGCGGAGGGAGTAGAGGGTTGTGTGGTCGGCGTTCGCCGGAGCTCGATGCTCCGGCGTGGAGGGCTGGCGGCGATTTGTGGGGTGAGGGTGAAGGGAAGAGAAAGTGTTTTGGGTTTAAAGGAAACAAAAATCTGAAATGTGACGTGTTGTGTGTGGAAAAGATGTGTTCATCAAAAAAATAATCCCCTCTATTCCTTTAAAATACAAACTAACCCCTTTTATTGTCCAAAAAATATAAAGTCACACCCCTTTGTCCCCTCAATGCTCATTTTAATCTTTGAGTTATTGTCCAATGGAGATTTCACCCTTTTAACCAATGTATAAAAATTTATTAATCAATGGATCAAGCACTCAACCCATCACCTCAAATGTCAACTTTTAAAAAGGTGACGAGACCTTGACTTGATCGAATTTTTGCTCTGCGATTAAAAATTAATTGCTCCGGTTTTCTCTGCACTGACAGATTGTACTAAAAATATAGTTAATTAATACATGTATAAATAATAATGTAAGTGTAAAATATAAATATTAATGTGTAAGATATGAAAATGTATTGCTATAAAATTAAGAAACAATTGTTAATTGCACAAAAATGGTAGTATTACGCTGTACATGTGCAAAATAATGATTCTTGCAAAATGACAATAAATTGATAAAATTCCTAAAATGAGGATAATCATCAATAAATTGTCGAAAAAATGTAAAAATGTGTAAAAAATGTATTTCGCGCTCTTTAACGAATCAGGTCCCCCCAAAACGTTAATTTTTAAGCACGTCGAGCCAAAATTAGGTGTCAACAGCTTGTCCCTCTTCGACCGGAGATGATGAAAGAGTTTTCGGACGAAGACGTTGACGTGTAGCCTATTTTGGCTCGACAAAGAATTGCTAAAAGGATATGTACGGAGAAAGAAGCCAACGTTGATAGAGCTTTGACAGTACTCTCAGTCCATCGGCAGGGTTGTGATAAAAAAAAGAATGATAAAAAGGGAAGGATTGTTCAGGGCCGAAAAAAAAATTCACGTACCCATGTCATCGCTTCCAAAATTGCCCCAGTGTCGAGCTACGAGACGCTGGAAGGGTGCAAGATTGTATACTTGCTAGGAAAAGAATGATTCTCAACCCGATGTGACCGAACTCTACATAGAGCTTCCTACATATCTCACCAATCACGAGAATCAGGTCAATGTAGTTCGAAAGGTGGTAACTAATGGATGTTGTGGCAAATTTTGATCGTCCAATCAAAATTTTGCCCAGTGTTGTTGGGGTGCTCCTAGCAAGTGTAGGACGAAGGACGGTCGTGCTCGAATTCGAGCTACCTACATATCCCTGCGATGGGAGTCTGACCGAGTGTAGTTCGGGAAAACTTGTACGGGAGGAAAATGATTTATTGCTATAGGAGCGATCGAACTCAGACCCATGGATTAAAATGGACTACAGAGTTGTGTGTCGTGATCCTGATGAAAACTTCAGGTTGTGTGTCGAAGCTTTGAATGGGGAGGAGTCCTGGATTGTGTGTGAGGACCTTGATGCATACTCTGATTTGTGTGTCGGAGCCTTGAAATGAAATGAAGTCTCCTGTTGTGTGCCGAGATCCTGATGCATACTCTGCTTTGTGTGCCAGAGCTTTGAGATGGAATACCCGTATTTGAAGGTGGGCGCCTATAAAAAATAATTAAAATACCCGTATTGGAAGGTGGGTGCCTGACTGAAAGTAAAATATCCGCATTAGAAGGTCGGTGCCTGACTGAAATTAAAATACCCGCATTATGAGGTGGGTGCCTGAACTGAAATTTAAAATACCCGCATTAGAAGGTGGGCGCCTGACTGAAATTAAAATACCCGCATTAGTAGGTCGGCGCCTGTACTAAAATTTAAAATACCAGTATTAGAAGGTGGGCGCCTTGACTGAAATTAAAATACCCGCATTAGAAGGTGGGCGCCTTGACTGAAATTAAAATACCCGCATTAGAAGGTGGGCGCCTTGACAGAAATTAAAATACCCGCATTAGAAGGTGGGCGCCTTAACTGAAATTAAAATACCCGCATTAGAAGGTGGGCGCCTGAACTGAAATTTAAAATACCCGCATTAGAAGGTGGGTGCCTGACTGAAATTTAAAATACCCGCATTAGAAGGTGGGCGCCTGAACTGAAATTTAAAATACCTGCATTAGAAGGTGAGCGCCTTGACTGAAATTAAAATACCCGCATTAGAAGGTGGGCGCCTGAACTGAAATTTAAAATACCTGCATTAGAAGGTGAGCGCCTTGACTGAAATTAAAATACCCGCATTAGAAGGTAGGCGCCTTGCCTGAAATTAAAATATCCGCATTAGAAGGTGGGTGCCTAACTGAAATTAAAATACCCGCATTATGACGTGGGTGCCTGGACTGAAATTTAAAATACCCGCATTAGAAGGTGGGCGCCTGAACTGAAATTTAAAATACCTGCATTAGAAGGTGGGTGCCTGAACTGAAATTTAAAATACCCGCATTAGAAGGTGGACGCCTGACTGAAATTAAAATACCCGCGTTATGAGGTGGGTGCCTGAACTGAAATTTAAAATACCCGCATTAGAAGGTGGGCGCCTGAACTGAAATTTAAAATACCCGCATTAGGAGGTGGGCGCCTGAACTGAAATTTAAAATACCCGCATTATGAGGTGGGCTCTTGGACTGAAATTTAAAATACCCGCATTAGAAGGTGGGCGCCTGAACTGAAATTTAAAATACCCGCATTAGAAGGTGGGCGCCTGACTGAATTTAAAATTCCCGCATGAGAAAGTGTTCGCCTAACTGAAATTAAAATACCCGCATTAGAAGGTGGGCGCCTGAACTGAGATTAAAATACCCGCATTAGAAGGTGGGCGCCTGACTGAAATTAAAATACCCGCATTAGAAGGTGGGCGCCTGACTGAATTTAAAATATCCGCATTAGAAGGTGGGCGCCTGAACTGAAATTAAAATACCCGCATTAGAAGGTGGGCGCCTCAACTGAAATTTAAAATATCCGCATTAGAAGGTGGGCGCCTGAACTGAAATTAAAATACCCGCATTATGAGGTGAGTGCCTGACTGAATTTAAAATACCCGCATTAGAAGGTGGGTGCCTGTAAAAATGTACTTGAAATGAAATACCCGCATTAGAAGGTGGGCGCCTATAATTATTATTTTTTTATGCGTTTTTTGTTGTTTTTGTTGTAAAGAATATTGGAACATGAAGAAGTGAAGAGAATCATGTCTTGACTTCAGTTGGTACCAACAATTAGTTTTGTGCATAAGAATTCTATCAATTTCTTCCCAGCTAACCGAGATTGATTTCGGGATAATTCTTACAGCTTCAAGTGGTACCTCAGACATACCTAAGTATTGACAAGATTTGTTCATCTTGCTTCAAGCAAAGGTTTTGAACTATACCTATCCTCATGTTTCAAGTGCCCTCACTAGAAAGAAAGTCCCTTTATCACACATATTTCAGTATTTTTTGAACTTTGGGACGTCTAGAGAAGTGCACTCACACTCAGAAAGATGTTCAATGCATGCAATTGTGATACCATAAGCTTGGCCGTCATGTAAGTATCCACTAATGTGAGAACCCTTGGCATAGGATCACGTAGGGCTTGTTATCGGGTTGTAATGTAGGCTTGGGAAAAGGGCAGGATATCATTTGGGTAATGAGTGACTAATCCTTCCCTGAGCATTACACTATGTCTGTGCTTGGTATTTGTGTGCTCTGACGCTGATATGCTTCGTTTTGTTATCCTTTTTTTTTGGAGTTCGGGTTGTATGCCGAGACTCTTTGGGGATTAAGAGAATGAACCTGGGTTGTATTCCCAAAGTCCTAATGTTAATTTCGGGTTGTATGCCAGAGTGTGAAAAATAAAGAGGAATAACAGGTTGTATACCCGAGATCCTGAATGATGACTGATGATTTTTTTTTTGGCTCCTTCTTGCTTTGGAGGTCGTTGTTCGTCTTTGTTTTTATGGGACTTTTGTATCTTTTTGTCATTGGAAAGTTCAGCTTGGATCTTTATCCGCGATTGCACATTTCTAGTACGCTAGCTCAGGGAGGTTGGGCCAAGAGAGGGATAGTGCATGTAAGTACTCAGAAATGGTATAGGCTTATGATGTGGTTGTCAAAGAAAAGGTTTTAGGCTCAAAGGGGGAATGCTAGGGATAATGTCATTTGGTAGGCTAGAAAGGCTTAAAGGGTCAAAGAAGGCCTACGATCCTTTCCTATACCGAGTGTCACTCATAATTTCGCCTCAACAGACATTCAAGCCAAGTTCTAGATCACAATGCAATGCAATGCAATTGAATGTTGTCTAAAGCTCACCACACAATGCACATGAAACAATGAGGTTGATTTTGTTCTTGTCTTACAAGCATGCAAGAGAATTTTTCAAGTGTCACTTAAGGTGTGAATGAGAGGTACCAAAAGAATCTATGGTTTACCACGAAGAATCTATGCACATTCCTAAATGTGTTGGTACCAACCAAGTCGAAGATATGAATCTATTTTATTTTTTTTGTATTTTTTGAATAAGGGGTAACCGAACCCAAGAAGGGTTGCCTACGTATCTCATCTTTGATGAGAATCAAGTGCGCGTAGTTCATTCAGATAGGATAGAAAGAAATAGAATATATTTGTGATTTTTGAAATTAAAGGATTTTTTTTTTTTTGAATAATGAATACCGAACCCAAAAGGGTTGCCTACGTATCTCATCAAAGAAAAGAATCAGGTGGGCATAGTTCTTGCAGATAGGATAGAAGGAAATAAAATATTTTTGTGATTTTTCAAAATAAAGGATTTTTTATTTTATTTTTTGAATAATGAATACCGAACCCAAAAGGGCTACCTACGTATCTCATCAAAGAAAAGAATCAGGTGTGCGTAGTTCATGCAGAGAGGTAAGAACAAAGAAAATATTTTTGTGACTTTCAAATAAAGATTTTTTTTTTGAATAGGGAATACCGAACCCAAAAGGGCTGCCTACGTATCTCACCAAAGAAAGGAATCAGGTATGCGTAGTTCGTGCAGATAATATATAAGAAGAGGTGCCGATTGAAGGCGAAGTTTCTAAAAATACTCCGCGCCCATCGGTAAGATTGCAATGATTGGGTACCAAACTGTTTGCGGAGCTTTGACATTACTCCTTGTCAGTTGGCACGATTATTGTATAGTTGGGGGGGAGGATTTACTTGTGTTGAACCCTTGGAGTTGAAAAATAAAGGTCGACACGCTAAAGTTCCATGGCCTATGATGCTTGGGTAAAGAAGAAAAGCTTATATCCCAGATTTTGGGACCAAAGCCAGGTGATGGTTGAGGTAAGGTTGGCATTGGCGTTGTTGGATTTTGGATTCCAAGGGGTTGATTGACGCTCTTAGAAGTCTTTTTGGAGAGCGTCTTTGAACTGCTCCAAAATAATTTTCCCAGTTTTTTATTCCGGTGAATTATTTGGAAATAGTGGGGAGACCGAACCCTTATGTAGGGTTGCCTACATATCTTGCCAGGACAAGAATCAGGTCAGACGTAGTTCGGGCAGATACGATGTTGTATGTGATTTGTATGATTTCTACGAATTGGTGATTGTATAGAACAGAAGTGAGGCTATGAACAAGAGTTTGAATCTGAAGAAAGTGTGCTCCATGGATGGGAAGAATGTACAAGATTGTATTGTATTGAAAAAGATTGGTAGAATCAAAATGATGGTTGCAAAGATTGGAAATGGGTATGTAAAATAATGTGGATGTGAGGGTGGTCGTAAAGACCAAAAATGGGTGTGAGGGTTTGGAAAGATTTCAAGCTCAACACAAGTCAACCAAAATTGTCCGATAAAGCAGACGAGGCGGAAGAAGATATGTCTAGTATATATATATGTCTAGTGTATATGTACAACTAAAGAATGTCTAATATATATGTACAACTAAAAAATGTCTAATAAATACAGTATGTGAAACAAATAAAGAATATGTAATATGCAAAAAGCATATAGCAAATAAAGAATGAAATTAATCCGGCTAGAGCAGTGATCAAAATTATACATACAACGACCTAAGAATTCTAAGAATAGATTCACCTAAACTGATAAAGAATATTCGGAAAACTGCGAGATGGCAAGTAGTAAGACTAGCCCACCAATCTCTGAAACTAAAGAGTTTGAAGAAGGTTCGGAGGAGCGCAAAAGCACAACTCGCGTGCACAATGTGTGTATGTGTACGGCCAAAGACTCAATTGAAAGTGCGATGACAGTATAAAGAAAACAGTAACATGTAGTGTCTTCAATCAAATAAGGAACACAAGTTTGGCTTTGGCTCGAGTCCTTTCAAAGATAATATTGTAGCAGTTCACGATATATACATAACAAGTAATAATAATAAAAACAAATAAATAATCACATATCCCTCAAGTGCTCACTTAAACTAAGTCTGTTAAGGTCAAAACCTAGGTAATCCCCAGCAGAGTCGTCATTCTGTTGCGCCATGTTTTGAACTGGGTCCAATATAGTTTGCAACTTCACGGTTCTTCTAACTGGTTTTAAAAGGGTTAGAGTCGCCACCTTATTTTTAAGGAAAAACAGGAAACCTATATGTATTTGTGTGTCTACTCCATTTTTAGTCCACGAAACCTATGAGATTCTAGATAAGAGTTTTATTTACCCCGAGGGGAAGGTATTAAGCATCCCTCGGAGCCTGCCCAAAGACAGTCCTTAGATTTAGTTTAACTGAACACTAGAGGGAGATTATCTATCTGTTTATCATTATTATTACCTGTTTTCAAAATGTTATGACTTCATGAAAAGCTACATTAGGTGATAATATACTAAGTATATACAGTGCATAAAAATGTATTTATATCAAGTATCAAGTATTCATAAAGAATGTATAGTAAAAAAGAATATATAAAAAGAGTATAAAGAGAATGTACCTCGTAAGTATAAAAGTATATCGGTTAGTACAAAGAGTGTATATATATGTTAGTGTAAGGAATGTATAACTATATTAAGAATATATAAAAAAAATGTAAGACTATGTAAAAATAAATATATCAAGGATATAAAGAATGTCCGTCTATGTATATTAAAAGAATGTATGTATAGTAAACATATAAAGAACATATTTCAAGTGTAAAAGAGTGTACGTCAAACCTAAAATGTATAAAGAATTGTATAACTAGGTATATTAGTGCATAAAGAATGTAAAAATAACTTACGGATATTCATTGGTGTAAAGATTTTATATAACGAAATTATTCAAAAAAGTGAAGTTTATTTGACTTGTTTCTACCGTTTAGTTAAAAAAAGTGTTTGTTTAATGAATATCCTATCAAAAGAATAAATAAACAAAATAGTTGTAAAAAGTATTGGTAAAAAATAAGTATAAGGGATTGTGGACAAAAAATGAATGAAAATGTGTAATGCCTCTAAAGAATAAAAGATTTGTAAATGGACGATTTAATATTTGCCTAGCATCAAAATGTGGATTTAACTTAATTAAAATATGTATTAGTGTACACGAAACAATATAAAATGTAAGTTGTATTAAGAGTGTATAAAGAATATAAAATAAAGGATGGACTAGTATTTTTGCTTAAACGTCAAAAGTGTGAATTTATTTAACAAAGTATTTATACCAAGTCAATTTAATCTATTTATGAAAGTATTGACGGCCTAAGTCTTGCCTAAAGCAAACGACATGCTTTAAATTAAGCATGCAAGATGACAAGTAAATAAATATCTCCGCCGGACATTCAAAAAAATAATATTTCCACTATAGTATGAGTTTATGTTATGTACAAGTTTAAAGAACGCGGAAAGTAAATACAAACAGTGATTCGGTCGCCTTCAGAGTGTCGTCTTCGGGATGTGTCTCCAGGTACCTATATAAACATTTAGTAAAAGTGTTAGTAAGAGGATAAATAACTATCGAATGAATTAAAGAAATAATGAATAAGCTTTTGTACATGGGAGGCCTTGGAAATCGACGGAAATTTCTTCATCGGCCAGTCAAATGTAGTAATTGGTCTATATCAGTCAAAAGCACCACCAACAACACCAACACCAACACCAACACCAACACCACCACCACCACCACCAACAACAACAACAACAACCAACACCAACAACCAACACCAACACCAACAACAACACCACCACCACCACCACCAACAACAACAACAACAACAGGAGCAGAATAGTCCAAGGCAGCAAGAGCAATAGCAAAATGAAGCAGCAAACGCAGTAGCAAAATGGAGCAGCAGACGCAGTAGCAAAATGGAGCAGCAGACCAACGTAAAGGTGCAAAACGAATTAGTCCAACACAGCGAGCAAAACATATCCCAACATGCTAGTATGAAAATTTACAAGAAAACACAGAACATGGGGGAGCCGTGGGAGAAGACAACACAGTCACCAAAAAATTCAACTCCGGCCAGATCTGAAACGGGACAAAAGGATTGCCTGAAAACGCAAAAAATAGCCCAACAATAGCACAACAAACAAACATAATTATACGTATACGAAAAATGTATAAAACACGAAACAAACGGGATTCGTCGGAGATGGTGGCGGAGCTCGGAATGGGGAAGGGGTTGTTTGGTTCGTGGTGTGAGGAAGAAGAAGTGGACTGGTGGTTGCTCGCGGTGGAGCTGTTTTGTTTGTTGGCTGCTCCGATTCACCGGAGAATGAAACTCCTCACCGGAGCAGTGACGAGGACCAAAAAAAGGGGGAGGCGATGGTGTGGTGGTTTGCGGTGGAGTGGGTGAGAGAGAGGGGGAGACGAAGTGGTGCAGTGGTGGTGTGCAGGCTGTTTCGCGGTAGGTTTCAGCCGGAGCTTCGACGTTGGGAGTTCGTCGGGGTTGGCTTGGAGGAAGCTGGCAGTGGAGAGAGGTGTGGCGGAGGGAGTAGAGGGTTGTGTGGTCGGCGTTCGCCGGAGCTCGATGCTCCGGCGTTGAGGGCTGGCGGCGATTTGTGGGGTGAGGGTGAAGGCAAGAGAAAGTGTTTTGGGTTTAAAGGAAACAAAAATCTGAAATGTGACGTGTTGTGTGTGGAAAAGATGTGTTCATCAAAAAAATAATCCCCTCTATTCCTTTATAATACAAACTAACCCCTTTTATTGTCCAAAAAATATAAAGTCACACCCCTTTGTCCCCTCAATGCTCATTTTAATCTTTGAGTTATTGTCCAATGAAGATTTCACCCTTTTAACTAATGTATAAAAATTTATTAATCAATGGATCAAGAACTCAACCCATCACCTCAAATGTCAACTTTTAAAAAGGTGACGAGACCTTGACTTGATCGAATTTTTACTCTGCGTTTAAAAATTAATTGCTCCGGTTTTCTCTGCACTGACAAACTGTACTAAAAATATAGTTAATTAATACATGTATAAATAATAATGTAAGTGTAAAATATAAATATTAATGTGTAAGATATGAAAATGTATTGCTATAAAATTAAGAAACAACTGTTAATTGCACAAAAATGGTAGTATTACGCTGTACATGTGCAAAATAATGATTCTTGAAAAATGACAATAAATTGATAAAATTCCTAAAATGAGGATAATCATCAATAAATTGTCGAAAAAATGTAAAAATGTGTAAAAAATGTATTTCGCGCTCTTTAACGAATCAGGGCCCCCCCAAAAAGTTAATTTTAAGCACGTCGAGCAAAAATTGGGTGTCAACAACGTACACTCTTTTACAATTGAAACATATTCTTTATATGTTTAATATACATACATTCTTTTAATATAAATAGACGCACATTCTTTATATAGTCGATATATTTATTTTGACATAGTCTTACATTTTTTTATATTCTTAATATAGTTACACATTCTTTACACTAACATGTATATACACTCTTTGTACTAACAAATATATTTTTATACTTACGAGGTACATTCTCTTTATACTCTTTTATATATTATTTTTTACTATACATTCTTTATGAATACTTGACACTTGATATAAATACAATTTTATACACTATATATACTTAGTATATTATCACCTAGTGTAGTTTTTCATGAAGTCATAACATTTTGAAAACAGGTAATAATAATGATAAACAGGTAGATAATCCCCCTCTAGTGTTCAGTTAAGCTAAGTCTAAGGACTGTCTTCGGGCAGGCTCTAAGGGATGCTTAATACCTTTCCCTCGGGGTAAATAAAACCCTTATCTAGAATCTCATAGGTTTCGTGGACTAAAGTAGAGTAGACACGCAAATACATATAGGTTTCCTGATTTCTCTTAAAAATTAGGTGGCGACTCTAACTTTTTTAAACCAGTTAGAATAACCGGGAAGTTGCAAACTATCTTGGACTCGTTCAAAATAGGGTGTAACAGAATGGAAACTCTGCTGGGGATTACCTAGGTTTTGACCTTAACAGACTTAGTTTAAGTGAGCACTTGAGGGATATGTCATTATTTATTTGTTTTTATTATTATTACTTGTTATGTATATATCGTGAACTGCTACAATATTATTTTTGAAAGGACACGAGCCAAAGACAAACTTGTGTTCCTTATTTGATTGAAGACACTACATGTTACTGTTTTCTTTATACTGTCATCGCACTTTCAATTGAGTCTTTGGCCGTACACATACACACATTGTGCACGCGAGTTGTGCTTTTGCGCTCCTCCTAACCTTCTTCAAACTCCTTAGTTTCAGAGATTGGTGGGCTAGTCTTACTACTTGTCATCTCGCAGTTTTCCGAATATTCTTTATCAGCTTAGGTGAATCTACTCTTAGATTTCTTAGGCCGTTGTACGTATAATTTTGATCACTGTTCTAGCCGGATTAATTTCATTCTTTATTTGTCACACATTCTTATTTGCTACATGCTCTTTACATATTACATATTCTTTATTTGTTTCACATACTGTATTTATTAGACATTCTTTAGTTGTACATATATACTAGACATACCTTCTTCCGCCTCGTCTGCTTTATTAGACAATTTTGGTTGACTTGTGTTGAGCTTGGAACCTTTCCAACCCTCACACCTATTTTTTGGTCTTTACGACCACCGTCACAGCCACATTATTTTTCATACCCATTTCCGGTCTTTGTACCATTGTTTTGACTTCACCATTCTTTTTTTAATATAAAACGGCCTTGTACATTCTTTCCATCTCCGGAACACACTTTTCCAGATCCGAATTCTCGTTCATAGCCTCACTTCTTTTCAATACAACCACCAATTCATAGAAATCATACAAATCACATACAAACTGTATCTGCCCGAACTACGTCTGACCTGATTCTTGTCCTGGCAAGATACGTAGGCAACCCTACATAAGGGTTCGGTCTCCCCACTGTTTCAAAATAATTCACCAGAATAAAAAAAATGGGACAATTATTTTGGAGCAGTTCAAAGACGCTCTCCAAAAATACTTCTAAGAGCGTTAATCAACCCCTTGAAATCCAAAACCCAACAGCGGCAATACCAGCCTTACCCCAACCATCACCTAGTTTTGGTCCCAAATTCTAAGATATAAGCTTTTCTTCTTCCAAGCATCGCGAGCCATGGAACTTTGGCGTGTCGGCCTTTATTTTTCAACCCCAAAGGTCCAACATAAGTAAATCCTTCCCCCCTCAATTATACAATAATCGTGTCGACTGACAAGGAGTAATGTTAAAGCTCCGCAAACAGTTTGGTACCCAATCATTGCAATCTTACCGATGAGCACAGAGTATTTTTAAAAACTCTGTAAAGGTCAGAATCCCCTTTTACCACCTTGCAAGCACACGCGGATTGTTTTTAAAGCTCCACCGACGTAGACATTCCCTCATAGCCAACCATGCCAATAAATGCAGAGTAGTATCAAAAGCTCTGCCAACGTCCAACATTTTCCTCCATCACAATCTTGTCAACGTACTGGAGTAATGTCAAGGCTCCATCTACAGTTGACCTCCTTTTTCTCGGCTGCCTGTTTGAGTATTTTTAATGCTCTGGCTGCGATCGGCTCATTTTTTCTGACTGCCTACCATAGTACTGTCCAAGATCTGAGCCTATGATTGGTCTCTTCCTGGATAATTTTTAAAGACCCGTGCCTACGATGGACACACCCTTCTGCCGTCTGTTGGAGTACTTGTAAAACTCCGCCTTCAATCAGCACCTCTTCTTATATCTTATCTGCAAGAACTACGCACACCTGATTCTCTTCTTCGATGAGATATGTAGGCAGCCCTTTTGGGTTCGGTATTCATTATTCGAAAAAAAAAAAAGTCTGAAAATTATTTGAAAATCAAAAAAAAAAAAAAAAACCTTTGTTCTTACCTCTCTGCAAGAACTACGCACACCTGATTCTCTTCTTTGATGAGATACGTAGGCAACTTTTTTGGGTTCGGTATTCATTATTCAAAAAACAAAGTCCAAAAATTATTTGAAAATAAAAAAAAATCTTTGTTCTTACCACTCTGAACGAACTACGCGCACCTGATTCTTATCAAAGATGAAATATGTAAGCAACCTTTCTTGGGTTCGGTACCCCTTATTCAAAAAATACAAAATAAAAATAAAAATTTAGATTCATATTTTTGACTTGGTTGGTACCAACACAGTTAGAAATATGCATAGGAAATAAACAAATAACAATCGATATGATGGAGAAGACTGACTTCGTGGTAAACCATAGATTTTTCTGGTACCTCTCATTCACACCTTAAGTGACACTTGAAAAATTCTCTTGCATGCTTGTAAGACAAGAACAAAACCAACCTCATTGTTTCATGTGCATTATGTGGTGAACTTTAGACAACATTCAATTGCATTGCATTGTGATCTAGAACTTGGCTTGAATGTCTATTGAGGCGAAATTATGAGTGACACTCGGTATAGGAAAGGATCGTAGGCCTTCTTTGACCCTTTAAGCCTTTCTAGCCTACCAAATGACATTATCCATAACATTCCCCCTTTGAGCCTAAAGCCTTTTCTTTGACAACCACATCATAAGCCTATATCATTTCTGAGTGCTTACATGCACTATCCCTCTCTTGGCCCAACCTCCCTGAGCTAGTGTACTAGAAATGTGCAATCGCGGATAAAGATCCAAGCTGAAGTTTCCAATGACAAAAAGATACAAAAGTCCCATAAAAACAAAGACGAACAACGACCTCCAAAGCAAGAAGGAGCCAAAAAAAAAATCATCAGTCATCATTCAGGATCTCAGGTATACAACCTGTTATTCCTCTTTATTTTTCACACTCCGGCATACAACCCGGAATTAACATCAGGACTTTGGGCATACAACCCAGGTTCATTCTCTTAATCCCCAAAGAGTCTCGGCATACAAACCGAACTCCAAAAAAAAAAAAAAGCTCCAACTTGCAAAAGAAGTCGCACAAGTACAAAAGAAAGGGACAACAAAACGAAGCAGATCAGCGTCAGAGCACACAAATACCAAGCACGGACATAGTGCAATGCTTAGGGAAGGATTAGTCACTCATTACCCAAATGATATCCTACCCTTTTTCCAAGCCTACATTACATCCTGATAATAAGCCCTACGTGATCCTATGCCAAGGGTTCTCACATTAGTGGATACTTACATGACGGCCAAGCTTATGGTATCACAATTGCATGCATTGAACATCTTTCTGAGTGTGAGTGCACTTCTCTAGACGTCCCAAAGTTCAAAAAATACTGAAATATGTGTGATAAAGGGACTTTCTTTCTAGTGAGGGCACTTGAAACATGAGGATAGGTATAGTTCAAAACCTTTACTTGAAACAAGACGAACAAATCTTGTCGATACTTAGGTATGTTTGAGGTACCACTTGAAGCTGTAGGAATTATCCCAAAGTCAATCTCGGTTAGCTGGGAAGAAATTGATAGAATTCTTATGCACAAAACTAATTGTTGGTACCAACTGAAGTCAAGACACGATTCTCTTCACTTCTTCATTTTACAATATTCTTTACAACAAAAACAACAAAAAATGCATCAAAAAAAAATTAATTACAGGCGCCCACCTCATAAATGCGGTTATTTCAATTCCAGTTCAGGCACCCACTTTCTAATGCGGGTATTTTAATTCCAGTTCAGGCGCCCACCTTCTAATGCGGGTATTTTAATTTCAGTCAGGCACCCACCTCATAATGCGGGTATTTCAATTCCAGTTCAGGCACCTACCTTCTAATGCGGGTATTTTAAATTCCAGTTCAGGCGCCCACCTTCTAATGCGGGTATTTTAATTTTCAGTCAGCCACCCACCTCATAATGCAGGTATTTCAATTCCAGTTCAGGCACCCACCTTCTAATGCAGGTATTTTAAATTCCAGTTCAGGCGCTCACCTTCTAATGCGGGTATTTTAATTTCAGTCAGACGCCCACCTTCTAATGCGGGTATTTTAATTTTAGTCAGGCACTGTTGACACCCAATTTTGTCCCGCCTCTCCTCCGAAATACCTATTTACGCTTCTAATATTTTTGGAAAATAAAAAAAAATATTTTACTATAATTATTAGCCTCTTATCAATACCGGCGTTTCACTATTCTATTACCGCACTGATTATTATTATTATTATTATTATTATTATTATTATTATTATTATTATTATTATCATTTTCGGCATTTTACGAGCTTACGCACACGCATCGCATTTATCTTTGCATAATTAAATAATAGTGTTTATTTACTGTGGATTTTTGAAATATTATTACACGGCTATTACAACGCCATTTTTTTATCTGAGCACTAATAATTGCATATTTTATATTAAGTAATATTTTAACACAAGTTATTTAAATAGGTCTTTTATTTAAATGTAGTAGCCCAATCAACTCATATTATTTTCGGACCAATTCACAAAAAACAGTCCACATTTTAACTTACCTGACACCATTTTAATTTACCAGCCCATTTTAATGCCCAATCCATATTTTAATTGTCCAGCCCACACCAATACCCGACCCGATTTGGCCCATTCTTTTAACCTAAAATCCCCCCCTCTTTCTTTTCTTTTTTCTCCTTCGTCCGCCGCCCTCCCCTGTCTCTCTTTCCTCCTCTCTTTCGCCTCTTCTCCACTCCCCCCCCCCCCTCCCCCCCCCCCCCCACCACTTGTTCCTGTTCCCCACTCATCTGCCACATCCACTTCCATCTTCCCACCACACTCCTCTGCCATCCACTCCCTTTTGTTCCCCACGTTTCTACCACTCCCATTCCACCCTGTCCCCCGCTCCTCTCTCTTTCTTCAACATAAAAACCCCTAGAATATCCCGATAAATAGTTGGGGGAATGGAAGGAAAAGAGGGGATTTTTTTGATTCAGGAGATTACCCCAAGAAATAGATGATTTTTTGATTTGGTAAAAAACCCCTAGAACCTGGAGGATTTTTGGATTGGGAAAACCCCCCAAGAACCTAGAGGATTTTTGATCAGTGAAAGCCCCCAAAGAAACTGGAGTATTTTTCGATCCCTCAAGAACTAGGTCTTCTTTTTTCAGTCACAAAAATTCCCAAAATATTGAGTTCTTCAGCTTCGAATACCTCTAAAAATACCAGTCCCTAATCGCACGAGGTTCCCTTTAAAATATCAGTTTTTCATTTTCTAGATATCGTCTCAAGCATTAAATTCTCTTCTGTTTTGCTTTAATATTTGTTTGAATCCGAGCGCGTGCAAGTTCGGATTTAGTGGTGTTCGAGGATAAATCGAGACTCCGCGCCTCACTTCGCTGCACTCGGAAAAGGTAAATAACTTCCCTTTTAGTTGGTTCAGTTTCGGTCTGGTATTTGACTGATGTTTGTGTGTTCGTATATGTTAGTTGTCACAGTTGGTTTATTTTCAGTTTAATAGCATGGTAGTCTTAGGTGTGTTCGCATCTAGCTAGCTTGGTCTCGGGTTAATAATTAGGATATCTAGAGACTTATGTTTATTTCAGGGTTTAATTTCCAGTTCAGTAGTTAACAGAGTTTATTTGTTTATGTATCGATTCAATCCAGCTAATTTCAATATTTATGTGTTCGTAAGAGTTTACCCGAAGATAATTACGCAACTAGTGATAGCATATGATAAGTCAAATTTGCAGCACGATCCTGTGTGCTTAAATAACGATTTAAAGCAAGATCCAAGTTATCTAGATTGGGTCTGATAGCTTTTAAAGCATTTATTATGGATATACAGATGAAGATGTTTAAATTTAGCTATGTGTCAATATGGTAAACTGTTGAGCTTGGGTATGGAGTTTGTTAATTTGAGAACTTAGTATGTATATATGAACTACAATAGATATGGTAAAATAAGTTGGACCTCTCTATGTGGCTAACAATATCTATCGACAACTCTCGCATTGCATACTACTGTTTTGAAAATGACAAGTATCCCACGCATTATAACATGCCTGTTTGCTTACTCGAAACAACGATGAATTTGATCTAGCTTCAACTGTTATGTCCCTGGACTGTTTTGTGAGAGGAGTTGTTGGGGTTGTCTGTATGATACAGTTTGTTGCATTTTGCTGGGTTGGTTAAATGGAGGTTTAGGTGCGAAAAGGTCAAAACTCAAAGAATGTTTTGTCAATGTTTTGCGATAAATTAAACCAGCTCGACAGGGTAGGTATTAAGATAAACCAGTGCTATACATCCTAAGTGTGAAAAGGTCTGGTGACTGTTGCCCCTATATTCGCGATATAAAATGGCTTGTGGTGTTGATTTATATAGGTCATGAAAACTGGCAGTCGTTTACTACAAGAATGGGAAACATCATGCATACCTGAGGGTATACCTGATATATGCATGAGTTATTTATTCTGGAAATTGAAACTGCTTTGCTTTATTTGTTTCTTCTGCTGCTTGGACACGTTATTGGGCCTGCATTTGTTTTCCTTTAACTGCTTTGCTGTGTATTGGCTACTGCCCATTTTATCTACTTTTTTTTGCCTGTTATCAGTTTGGCTGTAGCTTCTGTTTTGGGCTGGATATTTTCCTTCGCATAGGATAATTACCTTTGAGTTTTCCACGCATGATGATCGCATAAAATTATGTCATGTTTAACCCCTTTCCTTTCCCTGGCTGTTCTTCTATCCCTTCTGATCATCTGGTGCATGCTACTCTCATCCCGAATCCCGTGATACATATGAGTGGCGTTTTATTGAGTAGTGTATCCTTTTATGGAGTGTGATCTGTACGCCTAAGAATAATAGTATGGATATGTGTTATAGGTGAAATTTTATGTGTTACCCATGCCTAAATAAAGTCTATACTTGAGTATACATGAAGTACCCTTAGATACATCTGGCACTTTGTACGTCTTTTGGTATGCCTTTGGTGTATCGCAAAATGGCAGATGATATAGTAATATGTACCAGTCATGGTTGTTGCTTTTCTTTTTACGTATTCAAAGTATAGGCCTTGTAAATCCTCACTACCCTAATCCTTTCTTTCATTTTTTTTGTCACATGACCACCGCATACGAGTCCAAGGGATTCGTCTTCCGCATTCGGAGTTGGGCCAAGACGCAGCGAAATATCAGTTTCCTCCCTGTCCGCAGCTAGTGAAAAATAGAAAAAAAAAAAAGAAACAAAGCTCTGGGCTAAAGCCCAATGCAGATTGCAGCAGCTTTTGTTCTTTAAAATGGGTTGAGCCCATTTTAAATTATCTATTCCTCTAGTTATTTTGTGCATATTAATTGTATTATGTAACTAACTCTTTATTTGTTTTGTTCTCTTTAAGTCTATATAAATCCTAATGAATTAGTAGGTTTAGTTTAGAAAGAGGTAGTTAATTTAAGGAAATTAACATTAATTCCATAAGTTTTTATTCTCTTCTTTTCATGTTAAAACTATTTATAAGGTTTAATATTTATTTGGAATAATTGATTCGCAAAATGCCATGACTATATATTTTAAGTAAAAGGGAATCATATTTTTTATCCTAAACATTTCAAAACGTCATTAATACGCAAGTATAAACTCAAGTATATTTTATAAATAACTCTTCAAGTTTGAATCAATCATGTCTATTTTTAGCCGAGCATAATTAAATAAAAATAAAAATAAAAAGAGAAAGAAATTCGTCATCTTTGCATTCTATTTTCAAAATAAGTTTAGATTTCTTACACTATTATACGGATATAATGTCATATTGGTTAGGTTTCTCTTAAAAGCTTCTATTTACATTATATTCTACCAGTCTCATTTTTACAATAAAAATTATTATTTTAAGCTTAACAACATTTATAAGTTTTATTTTTAAGTGGACTACTATGCATTTCTTCAAGTTAGTTTAAATAGCATCATTATGTTTTCCTTTTAAAACTCTAATAATATTTACAACCTATTTTTCTTAAGATTTAAGCATTATAGTTAATCTTAATTAATTAACCTAGGTTTGGTCGGATAACCGTAGTTAGCGGATTCTAAAGGATGCCTAACCCCTTCCCTTTAGGATAATATAGAACTCTTACCTAGAATCACATTGGTTAAGCAGACTATTAACGGAGGTTTAGTTTTAACTTTACCTTAGTTAACATCTAGGTGTTCTAATTCACCGTTAAATTAATTAGGTGGCGACTCCTTAAAACAAAATAAATAGGAATCACCAAAATGTTATACTCTAAATTAACCCGGTTAAAATGGGGTGTAACAGGCACCCACCTCATAATACGGTTATTTCAATTCCAGTTCAGGCACCCACCTTCTAATGCGGGTATTTTAATTTCAGTTCAGGCACCTACCTTCTAATGCAGGTATTTTAAATTCCAATTCAGGCGCCCACCTTCTAATGCGAGTATTTTAATTTCAGTCAGGCACCCACCTCATAATGCGGGTATTGCAATTCCAGTTCAGGCACCCACCTTCTAATACGGGTATTTTAAATTCCAGTTCAGGCGCCCACCTTCTAATGCGGGTATTTTAATTTCAATCAGGCGCCCACCTTCTAATGCGGGTATTTTAATTTTAGTCAGGCACCCACCTTTTAATGCGGGTATTTTAATTTCAGTCAGGCGCCCACCTTCTAATGCGGGTATTTTACTTTCAGTCAGGCACCCACCTTCAAATACGGGTATTTTATTTTTTTTACAGGCGCCCACCTTCAAATACGGGTATTCCATTTCAAAGATCTGGCATACAAAGCAGAGTATGCATCAAGATCTCGGCACACAACACGAGACTTCATTTCATTTCAAGGATCCGACACACAAACCGGAGTATGCATCAAGGTCCTCACACATAATCCAAGACTCCTCCCCATTCAGAGCTTTGGCACACAACCCGATGTTTTCATCAGGGTCCCGACATACAACTTTGTAGTTCATTTTAATCCATGGCTCTGAGTTTGGTCACCCCAATAGCAATACATCATTTTCCTCCCCAAATCATTTTCCCGAACTACAATCGGTCTGACTCCCATTTCAGGGATATGTAGGTAGCTCGAATTCGAGCACGACCGTTCTTCGTCCTACACTTGCTAGGACCATTCTAACAACACTGGGGCAAAATTTTGGTCGGACGATCAAAATTTGCCACAATATCTATTAGTTACCACCTTTCGAACTACATTGACCTGATTCTCATGATGGACGAGATATGTAGGAAGCTCTATGTAGAGTTCGGCCACATCGGGGCGAGAATTATTCTTTCCCCAGCAAGTATGCAATCTTGCACCTCCCAGCGTCTCGTAGCTCGACATTGGGGCAATTTTGGAAGTGATGACGTGGGCACGGAAATGTTTTTCTGCCCTGAACAATCCTTCCCTTTTTATCATTTTTTTTATCACAACCACGCCGACGGATGGAGAGCATTGTCAAAGCTCTATCAACGTCTGGCTTCTTTCTCCGTACATATCCTTTTAGTAATTCTTTGTCGAGCCAAAATAGGCTACACGTCAACGTCTTCGTCCCAAAACTCTTTCATCATCTCCGGGCGAAGAGGGACAAGTTGTTGACACCTAATTTTGGCTCGGCGTGCTTAAAATTAACGTTTTAGGGGGGCCTGATTCGTTAAAGAGCGCGAAATACATTTTTTTACACATTTTTACATTTTTCGATAATTTATTGATGATTATCCTCATTTTAGGAATTTTATCAATTTATTGTCATTTTCCAAGAATCATTATTTTGCACATGTACAGCGTAATACTACCATTTTTGTGCAATTAATAATTGTTTCTTAATTTTATAGAAATACATTTTAATATCTTACACATTAATATTTATATTTTATACTTACATTATTATTTATACATGTATTAATAAACTATATTTTAATACAATCCATCAGTGTAGAGAAAACTGAAGCAATTAATTTTTAAACGCAGAGCAAAATTCGATCAATCAAGGTCTCGTCATCTTTTAAAAAAAGTTGACATTTGAGGTGATGAGTTGGGTTTTTGATCCATTAGGTAATACATTTTTACACATTAGTTAAAAGAGGTAAATGAGACAAAGGGGTGCAATCTTTTATTCTTTGGATAAAGCAAGGGGCCATTTTGCATTATAAGAAAAGGGAGGAGTTAATTTAATTTTCTACACATCTTCTATACACACACACTTTAATTTTTAGATTTTGCTTCTCCCTCTCTCTTCTAACAAAACCCCAAACACTTCTCCTCCTCTCCTTCGCTTCTTCCTCTTCAAAAAAACCGTCGCCGCCGCCTCTCCACGCTGGAGCTCCGAGCTCCGGTGAACTCCAACCCACAGCCACAACGACACCACAGCCCTCTACTCTCACTGCCCCACTTCGTTTCCCTCTCTCTCCTCCCATCGCCACCGCTGCTCTGACCGCCGCCAACCACCACGAAACCACCATAACCCCCCCCCCCCCAACAACCCCAACGAACAACGTCACTACTCCCTCTCGTCCTCGTCTCCATCGCTGAACCGGAGCAGCCAGCAACCAAACCGCCACCATCAACCACCGCAAACCAGCGCAAAACCGCCACGAACGAAACATCACTACCAACCAACAACACCACCAAAGCTCCGACGAACCCCCAGCCCACAACACCACCATTTTCCTCTCCTCTACCCACTTCGCTCCCCCCCTTCACTGCTTCTTCCTCCCATCTCCACCACTGCTCCGACCAAACCACGCCGGAGCAGTCCCCACATAAACTCCGACCTGACCTTAACCACGACCCCATTTTCCCACCATACAACCCTTCCCCTTCCACTCTTCTCCACCAGCCTCGCCACTGCCAGCCCATCCATGCCGGAGCTCCGAGCTCCGGTGAACTCCATCAACAACACCACCAACACAACCCAAACACAACCAGTGACCAAAATAAAACACTAACGAGCAACCCTTTTCCCCACTCTCTCTATCTCGTTTATGCCACAAAAAATGGTTGGCAACAACGTGAAAACCCAGATCTGGCCGGAAAGCGCAAAACTCCGGGAAAATCCATCAATATTGGCCAAAACTCGTTGGTCCGAGACCGTTGTTGCTTTTGTTTATTTATTTTCTTCTTTGCTGCATTTGTTTGGATTACTATTTTGGATCTTTAGGATATTTCTTAACTGATTGGGTTGGTTTAGGAAGTTCTCCGGCCATCTGCTTGTTTTCGCCACTATTACGACTGCTCTTAGACATATTTGAACTGTTTTGATTGTTTTTCTCTTAGCAGCGTTTTTAAATTGATAACAAATGAAGATACCATGCTATATTCAGGATTGCTGTACATTATTTTTTTGTCACAATAAATATTGGTTTGTGCCCGGAAAATACTTTCGGAGCCCAATGGTACTATTATTGACGGAAGACATTATTACCTTCATGGCCGATGAAGAAATTTCCGTCGATTTCCAAGGCCTCTCATGTACAAAAGACTGGGTTTTTTTTTTTTTAATTTTAAGTTTATTTTGTTATTTCTTTAATTCATTCGATAGTTATTTATTCTCTTACTAACACTTTTACTAAGTGTTTATACAGGTACCCGGAGATACATCCCGGAGACGACACTCGGAAGGAACCCGAAGATTTCATCGAATCACTGTTTGTATTTACTTTCCGCATTCTTTTTATATAACTGTACAAAACATAAACTCATAGTATAGTGAAAATTTTATTTTTGGAATGACGGGTTGATATATTTATTTACTTGTCGCCTTGTTTGTTAAACTTAAAATTTTCATTCGCTTTAGGCAAGACTTAGGCAGTCAATACTTTCATAACTAGATTAAATTGACTTGGTATAAATACTTTGTTAAATAAATTCACACTTTTGACGATTAGACAAAAATAGTAGTCCATCCTTTATTTTATATTCTTTATACACTCTTAATACAACTTACATTTTATATTGTTTCGTGTACACTAATACATATTTTAATTAAGTTAAATCCACGTTTTAACGCTAGGCAAATATTAAGTCGTCCATTTACAAATCTTTTATTCTTTAGAGGCATTACACATTTTCACTCATTTTTTAGCCACAATTTCTTATACTTGTTTTTTGTTTTTTACCAATACTTTTTATAATTATTTTGTTCCTTATTCTTTTGATAGGATATTCATTAAATAAGCACTCTTTTTAACTAAACGGTAGAAACAAGTCAAATAAACTTCACTTTTCTGAATAATTTCGTTATATAAAATCTTTACACCAATGAATATTCGTAAATTATTTTTTACATTCTTTATGCACTAATATACCTAGTTATACAATTCTTTATACATTTTAGGTTTGACGTACACTCTTTTACAATTGAAATATATTCTTTATATGTTTAATATACATACATTCATTTAATATACATAGACGCACATTCTTTATATCCTTGATATATTTATTTTTACATAGTCTTACATTTTTTTATATTCTTAATATAGTTACACATTCTTTACACTAACATGTATATACACTCTTTGTACTAACAGATATACTTTTATACTTACGAGGTACATTCTCTTTATACTCTTTTATATATTCTTTTTTACTATACATTCTTTATGAATACTTGACACTTGATATAAATACATTTTTATACACTGTATATACTTAGTATATTATCACCTAGTGTAGCTTTTCATGAAGTCATAACATTTTGAAAACAGGTAATAATAATGATAAACAGGTAGATAATCCCCCTCTAGTGCTCAGTTAAACTAAGTCTAAGGACTGTCTTCGAGCAGGCTCTGAGGGATGCTTAATACCTTTCCCTCGGGGTAAATAAAACCCTTATCTAGAATCTCATAGGTTTCGCGGACTAAAGTGGAGTAGGCACACAAATACATATAGGTTTCCTGATTTCCCTTAAAAATTAGGTGGCGACTCTAACTTTTTTAAACCAGTTAGAAGAACCGTAAAGTTGCAAACTATCTTGGACCCGTTCAAAATAGGGTGTAACACTGCACAAGTTTAAACAAACAACATTTAGCAATGATAAATTAATTGATGTAAGAATTATAATTAACTAGGTCGAATAGGTTACCTTGGGGTTTCGGCAATGTCTTTAAGTAACACTTGAGCAATCATATTTGTATCTAAATTAAAATGTTCTGTTCGATTCTCTCCCATATCACAAGTGTGATGTTGGTGGAATTTTGTGATAACCCACATACCATCAGGCTTAACAATTCCCCCAAGCATCCATTGACAACCTTGATATTGTCGTCTACAAACTAGTCTCCATATTTTTCTGGTTGAATCATCAACCCTATACTCCCTCATTTCCTTATAACTATAAATTTTGACTGCCCTTTGCAATGCCGTTTTTGATTCGAACATCATGCCATTTTCAAGGTGGCAATCATCATTTATAAGATCGGCCGGTTCTTTCCACATTTTTTGACGACTTTGATGATCTTCTCTGGTGAAGACAAAGGCATCCGGACGACCTTGAAGATTGTCAAGATATGGAATATGGTCAGAATGCGACTGCATTGAGCTTTCAGGAGTTGGGTTTTCCGGCATTGGACTTTGCATTATTTCTATTAAATTTGCTTGCTGCATACCGGATTGAATATTGACCTCTTCGTCGTCATCATCATCATCATCATCGGTTACTTCTGCATTATTCGGTAATTCTTCGCTATCACTTGATGATGTCTCACAATAATTTGGACAACCATCACCATTTAAGAAAGGCCTTTTCCTACACGAAAAGTAACATATTTTAAATACCAACATGAAATATATATGGATTATTTAATATCAAGGTGATGAACCTACCGATATTGATCAATATTGTCATGGTTTGGAGAAAGATCAACTCCACCGAACTGAGAGGATTGCCCAAAATCAACAATCATCACCACTAGCGAGTTTTGTGAATAATTTTCACTGTAAGTTTGATTAAATTGCTGGTTTGGAGAAAGATCAACTCCACCGAATTGAGAGTTTTTCCCAATATTACTCATATCAGGAAAAAATGAATATTTACCAATAAATAAAATAAACACGTGCCACTACACAAAATACTTAAATTAAAAATGGATATTTACCAATTTTCACTGTAAGTTTGATTTAAATTGCTGGCTTAGAGTTTCTAATGGCACTTGACCACTCAAAATGTCTCTATAAGAACTAAAGTTCCCATAAGTGTTACCATGAGTAGGCTGGACTTGAGGGACTTCTAGAAGTATCTTTTCAATATACATTTCAAGAACATTAATAGCCACTAAATCTCTATATTCTTCCGGCGCCCTCAAAAAATCCCTCAAAGAGTCATCATCATTGATATTCCACACACCATAAAACACTAAACCTTGTGAAACAGTGTGTGGATATCTTCCTATTACAGATAATCCATACTGAGTGGGATTAGTTTCCATTTTTTTGTGTATGTAATTGACTAATGTTTCATAATTCAAGGTTGTTGGAAACTTTACATGGGTTTGTGGTTTGATACTATAAATAACGGTATTATTGTCATCAAATATACTTCCGTCCCAAAATAAAGAAACCTTAACAGTTGAAGGAGGAGAAGACATTTGTTCTCTGAAGTTTATTTTTTTCAAGAACTTAACAGACTTAAACTTACGAAATGGATGAGTTTTTACCGCATCCAACATTCATATTAAATAGAAAAAAACTTGAGCACAAAAGTGAACACGCAAAAATGAACATTTAAAAATGTGGGATTAAGCCCTATTGCGTATTGTTTTCCTGCGCAATAGGGGTAACTCCTTTTGCGCATGAAAACACTGCGCAATAGGATAATACTCCTGAAATAATGCAGCATTGTGTTGTCAAATCAAGCATGGTGTGTCATAAAAAGCGGTCAATAATGCAACATTTTGTTGTCAAATCAAGCATAGTGTTCTAAAACTCATATTTTGCGCATTGAAATGTTGCGCAATATAAGTGTGTCATAAAAGGGGGTCAAATATTACAACATAATGTTGTCAAATCAAGCATGCATTCTGAAAAATCATATTTTGTGCATTTAAATGTTGCGCAATATAAGTTGGTCATAAAAAGCGGTCAAATAATGCAGCATAGTGTTGTGAAATCAAGCATGTCATTCTAAAAACTCATATTTTGCGTATTTAAAGATTGCGCAATATAATTTAGTGTCATATAAAGCGGTCAAATAATGCAACATTATGTTGTAAAATCAAGCATAATGTGTCATATAAAGTAGTCAAATAATGCAACATTGTGTTGTCAAATCAGACATAGTATGTTATAAAAGCGGTCAAATAATGCAGCAGTGTGTTGTCAAATCAAGCATGTCATTCTGAAAACTCATATTTTGCGCATTTAAATGTTGCGCAATGTAAGTTAGTGACATATAAAGCAGTCAAATAATGCAACATTGTGTTGTCAAATCAAGCATAGTGTTGTCAAATCAAGGAGTAGTACATAACATGATTGACGAACAACTAGCATTCACATTAAACGAATTATCATGTCATTCTATACCCAATTTGCTGATATTGGTTCTATTACATGTTTTATCTCAGCTGACATATTTGAAGCAATGGGTACGACATGGGAACTAGATGATGATTTTAAATACTCAAATAACCCGAACAACAGATTCAATCGAGAACACAATAATACAATGAGAGAGAAGTGAGATTGGCGTGTCAGGGAGGCTGTAGCACTGGAACAAAAGTTAAGGTCATTAGGGCTTAAGAGCCAAAAAAAAGTGTTATGTCAATGCCTCGTGGCACTCCACAAGAGTTGAATTTTGCTCTTAACCGTTTTCGCGAAGAGAACAATCGGATGAAAATACATTGCCTAAGGGTAGAATATGGTCAACATGGTTACGTAAGATTCAAATCCAAGTGGGATTCGGACAGTGAGATGTCCGATGAAGATTAATATTTTTTTTAATAATAAAGTAAGTAGGTAGGGTCATAATGACCACCCCCGAGGATGCTTGGGGGTTTGCAACTATACAAGTAGCCTTTCATTTGTTATTAGACTACAACATATTCAATGTCGAGTAGTAGAAATGTAGATTGGTCTTTATTGCTTCCAAATGATTCGAATAGCAGTGGTGATGATAGTTCAAATCATAGTAGCTCTTCCGGTGAAACAAGTTTTCTTGATAGCAATGATTTCAGACTATACGATTTGAAACCCCACCTTCTTATAGAGCGTAATGATGATTTTTGTCGCGTGAATTATTCAGATCCACGAAAATATTATTGCAGGTTACGCCGAGAATGGGCATATCGACATGCCGAATCAGAACGTCTTGTTCATGACTTGAAAAATCTCAGTGCTCAAATCCCAACAAGGTACTCAATGACCATGCCTCGAATAGGTCTAGAAACTTGCGAGCTTGCCGTGCAAAGGATTAGAAAAGAAAATAACAGAACGCTAGCAAGACGTTATAGATTTTACATGTTAAAGTTGACCGAAGAACAAGCATCATCAACAGGTAGAGAATTAACATCTACAGAAAGAAAATATGTCTTAAGAAACCCAAAATATTGTTCTGAGGACAATATTGAGGACTTTTATTCTGATGATGATTAGGGGTTATTTTGGTTCACTCTCTTAGATTTTGGGTCATTTAAGTTTCAGACTCATGCGGTTAATTTGTATTTTTAGTTTATGATGACGTCATCAATTTGAATATTTTTAGTATGTTTTTAATTTGCTTTGATTGTTATAGTCTATTATTACAGAATTTATATAAGCTTCTTAGAGTTAATAATACATAAAAAGTTCAACAATTCACAATTTAAAAAAAAGAAAAACACAAATTAATTAGTATATAAAGGGTGCGAATTATATAATAAATGAAAAACGTGCAACTAGTAAAAACAAAGTACATAAAAATAACAAACTAAATAGAAAATACAGAAAAATAACAAAAAAATACATAGAAATAATAAACTTAATAAACAAAATACATAGAAATAATAAACAACAACAAGATAGCACAAATAATCTTTCAAAATTTCAGTTTTTCTTTCAAAGCATTTTTCTCGTGTTGAGTGCCTCTAAGGTTAGCCTTGAAAAAACTTTATTTTTCTTTGGATTCTTTTAACAAGACCTTCAAAAGGTCAATTTTTTCTTGAGCTTCCATAAGCTTAAACTACAAGTCAAACCTCATGGTAGCTCTAGTGATACGTGAGGTCACGATATCTCTATCAACAAGAGGCTTTTTAAACTTCGCCGCCACCGTTTTATCCACGGGAATACTATCTTCCCAATGAAAATGTTTGCAACCGCCCATATCCTATAAACATTACAAGAAAATTAGTTTTTTAAAGTAAAATATGTAGATAATGTGAACAAAATTTAAACCCTAAAAAATTGTGAAAACACTTACTTCGGACACTTTACAACGCCAAAAGCGATGCCCCGGATTATCTTGAGTCCTTGATGTTCTTAGCTTACAATAATGACCACATTCATAAACATCGGGTTCTATAACAAAGTTTGATATTTCAGAGCTTTGAGACATGATTTTAGGGGTATCTTAAGTATGTTGAGAGAGTGAAAATGGAAGAAGTGAAGAAGAGTAACTTGAAAAAATGAAGCCGGTGGGTTTTTTATTAAGCACCATTGCTCACTAATTTGGTGCGCAAAGGGTAGTTTGGTTACTTTTTTTTTTACTGGGTTATTTTGGCTTCCGAACCCACTTTTTGGGTCATTTAAGTTGCAAACTCCTATTACTACTATATCTCAATCTTGAACTAGCTGTGGTTAGTTATATAAATCCTCATTATCCATTCCACTCAAGTAAATCACATAATATTCTAATAATCAATAATTTCTCTTTTATTACCAATCATATATAGGCTCCCTACATTTTCTACTAACATATAAATATAAAACTTACAACGAACAATATTACAAAGAAAAGGAGTCAATTTAAGAAAAGGAGTCAATTTTTTTGTTTCGCAAAGCTATTCATTCTAATTAACAGAAATTAAACCAGTATTAGCACCGCCACCTAATTAAATTGTCAAAATATAAACATTCTGCAGTCTGATTAAAGAAAATCACGATTGACCTACAACTAATTTCAGCATGTTTGACTAAAGGTCTCATTGACAAAATTAAAAAAAGAATACAATTTTGATAGTAGCGTATAAATTTCACACTTGTTTGATGTTTTTTAACCGGGTTAAATGGTATGAGATATGGGTTGGTTAGTTAAATGGGTTTGGGTTTGGATTGAGTTAAATGAGATTGATGAGTTATATAAATTTATTATTAAAAAAATAGAATTTATGTGACATGACATGCCAATTAAGAGAGAAAGAGGGTGTTGTGTGTCTAATATATTTTGAGAAAAATAGTAAAAGGTGGGTGATATTCTAGTCTTAAAAGAAACAAAAGTGATATTAATAGATAATTCTCAATACATGGGTGACGGAATTTACTCTGCATTTTTGTGCTCACACCTCTTTTAATTCAAATTCAAAATGCAGACCAGATAATAATAATAATAATAATAATAAAAAAAGACAACAAAAAGGAAATTATAAATTCAAAGGTCCTCCCTGTTCCTGTATATATATATATAGTTGTCTACTGTCTTAACGCGTTCAACAGACTGTAGAGAGAGAAAGCTAGCAAGCCGGCCTTCCTCATTTGCTTTTCAGATCCATCTCTGTTATACTCTTTCCTTTTGGGTAAGCTAATCTCTGCTTAATCAGATCTTGTTTTTTTTAATCTGCTTGCTTTGTAGCGAAGATAATCGAAGTTCTGCTTTGAGATCTATAATAGTAACTGCTGTAATTCCTCATGTTCTTTTGTATTACTTTTTGTTGTTGTTCTAGTTTGTTTTCCTGATTTGTCTTATAAGTGAGTATAAGGTTAGATTTAGGGGGTTGTATTTTGGCGGAATTTTCCAGATCTGTTGTTATTTTCAAGTTGATCTGCTCTCACTTTTCCTAGATCTATTATTTTTTTTAGAGATAATGCTCAAAAATACACCTCAAGTATCACTTTTTTGCGAGTTTCCTACCTGAACTATTTTGATAAATTTTTGGTTAGAGATAATGGTTAAAAACATACCTGAAGTATCATTGAGTTTCTTACCTGAACTATTTTAATAAATAGTTGGTGATAGTTCAGGTAGGAAACGCAAACACCTTATAGTTCAGGGGTGAAACTCCCAAAAAAGTGATACTTTAGGTGTGTTTTTGACCATTTTCTCTTATTTTTACTATTGAATGCGATTGAAAGTTCAAAGCTACCTTCTTGTTGTTGTATACTTGGACTATATCCATTGTTTGGCTTTAGGATCTCTGCGTACTCATTTTGGTTACCGGAAAATTTAGCTGAACTGAGAATGAATATTGAACATTGAGGAATCATTTTCTGCTGGTATAAGGAAAAACAAACCTACTTTTTATGATGATAAGTGTTTAGTATTGTATTCAATTGTATTTGCCTTACGAGCTCTAAATTGTCCGGGGTTTAGACCATTTCATATCTCTAACTTGCAAGTGAACTGTCTATGACTAAAGACGTTTATGTTGAGTTTCCAATCAATCTGTATCGGGATGTCATTTTATGTGTTGATACCGTAATGTATATATTTTGTTAAGACAAGTGTGAATTTTTGACAAGAAGCATTCAACTCATACCAGGAGTGCTCATTTGACTTTCTTTTATTTCAGTTGAATAAAAATGGCAGATGGCGAGGATATTCAGCCCCTTGTTTGTGACAATGGAACTGGAATGGTTAAGGTAGTCTTAGTTGACTATTGTTTTTACAGGACATAATCGTGATAGATAACAGTTCAATGTAAGTGAACTGCATATTCTTTTTTTATGAGTAATTTGTGTTTGAAATGTAGGCAGGATTTGCTGGTGATGATGCTCCTAGAGCAGTGTTTCCCAGCATTGTGGGTCGTCCCCGGCACACTGGTGTTATGGTTGGAATGGGACAGAAGGACGCCTATGTGGGTGATGAAGCTCAATCTAAGAGAGGTATCTTGACCTTGAAATACCCGATTGAGCATGGTATAGTGAGCAATTGGGATGATATGGAGAAGATATGGCATCATACTTTTTACAATGAGCTTCGAGTTGCTCCAGAGGAACACCCTGTTCTCTTGACTGAGGCACCCCTTAATCCTAAGGCCAATAGAGAGAAGATGACCCAGATTATGTTTGAGACATTTAACGTTCCAGCTATGTATGTTGCTATCCAGGCCGTGCTTTCGTTGTATGCTAGCGGTCGTACCACTGGTTCGTACTAGTCCTTCCATGATCCAACTTTCTGTGCCTGATGAAATAACTGTGTTCGAAGTTTGACTTAATAAATTGTTTTTGACAGGTATTGTGTTGGACTCTGGTGATGGTGTGAGTCACACTGTCCCTATCTATGAAGGTTATGCTTTACCGCATGCCATTCTTCGTTTGGATCTTGCTGGTCGTGACCTTACTGATAGCTTGATGAAGATCCTCACTGAGAGAGGTTACATGTTCACCACCACTGCTGAACGGGAAATTGTCCGTGATATGAAGGAAAAGCTTGCGTATGTGGCTCTTGACTACGAACAGGAACTTGAAACTGCTAGGAGCAGTTCCTCCATTGAAAAGAACTATGAATTGCCAGATGGACAGGTTATCACCATTGGTGCTGAGAGGTTCCGTTGCCCAGAAGTTCTCTTCCAACCATCAATGATCGGAATGGAAGCTGCGGGTATCCATGAGACTACCTATAACTCCATCATGAAATGTGATGTAGATATTAGGAAGGACCTCTATGGTAACATTGTTCTCAGTGGTGGCTCCACCATGTTCCCTGGTATAGCTGATAGGATGAGCAAGGAAATCACTGCTTTGGCTCCAAGTAGCATGAAGATTAAGGTTGTTGCACCACCTGAGAGAAAGTACAGTGTCTGGATTGGAGGATCCATTCTTGCATCCCTCAGCACATTCCAGCAGGTGAGCTTTATTCTTCTTTGCATTGATTGTTCTCTATTACAAATTACATTTACTAGTTAGACTGAATATGTGTTGTCTTTGTGCTTGATCAGATGTGGATCTCAAAGGGAGAGTATGATGAGTCTGGTCCTTCCATCGTCCACAGGAAGTGCTTCTAAGGTGCTGTTATATGTACTTAAAGTGCAAGTTTCCTGTTTGTTTTCCCGGTTTTGCTATTATGTCCCCAGTAAATTTGGTTTTGCTGGATGGAGAAGTTGGTGGTGGGGCTTTGGATGCATGGTAACAAACAACGAATTGCCAGTATATCTCATGTTTCAATTTGATGTGGTTAATGTTGTCTACATACTTGTGAGGTGCCCCATGCATTGCCCTTTTCTGTCTGGTACCATTGCTTGGTCGAAGTCTCTTTTTTAGGTTGTTTGTAGTTGGAGGAGAGTGATTGTGATGTTTTTTCCTTGTCTTTTCTCTCATTTTCTCCTTTATCTGATTTCGCTCTTTTGTGGTTCTTTCTTTTTCTTGGAAACAATAATGTCAATATTTATTGAATGAGAAAATTCCTATATTATATATCAGTTTGAGGAATCACTATTGTTTGTGGATGCATGAAGTCAACTTTATATAGGCAATCTTTTGTATTCTATTGTTGCTGTGTAGGATGTGGAAGTGATATTCTCTTTCTCTGTTTGGCATTTTGCAGCAAACGTTTTGAGGCTGTAAAATATTAATAGCAGATCACCCTTGGATGAGGGGTCTCCACATTGCCTGTTATAAATTTGTTTCTTTTCATAAATACACAGTATATATCTATTGATTTGACCTTTTGTTTTAGGACAAACCTACTGTGGGATCGGAGGGATTTTTCAATTTTTTTTCATGAGTTTATTGATGGTTAGTTTAACTTAGTTTAAATGGCCTGTATGCCCTCGCGCTAAACTATTTTGATTATACAAGCAACGATAAGTTATATTGCAAGACAGAACGAAACCAAGACTTGATGCATCTTCTTTCCTTTTATGGAAGATAATGTAAATTTGGATACTAGGACACGTTAAGTAGGGAACTTGATGGAATGTTTTAAGGATCTAAAAGGGGATAGGCTTTGTAACTTGTGCTTAGGAGTGTGCCATTTGCTTGGGCTGCAAAACTTCAATTCTCCCTAATGTAGTTTTCAATTTTGAATTGTTAAAAAAGTTTGAATACAAGATATTTCCTTTAAGTTGGATGGTTTCCAATATCGAATTATTTAAGTTATTGTGAGTTTGCATGGAGAGAAGAAGGCGGGTTGGATCTTTTTGATTATTAGAGAATACAAAGCAGAATAAGAAAGCACATCTTCTTTTTCCTTTTTCTTCTTGCTGGTGTTTCTTACATCTTTGATTGCGGGGGTTGTAGTCTCCTCTCTATATACCATTCAGGTATTTAAACAACATATCAGGATTCGATACACTTATTACTATAACATAGGAAGTCTTCTCTTTGGGTGTGCTTGGTATGAAGGAAAACGTTTTTCATGAAAAAAAGTTTTCTAGGAAAGTCGGTGGTGTTTTACTTATTTTCTTGTGTTCGGTACATAAGCAAAATATATTATCAAAAATGTATTTGTACATAATCTAGATAAATATTAGTATGAAATTTTGGGGTTGGGTGTAGGGGTGTGGGGTGGTGGGGATAGAGGGGCTACAAGCAATGAAGATGAGTTGTGTAGGGTGGGAAGGGCACAATCAGTGTGGAAAGTCATTTGTGGGACTTGTTTCGAGTAGGGAATTTTTTTTCCTCATTTTTAGGAACTGATTTTCCAATAAAAAATGTTTTTCAAAATTTTTTTGACTAACCAAACATGAAAAAGATTAAAAAACACTCTCTTCATACCGAACACACCCTCAGGCTCTTAATTTTTCCCTTGAACGTGCATACCACAACTTAAAAGTGGAAGAAAAACAGAAGACAAAAATATACAAGGAATATATAATCCGTATCTCTTTATCACTTTGTCACACGTGGTCTGTCAAACTAAGGAATAATGTCACGATCCAATTTGGTTAAACAGCGATGACCAAATTGATTAATATTTTAATAATCAATCATAAATTTTGATTAATATTTTAATAAGTTATTATAATATTGTTTATGTCTTTTTTAAATATTGATCTTATAATGTTAAGTTAATCTAATGTAATTTAATTTTAAAGTTTAGTCATATTTGTTTACCCTGGATTTAGGTAATCAATTAAATTTGTGAGTGTAGTGTAGGATATGTGGATAAATTTTAATCTATTTTGGGTTAATATGAAACGTATAAGAACCCGTGTGTAAAGGAAAGAATATGTATATGAATATATATATATCAACAACTTGAGACTAAGATGTAAACGTTGATGATTAGAGCTAATATGATATTGAAAGAAAGATTTTAACTCCACAGATTCGGGCTAAAGAGAAAGAAAGACAATGCTTTAATGTATTTTTTGCTATTACAATATTCTAGATCTTGAGAAGCCAACCCTTAAAAGTAGGAAAATGCCCCCTATTTATAGTTTTGCCTTATGGGCCTTGCATACAATATAAAACCCTTTTAGATTAAAGAAAACCCTAAAAGGATAAGATTGGGTCGTATGGTTTGACACCCGTACGGTTGTCGGTACAATGTGACAGAACGATCTTGACGCATGGCAATTTTGTAACTGATTAACCGGACTAACAGCCACGATCAACCCGGTCATAGAGAAACCGAACTAACGACCACGATCAACCCGGTTATGGAGAAACCGGACTGGCTGTGATGCGGAGTACGGTCCGGAGATACCGGACCAAACAAATTTGCTTCTCCTTTCTCAGATCAGCCGCAGCTGGAGCAATTCCACCAGTCCGAAGGAAAGACTCGGTACTCATGCCTGTCTCTTCTTATCCCCAGTCCCCGGTCTTGCATACATCCAGTTTTTACCGTATACAGATAGTTCCCACACTTCCCGGACCGTAGTTTTATCGGAGTAACGGGAAGTGGATGAGTCACCAAACCGGCGGTTTCATAAGCTCATTCTTATATTTTCATTTTGGCGGGAACAGTTATATCACGTCCCTCTGCCATCAGCCACGTGTCTCATCCCGAACGGTCAACTTCGGTAACCGCCGTAACGCACGTCGTTTCAAATCACGTCTCATTAACTTTTAGACACATGGCATCCCCCGGTTGGCCAACCGCTACAGTTACCACGCCTATATAAGGTCATGCACCCCTTCATTTCACCATTTTACTTCTTCATTTTCTCACTTCTTCACTTCTGATCATCTTCATCTCATATTTTCTGCTGATTTCAACCGTTTTCATCCTTCAACTTATTGCTTATATTGATTGTAAGAAAATCAACTTTGCCAACCTTTCCTCTGCTGCTTTTCGATTGAAAGTGCTAATTTGTTTCTTCTCTCACTTTGCCATTTTGAATTTTTTCAACTGCTTCTTTACCCTCTCTTATTTTTTAACTTGTTTCTTCTCCCTTATCGAATTCACCAAATCTCCTTTTCCACATCTTCCAAATGTCTGTCAACACCGAAACCACCTCCCAGGATGTTCCCTCGGTTTCTTCTCAAGGAGCCGAGCCAACCTCACAACCCAAGGGTAAAACCGTCGTTGAGCCTACTGCTTTGGACATAGTACCGTCCAAACCCAACTACAACAAAGAATTTGAAGTTGAGAAGCCTTCTCCGATTGCCGATAGAGGGTTCGATGTAAGGCGATATCCTTCGTCCATCACCGAGGATAAACTTGACCAGGTCCGGGCTGATTGCGGATGGAATAATCATCCGGTGCAAGTGTTCACCCACGAGCCTGACGAATCTATCGCCAATCATAGGGAGGGTTTCCTGTATGTTTACACCTATCCCTTTACACTCAAGCTCGACCCCCCAATCGACCCGGTTATTTTGGATATGTGTCGGACATATAACGTAACCTTGGCCCAAATTGGTCCGATAATCTGGAGGATCGTGGCCTGCCTCCGGCTGTTGGCCAACAATATAAAAAGGGAATTTACGATGACACATTTCATCCATTTATATTCCCCGAGGCTATTCCGAGGGGGCGTGATAAAGCTCGCCAAGCGAGGTCGGAACCCGATCTTTTCGAAGATGGATGAAGACAGAGATCGAGGTTGGTTAGAGCGCTTTGTCCGGATGAGGACCACAAACATTATTCTGGCTGATTATATGCCCTTCCCAGAGGGGTGGAATGATAATCGTAAGTTTCTCAATTCTCTCTTCAATAATTAATCTTTCCCTTCAATAGTTAAAACTTGAATGCCTTGTCAAACACTTGTATTCACACTATTTCTCCCCTTCTCATTTTATCAGCCGTGGCATGGATACCTCCGGCCATCCGAAACATGAATGAATGGGTCGGAGCACTCCTCGGTCAACATACCCATGAAGAACGGACATGGGGGCACTTGTCGCGTGGCCGATGGGTTGCCCAAAATCACGGTAATACTCTGCTCAAGTTGGAATGTATTGTATCTTCCACTTTTTCCTTTCCTTTTCATAACTTCTTCGGTATTAGGTTTACCCAAGGGCTCGGTGGAGCCAAGACTGGAGCCAGCAGCCGAGCCAGCTGTGCCGGCACCTGAATTTGATTCAGCGGGGACATCCCGTATCATTACTGCTGCCAATAAAAGGTGGAGAAAGCCCTCGGACAAAGGGCAGAAACCGAAGAAAAGGGCAAGGAGCGCCGTTCGGACTCCAAGAGATGAAACGGAGCCCGATTTAATTATTCAAAGGGTCGGTGTGGCCCAATCCGTCGAGTCTATTCCGGAGGAAGAAGCCTCCGTTCCCCCATTTCCTTTAGCCGAGGAAGGACCTTCAGCTCCGGCTCTGCACACAGGTGGGGAAGAAGTTCTTTACCCGACTCCTCTAAGGTCAATTGAATATGTTGACATTTCAGGTGATGCTTCATCTGAGGAGACTCCCCTGCAAAGGACTAGAAGATCCGAGCTCGACTCGACTGTTGAGGCCGAACAAAGAGCTGAGCCGGTCCCTGAGACCGAGGCTCCACTGGATACCGACTCACTGCCCGCTGGGGACCCAGCTACAGCATCCGAGGCACCTGCTCCTACCGAGGCTACTGGTGCTGTTCCGGCTTCCCCAACTCTAGCTTCGAGGTCGGATAACTTTGATGGTATGTTCTCGGATACTCCTCCTGCAACCAGGGAAGCTGCTGGTTTCAGACATCTCCCTATCCCTCGAGTCACGAGGGCAGCTAGCCGGGCCACCGAAACTAGTTCAAGAGATAGCCTAGTGCGTATCTTCCCGGCCCCGAGTGTGGAACCTAGAAGGACAAGATCGACAGTGGTTACCGTCCCCGAGGACTACAGTTTCTTATCGTGTCCTGTGGGAGTTGCAAGCTATCTGAGGCCCCTCGTCTCGGACTCGGATAAGCGAAAGATGACTGGAGTCCCCTGGCAGAGTCTCATTAACGAGGGCATGCATGCGGGCAACCGAGTAAGCTTACCAGCCTATCCTTTCATAATTCAATGTGAATTTTACCTTCTTGTTTATCCAAGTTTAACTTCTCGTTCTTTCACAGAGTGTGGTGCTCGTCAATGAGGCCTTCATCCGTGCTCAGCAAGAGGTTGACGACCTTAAGGGCCAGCTGGATGCCCAGGGTCGGGAAATGAAGAAGTTCCAGCACCTTTTGCAAGTGAAGGAGGATCAATTGAATCGAGTAGCTGCCCTTTCCAACCTTTAACCCGAGCTCGAAGCAGCGAAGGCCGAAAATCTTCGATTAAAGGATGAGTTGGTCGGAATGGTCAAAAAGAACCGGCTCCTGGAAGCGGACAAGGTCGGCCTTAGCCAAGATAATGCTCATTTTTCTTCGAGGCTTGGTGAACTCGAGGCCACTATCTCTCAACTTCGAAGAGAGCTTGACTTGGTCAAGACTGATGCCGTGAACATGGCCGAGAGGCATCGGCTGCTTGAATCCGAGAATGCTGAGTACAAGGACAAGTTGAGGGTATTCGTGCAGAAAGCCGACGATAGGGCCCGGATATGCGACGAGCTCAAAACCAAATTCGAGGAGACAACCGAGGCCAATGACCTCCTGAAGGCAGAGCTGGAGTCGGCTACTCAAGTTCAAAGAATCCTCGACGTCGAGAGATCCGAATTGGTGGACAAATTGGCCCAGGCTGAGGCCAACTTGGTAGAAGCCCTTAAGAATGTGGAGGCTGCCGAAGCTCATACCACGATTGCGGTGGAGTATGAGCGGTGGAAGTCCCGGAGGGCCAACCTCGAGCAAGCTTAACAAGGTTTTGGGGACCTCCCGGCACTGATACTTGAAGCCAGAAAGATTGAGGAGGAAGCAAGAGAGCCCTCAATACCAATTCCGAAGATTCCGAGCGGACAGTATCTGAGCATTCCGGTTCCAGCTGCACCGGGTAGACCAGGGGCCTACACTTAGCCTTTATTTTGCCTTTACCTTTCTGGTTTGTTTTTGTTTTTTCACTTCGTAGAAATTTGTGTAAAAAAACATTCATATATAGAATGTGCATTTTTCTTGTCGATTCTTTTTATTCTTTTATCTGAATGCTTATTATGACTTTTGCCCGAATCGTCGATCCCGTTTAAAGGATAAGCAAAGGCTCGGAGTCATTTTTCTGGACTGTGCCTGAATGTTGGCTTTTTTCTTCGTCCGATACATTTTGTTCGGGGGTTTGATCGAGTGGTCTGCCCGTGGGACTTATTTATGCTCTGTGAATTCAGACATCTACGAATCACATTAGGCATTTTTTAGGGACGATGTTTTTGGACCGCTTACTTATTGTGGATTAGGTTCAGATACCTGAATCCCAACCTTATCAAATTTTGTCGTAGTAGTCCCCATTCGGGGGTGTTAAAAGTTTTTTGGCTTGGTTCAATGCGACCTTGTTGCCTTTGTCGAATTTCGACTGTAGTCCTCGGTGTAGGGTATCTGAATAAAGCGATGCCAAAATTCGGCGGTAAATCCAGGGTAGGGTGTTTAACAAGAAGACATATCCGAAATGCAATAATCTGAATTTTCAATAATCTTTGTATTGCAAGTATTTGCACGTACATGATATGAAGACTTTGTCCGTTTCCTTCTGTTTTTGCCGTAGCAAATACTAAGTGGACACGATTCATTCTGATCGTTTGGTCCTTACATCGAAACTTAATACTGAAGGTCCGGTTTTGGACGCGTAGCAAATACTAAGTGGA
The DNA here is from genome assembly GCF_019175385.1 of Lycium barbarum. Classification (NCBI taxonomy): domain Eukaryota; kingdom Viridiplantae; phylum Streptophyta; class Magnoliopsida; order Solanales; family Solanaceae; genus Lycium; species Lycium barbarum. The sequence continues at coordinate 125,538,519 of NC_083337.1, read as the reverse complement.
CACGATTCATTCTGATCATTTGGTCCTTACATCAAAACCTAATACAGAAGGTCCGATTTTGGACGAAGGTGAGAAAAACAAAATTTCGAGGACCTAACGGCATTCTGCTTTGTTGAGTTTCTTCGTTTTCATTTACCGGGGTAAGCCTCGATGTGGGTATAGTAGTCCCCTAGTGTTTATCCGAGCTGCATGGTCGGGTAAGCACTACCAAGTCCCCACTCGTAGGGTATACCCCCGAGTTTCTAGACACTTGTCCTCGTTTCTATCAAGTAACACGTTGTACTTGTTGCCTTATTAAAACCCTTGTCGGAAAACCCGTTTTGAGACAAAACCGTACTAAGGAAAAGAGTGCAACACGTGTTTCCAGACCTAACACCTAACTTCATCCAGTACTCGACTTCCTGCAAAAAGAAAGGTTAACAAAAAACAAACACGAGGGTAGCCGTCCGTACCTTAGCAGTAGTATTTCTTCAAATGAGCCACATTCCAGTTATTACACAACCGTTGTCCGTCCATGGCCTCCAGCTAATACGACCCTTTACCCGTTATTCCTGTTATCTTATACGACCCTTCCCAGTTTGGCCTCAACTTTCCGTCGTTGGGATTTTTGGTGTTCAAAGTAACTTTTCGAAGCACCAAGTCCCCAACTTGGAAATGTCAAAAATTGGCCCTCCGGTTGTATTACCTTTCCATTCTCTGCTTCTGGGCTGCAATTCGGACTAACGCGTTTTCACGAAGTTCATCTGTGAGGTCGAGTTTTATGGTCATGGCCTCCTCGTTCGACCCACCGGTGGCGTATCCGAATCGGAGACTCGGTTCACCAACTTCTACGGGGATGAGGGCTTCATCCCCGTAGACCAGTGAGAAAGGTGTTTCTCCCGTGCTTGATTTTGATGTGGTTCTATAAGCCCACAATACCTTCGGCAGCACCTCCCTCCAGTGATGCTTCGACGTGTCGAGTCTTTTCCTTAGATTTTGAATTATTATTTTGTTCGTGGATTCTGCCTGTCCGTTTGCACTTGGGTGATACGGAGTTGATACAATTTTCTTGATCTTCAACCCCTCGAGGAAATTATTGACTTTGTTGCCAATGAACTGAGGACCGTTATCACAAGTTATCTCGGCTGGGATGCCGAAACGGCAAATAATGTGGTCCCATATGAAGTCAATAACCTCCTTTTCTCGAATCTTTTCGAAAGCCTGCGCTTCAACCCACTTGGAGAAATAGTCAGTCATTAACAAAATAAAACGGGCCTTACCTGGTGCCCATGGTAGTGGCCAACAATGTACATTCCCCACTTCATGAAGGGCCAAGGTGACACCACTGAGTGTAGCAACTCCCCGGGTTGGTGAATCATTGGGGCATGTCTCTGACACCCATCACATTTCCGGACAAAATTCGTTGAATCCTTCTCCATCCGGTTCTAATAATAGCCGGCTCTGATAATTTTTCGGACTAAGGCTTCTGCACCAGAGTGATTTCCGCAGGTCCCCTCGTGGACTTCTCTCATCATATACTCGGTTTCTTCGGGACCCAAACACTTGACTAAGGGTCCGAAGAAAGACCGTCGATACAATTGGCCGTCCACTAGGCTGAATCGTGCTGCTTTTGTCCTTAATTACCGTGATTCTTTTGGGTCACTTGGAAGCTTTCCATCGTGCAAGTAGTCGATGTATTTGTTGCTCCAATCCCAAGTTAGACCCATCGTGTTTATTTCAGCACACCCTTTTTCTATCGCCGAGTTCATCAAGTGCACCATAGTGTTGGGGTTGACTTCTTCCCCTTCGACTGAAGAGCCCAAATTGGCCAATGCGTCGGCCTCGCTATTCTAATCCCGGGGTACATGATGCACGATCCACTCTCTAAACTGGTGTAGTATCACTTGGATTTTCTCTAGATACTTTTGCATTTGCTCATCCTTGACCTCGAAGACGCCATTCACTTGGTTAACGACCAAGAGAGAGTCGTATTTTTCTTCGATTATTTCGGCCCCCATACTCCGAGCTAATTCCAAACCTGCAATCATAGCCTTATACTCGGCTTCATTGTTAATTAACTTAATAGTTCTAATCGACTGTCGAATAGCATCCCCGACGGGAGTTTTAAGGACAATTCCTAGCCCGGAACCTTTGAGGTTCGAGGCCCCATTCGTATGTAACGACCAAATACCCGAAGCCTTTCCCGAGGTTAGCAGAAGCTCTTTCTCAACCTCGGGGACCATAGTCGGGGTAAAATCTGCCACAAAATCGGCCAAAATTTGGGACTTAATGGTCGTTCGGGGTTTATATTAGATATCATACCCGCTAATCTCTACGGCCCATTTGGTTAGTCTACCCGACAATTCCGGTTTATGTATGGTGTTCTTTAGAGGGTAAGTAGTCACTACACATATCAGATTTGCATTGAAAGTAGGGTTTGAGTTTTCTAGAAGCACTTACCAATGCCAATGCCAAATTTTCAAGGTGGGGATAACGAGTCTTCGCATCCCCTAAAGTTCTACTCACATAATATATAGGGAATTGCGTACCCGACTCTTCTCGGACCAAAACACCACTTACCGCTACCTTGGATACGGCAAGGTAGAGAAACAACTGTTCGTCCGCTTTCGGTGTGTGCAGTAGAGGCGGGCTGGATAAGTACCTTTTCAACTCTTGCAATGCTCTTTGGCATTCCGGTGTCCAAACGAAGTCATTCTTCTTCCTCAATAAGGAGAAGAAACGATGACTTTTATCCGAAGACCTCGATATGAACTGACTCAGCGCTGCTATCCTTTCGGTGAGCCTTTGCACTCCTTTGACGTTATTTACCACCTCAATATCCTCGATGGCTTTGATCTTGTCCGGGTTAATCTCAATTCCCCGGTTGGACACCATGAAACCCAAGAACTTGCCCGACCGAACACCGAAGGCACATTTCTCCGGGTTAAGCTTCATGTTGTATTTACGGAGTACATCGAAGGTTTCCTGCAAATGTTTTAAATGGTCCTCTGCTTCCAGGGACTTGACAACCATGTCATCAATATAAACTTTCATTTTTTTCCCTATCTGTTCTTCGAACATCCCATTAACTAGGCGTTGGTAAGTTGCACCGACATTTTTTAATCCGAAGGGCATGACATTGTAACAGTAAGTCCCGTATCGGGTAATAAAGGATGTTTTCTCTTGATCCTCCGGGTGCATCCAGATTTGGTTATACCCGGAGTAAGCGTCGAGAAAACTCAACATCTCATGCCCGGCTATCACATCGATCATTCTATCGATGTGAGGCATCGGAAATGAATCCTTCGGGCATGCTTTGTCTACATCCTTATAATCAACGCACATTCTAAATTTATTACTTTTTTTCAACACCACCACTACGTTAGCTAGCCAATTCGGGTATTTTACCTCCTGAATAGAGTCTATTTTCAAAAGCTTTGTTACCTCATCCTTTACAAAGGCGTGCTTTAGATCTGCCATAGGCCTTCTCTTCTGCTTCACCGGGGGAAATCTACCGTCGAGGCTGAGTTTGTGAGTTGTTACTTCCGGCGGCACACCTGTCATATCTATGTGGGGCCATGCGAAACAATGGGCATTAGCTTGAAGAAACTTAATTAACTTGTTCCTAAGCTCCGAGGTTAACCCCGTGCCTAGGTATACCTTTCTATCCAGTAGATATTTGAACAAGATGACTTGGTCCAGCTCCTCGACTGTAGACTTGGTTGCATCCGAGTCATTCGGTAAGACGAATGATCTGGGTACACCGAAATCATCTCTTTCATACCCCTGGTTCGACCCCTGCTGCTCCGCTGTCTAACCCGTACACTTTAGTTGCTATTTAGAGTTCTTGCCACCGATTGACTTATCCTCTTTTAGGTTCGGTTTTTTGGGAATGAGTGGCACTTCCTCAACCGCCAACATCTCCCTTGTAGCGGGCTGCTCTCCACGGATGGTTTTTACCCCCTCTGGTGTTGGGAATTTCATCAGCTGATGTAATGTCGATGGGACAGCCCTCATGCTATGTATCCATGGCCTACTGAGCAAAGCATTATATTTCATGTCTCATTCGATGACATAGAACACTGTCTGCTGAATGGTGCCGTCAATGTTGACCGACAAAGAAATCTCCCCCTTCGTGGTTTCACTAGCCATATTAAACCCACTGAGCACTCGAGCCACAGGTACAATCTGATCGAGTAGTTTCAGCTGTTCGACCACTCTCCACCGGATGATGTTTGCCAAGCTACCTAGGTCAATCAAAATACGCTTGACTTGTGATTTAAAAATAAGAACAGAAATTACCAAAGCATCATTGTGCGGTTGAATGATGCCTTCTGCGTTCTCATTGCTGAAAGAGACGGTACCCTCGGGCACGTAATCTAGGCTCCGTTTCTCACGTACAACGGAAATCTTTGTCCGTTTCATCACCGGCCCCCGAGGGGCGTCTGTACCACCGATTATTATGTTTATTACATGCTGAGGTTCCACTGGTTCGGCCCGTTTGTGGGACTCCTTTTCCTTGTAATGGATTTTAGCTCGTTCACTCAGGAATGCTCGAAGGTGGCCATTTTTCAGTAACCGAGCCACTTTCTCCCTCAATTGGCGACAGTCTTCAGTTCTGTGCCCGTGAGTTCCGTGGTACTCACACATCACGTTCGGTTCCCGTTGACCAAGATCTGATCTCAATGGTCTCGACCATCTTGCTTCTGCGATGCGACCTATGGTCGAGACGAGATCCGAGGTATTGATACTGAAGTTGTACTCTGATATCCTTGGTAGGTCTTTATTGGTAGCCGAACTCCCGGCATCACTTCTAAATGATAGACCTCGACTGTTCGACGGGCGCTCTGTCCGTTTATCACCCCGACCAGAGAATTGATTGGGACCAACCCTCGATTTTTCCAACCTAAAGCTTGGCTTTTCCGAATGATAGTACGACCAATACCTTTCCCTTGATGGTCTCGACTCCGGCTTGTAATTTTTCCTCGATCTCTCAGAGCTTTTGCTCATTTTTACGGGTCCCGGGGGGAGCTCAAGCTGGTCATCCTCTACCCAAATCTTTGATTCATACCTGTTATGAACGTCAGCCCAAGTCACAGCTTCATATTCCAACAAGTTTTCTTTCAGCTTGAATGAGGCCGTCGAGCTTCAAGGATTAATTCCTTTGGTAAAAGCCTGTGCAGCCTATTCCTCTGGAACCGGAGGGAGCTCCATCCGTTCCCTTTGGAAACGGTTCACGAACTCTCGTAGTAATTCATTGTCCCTCTGAGCTATGCGGAAGATATCCGCCTTCCGGGCCTGTACCTTCTTAGCCCCGGCATGGGCCTTGATGAACGCGTCTGTTAGCATTTCGAAGGAAGTGATTGAATGCTCGGGCAGATGGTCGTACCAAGTTAAAGCTCTCTTTGAAAGGGTTTCCCCAAAAATTTTCAACAATACGGACTTAATTTCATCCTCTTCGACGTCATTGCCTTTTATGGCACAGGTGTATGAAGTCACGTGCTCCTGTGGGTCCGTTGTGTCGTCATATTTATGGATATCCGGCATTTTAAACCTCTTTGGGATCAATTTCGGAGCCGCACTTGGAGGGAAAGGCCTTTGGATATACCTCTTCGAATCTGGTCCTTTTAGAATAGGCGGGGCCCTCGAGCTCTGATCCACCCGAGAGTTATATTTTTCCACCCTTTTCTCAGTTGAGTCTACCCGCTTTGCCAATGTTTCGAGCATTCTCAGTACCTCGGTGGATGAACCGGCTCCCGACTATCCATGTTTCATTCCTCCTGGGTGCGGCAACGCCCTTCGACCTCTCCGGGGCCGCTTTGTCTTCTTTGCTTTGCAGCTGGGCTATTGCGATTCCTTGTTCGGCAATGGCAGTTCTCTGTTCCTGCAACATTTCAAAAATTAAACGTAAGTTAATCTCATCTGGGGTATCCAGTTAATCTCATCTGGGGTATCTGGTACTTTCTGGCCTTATGCTTGGGGTAAAGTAATTGAATTGTGAGTATTTAAGGGATTAGTGGCCGGCTGGGTAGCATTCTCCTGGTTCACGGTGTTTTGCCGGTTGAGGCCTTCCCTCGAATCAACGGAATTTGGGTCGATGGGATCTGCTGGCAAGTCCCTTAACCCACTGTTCTCGTTTTCGGCAACAATCTCGTTGTTAACATGACCAGATTGTCCACTGCTTGCCATTTTGGTCCGTTTACACAGAGATGAACAAAAGATTTTTTAATATAACGGGTAAGAGATAGAAGCCAAGATTAAAAGACTACTATTATCCAAGCCTCACGGTGGGCGCCAAACTGTTTACCCCGGATTTAGGTAATCAATTGAATTTGTGAGTGTTGTGTAGGATATGTGGATAAATTTTAATCTATTTTGGGTTAATATGGAACGTATAAGAACTCGTGTGTAAAGGCAAGAATATATATATCAACAACTTGAGCTAAGATGTAAACGTTGATGATTAGAGCTAATATGATATTGAAAGAAAGATTTTAACTCCACATATTCGGACCGAAGAGAAAGAAAGACAATGCTTTAATGTATTTTTTGCTATTACAATATTCTAGATCTTGAGAAGCCAACCCTTAAAAGTAGGAAAATGTCCCCTATTTATAGTTTTGCCTTATGGGCCTTGCATACAATATAAAGCCCTTTTAGAATAAAGAAAACCCTAAAAGGATAAGATTGGGTCGTACGGTCTGACACCCGTACGGTTGTCGGTACAATGTGACAGAACGATCTTGACGCGTGACAATTTTGTAACTGATTAACCGGACTAACGGCCACGATCAACCCGATCATGGAGAAATCGGACTAACGGCCACGATCAACCCGGTCATGGAGAAACCGGATTGGCTGTGATGCGAAGTTTGGTCCGGAGATACCGGACCAAACAGATTTGCTTCACCTTTCTCAGATCAGCAGCAGCTGGAGCAATTCCACCAGTCCGAAGGAAAGACTCGGTACTCATGCCTGTCTCTTCTTATCCCCGGTCTCCGGTCTCACCGGTCTTGCATACATCCGGTTTTTACCGTATACAATATTGACTCTCAAAATAAAAAGTACCACATAAGTTGAGACGGAAGAAGTAACTTTTTCATTTTTGTCGTAGATCAATTTTTTGTACTCAAGTCACTCAATTTTTCGCATTTAGTCACTCAATTTTTCATCAAAATCCTTCAACTGTTAATTACTCCGTTGATAATATTTATCTACAAAACATATTAGAAATAAATAAATTAAAATTATAAATATACGGGCTCTAATAGCTAATTTTTACTTTCTACTATATTAGAAGAGCCGATTAAATGGTGGGATTGACATATCTGCATTGGGTCCATAATCAATCTATAAAGGGTATTTTTGTCATTTAATTAAATGCCCTATTCTCCTTTTTAGTCGACCTGATTTTGGTTGCAGCCATCACATTGCTATACGTGGCTTTCACATGCCAAATCCATATTCCATATACGTGTTCATCCTTTCTCGTCGTTATATTTTTTAGGCTGAATATATATACCGCTCCTTAAATTTATCTGGATTTTTTATTTTGACATCTAAATTTAAATTTATTCCTATTAAACAGTTGAACTCAAAACAAAGTGGATTTATTAGGCACATATTTTTTTATCTCCAAACAAACTGAAGTAAGTCCATATCACTCGCCGCCTAGAGGGCAAATAAGACCAATAAAGAAAAACACATCACCAGAAAAAGAAAAAAAAGAAAAATTGGAAGACCCTTTATTCTTCTCTCCTAAAGCCTTTTTCCTTTTCATCTTTTAGCAATAAATTGCCTCTGTTAGCAAAAATCTATGGATACAAGTTTATAAAAATTCAGCTAAAATCATGTATTATCACATAAAAACTTAAAACACAAAGCGTGTAAAATGTTGTAAATGATCTTCATCATGATTTGTTTTTTCCATAAGAGATCGAGGATAACTCTTGCCAGAAAATTGACATCGTTAGCAACTGAAACATTGACTTCGTTTGTCGATTACAAAGGAATCGAATCACAGCGAAAACCACTAACTTCATTCGCCATTAAACAGGAATGAAGACACAGGTGTTCCCTCCACTTTGTGGTTTCAAGCCTTAAAATGACCCTCCTCTTCTTTTATATTTTAAAAACATACGATAAATGTGTTTTAGTAACTGCTTGATGATAAAGGGTAAGATATTAATTGGCGAGAATTTTTAGCATTGAACCCATTATATTTTTAAAGTGTAATTTTAATAATTTTTTACACATAAATTTAAGCTTCGCGTAAAAAAAATTTGAGGTTTAAGTAACCCCAACCTTGTAGGCTAGATACGCTGCCGAGAAGGTGATGGAATGGGAAAAAAGAAAAACTGAATGGCTTTAAAAATTGAACAGCGGCACCATAATTTCCCGCTTAGCAGCATCTGACGACTTAGGGAAAAAAAAAAAAAAAAACAGATGAAGAAAAGTCATTTTGAAGCATCCAACCCGCTGAGAAAGGAGTGGGAGTACACACTATGCCACATCGTTTGGTTGGAAAAAAGTTATGTTATTCGGGGGTTATTATTTCAGCCTCCTGTATAGATAAAATAACATTATAATTTTAGAATAATTAATTTCGAGATTAATTATATTATCATTTTATTTTAATTAAATATGAAATAAATTTATTTCAAATATAATTTTAAGATTATTTATTCTTATTTCTTGTACTAAACGAGTCATTTATCTTTAGTTCAGACATTCAATAGGAACAAGTTTAAATTTAGATGTCAAAATGAAAAATTTAGACAAAATTAAAAAATTGCGTATGTGTTCAAACCTATTTTTTAATATTAATACTATTGCAAAAGCCAGTCAATCAGTGAATCCACATGGCTCTTCCTGCCGATAACTTCCAAATTGCATAATTGACTTTTGGCAGCATTTATGGATATGATCAGCACATTATTTTTCTATCTTCCCTTTCTACTTGGTTCTAAACCTTCTAGATCTTCTTTTTATTATTTTCTTCAACAATATTAAATAAATATTTAAAAGATTTTTGTCTATTAAAAACACAAATAAATTAATAATTAGTAAGAGTCAGCATATTATATTAAGTAAGTTTTGTTCATTTCTTATTAATAAGTTTCGAAATATACATAATTCAAAAATGTTTATCCTCTATTTTAATCAAAATCAAATGCACAAATAAGTACAATAAAAAAATGTTATCTTCTTTATTAAATTTCATAAAAATAAATACATAAAAACTACTTATTTATAATTTTATTTACTTTTCAATAATTATATGAGTCTCCGTTTGAGTTAGAGAGTATCAAATGAAAAAGTACATTCAAATCCTTTTTTTAGTTTAAAATAAGCGCATGTTCGCACATGGTGCGTATTTACTTATTTTCTTTACTAGATAATTCATGAAGGAAGTATATAATATGAAAAAAAGTTTAAAGGGTAAATAATATAAGAAAAATAAGTTCAAGGAGTAATAGGATCCTTGCATTTAGGTGTGTAATTGACAATTTCACCATAGTTTAGGAGTGTTTCTATGTCTTATCCCAAATGCATTTGATAAGATAGAGTGGTATAATGCTTGGATTAGTAATTGATTTTTATGAGATATATTTATATAACAATAAATTAAAAGTTGGTTTAATATTATATTTTGGTACGTTGATATGATTAGATACGATTTGATTCTATTTAAACAAGTTAAATATTGAAACATCGCTAAACCAAGGGGTCCTGAATATTATTGGATGTAATTTTGTGGTATGGTCATCAAATTTTGTCCACCCTAATAAGAAAAGAAATATTTCAATAAGATTCAATTTATATATACTGATAGAGTAAAAGTTTTTTTATATTATTAGTGAGTTTTAAACACAAGTTACTTTCTATTTTACGAAATTACGAATTGATTCCTATAAAAAAATAATTTGTAATTACTAAATAAGTGACTTAATTGTGTATATATTTTATATTTTGTTACTTGAGTTTTACCTATAATAGGGGGAAACATTTTCCAGAAAATGTTTTTCAATTTTCTCATGTTCGTTCTTCAAAAATTTTAAAAATTATTTTCTTTTGGAAAACATTTTCCTTAAAATTGAAAAAAATGACTTCCCTAATAAAAGTAGGGAAAACAAGTTCACAAGTTCATTCCACCAACCACCCTACCATCACCAACCCAACCCTAAACACCAAACCCCAACCACTCCCAACCCCCACCCACCCCACCACCCCACCCACTACCCCATCCCTCCCCGCCCAAAAAATAATATTTTTTTTTTTGGAAAAAAGTTTTGACATTATTTTTGATTTTTTGCAACCCCACCCAAACCCCGCACCCTACCCCCTCCCCCCCAAAAAAATTATTTTTTTTGAAATAAAGGTTTTGACTTCTTTTTTTTTTTTGCCCCCCCCCCCCCCCCCCCCCCCCAAAAAAAAAAAATTATTTTTTTTGGAAAAAAAGGTTTTGACTTTTTTTTTTTTCATCCCTACCCCAAGCAGTAACCTACCCCACCCAGCACCCTACCCCACGCCAGCACCCCCACCCCCCACAAAAAAATTATTGTTTTGAAAAAAAGGGTTTTGACTTTTTTTTTTTCACCCCCACCCCTCACGCAGCACCCTACCCCACCCCCGCAACCCCCCCCCCTAAAAAAATTAGTTTTTTTGGAAAAATATTGTTTTGACTTTTTTTTGCACCCCCACCCCACCCAGCACCCTACGCCACCCCGCAACCCCCCTCCACAAAAAAAATAAATTTTTTGAAAAAAAAATGTTTTGACTTTTTTTTTTTGCACCCCCACCCCACCCTCGCACCCCTATGAAGCCCCCTCCCCCCCCCCCCCCCCCCCCCCCCCCCCCCCGAAAAAAAAGAATTAATATTTTTGAAAAAAAAGTTTTGACATTTTTTTTTGGTTTTTTGCACCCCCTAAGCCCCCCCACCCCGCACCCTACCCCCCCCCCCCCCAAATATTTTTTTTGAAAAAAGGTTTTGACATTTGGTGGTGGGTGGTGAAAAGATTTTTTTTTTTTTGGGTAGGGGGTGTCTAGGGGTGTAGAAACCCGCAAAAGACAATAAAAAACTTCAAAAACAATTGTTAGGGTTGGGGGGGGGGGGGGTGTTGGTGTGGTATGGGTTCCACGCAACGGGGGTGATGGGGGATGTGGTCGTGTCGAAAATTCAGAAAAAAAAATTAAAAACTTAAAAAAAAAAATGTTGTGGGGGGAGGTGGGTAGGGGGTAGGGTGCGGGGGAGGGGGTGGTGTATGGGTTACGGGAGTGGTTGGGGGTGGGGGTGCAAAAAATAAAAAAACAAAAAATTGAGGGGGGTGGGGGCGTAGGGGAGGGGGATGGGGTGGGGGCGTAGGGGTGGGTGGGTGGGGGTGGGGGGTATGGGGTTGGGTTGGAGTTGGAGTTGGTGAGGGTTGGGGGTGGGAGTGTAAAAAATAAAAATAAAAAATCAAAAGATTTGTTTTTTGGAAAAAAGGGAGGGGGATGGGGCCGTAGGTGGGTGGGTGGGAGTGGGGGGTATGGGGTTGGGTTGGAGTTGGTGAGGCTTGGATGAGTATTTTCCGGAAAACGTTTTCTATCAACCAAACGAACATAAGAAAATAAGTAAGAAATTCACTTATTTTTCACTACTCAAACGAACATGAGAAAATAAGTGAAAATAACATTTTCCAGGAAAACATTTTCCTTGGAAAACATTTTTCTCCATACCGAACACACCCTAAATTCATTAAATTTTATCCACTATAATAATCAAATAAAAAATATATACTTTGTCACATTAAAATAACTTGTTGCCACTTGAGCAACCAAGCAACTGAACTTGACAGATTCATCAGCTCCAAACTTTTATTTTTATTTTTACTCTTTATCGTAACCAGGTTCCATGGAGTATCCCACTGCCTAAGGAATAAATGTTTTATTATCAAGGAACCAGTCTCCAAAATACATTGACCCATATCCTTACTAACACAAATATGTTAATGCCTCCCCCGAATTTCAACAACTTCAGCTTCTATATTTGTGATTTGATCAATTTCCCTTGCTTGAGCATACAGAAGATCACCTCTATCATCCATCAAACATAGCAAGGATGGAGCTAAAGTTCAGATGCTGGTTCGGCCGAACCTAGTAACTTTTACTCAGACATGTATTTATGTTATGAAATTCATTAAATATGTTCAAAATGAAATTTAAAATTCAGTTATTTCTACTTGAATCACCATTCTAAAATCAAGAACCCATAAAGTAAATCCTAGCTCCGCAAATTATAAAAGCTCCTATCCGGATGCCTTTGACTTGCTCCACTAGTATTGCACTTTAAAGTACCAGGAGGAAGATTTATCTAGACCACTTTGATAAAGTAAAGCTTTGGTCTGTATGCTTCCAAGTACTGAATCAAGCTGCCAAATTAAAAGGTACCTTTTGTTGCCAGGAAAATAGTCTCTCAATATTCAATAAGGAAGTAAGACTAAATAGCTAGGACCTGTAAACTCGACCTCTTGAAAGTCTACTCTCTCCCTCTATGCTTAATAGCGTTCCTCATTTTTCACGGCTCCCACATAATGATCTCTCTATGCTTAATAGAGTTCCTCCTTTTTCACAGCTCCAACATAATGATCGCAGGCATCGCACAAAATAGAGGCTTCAAGTTAGGAACTGCTTATGCTTTCAACCAATTGACAATCAGTTTTCTCAATGTTAATCCATCAATATTGTTTCATGCACATGCATCAAACATTATCCACATATTTTAGGGTGTGGGAGAGATTAGAAAAAGTGAGACATTGCCTCTTGTTGTGGATTCCTGCAGCACCGGTACCCACTTGATATGAGATGATTGCAGCAAAGCATGGATCAATCCTCGAGAAAATTATTCTCTCCCGTAGTTCCATACTAAATTTCTTAGATTGATTAGTGAATGTATGACAATTTATTATTTATGAACTTTTGGCTTATATTTTTTCCAGAACCAATTTCCTTACGTCTTTCATAATATTCCATAATTATCATTTTTAATCTTAAAAAGGAACTCGTGGTGGGTAATTTTACACTATAACATGTAGAGAACGTATAACATGTAGAGAACACATTTTATTTGATCGATGTACATAGATAATTATTATTCACATATTAATTTTAGGGAAAATAGCATTTGGTCCTTGTGTTATTGGTAATTTCTCTTTTAGTCCTTGTGATATATAACTAAGCACAATTAACCTTCAATTGAGTAATATGTGAATTTTTAGTCCTTATAATAACAGAAACCAAATAAATAAACGGACTGTTAACTATAGGAAGGGCAAATCGGTAATTCCATTGTTACTTTCAATGTGGACCCCAAACTCTTATTATCTTCTTCCTCCAAACAAATGTTAACCTCTGAAACCTATTCCCCTCTTCTCTATCTACCCCTCCTCTCTCTTTCAGTTTCCTTTTTGAAATTTATACGTAGATTAATTTTTGTCTCCATTTCCATTATTTTGAAACTCCTTTCTCTCTTACATATTTAATCATTTCCTTTACTCCAAGAATTCCATTTCATGTTGCTTTGTGTTACGTTTGCTCACTTAGAAGTTAGTAGTTACTTCTTCTAATTAGGTTGACATGAATTCAAGGTATATTTTCTGGATGGTACGTAGAGAATTAGGTCATTCATGATTTACTTATTTTTTACTTGTTTTATAAAGTATTTTTCTGGTGTGAACTTAATACATGGATTGACGTTCTAAGACATATCTTCGACATAACTTTCGTTTCAAAAGACGAGTCTTCGTTTTTCTCTGTGGGCTGTGGCCCTTCTTTTGTCGGGACACGGAGAGAAACGAAGATTCTTTTTTGGTTTTCCCATTGTTAAGCCATCTTTCAGGATATAATTTTCAGAAACACTATCTTTTCTTAGCAGGGGAGAATAATAAGGAGGATAGTATAGAAAAGGAGAATTGTTGGAATCTATTTTCAGGCCGTGTCCGGTGGTCCTTAAGGTGCTGATTCTGTGGCTGGCTGCTTTCGGCAGTGGTATTCATGGAGGAATTCTATAGATGGAGACTGTGAAGAAGAAAAAATAATAAAGGGGAGCTTGATTTTGTGAGCAAATATCCATGTTCACATAATAGGTGGTATAACAAAATGAAAATTTAGAAACCCAAGTTGGCCTCCCTCACTATTTAACAGTCCATTAATATATCTGGTTTATGTTAGTATAAGGACTAAAAACGTACACATTACTAAATTAAAGGTTAATTGTGCTAAGTTACATATCACAAGGATTAAAAGAGGAATAATACAATAACACAAGGACTAAAAATATCATTTCCCCTTAATTTTAAATACTTCAACAAAAACTTCGAAATAGTGAAAAACAATAGAATAGAATATTACAAAATGACAAGTAAAGAGAAAAAAAATGAAAAAGAGACCAAACAGGGCAGGAATTTATTTTAAAAAAATATTAAGCGGGACAAGCACGATGGGTCAAAATTTAGCGGGTCAAGACTTGCCTCGCCCTGCCCCAATTTCCATCTCTAAGCAACAACGTCCAAATGGCAAGTGAAAATCCATCCTTCTCATCGTACCATTAATAGGCAGCTTAAATTTTCATGCTCTCGAGGGGAAAAAAGTAATCTTTTTTGATAGTCCTTAGTCTAAATGAACATGTTAGGATTTATGTTATTTCCTCTATATGTCTTATGTATTTCCAGGCATTTCTCACAGAAAATCACTCAGTTTTCTCTAACATCCATCAAGATTTATCAAGTCCATCACTCAAAAGGAGGATACACATTCTCAGTGATATATGTTGTACCATTTCAATTGGCAGGTTTTCCCTTAACAGGTTCTCATTATTATATTCCAGATTCCTTATGCCACAAATTTTGAGAGCTCTATTTCTCCATTTGTTAGAGTTTCATCTAGAAGAACAAATTCTAAAGTCGCTAACTTGGTTCATTTGTCAAACCAAAAGCTAGAGCGACCTCCCTTATGTTACAACCAAACGTGAGGCTCCACCAGCTCCCTCACTATCACCGTCCTTTTCATGTTAGAGGTCCTCCTTTGTCTGAAGCTACTACAGAATGTGCCTTTTTGCAGTAGTTATTACAGACAAATAGACTCCATCGCGAGGGTATGATTCTAAAATTCCATCACAATTTGAAAAGGGCACTGGACATGTCATTTTGAAATCTCAAACCTCCTTCATATCTAGGAAGATAAAAGAGTTCTAAGAAGTCCAATGTTTACCTCTAGTTTCTCCAAAACTGCTCCAAAAAATTTGTGTGTAATTAAATGATTGATCACACTAAGGGGATTGACTGCAAATAATAGACCGTGTATTTTGTAATAAGTGACTTGATGTGTATTTTGTAAACCATTAATTGAATTTCTGTAACTACTCGTTTGTTCGTTATAGTCTTTTCGGTTCTTTTGACCCTTTCCCGAGCTTGGTTAGTTCACTTTTGATCCGGGGGGATCGTTGATACGCTTCCCGATGTGTTTAGATTTGATTCGGGCGACTTTTTGTGAAATTTGGGCTTAAAACGAAAAAGAGTTGACTCAAAGTTGACTTTTGGATAAACGGACCTTTTTTTGAAAATCCATCAATTCCGAGAGGTTCGGATGGTCTTTTAGAACTTGTGTGTATATCTAGTTCGATTCCTAATGCACTCGGATACATTTTGGGACTTGGGTTGGGAAGTTGAAATTGAGGTATCGGGGTTGAGTGCGTTCGTAGCGTGTTTTTATGTGTGTGTGTATGTGGTTTGTGAGCAGATGGCCTCAGGAGTTAGTTGGGATTTCGGTTGAGATTTGGAATTTTTTTTGGGATTTCTGGTATTGGTGTCCGCCAGGGCGGGACCAGTACCGTCCCAGCGGCACCGCCATAGCGGTGAGATGGCCGCTGGGGTGGCCATGCTCTTTTGTGGCCTGACCATCCCGACGGTCTGAATGGACGTCGGGGCGGTGCTGTCGTAGCTGTCCCGATGCCACTGTATCGGTATCAGGCATGTTATATTCATTAAGTGTGTACTAAAAGCCCTTAGTCTATCATTTATTACCACTCTGAAAATTGAGCCTGTGGGAGCTATTCTAGAGGATTCTTGGAGAAGATTCTTGGTGGTAAGTCCTTCTAATCCCTATGCTATTACATAATCCCTAATCATCTTAGAATCCCTTTTTCCTTGTTAGTTCATTAGTAATGGAAGTTTAAAGGTGGGTTTAACGGATATTCTATCTAGGCTTCTAAATGCTGAAATTGATTGGGTTTATGCTAGATTATGATGTATCTAAGGTTGTTAATCATATATCTTCCATTATTAGTGTTGAATTCTTGAATTTGAGAGTTAGGGTTTATACCCAAAATTGAGGGTTTTGCTTGGATCTCGAAATTCGATGAATCCTTGAGTTAATTTAGCAATTAGTTGATGGGTTTTGATCACCTAGTGTTTAATTGGATAATTTACCCCCGAATTTCCCGTTTGGACCTTGTGGGCCCCGTTTCCCCAAATTCTAAGGTTGGTTTTGACCTAATTTGAATGATAGCAATATAGGTATTGATCTTCATGATTTCTAATCTAGATTTTGAATATGCCTAGACTTTCTTGATCTTGAGGCTCAGCGAAAGGGGAAGGCTAAGAAGTGATTATTGGTGTTATTGTTGTTCAGCCATCCAGGTAGGTTATGGCTTACCCCTGGTGAGACTTCGTGTAGCGAAGCATACATTTAGATGATATTGTCGGAGAAAGCGTGTAAACCTTCGGGTATGATGTTGGGTTGGATATTGTCTTAGGTTGGGCCCTGTTGTGTGATTGGGGCTAGCTACCCCGTTGTATTATGACTTGATTGTTCTATTGCTATTGGCCTGATGTCGCGTGGTAATAGTAGATATTGGAGACTATTGATATATCTTGTTCATGATATTGTGGTACCACACTTGTTGACATTTGATACCAGGATAGTATTCTATATGACTTGTGTAGTCTTTCATGATACGGTTGGCGTACCCATGCTTGGTACTTGTGATATTGATCTGATTATTGATGTTGACTCATACGTTGCACGATTCTCATCCTTCATTATATACTGTTGATACATTGATGATGCTTGAGGATACATTAGAATGAGCTGGCTTCAGCTGCATGAGAGTGATGTGAGAGTCCGATATCCGATGGCTGTCCCGGAATCGTGGATTGAGTGACACGGTTGTCGAGGTTTGTGCCGGAACCATGAGGTATATGGACTTCGCGGGTCCCCTATGGGTTGTGCTACCGAGATGTCGATACTTCCGTTCGGAGTACATGTGTACACAACATTACATTGCATTTGCATTGTTACATCCTTGGCATTGATTGCATTATGGCTTATATTGTGATGATTTGGTGGTTTACTTGTGTTGTTCGTTTCAGGCTGGACATATTGAGGTTGGGCACACTTGGGTTTAGATGCTTCAACCTAGGTGATGACGGGTACTTCTTTCTGACTTGTGTTTGACTTATACTTATTGATTTATCTGCCTATCTTGCTTTATTGTCTGAATTATGTTAGCTACACTTACTCGGCCTATGATACCTACCAGTACTGTGGTTTTGTATTGACCTGCACTTGCTGCATTCTTTTATGGATGCAGAGTTCCAGGTTGGATCTGCTTCCGTCTCCCATGGCTGATAGTCGCTATCAGTACAGCTTAGAGTTTACAGGGTGAGCACGAGACATTCGCTGCCTTGAAGACTCCTCTTATCTATGTTTTATTTTCCATTCTGAGACATATTCAGACTTGATGTATTATTATATTTCCAGACTTGTATATTTCTATCTAGATGCTCTTATATGGATTAGACTCTGAGGTGTATTTTTTTTTTTCTGCACTTGATTTATATTATTATCGTCAGACTTACGTGATTTATTCTCTTCCGCTTATTTAGTTATTTATTTATGTCTTTATTATCGTTGGGTTGGGGGTTCGCTCACCGAGATGGGAAAGGTAAGTGCCCGCACGACTTAGCTGAATTGGGTCGTGACTATTTCACCCACTATAAGCTAATTTTATTACATTTTATCCGCTATAATAATCAAGTCATAAAATTATTATTTTAGTGGCATTAAAGTAACGGAACATTATTATATTCACGGTAGCTTGGACTGAATCGTGGAATTTTCACCATCTAAGAAGTGATGGACATATTGAGTTTTGAGATCTAGCTAGGATACACTGGTCGTACCAGTACTCAAATTTAGCACATTGCATCATTTTTCGTCAAACTGATACCCATCAAATTACAGTTCTGGTAGCAGCCTTTGCAGGAAATTTATCTCTATTAATTTGAAGGTGGTGACAAAACACAAGCACCTAAAAGAAATAAGCTGAATGATGGAGATTGAGTTCCAAAGGGGAGATCATGTGGAGCTTTCTGGTGAAGTAATAGACAGAGAAATCATAGACAGAGAAATCGACTTAATTATTAGGTAAGTGGCAATTAACACACACCTTCACGATGCAAAATTAGAGGATCGTGACAGATACCTGACGAGGCTAACACCTATTGATACTCTTTTCGTAATCGTTATAATTACAAAATCATCACATTCACATATATGTGAAATACTCTTAAACACTATAACGTGACAACTTTATGCTGACACTTAAACTGTAAACATTAAAACAATCTTAAGATGCCAATTAGACAACCCAAAACACTAATTCAATATCTAAATAAGAATGTCAAAATGTGAAGTACAACCATACACAAAATAAAAGAGAAATGAAGCATCAACCACCACAGAGAGAGGTTTTTTTATTTTTATTTTTATTTTTTTTAAAGCCATCACCATGGTTGTGATCCCATTGGTGTGTGTGGCGGAGGGGGGGGGGGGGTAGGCTTTGACCCCTACCGTATCCATTAATCGCAAAATGTTACATATGTTAGAGGGGGACATGGACTAAACCTCTAACCATAGGAGTATTTACTCTAACAAAAGAATGAAGGATTAGCCTATACAATATCCTTCACTATACACTAATATACATTAACTTACAAAGAAATTGCACTTCTCGAACCTTCTTCTCATGGCAGGAAACTGCCACTTATCTAGTTGAATTAAACCTTTCACCTCTTGAGGAAGATGTTGTAAAGAGGAACAAAAGGTTTCATTTCCACTATTAGAGGCCATTTTAGCAAAAAATCTGCTACCATGTTGGCTTCCTTGAGACAATGATCAATATTGATTGAGTTGTTTCCAATTTGATTATTGGTATCTTGAATAAGCCTCTTCAGATTGAGGTTCTCTGTTGAGTTGTTTTGCAGCATATTAACAATAACCAAGGAATCCATTTCAAGAGTGAAGCTGTCAATCCCTTTTTGCAAACACTACTGTACAACAAAATTAGCTGCAACTGCTTCTGTCTGCATACTGTTTCTAAACTGTACAGGCTTTGAGAATGCCATGACTAAATTGCCATTATGATCTCTCATGATCCCTCGAATACCAGCTTGTCCTTGGCTGAAGCTCCAATCCACATTCACCTTATACTTTTCAATATCCGATTTCTACCAGGTGACCCGTTGAATGTTCACCTTGGGTTGAAGTCTTTCAATATATTGACACATCTCAAGCCATTTTCCACTAACTGTCACGGTTGGATAAATACACTTCAGAGCAGTTAAACAATTCCATATGACTTGATATTCCATCCTGTTATGATACATTTTCTTTTGACCACCAAATTTAGGGCTGTTCGTGGTTTTGGTTAAAACCAAAACCAAACCGAAAATTTAACCAAACCGAATTAAAAAACCGACATTTGGTTTGGTTTGGTTTTAAATTTTAAAAACCGATAATATTTGGTTTGGTTATGGTTCTATTAAAAAATAACCGAACCAAACCGATAAATTATATATATAAATTTTATAATTATTTATATGTATGATAGTAGTTTTTCATAAATAATTATAAATATTTTATACCTTTTAATCATTTATTTGATTTTGGTCTACTTATTTCACATGATTGTTTAAGACCTGTGATTTCTAGATGAAAGAATGTTAGTTAATGTAATGGGGGAGTTGTTGCTTTAACCATTTACTCCCACTGTAACTTGAGTACTACACTATCACTGATAGTGAAAATGTTTCTATGATGTATGTTCCACTTTAAACTATAAATAAAAGTTATCGTTTGAGCAAAAAAAAAAAAGACATGTCTTTTTCAACTTTTTAATGTTTTACTGATATGTCTCATGGCTACTAGTCATAAACCGAAAGATCGAATCAAACCGAACCAAATCGACAATAACCAAATCGGTGGTTATTATTTTATTTGGTTTGGTTATGGTTTTAGACATTTAAAAATCGACTAAATTGGTTTGGTTATGGTTTTAATCAATACCCGACCCAATCCGAACCATGAATACCCCTAACCAAATTTATAAGCAATCCATGCTTCCAAATTTCTCAACTTATAAAAATTGGCATCACTTGTTTCACCATTTTATGAATACTGTTATTGGTTTTTATCCTTCACCAGTTGTTGAAGGTTCTTCTTATCTATCCTGGTTGGTGTATGATTCCCATAGCAGCCCCAAAAAACTTCCATATACGCATAGCTGCCTCTCCCTGGGTAAAAGTGTGCTATAATGAATCTGGCACTGGATTCCTGCAACATAAACAATTAACATTAGTGTTTATACCAAATCTAGAAATAGCTTCCCTAAAGGGAAGTTTTCCTTGACATAGACTCCATGCTAAGAAGGATATTTTGAATGGAACTGTTATATCCCGTATTTATATGTTCGGATATTCCAAGGTAGTCGTAACAAAGTTAAGGGAATGACCATTTTCCAAATGTATTTCAATGAACAAGTGGGTTATAAATATTATTCACAACATTAGTATTATGGAAATATTAAGAAAGGTTGAGGGCGAAAAAAAAAAGAAGAGAAATTCGCAAAATAGAACCATGGTGATATTATGGAAAGCTAGGGGTAAAATGGGAATTTCACAAAAGTCTTGAAAGTTCATAAAATTTCCATGTTGGTTGTGTGGTATAAGTATATGCCCAAATTGCTTTGGGGGCTAAAGTGTACCAAGGAAAACATTTGGTCTTCTTTGACCAAATAAAACAATTCAAGAAAAGAAAAGAAAAAGAAGAAGAAAATTCTAGAAAAGGAAAGGAAAAAAAAATAATTAAATTAAATTAATTAGTCTTCTTTTAAGAAGACTCTAGAGAATAAAAGAAGGGGGGACATGTGAAAATTTTATGATTGGAAGGGACTAAAATATAAATATGGAAAGATGACTAGTTCATCCTTATTTAAGAATTGGAGAAGAAAGAAAAAAAGACAAAACAAAAGAAAGAAGCAAGAGATGAGAGGGGGTTTCGGCCATGGCTCTTAAAAATGAGCCATGGGAAGTTGATGGAGAAAAATCTTTTTCTTCTTGCATTTAGAGTGATTGAGAGGTCCTCGTCAACGTGGAGAAGTTGTTAGAACAAGAGAACTGCTCGTTGTTGCGTTTTAGCAAGCAAGCCGAGTGGAAAAAGGGTGAAGAAGGAGGTGAGGTTTAACCTTCTCTTTTATGTGTTATGAATGGTTTATGTATGTTATTGAATGTAGAAGTGATGGGAATTCATGAAATATTGCATGTACAAGTTGGGCCGTGTGTTGTGTGAAATGTGTAGGAGTAATGAATTAAGTGTATTCAACATGATTATGTAGTGTTGTAATGTATAAAAAAAAAATGAATGAAAATCATGGAGTGGTTGTGTTGTGGTGTTGGCCGAATGAGGTGTTGATTGTATAGAAAAGATGAAATGATTTTTATTTAGTAGTTTGATGGTTGTGTTGTGAATTCCATAATGCAAAATGGATGAGAAATATGGAACACATGTATATGGTGGAAGTCGTGTGTTGTGTTGTGTGTTGTGTGGTCTAAGTTGGCCGTGTGTGTGAATTGTGTTATATGGAAATGAATGAATGAATTTTATGTAGCATGTTGTTGTTGTAACATGTAGAGATGGAAGAAATTGTATGAAAATATGTAAGGAGTCATTGTGGTCGAGAATGGTGTTGTTTGGTAAGTTAAGGTGAATTGATGTAATTTGATATTCTAGTTGTCGCCGTTATGAATTATGTGATATTGAATGAAGGGTGTCGTCGAAGTTAAGGTATACGAACGATAAGTAAATGTATGGTTGGGATTGAAGTTGAAGGTTTCAGATGAAATAGTATATTGATTAAGTTGTTGGAATATGGTGTGAATTAAATGGAATTGAATTAAATGTTGGAATATTGCTAGCATAATTGTTAGTATTGTTGTTGATTTGGCCGGGTTAAATTCCCGGATTGTTGTTGTTGATTTGGAGCCGAGCCATATTCTCGGGGTTGGTATGTTTACAGGGGAAATGCTGCCGAAATTCCGGCAGAATATAAGTAAATGTGTTTGAAAGGTTAAAGCAAGTATATGATAATGGAACTAATGAAGGGATGAACTTTCTTGCATGTAGACAAACAAGTTGGATGCACAAGCGTAACTAGTTGGTCGCAGCACAGGTATGTAAGGCTTACCCTTTTTTTCTTTGGCATGTCCTAGAGCCAAGTAAGGTATAATGTGATATGCTGCCTTGGGGTAACTCTGTTCTGTGATTCTGAGTCTGATTATGATTCTAATTCACTTCTTGACCTGAGTTTGTGATCCTAGTTCATCCCCTGATATAAGTATTTGATATAAGTATTTCGATATAAGTATTCTGGTACAAGTATTCTGATATCCGCATTTTGACATAAGTATTCTGATGTAAGTATTTTGATATAAATATTTTGATATAAGTATTTTGATGTCAGTCCTTGATATAAGTATTTCGATACGAGTATTTTGATATAAGTATTTCGATGTAAGTTTGCTGATATAAGCATTCTGATATGAGTATCCTGATATGAGAATTCCGAAATCAGTATTCTGATATGAGCGTTCTGATATGTTTATTCTGGTTCGAGAACTTCTGTAAGATTTAACGTCCCTAACTTCCGTGTACGATCTCGGATTGCTCTGAAATGTTCGAAGAGGTTTCTGTATCAAGACGTCCATAATTTTCTTATACGTAAGTGTGGTTCCAAAATCTCGATTTGATCTGATTCGTAAGGACATCCGAAGGTGCCCGATATGACTATGACTCTGATTCCCCGAAAAAGGCTTCTGAAACGCTTATAAAGCGTTCTGTACTTCGAACACACGTAACTTTCTCATACTACGTCGGATTGACCTGAAATCTGTTCCGAGCCCCCAGGTATCGATAAGTATACTGGTCTGTCGAGTCTTGATTCCTATGCATGTGGTTTCTCACGACTCTGCTCGTGCATGACTCAATGTATCCTTCACTGCGTCCCGGGCCAGGTTCTGTTATGTCCTCGTGTGTCCGCTACGATATGATTCACTGCGTCCCGGGCCAGGTTCTGTTATTGTGCGCATTCCTCTGCATTGTTCACCGCGTCCCTCATAGGCGGGCCGGGCTCTGTTATATGGTTTGATGATATGATGATATGGGGTGGTGGCCAGGATGGCATATGATCTGTCTGTTCACCGCGTCCCGTACTAGAGGGCCGGGCTCTGTTACCGCACCCCTCACTGGAGGGTCGGGTTATGATATATGCATATATGATACATGAATTTGATATATGATGATTCTGTTTACCGCGTCCCTTATCACAGGGCCGGGTTCTGTTATACGCATATGTGACATACGATTCTGAGTATTTTGTATGTTCTGACATCATCTGAGTATTCTGTATGTTCTGCATTCCGTCCGATATACGACATCATCTGTACGTTCTGTATTTCGTCCGATATATGACATCATCTGTACGTTCTGTATTCCGTCCGATATATGACATCATCTGAGTAATCTGTACGTTCTGTATTCCGTCCGATATATGACATCATCTGAGTAACCTGTACGTTCTGTGTACCGTCCGATATATGACATCATCTGAGTATTCAGTACGTTCTGTACTCCGTCTGACGTATGACCTTATCTATGCGTTCTGTACGTGCCACACTCCTTCTGACATCTGGTATCGGTATGTGCGATCTGTGTCTGGAAAGTAAGTATGTCGGCATTCTGTATGCTCTGTATGATTTTGTTATGCTTTGTATGATTTGTACGGTCTGTAGGATCTGTATTGGTCGGTATGGTCTGTGTCGGTCTGTATGGTCGGTATTGGTCTGTATGAACTGTGTCTGAGAAGCAAGTAATTTGGTAATCTGGATAACATGCGTACTCTTGGTACTGTTTGTTTCGATTATAGTTCTGCTTTCTGTATTCTATGCCTTACATACTCAGTACATATTCCGTACTGACCCCTGTTCCTTGGGGGCTGCGTTTCATGCCGCGCAGGTACTCCCAGACGAGATAAGGACCCTATAAAAGATATTTCAGCAGTGGTGGCGAACTCCATTTGCTCCTGGAGGACTGCCAAGTCAGGGTATGGTATATGTGTTATGGTTTCTGTATGGTATTAGAGACTTTGCAGACAGCGTCGTGGGTATAGTATGTCAGTCTGTAAGCGGCTCCGTCAGCCGATATGTCGGTCTGTGTTATGTATTGAATTTTATATGACTATAGATTTGTTCGCTTGGAAGCTTCGAGAAAGAACATTTTTGAAAGAAAGAAAGAAAAAAAAAATTACTATGTATTTTATCTGATTTGATTTAAAAGTTTGACGTAACTTTATGTGCAGCAAGAGTCTGAGGGTTCGCTTGGCCCTAAGTAAGGGTCGGGTGCCCATCACACCCTAGTAAGGTCGGGGTGTGACAGGAACAGCCTTATGCCAAACTTTGTTCAAGAAATCATCTTAGTGGTTGACACTTCTAATCAGGTTCCAAGCAGTTTTGTTGGAGCAGTGACCATCTTCAGATATGTTCCATGTAGCTTCATCCTCTTGATCTGATGTGCCAATATGAATGTGCATAATACTTTGAGCAATGTGAATTGGTAGGATATATGGAAGAATTCTTGCATCCCATTTCCTGTCCACCATGAAGTCTTTCACAGTAAGTTTAGATAAGAGTCCATATAATTGGATATTAGGGATCATTGCCAGGGGACTATGATCTGTCCATATATCCCACCAAAAGTTACTATCACCACTGTTGATATGCCATTTGATGTGTTCTTCAGCTTTGCTTCTTGCCCAAACCAAACTTTTCCACCATTGTGAATTCCCAGGTATCCACTTTTTTTGTGCAACATGTTTATTGGAGCAATACTTGCTTTTCATATATTCTTCCCACAAGGAATGCTTAGTTCTCAATCTACACCACCTTTTAATAGCAAGATTGTCAGAGATTTCCATTAAGCTCCTTATACCAATGCCACCTTCATCCTTTGTGAAACACAAATTAAACCAAGAGCTCCAATGATATTTCCTTCTATCAAAAGTAGATCCCCAAAAGAATCTTGCCATATGTTTCTCAATGGTTTTCAGAGTCCCTTTAGGAGGGTTCATAGCTGATAAAGTATAAGTTGGCAGAGATTGGAGAACACTTTTAATCAAGACAGTTTGTCCTCCCTATGTGAGCATTTTACCTTGCCAACCATTTAATCTCTTCACTACTTTAGTCATCATGCCATCAAAGTATTCCACCTTCTTCCTTCCAGAGATTAAGGGGCATCCAAGATATGTGAAAGGGAATGATTTATTCATATAACCTAAGCATTGGCTCGGCCTGTTGATCCTATATGGACTGGTTTTTGCTCCCACAAAAAAGAAACTCTTTTCATCATTGACTTTTTGACCTGAAGCCTTCTCATATTTACAGATTTGCCTCTTAATAAGTTTAACAGATCTAGAATTACCACTAGAGAAAATTACAATGTCATCCGCATATGCCAAATGATTGATCTTTGGCCCTTTCATATGCATAGCAAAAGGTATGAACCTGTTGTCATTATGCAAACTGTTTAAAGATCTTGAGAGAACTTCTGCTGCTATGATAAAAAGAGCTGGAGATATGGGGTCTCCCTGTTTTAAGCCTTGTGATGACTGGAAAAAACCATGTCTTACACCATTGACCAGTACAGAGTACCACACATTAGAAATTGTTCTCCTGACAATGTCAATCCATTCTGCACTGAAGCCAAATCTGTGGAGAACCTTTAAAAGAAAGGACCATGAAAGCCTGTCATAGGCCTTTGCCGTGTCAAGCTTTATCACAATATTACCTCCTTGATTAGGCTTTGAGATATCATAGGTAATCTCTTGGGCTAGCATGACATTTTGTGTGATCAATCTACCAACACCAAAACCACTCTGGTTTTTTCAAACAAGCTTATCAAGTAGAGGGTTCAGTCTTCTAGCAAGTATCTTAGAGATTATCTTGTTAGATACATTGCTTAGACTGATAGGTATGAAATCATTAAAGGATGCAAGGGAATCTACTTTAGGTATTAGGGTCAGACAAGTATGAGTATAGAACTTAGTAAGCCCTTTTCCCTTGAAAAATTCCAATACAAAGTCAATAACTTCCTTCTTAATGATATTCCAACGCTGTTGATAGAACATCCCATTGAAACCATCTGGACCTGCACAGATTTCAGTGCTAATACTGAATACTGCTCCCTTGATCTCCTCTTCATCAGGCATTTTGGTAAGATTTTGATTTTCCTTAGGGCTAATAATAGAGAGAATGCAGTTAAGCAGATTATTTCCCCTAGTTGGCTGATTCAGATTGAAGAAACTCTTGTAATTTCTGATAGAAACATTTGCTATTTCTTCCTCCCCTTGTAACCATGTACCCCTATGATTTTTGATAGAGTGAATCTGCATCTTTCTTCTTCTTTATCTTAAGATGCTATGAAAATATTTTGAATTGTAATCTCCTTCTTTGAACCAATTAGTCTTGTTCTTCTGTCTAAGGAGATTATCTTGCATTCCCAACCACTTTACATACTCGGCATAGCCTTTGTTAAGCTCCTCTCTATGCTGTCCATTGTTATTGTGCAAATCCATATCCTCTAGAATGAGCATCTTAGCTTCCCAGTTGCCAACTTCTTCATAGATGTTCCCAAAATTCTCTTTGGACTACTGGCTAAGTCTGGCACTCAGAATCTTCAACTTACTTTGTAAAATCCACATGGGATTCCCTTGAACAATGGTATCCCAACTTTGTTGAACTACCTCCTGAAAGTCTGGTTGTTTGGACCAAAAATTCAGAAATCTGAAGTATTGGATGTGCTGCTGTTGATCATTGTGAGATTTCATTAACAAAGGTCTATGGTCTGATCCAGTTCTGTCCAGATGATTGACTTCATTATGATTAAGAAATTGAGCCCATTGATCATTAATAATAATTCTATCTTGGCTCTTCCATATTCTCTTCCTTGGTCTTCTATTGTTGCACCAAGTGAAGTTGGCACCACTGTAACCAATGTCCATAAGACCACAAGCTTCCATAATGCTAATAAAGTTTAAACTTTTATTAGCCTTGTAAGGTTTACCTCCCATCTTTTCAGCAGGATCCATAATAACATTAAAGTCACCCCCAATGCACCAAGGGCCATCTATAAAGTTAAGGTTATCCATGTTGTCCCAAAGGTCTCTCCTTTTTGCAGAAGTGCATTTTGCATAAACAGTAGTAATATAAGAGCCTGAGTCATCATTGTTGTCCTTCTTTTTAAGAGTGATATGTTGTTCATTATCCTCCACCATTTCTGTGTGATCCTGTTACACCTCAGAAATTTTTCCGTTGGTACGAAAGAGAATGAGCTAGTGTTGAATATGAGTGCATGATGTCCATGAGCAAGAAACGACGTTTGATGACCTTAGGCGAGATTTCAAAGGTATCCGATGGGAGATGAGAAAGTTGGCTAAGTTAAGATGAGATATAAGGTGAGCAATGCATGTGCATGGACGTGGGTGATTAAAATGAGAAGTCTAAGAGATATGAAAAGTTGCAGATTTGAAATCTGCCCAGTGGTCGTAAAGTGCAAAATATGGACCGTAAATTGGTATACGGTCCGTAAACTGGCAGTCGTAAATTGCCATGCAAGGTTTCAACTTTCTGCCCAGTTGAGAAGTGGTAAAATACGACCAGGAGGACGGACCGTAAAGTGATTTACGGCCCGTAAACCATGGTCGTAAATCACTATTGTTATATCCCGCATTTTTGCGTATTTGAAAAATTCGAAATAATCTTGCTTTGTAGGAAATGAGGGCTTTATTTTATTTTATTGCATATATGTGTGTTATTCATGAAAAATATTGTTGCGGAAATACGGAGGAAGACCAAGGGCAAAATTGGAATTTTAGAATTAGTTTCGTGAATTACAAAATAAGATTCACAATTAATTGGGCTCAAAAATATAAAAGAAAAATGAGGCCCAAGAGTGAAGGGGGTGGCCGGCCATGTGCCTTGGCCCAAGCCCAAGCCCAAGTAATTAGTCATGTGACTAATTAATTAAGAGGGCTTATTATATATGTTCATCCATAGAACATTCAAGACCAAAAAAAAAAAAACAACTTGAGAGGAGCTGAACTTACGGCAGAGAAGATGGCTTGAATTATTGAAAGATTACGACGTCGATATTTTATATCATCCTGGGAAGGCTAATGTGGTAGCTGATGAACTGAGCCGCAAGTCCATGGGCAGTTTGACTGATGTGCAGCCTGACAAGAAAGAATTAGTTCGTGAGATTCGTCAGTTAGCTAGCCTTGGAGTCCGTTTGGCAGATTCTAGAGATGCTGGGGTTTCCGTTCAAGAGGTTGCTGAGTCATCCATTATAGAAGAGGTAAAGCAGCGTCAGTTCGAAGATCCTGTTTTGGCACAGTACAGAAATGTGGCCCTCAATAAAGAAAAGACTCCATTCGAAATTTCGCCTGAAGGGGTATTATTATATGGAGGCAGATTATGTGTACCGGACGTTGCGGGGTTACGACGGCAAATCATGGGCGAAGCGCATAATGCTCGATATTCTGTTCATCCTGGTTCCACTAAAATGTATCATGATCTCAAATGTTTATACTGGTGGGACGGTATGAAAAGCGACATTGCAGAGTTCGTTGGCCAGTGTCCAAATTGTCAGCAAGTCAAGATCGAGCATCAAAAGCCCGGCGGATTACTACAGGAAATGGAAATTCTAGCCTGGAAATGGGAAATGATTAATATGGATTTCGTTACAGGTCTACCGTGCACTCCACACAAGTATGATTCTATTTGGGTTATTGTTGACAGATTGACGAATCAGCCCATTTTCTTCCGGTCAGGACTACTTATTCAGCTGAGGATTATGCCAGATTGTATCTTAAAGAGATAGTAAGACTTCACGGGGTTCCTGTATCTATTATCACTGACAGAGGTGCCTAGTTCACAGCGAATTTTTGGAGATCATTCCAGGAAGGATTGGGGACTTAGGTGAGTCTTAGTACAACATTTCATCCTCAGTCCGACGGACAGGTCGAGCGCACTATTCAGACATTGGAAGATATGTTGCGGGCCTGTGTTATTGATTTTAGAGGTAGCTGGGATGATCATTTGCCGCTTATTGAATTTGCTTATAATAATAGTTATCATTCCAGTATCCAGATGGCACCGTACGAAGCTCTATATGGTAGAAAATGCAGATCTCCGATTGGTTGGTTCGACGTGGGCGAAACTAAACTAATTGGGCCGGATGTGATTCAGCAAGCAGTTGACAAAGTGAAACTTATTCGGGAACGGTTATTGGCTGCCTAGAGTCGACAGAAATCATATGCAGATAAACGACGTCGACCATTGGAGTTCCAGATTGGCGACTGGGTATTTCTGAAGGTATCGCCTATGAAGGGTGTCATGAGATTCGGTAAAAAGGGTAAGCTTAGCCCGCGGTACATCGGGCCATATCAGATTATTCGGAAGATAGGCGAGGTCGCCTATGAGCTAGACTTACCATCTGATCTGAAGGCAGTGCACCCGGTATTTCATGTATCCATGCTTCGTAAATGTGTTGGGGATCCTTACAGAATATTCCCAGTAGATGATATTCAGGTAACCGAAGAACTATCCTATGAAGAGCAGCCTGTAGCTATTCTGGATCGGCAGGTAAGGAGACTGCGCACCAAAGATGTACCTTCTGTTAAAGTCCTGTGGCGGAACAACAACCGGGAAGAAATGACCTGGGAGACGGAGGATGAGATGAAAAAGAAGTATCCTCACTTGTTCCCTATACCTACAGGTAATCTAAATTTCTAAATTTATTATATTGATTGGTAAATGATTTATATTTGCTGCTCATGAGAAGAAACTCCCCCAAAAATGCTTGTGAAACCTATAAGGCTATTTCAACATTCGAGGACGAATGTTCTAAAGGGGGGGAGGATGTTATATCCCGCATTTTTGCGCATTTGGAAAATTCGGAATAATCTTGCTTTGTAGGAAATGAGGGCTTTATTTTATTTTATTGCATATATGTGTGTTATTCATGAAAATATTGTTGCGAAAATACGGAGGAAGGCCAAGGGCAAAATTGGAATTTTAGAAATTAGTTTCGTGAATTACAAAATAAGATTCACAATTAATTGGGCTCAAAAATATAAAAGAAAAATGAGGCCCAAGAGTGAAGGGGGTGGCCGGCCATGTGCCTTGGCCCAAGCCCAAGTAATTAGTCATGTGACTAATTAATTAAGAGGGCTTATTATATATGTTCATCCATAGAACATTCAAGACCAAAAAAAAAAAAACAACTTGAGAGCTTCCAACAAGCCATTCGGCCGAGCAAGGTGAAAGAAAAAATAAAATTCCAAGTCCATCAATCTTGACTCAAAAATCTCTTTCTTCTTGAATTCTTAGTAAGTCCAAGACGCTCTTCGATGTGGTATAATTAGTTAAGCGAGAGAACTACGTTTGCGGAAAGTGGAAGTTTGAAGAAAAAGGTAATAATTCTATTCATTTATGTTATGGAAGAAGTGTGTATGTTATAGTGATTAGAATTGCATGAAAATTATGGGATTGAGGTGTGTGGGTGCATGGCGTGTGTGTGTGTGAAGTGTGTACATGGCCGTGAGCCATGGGGGTGAAGGGGAGATGAATTAAATTTTATTTGGCTTGCTAATTGTGTCGTTATGGCATTTATGACGTAAATAAAGGTTTAACGATTTAAGTCGGCATTGAAATTGGTTGTATGTTGTTATGGGAAATTATATGCTTTTAATATAGTTTTTATGTAACTATGGAAGTAGAGTTCTACAATGTGGATTATGGTTGTTGTTAATGAATTTGGATGAAGACAATGCGACTTTGTTGTTTCGTCGCATTTGTTGAAGTTTCGGATGGAATATGGAATTGGCGGGATTGCTTGAATCCTTGAGTATTGCTTGAAATGTTATTGAATTATGTATGAATAAATTTGAATTAGTAAATGAATATGAGAACGTTGATATTGGGTTGGAAGTGTGAAGTT
This sequence comes from Lycium barbarum, assembly GCF_019175385.1. Lineage (NCBI taxonomy): Eukaryota > Viridiplantae > Streptophyta > Magnoliopsida > Solanales > Solanaceae > Lycium > Lycium barbarum. The sequence goes on along the minus strand of NC_083337.1, from coordinate 125,507,118 downwards.
GGAATAGGAATTGTTGCATAATGTAGAAAGGAAGAACATTTATGTTGGAATGTATTTTGTTGTGATTCTTGATGTTGTTGTTATTGTTGTGGGTGTTGTTGTTGATATTATGGCCGAGTTAATTCTCGGGGCTGTTGAATTTATAGGGGAAATGCTGCCGAAATTTCTGTAGACAAATATGGATTTAAGATTGAATTCTTAAAAGCTTGAAATTCACATTTGGTAATTGTGACCAATTGTAGATTTTGGAGCAAACGGGAATTGCGTTTGGGCGAGCGTAAGAAGTGAAAAAGGTATGTAAAGCTATACCTTTCCTTCTCTTGGCATGTCCTAGATGTACTATGTTTGAATTTGAGCCTCGGGGATTATCCTGTTCATAGAAATCCGAGTTTACTTTTGGTACTATTTCATTCAACAAAATTGAATTAGAACCTTTGCTTTGTTGGAAAGAAATGTTCAAACACCTATAAATGTCATAAACGTAACCGAATACCCTTGAAACTTTCATGGATGACTCCATAGAGTCTAATGTTCGTAAATTACGTATGCCACCTCGACTTGACCCGAGGTGGGCCCACTAGCCCCGAGACCTCCTTCGTTTGTCTTATTCGACTTATTTTTGTATAATGTCAAACAAGAACTTTTGCTTATGATTTTAGCTATCAAAGAATGATGTTTTAGTGGCTCCATTATATCCTAATATATACTCTGAATTACAAATCTGATTTCAGAAATACTTTTGTGAGACATACCCCATATGATTCGGTTATTCAAGCCAGATTACTTAATTTGTTGTCATATGATCATACCAAGTCTATAACATGGTTTTTACATGTAAATTGCATTAGTTTCCCACTACTCCGCTCGTGCATGTTATTATGATATCGTTCGCCGGATCCCGGACCGGTTTTGTGATCGTGCGTATTATGACATATTCAGCAGTATGATGTGTTACGATTCCCGAGACCTCGCCATAGGGCCGGGTACCGTTTATGGAGTTATGCTGTGATATGACTTATGATATGTTTTGATGATATTATATATTGTGATGATATGTTATGTTCAGAGTTGTACGGAGATTTGAAACCTTCTGGAGTATGCTGTGTTGTGGCACCAGCGTCGGAGTGGTGACCACGTTTGTCACGACCCGTCTAGGGGCCGTGACGAGTACCCGATACTTGTACCAAGCACCCCTTGTCTATCGTTTTACCTTTACCTCTTAGCAAGCCATGTAAACAGAGCCATTTTTTTTTTTGAACATTAACATTAGCGGCGTCATTCTGAACATAGACTAATAAACTTCGTTATCACTTATACATCAACATTAGCATGCCAAAACACCATATATCTAACTGTACTTAAATGACTGTACATAACTGTCTACGAGCCTCTAGACGTAGTACACTTATACATAGAAAGGGCCGGGTGCTGCCGTGCCCGAATATACATACACAAAATAGTACCGCAGAAGTGAGGCTCCGGAACAACTGGAGCACTGTCAACACTGCTGGTAAGGCTCCTAAGGATCAAATCCGCCTATCTGCTGACCTGCGCGGCATGAAACGCAGCGTCCACAAGAAGGGACGTCAGTACGAATAGTGTACCGAGTATGTAAGGCATGAAAGATAACACTAGCAGTAACATAATGTATAATTAATAATGTCATGGAGTCATAGAATATAGAAGATAGAACATATCTCATGTCATATATTATCATCTCGTATCATATCGTATTATATCTTATCTTGTCTTGTCGTAGTATATCACGTCATAGTATATCGTGTCATAGAGTGTCAGGCTATAGTATATCATAACATAGTACCTCATATCGTAGCATGGCATGTTATAGCAAGTCGTGTCATAGCATAGCGTGTCATAGCATGTCTTACCATAGCATAGCATATCATAGCGTATCATAGCATAGCATAGCTTGTCATATCATGTCCTGTCGTAGCAGATCATAGCATATCATGTCATAGTATAGCTTACCATAGCATATCTTATCATAGCATGTCTGGGCATGACATGGTAGGTCATATCATAGCGCCGAACAATGCCGGCTCACCCACATAGCGCCGATATACACCGGCTCACCCATATATCCCGCGTCCGGGCACCCCGCGTCCGGGATGATAAGCCAGCTGATCAGGTAGCAATGAAACATGTTTCCCTTCCCATTCCCCCATGTATCCCTTCCCCCCAACCCAGGTTCATATACATAGCTTGCTTACATATACATGTCTTATATACATTTACTTATCTTATATACATATATATCTTTTATATACTTATACATATCTTATATACATATACATGTTTTATATATATATATACATGTCTTATATACATAGACATGTTTTCTATATGTATATATCCTATAAGCACACAAGGGAGCCCAAGGAAAAATCATATAGCCATCGGAGCGGCGTAAGGCCGGTGACCTCCGATTACATTATGGAATACTCGTGATCGCTCTTGTCTCACCTCGAAGGGACGAATATTTTGAGGTGAGATGGTCAATGGAGAATAGTATTAAAGTAAACGTAGAATGAAATTGTGGGCATCATAGATGACAGTTCATAGACTTTGAAATCTTTAGAAAATAAAGGCATAGCTAGGGAATATAAATAAGATTCAAAAATTAATTTATCATTTTCATATTTACATAAGATACTTAGCTTAGTTATCTTGGTCATAGAGTCGTTCCGGTAGTGCGTATCATAGGCATATCCTCTTATGTAATGTCTTTGTTATCATTCTCGTCATGGAAGGGTCCTCGTTGGAGGAGTCATAGTACTTATCATTTGGTAACGAACTCGGAATCAAAAGTTCCCTTTGGATTCACTTCTAATAAGTCAAGCAACACTGTAAGGAAAAATCCGAGAGTAGCGGGCCCACCTCGGGCCGGATGGGGTGGCGTATGTTATTTACATATATTACGTGTCATGTCATTACTTGTGAGGGTTCTAGGGTAATCGGGTCCCACTCGTGCAAGTTCTAAGGGTTTAAGAGGTCTTTCCATCATTTGCACACTTTCTAGTTCAATTCTATTGAACAAAAAGTAGAAAACTTTAGGTGCGGATTCCGGGGGCTAGGGTTGTCCCCGAGGCTCGTACCCGACTTATTACATCTAAGACATGCCATAGAAAGAAGAGTGAAGCCTTACATATCTCTTTCCGCTCCTTTTGCTATTCCAAATTCACGTCGCAATCTCGTCAAAATATGCAAATTGGTCATGTTTACCAAAACTCTTATTAGGGTATTTAGAGTTAGAATCTTAAGGAAACATTTGGCTACCGAAATTTCGGCAGCACTTCCCCTATAAATACTCCATCCCACCAAGTTCAACTTGGCTAATTTCAATCAACAACAATCCCGGGAATTCAAACCCGGCCAAAATATCAACCACAATTCCAACAACAACAATACTAACAACTTCCATATTCAATCAACTTACTACTTCTTCCAAAAACTTTCTAACTTTAATGAAAACAATAACAACCTCATAATCTATATTCCAACAACATCATACTAACCACATTACCTTCCATGCATGCAAGAACATTACATTCAATTTACACAACTTCTAAAACAAACCTCCACCTACTTCAACTTCACTAAGGTTCCTAGACATTCATTAGCAACATAGAGTCCACAACATAACAACAAACAAAATACTAAATAAAATGGACTCATTCTCTTCCATTTTTCACCATAACCACACGGCCAACACCAACATACACACTATAACTTCTCAAAATTCATTCAACTTCCATTTTCCACATATCATTCACAACAATAACAACCAAACACTAATTAAAATAATTGAAGCATGACTCCTACACATATATACATACACACGGCCATGTACTATATTTCTCTCCTTCATGAATTTCATCCATTTTAGCATACTACAACACATATAAACCATATATAACACATAAAACAAGATCAAAACTCACCTTTCTTCTTCAACTTCTCACTTGACTACAACTTGACAACTTGTATGATTTTGAATTTTTCTTGCTCCAACAATAACTCCACCTTGTTAATCACCCTTTACTTGGTAGAAAATGATTTTTGAAGAATTTTTATCAATTTTCTTGTTGGTTTTTGATCTTGGCCGAAATGGCCTTCAAGTTTTTCTCCTTCTTTTCTTGTTCTTACTTTCTTGAAAATTCTAGAGAGTTTGATGAAAAAGATGACTTGCCCATCTCTTTATTTACTCATCGGAAAAGGTCCAAAAATACCCCTGAACTATTGAAAAAGGCTCATAAATACCCTCCTTCCACCTTTTGGTCTAAAAATACCCTTCCATCCACCTTTTAGGTCTAAAAATACCCTTAAGGTTTGTTTTTGGCTCAAATATACCCCTCAAACTAACAAGTTAAAATTAACTCTTTTAAAAAGCCAAATGGCAATTTGTAATTGGTCAATAATAAAATTCCGTAATTTTAAAAAAAATCCAAATTTAAAAAAAAAATTGCCAATAATAAATTTCCAGTAATTTAAAATTCCAGATTTAAAAAAAAAATTGCCAATAATAAAATTCCGTAATTTACATATTTTTTTAAAAAAAAATTGTGTGGAAACTTAAAATTAAAAACTAAAAAATTTAAAAATATGAACGAAACTGTTTTTTTTTTTTTTTTTTGCATTTCGTGAATTAATCAACGAAATATGTTTTTTTTTTGCATTTCGTGAATAAAAAAACGAAATAGGAAATTATAATTTTTTTTGCATTTCGTGTATTAAAAAACGAAATAGGATAAAAAAAAATTATTTTCGTTCATATAAAAACGAAATTGGAAAATTGGACAAAATATATTTTCCAATTTTGTTTTTATATGAACAAAATTAATTTTTTTATCCTATTTCATTTTTCAATACACGAAATGCAAAAAAAAATTATAATTTCCTATTTCGTTTTTTTATTCACGAAATGCAAAAAAAAAAACATATTTCGTTGATTAATTCACAAAATGCAAAAAACAAAATCAGTTTTGTTCATATTTTTTAATTTTTAAATTAAATAATATATGTGTCCAATCACAAAATGCCATTTGGCTTTTTAAAAGAGTTAACTTTAACTTTGTTAGTTTGAGGGGTATATTTGAGCCAAAAACAAACCTTAAGGGTATTTTTAGACCAAAAGGTGGAAGGAGGGTATTTATGAGCCTTTTTCAATAGTTCAGGGGTATTTTTGGACCTTTTCCGTTTACTCATTAACCTTGATGTGGGCTTAAGCCCACACCAAATGGACGGCCAAACAAGGCCCAAACCTTAGCCCACTTTTTTTTTTTTTGATTTTTTTGGGCCAACTCGGTTTGGTCCCGAGTTGGGCCTAGCCCACTGACCTTTCGACCTTAAAACGTCCATATCTCCTTGTACCGACGTCACCTGGGGACCCACGACCTATGGTTGGAAAGCTAATTCAATTATCTACAACTTCTATTTCTTGGTACCTTTCCAAATTACAAACTTATAATACCGTTTTTGCCCCTTGAAGTCAGATCACCCGAAAACATTTTCTTAAAATATTCGTTTGGAGGACTTCCACTTTGATTTGGCCCAAGGGTCCTTCTTGAGTTGTGTTTAACTTCTCATATGTGATTCATATGAATTTTTAGATGTCCCAAAAAAATCTCGATGTGTGGGTCCCACCTCAGCAATTAATCTGACGTTAAAAAATACGGGATATAACAACGTTCCTGAGCCTTATGCATGATTTTTATTTGCATTATATATACATATATTTTCAGCACGGACTTTGATGTACTGGTTCGGTATTTACTTCCTGTACCCTTTTATGTCAGTTATGGTTTGGATTTCTGTATTCTATGCTTTACATACTCAGTACATCTTTCGTACTGACCCCCTTTCTTCGGGGGATGCGTTTCATGCCCGCAGGTACAGAGACTCGTGACCCGCCAGAGTAGGCCACACCTTCTGCCAGTACAGAGTGCTCCTTTTGATTCGGAGCCCATATTTTGGTATATATCTTGTCATGTATATGTTTCTGTATATTTGGCTATTTGGGGTACGGCAGGGCCCTGTCCCGTCATATGTTTCCGTTTTGGTTTGTAGAGGCCTGTAGTCATTTATGTGGGTAATGGGTCGTGTGTGTGTTCGTTCTATTTGTGATTTGCGTCTTAATGCGGTCCTGTTTGTTATAGTGGCCATGGTGGCCCATATGTTTGTATATGTGCATATATTCGGCGACGTGTATTCCGCCGCCCCTTTCTGACTTGATATGACATTTTTGCACGTGCGACCGCTTAAGATAATATTTGCTTCCAATCTGTTTAAAAGGATTAATATGAAATCTGAATTAAATTAGAATATGACGAGTTAGTAGGTAAGTCTGTTTGGGGTGTCCAAATAGGGCCCCAGTCGCGGCCCACGGGGCTGGGTTGTGACAACCATGTTGGCAGCCTGAGTTTTCTGTTTCTGTTATGGTTAAAGATGTCCACGAGGGACGGTCCGTAAAGTGGAATATGGACCGTAAACCTCCATGGACGACCACTGTTCACCCAACACAGATTTTTGCAATTCATTAAATAAGGAAACTAACACTTATTCTATTTCATTACAACATTACACCACTTCTCTCTAAAACCTCTCTCTACATTTATTATACAAGTTTTCAAGGATATTTAAGGATCAACAACATAAAACAAGGTGAATCAAGAGTAAGAACATCATCAAAGATCATCTAGGTCAAGAAATCCAAATGGAGAAAAACTAGGGTTTTGCTCAAAGTGGAGTATCATTAACCAAAGCTTGTTCCTACAACTTCTAAGGTAAGATTCATGATTTTTATATGATGTTTAAGATATTGGAGAGTTGAAATGCATGGATTGTAGAAAATATGGTAAACTAGGTCATGAATGATGAGTAGTAACATTTTGAGGAATAGTTTGAGTTGAATCATGAATGTTGTTGTGTTGTGATATGAATGTATTATAAATGGTACTAAGATCATGAACTAGACACTTTAGACGAATGGACGAAGTTGGATGTTATGACCATGAATATGGGTGAATTAGAGGCAAATTAAGGAATCTAGATAATGTGGATAATGTGAATGACTAATGGCCATCGTTATGATATTAATGAAGGTATAGACGCTAGCATTGGAAGGAAGCGTGCAAGTGTAGAATAGTTCGACGAAAAGGTATGTAAGGCTAACCCTTCTTTCATAAGGCATGGTTGCTTGGCCAAACTCTTAAATCCTCTATATGAGTATGTTGTATCCAAATGATTGACACTCCGAGCTCATAAGCTCACGATCCTCGATATGTGCTACGATTGTACTACGCACCCCATATGACGAGTAAGCATAAGATATAGATGTAGCGAAAATGATGATGATAGTGATGACGATGATAATAATAATGATGCTAAAGGTGCCTACGGACTATTATACTTAGAGCCCGTTTGGATTGGCTTACAGCTTAAAGTTGTTTGCAGCTTATAAGCTGAAAAAAATAAGTTGGGGTAGTCCAACTTATTTTTTTTGGCTTATAAGCTGTTTTCAGCTTATAAGCTGCTTTAGATAAACTAAGTCAAATGGGTTCAATTATTTTTTTGAGCTTATTTTAAGCATAAAATGACTTTAAGCTGGCCAGCCAAACACTCAAAAAAGCTGAAAACAGCTTATAAGCCAACTTATAAGCCAATCCAAACGGGCTCTTACATGTGCCTATGGAGGGATATAATGACACCCCGAGCTTATAACGCCAGGTAGGATATATGTATATGAATATGTATAAAGTATGTATACGATTACGAAACGCGCGCACACCTCTGCAGATGGTACGGATAACCCTGAAGCCTTGGTAGGGCCAGGTATGAGTAACCTTGAGCCTTGGTTGGCCAAGTATGTATGAAACACCGATCCTAGGAGGTCGGGTATGCTATGTAAATGACATGTATATGAAATGACTATGTATATAATATGAATATGAATGTGATAAGACTATGTATAAGAATACGAATAAGGACATGTATACGAATATGAGCACAAGTATGGTACGAGTACTATTATGGAATACGGATGATGACGTAGGTGTACAAATACGTATGAAAAGTGGAAAGTCCTACGAAAGGCAGGTAAGCGCTATGACGATGATATTATTGTCTCCCCCCTCCTATGCTATTTCATATGTTGTTCATGATGCTTATTTATTGATGTTGCTCATGCTTTACATACTCAGTACATTCTTCGTACTGACGTCCTTTTGTTTGTGGACGCTGCGTCATGCCCGCAGGTGCACAGGGAGACAGACTTGATCCATAGCTGCCTATTCGGAGATTACATAGAGAGCTCCATTTCCTTCGGAGCCATATCTTTTGGGTACTCATTCTTTTGTGTATATAATTATGGGCATAGCGGGGTCCTGTCCCGCTAATGTGATATGTTATACTCTTAGAGGCTCGTAGACATGTGTGTGTGTGGGTAGATGTGTTTGGCCTTGTCGGCCTATATTTTGTATATCATTTTGTCGGCCACGTTGGCCCATGTACATTGATGTGGCATAGATGCCTATGATGATATAAATGTGCTGTTGTCCAAATGGGACTAGTTGACGAATGAATGGGAATGCATGTATAATTATGTGGCTCACCTAGATGTAAGCATAAGAGTAAGCTAAGAGGGTGCCCGGGTGGGCTAGCACCGGGTGCTCGTCGCGGCCCCGAGTCGGGTCGTGACAGATCCATGTAATTCCAGAAACACAAAATTTTTCCCATTAAAGTTAGAAACACAATGCTAGTATCCAAGGAACTTCTTGTAACCTTCTATTTTTCTCTTATTAACAAAAGGTTCAAATATAGCAATAAAAACCAGTTTGTTAATTCTAGCAAGTAGTTTGAGTCTACGAATAGCTTTTTTGGATCTCACCCCCTAATATTCTAAAATAGTGTATTAATCATTGGAAACTAGGAGGTGTTGATTTTTGTCTACTATTCTTACTTTTGAGAGTAGAAATAACTTTGTCATTGTCCATTTTTCCTCCTTTTTTGTTTATGTTTTTCCCCATGGGATTTCATCCTTACACTCCTCTTGTTCCTCTTTGTCCTCTTCTTGAACAATAGTATTATCTTTTTGTTTTCTTGTTTTACTTCTTTGTCTGCTTTTACTTTTTCTCCTCACTATTTTGATTTTGTTCATTGTTGCTACTGTGGGTCCTAGACTCTAGTGATTGTTGATCATCCCTTTCTTGAGTTTCACCCTGGATCTATTCATTATAGGCTACCTGTTCACAATTTAGCTCCACATACAAATCAATGGACTTCATATTATTACTTTCCATTGGTAAGCTATCAGTAGATTCACCCCTTCCTTCACTGTTTCTCTTGCTCTCCACTTCCTTATTGTTATTGTTTTGCTGTTCATCATTCCCTTCTTTCTTGTTGTCCTGTTCAGTTTTGCTTTCATTGTCAGCACCTTTTTCATGTTTATTTTTTGTTCTTGCTCTTTTTTGCTATCTTGCTTGCTATTCTCTTGAATATCCTCCTCATTCTTGTCCTCATTATCAGCTTGATTCTCCATAACATTTTCCTTTCCATCCTCATGTGTGTCCTCCTCTATGGTCTTCCTTTTTTTCCTGGCAATATTTTGTGGCAAGGCAGCTGACACCAGTACAACATTTTTCATCTTTGGCATTCTTTTATCTTTATATTTTTTCTTTCTTCCTCATTTTTTCAGATTCCTCCTTTGTTGTGTTGAACTAGCCTTGAATTGTATATTTTTCTCTGCTTGCTGATTCACCTCTTCTTTATTTGCATGCTCTTAATATTGATTGAGATCATTGCCTTTTGCCTACTTCTTTTCCGTACTCTCATTTTGTTTGTTGTTCTTCCTTTCACCTTTCTCTTTATTCTCACATCCGTTTCCATTCCCCTTCTCTTTTTCATCCTACTTTGTTCCCTTTTCATTTGTTTCAGTTTTATCTGACTGTGAATTCCCAGTGACCTCTTTCTCTTCATTTTTCTTTTGATCCACCCTCCTACATTGTAGGATAGAATGCCCCAGGATCTTACAGTTAGTGCAAAATTTAGGAGGGTTTTCATATTCCGATTTTTGGGTGAACCCCTTTCTTGGACAAGACTTATCCTCAGTTCCTATCCAAATAGAGTTCATTTTAGGCTTTGTCAGATTAATCTCTACTCTCACTTTTGCCATGCTAGGCCTCGTTCTATTCTCAGTGGCTAAATCCATCATTAGAGGGGTACCTAGAGGGGCAACAATCTGTTTGATGTAATGCCATGAATGGCAATGAAAAGGAAGTTCCGGTAGCAAAACCCAAATTGGGACGACCGGAGAGTCTTCTTCCAGTTTAAAATCTGGTGACCATTTCTCCAACCACATCACGTGCCCTTCAATTTCGATTAATCTCTTATACCAGACAGTTTTACAATCGTCCTCATTATCAAAATCTAAGAAAACAGTACGATAATCAAAGACCCCAATTTGGACCTTACCTTGAACTGTAATTTTCTCTGAGATTTTATCAATTTGAGGTCGAGTCTTAATAAATTTGCCCACTAGTGTAAGTTTACATTCATCCTCCATGACTCCATAGAATTCCCTTGTTTCGAATATCACAGCCGTCTTCCCATCGTGGTTCGCATATAGAGCTTTCACATTAGAATTTCCATACTTTTTGTTAGGAATTGGAGTGGAATTGGTTTGAATTACTTTGGCATAATTGTCTTTTTCTTGAATTGATTGGCTTTCATTACTCGCGGTGGCCGGAGAAGTATGATTCTCCATCGGACGCGCCATTTCCGGCCTTGCCGGAGTCCCCATGGGACTGAGCCTGATCTTACGCGCTCAGAGTTGTAAAAAATGTAACTGTTATTAACTAACATTCTTTTTTGTACGGAGAGAGTTTTGTGTTTCTGAGCTCCCGGAAGCCTTTTAGCCAGTACCAATGAGCCTTACTTATAGATGACCTTTGACTCGTTCTAGTCTTTATGGTGAGAGACCTCTCTCTGTGGTGATCTAATGACTTCAACATAAGAAGCTATGTTCAAACATAAAAAAAATATATATATATATAAGTAGCATAAACGATACAATATATTAAATTGGAAGTACATTGTAGGGCTACATATATGTGATTTTTGACCCTTCCCGAGGTTTACACCGTTTAGTGGCTGAATTTTTCGTTTAGTTCTAATCTTGACATTTTACCTTTTGCTTCATTTTTAGAATATACGGTTTTTTTTTTCAAAAAAAAATAAAAAAAGAGAAAATTTGCAAAATATTAGATATTGTTTTAATTTAAGTTTTAGTTGTGTTATACTTACCTAGTCTAGAGACAACTAATTAATTAATATTGATATTTTTACCTTGATTTTTATTTACTTTCTTAAATTTTTCAACTACAAAATAAGGACCAATAATCTTACGCCACTTGGAAAATATTCCATCCTATTCCTCCCTAACTAACTCATCATCACACTTACTCTCTCCTTTACGCATATTTGGGCAACTATTCACATTCGGGACCACAAAAGGATTCCCTGAATATACACAAGCACAATAGGGAATGGTGCACTCACCTCACAAATATACATCACTATCACAGTACACGACTACACGCTCATGTGACAACTTTGGGGTTTTGATTTTGCTTGTTGTCCACTTTAAAGAGGGCACAATATACAAAGGGGTGACGTTTTTTTCTTCACTGTTAAGCAGATCTAGAGCACTCACCATTTTGACCTTTCACTCACCATTCAGTCGCAGCAATTTCAGAGCCAAATTAATATATACAGAGGTCCGTTTCTTACCTCGTGACTAAGCCCGTCAACCGGTTCGGTTTTACTGGTTCAAACCGATAACCGGATCGATAAAACTGGAACCGGTTAACCGTTTATTATATACCGGTCCGGTTTTAATTTTTTTGAAACCGGAACCGGAACTGGTTAACCGGTAAAACTGGTGGATTTTTTTTTTTTTTTTTTTTAGTTTGTAGCCGTTGCTGGCAGCCCAATGGACCGTTGGGCAACGATCCATTTGCAAAAATGGCCGTTGCCAAACGGTCCCCAACTCATCCCCCCCCCCCCCCCCCCCCTCCCCAATTTTTTTTAACACTTTAACCCATCCCCCACCCCTATATAAACTCCTCTCCATTTCCATTTTAATCCACATCAATTCACTCTTCTGTTTCTCTCAAATCTCAATCTCTCAATTCTAGTTACTTTGCAACAATTAGCCACTTTAAATTTCTCTCAAATAAATATTATAAAGTCTTATTATAGTTTCAATTATTAATTTTTTAATTATAATATTGTTGGTGGAGTTGGTGATTTTGCAACAATCCGAAGTAACTTTGGTGGATTTGCAATTCTAGCCGCCTTCACTTTGTTGGAAATTAGTCCGGCAATTTGGTACCTTCGTTCCAACTCTATCTTTATTTTTCGCAATTTAATTTACGCAATTTAATTCTAGCAATTTAATTTGTTGCAATTCATTTTCTTGTGATTTATTTGAGTGTGATTTAAATTAATTCTATTTAATAATGGCGAAGAGATTTAGACGTGGTGCCGGTAGTAGTGGTATTGTTAGGGGTGGGCTTAACGAGGAAACATTTGTGGAAGAAACACCTAATTTTGGTATTGCTATTGGTGGAAATAATCCACTTTTAGGTCATGAGGCAATGCAACAACATTATACCGACACTTTTAATGAAATTGATGATGATGATGATGAAACACAACCCCCTGAAAATCCCATAGGAGATACATGTCCTGCACAATTACATACACAAGACAAACCGCCTAGAACTCGTAAGTCAACCGCTAAAATTTGAAAATTTATGACTAAGGATAGGGAAATCCAAACAGCTAAATGTACCCTATGTGGACAAATATTTACTTTTAAGCAAGAAACTAGTAAGGATGGTGGAACGGGTACACTAAATGGTCATATGAGAAAGAAACATATGGATGTTTGGGGAGAGCAAACGGGTTCAAATGACAATAGACCCACAAATCGGTAAAATTTTTAAGTATGACAAGAAAAAAGAGCGTGTAGAAATAGCTAAAATGGTAGCTTATGATTGTTTACTATTTTCCTTTCTTTCGGGTTTGGGGTTTGTTACTTACATTCAACGTTGTTATAATCCGTTATTTGAGGGTATTCCTAGAAGTACTTGTAGAGCAGATGTTATAGATTTGTATAAAAAATATAGATTTTATTTGCGCCATGTATTTAATTCTTTAAATTGTAATGTTTCTCTTACCGCTGATTTGAGTCTTAGTCTTAACAAGTTAGTTTTTTTTGCTATTACATGTCATTGGGTTGATGACAATTGGGTTATGCAAAAAAGAATTATAGCTTTTTTATATGATGAAGGAAAATGTCGTCACGATGGAAAATTTTTAGAGGATTCAATGTCTACTATTATGAGATTTTTTAACATTTATAGAAAAACACTCTGTATTGCTTTAGATAATACTTCTAATAATACAAAGGCGATTGGTATTTTAAAAAGAGAACTAAACCCTCCGCTAAGAAATATTTTTTATGTAAGATGTAGTTGTCACATTTTAAACTTAATTGTTAAAGATGGTCTTGTGTGTTTTGACGATTCTATTCAAAAAGTTAGAGATGCAGTTGCGTTTCTTTTTTGTAATGCTAATAGGGGAAGAATTAGAGATTTTAAGAATGCTTGTGTGGAAAATAACCTTAGACCGTGGAAAATTCAAGTAGAAATTGAGATTAGGTGGAACTATACTTACATTATGCTACAACAAGCATATGAGTATAGGATTCTCATACAACAAATTCACAATAAATATAATATTAATAGTGATGATTGGTTAAATTTTACGGATTGAGATGATATTAAGGAATGTGTTGAACTCTTAGAAATTTTTTATAATGCAACTCTTGCTTTTTCTAAACAATTCTATCCCACGGTAACCGAAATTTTAGCCTACTTAGCGGAAATAGTTAGAGTTTTACAAGAGTATAAATATAAACCCGGTTATCAAGCGACTATTTTTGATATGACAACAAAATTTAAGAAGTATTTTTTTCCCATCCCAACTTTATTTATATTGGGTTCTCTTTTAAATCCTTGTTTAAAAGTGTCTTATACTAAAGCATTGGTTGGTCAAATTTATACATTTTTAAAAATTGAAGAGGGAGTTCAACCATCTTTAGCTGAAGCCGAAACCGCTATTGATGACGAGTTTAGAAAAGTTTTTACTCACTATTCTAATTTGGAAGAACATGCTATACCCGTTGCTCCACGCCCTACTACTTCTCAAAGTAGCAAAAAGGGCTTGTCGGGTTTAAAAGTTTTACATTCACATCCAACTCCTTCTTGTAATGCAAACTTTGATGAATATCACTTTTATTTGATGCAGCCAACTGTGGATATCAAGGAACTAGATGAGCTGGACGTCTTAGCATGGTAGAAGAAATACAAGACAAGTTATCTGATACTCTCAAGAATGGCTCGAGATATCCTTACGGTTCAAGTATCAACCGTGGCTCCGGAGAGTGCATTTAGACAAGGAAGACAACAAATTGGAGACCATAGATGCTCATTATCCGGCTTGCAAGTACTAGTATGCATTCGCGATTGGATTAGATCTGAGCGACGCAACCAAAACTTAGAAGCGGGGGAAGGCGAAGAGGAAGAGATTGAAGATTTGATAGCAAGTGGACCGGACCAAATGGAAGACTTTGAAGATATCTCCATGGCCGAATATGATATGGGGGAAATTAACCAAATGATTGAAAATTGGTGATTTTATTCTACTATTTCTTTGCAACTCATGTATTATTTGCAAGTTAAAAAAAAACTACATCTTGCAAATAAATGTTATCCAAGAATGAATAAAATATATGGCTCATTGAGCTTTCTTCTATTTACTTGTGTTCATATTTTTACTTATATTAAGCTAGGAATATACCTAAAGTATACTAAGAATATACTTATAATATACATCTACTTAATTTATAAAATACGAATTTATAAACTTAGAAAAAAATTAAGCTATAAATAACTTAAGTTATAATATATAAGTATATATAGTATACATATAACTTAAACATATATATATATATATATATATATATATATATATAAGTATATTCTTAGTAGGTATATGTAGTATAACTTAAGCATATAACTTAATATATATATATACACGTATATGCTGCCTGTATTGCTGTTAGTCAGTTAATATATAAACCTTACTTATAAATAAATATAACATATGTAAATATACCTACAATATACTAATAAATACTATAATATATATATATAATATACAAAAAAAAAAAAAAGAGGTTTCGCCACTTTTGAACCGGACCGGTCCGGTTTCGATTATTTAACCGGTAAACCGGAACCGGTTAAACCGAAACCGGTTAAACCAGAACCTGTGGCCGGTTCCGGTTTTTGAACCGAAAACCGGCCGGTTTGTTAACCGGTTACCGGTTCGATTTAAACCGGTTAACGGGCTTACTCGTCACTCATTTAATTTATTATTATTAGTATGCCATACATCTTCGCACTTTGTGGAATTTCACCAAGGATGTTATTATTGTTGTAGTATGCCATATATCTTTGGGCTTGAATGCTGTAGTTACAATGTGAAACTCATGAAGTTGCTTGGTTCTTGTTTTGAGTGCGTTCATAGTCTCTGGGTGTGTTCGGTATGAAGGAAAACATTTTACGGAAAATGTTTTTCAATTTTCTCATGTTCGTTTGGTTAAAAATTTTGGAAAACATTTTCTTTAGGAAAATAAGTTGCTCAAAAATGGGAAAAATGACTTCCCTAATAAAAGTAGGGAAAACAAGTCCACAAGTGCATTCCACCAACCACCCAACCCACCTGCAACCACCAAACCCTAACTACGCCCACCACCCCACCCCCACCCCAACCCCACCCTAACCCCACCCCCTGTCCCCACCCCACTCCACCCCAAAAAAAAATTAATTATGTTTTGAAAAAAAAGTTTTTTTTTTTTTTTTGGTTTTTTGCACCGCCCACCCCCACCCCTAACTACCAAACCCTAACCACTCCCGCAACCATGCACCACCCCACATTCCAACCACTCCCCCCACGCCGCACTCTACCGCCCACACCCCTCCCCCCCATTTTTTTTTTAATTTTTCTTTTGAGTTTCTACACCACCACATCCCTTCCCCCTCTCCCCCGCAACCACTTCCCCACCCCGCACCCCACCCTCCCTAATTTTTTTTTTTTAAAAAAAATTCTTTTTCGTTTCTACACCACCACATCCCTCCCCCCTCCCCCCCACTCAACACATCCCTAACCACTCCCCCCACCCCCCACCCTCAATTTTTTGTTTCTTAAAAAGAGTTTTAAAAGTTTTTTTTTTCACCCCACGACCACCCCTCCTTCCGACACCCCACCATCCCCTCCAAATTTTTTTTTTTTTTTTTTAAAGTTTTGAAAAGTTTTCTTTTTTGGTTCTCTACACCCACCCTCGCACGCACCCCTTACCCCCTCCTGAATTTTCTACTTCCTATTTAGTTTTACCTTTATTAAAAAATTATAAAAATCGAAAGTTTGTATGGTTATTGGAGGGAGTGGTGGGGTCGTAGGCGTGGGTGGTGTAAAAATCCGAAAAAAGTAACTTTTAAAACTTTTTTAAAGATTTTTTTTTTGGGGGGGGGGGGGGGGGGAGGGTTGTGGTTTTGTAGAAAAACAAGAAAAGAAAATTTAAAACTTCAAAAAACCAAAAAAAAAAAAATTGGGGTGGGGGGTGGGTGGGTGGGTGTGGTATGGGTCCACGCGGGGTGGGGGGAGGGATGTGGTGGTTTAGAAAATCCAGAAAAAAATATTTAAAACTTCAAAAAAAAAAATTGGGGGTTGGGGGGTGGGTGGTTGGTGTGGTATGGGTCTACGCGGGGTGGGGGGAGGAATGTGGTGGTTTAGAAAATTCAGAAAAAAAAAATTGGGGGTTGGGGGGTGGTGGCGTGGGGTGGGTGGTTGTGGGGGTTGATGTGGTATGTGTCCCTGCGGGAGGGGGGTGGTGGGGGGATGTGGTGGTTTAGAAAATCCAAAAAAAAAATAAAAAAATTTAAAACTTCAAAATAAAAATAAAAATTGGGGTGGAGGGTGGGGGTGGGGTGGATTTGTGGGGTTTGGGTAGGTATTTTTCTAAAAATATTTTCTACCAACCAAACGAACATGAGAAAATAAGTAAGAAATTAACTTATTTTTCGCTACCCAAACAAACATAAGAAAATAAGTAGAAATTTACTTATTTTCCAAAAACACATTTTCCAGGAAAACATTTTCCTCCGTACCGAACACACCCTCTATCTGTTTTGATTTTCAAGTAGCAATACTGTGATTTTGGTAAAAATTCGATAAGGGAAAAATAATTTGTTATATCTTGAAGAAAGTTTTGAGTTCGTTTTCCATCTTTGATTGATTTTCAAGAGGATTTGGGGTTTGGTTGATAAGAACGAATGTAATTGGCGGGCTTGGAAAGATAATTGTTTTTCTTCCATTGTTTATTGAGATAATTACTTACATATACTGGTCGAGTGTCTAGTTTACTAATTTTGGCCGAACTTCCGTTTTCTTACCCGACTTAACCTTATGTTCTTACACTTGAGCCTATTTGACAGCTTTTTCCCTTTTCGATGCATTTTCTTTTCTTGACCCCATTCTTTTCTTTCGCACATTGTTTCTCTTTTTCTCTTAGTAGGCGTTTGGCCATAGAAATAAATAAAAAAAAAATCACTTTTTTTGAAATTTTGGAGTTGAAACTGGAGTTGCGTTTGACCATATTTTTTGAAATTGTATTTTTTGTTGAAATGTAGTTGTTTTGGTTGTGAAAAAAGTGATAATTTTTGAAAAATAATTTTTTCTTATTTTTGGAATTCCAGAATACAACTTCAAGTTGTATTTGAAATTTTCATGGCCAAACGCTGATTCCGGAAAAAAGTGAAAAAAAATTCCGAAATAAAGTGAATAATTCTTATGACCAAACGCGCTCTTAATCAAATTCATTACCATTCTCACTTCTTAGTTCTTCATTTCTTCATTCTTTCTCATCTCATTTGTTCACGTTCCCTTTTTCTTTTCCTTTCTTATTTTTTTTTTCTTGGAAGACCCATTTGCGAATACAAAAGTTGGATATGAAAATCGAGCTTCCTTATAATGGATGAGCTACAGAAGTCTAAAGTGTGATAGTAATGTTTATCTGACATTATGTCTTGACTTGGCGGGTTAGAACTTAAAGAATTGATCCAGATACCCACATGAAATTGTAAACTTTGAATTTGAAATTCTAAATCCGCGACGTGGATCTAAAAAACAATGGTTAATGTTGGTGAGAAATTGAACTTTAGTGCTGTTAAGTTGAAAATTCGACATTAATCACTATGTTGGCGAACTTTCTTCTTTTTCTTCCCTCTTCTTATTAATTTATGATGGAACAACCGGCTATTATGGTTGTTTTGTGGTGGTGGTGCGACGGAGGATGTGTGAAAATGTGGTGGTATCCTGCTGTGTCTATTCATGAATAGATGTATATGTATTTTGTATATCTACAAATCATTTATAAATGTGTATATAATACATGATTATACACTGAATATACAATGCTTATACATATGTATAGCATGGAGGGCGGAGATGCTTAGTTAGAATAGTTAATTAAGTAACACTATTTTTAAAACTGTACATAACAGATACATTATCTATACACCGATGATATAATGGGCTACATGAGCTGCAAACTAGATGCTTGTGTTGTATAACTACACAAAACAGATATACTATCTACAAACTAATGATATAATGGGCTACATCGACTACAAACTAGATGCGTAGGTCGTATATATAAGTTATTTCCCCTTGTTTATTACTGTTTGGATATAGGAGCATACATAGTTTATGACCAAAAGTAAACACATATTAGGATATTTTGGGGTTTGGTAGGCAAAACTTTAGGCGGGTTTAATTGCCTGTGTGTTTAATTACTTGCTAAATCTCATGTATTCATTTTTTTTGGCGAGATGTCCCAGAAGAAAATTAATGTATGGAGGCCGTTCGTGGGCTAGACCTAGGATATCGGGGTGAACTTAGTTTAGGATAGTATAGTTAGTGTAGGTTTATTTTTCTCGCATTTTCTTTTTTATTGACTAGTAATAACTCCGATTTTGTTTTGGACATTCTTTGTGTGCGTGCTTGCTTGTCTGTTTGTCCTTGAGTTTCTTTCTAAGCTGATACAAGTCAATTGAGCTATCGTGCTAAAACTACGGGACTCGAGGGTGCCTCACACCTTCCCCTCGGTCAACAAAGTTGCTTAACTGGAATATTTGTCAGTGATCAGTCATTAAAACAAACTTTCTTTAAAAAGGTTATTAATTTTAATTGGTGACTTGGCACAGCGGAACTTGATATTAAGCAACAACTCTTTTTTCTCTAAACAAATCCCTTTCTGAAGCACCCAATTTTTGTCACTTTCAGCATTTGAAAACCCTTTGATATTTAAATTGTTTTGAAAAAGAAAAAAAAGGTGTGACACTACGTCTTATATATCTTCTAATCCACCATCTTTTAGGCACTACACTTTAATGATTCAAGTTGATAAAGGAGAGGAGGCAATCCAATAATTTATAAAGGATTTGTAATCTCGAAAAACTACAAATTAAAATCTGCAAAACTTAGGTAAGAACATGCATAACATAATGCAAGCAAAGAATCCTAATTATACGAACATGCATAACATTATGGAAGCAAATTGAGCATCCTCATACGTATCAATTTGGATTAGGCTTACTAGCTAGTTTTTTTTTTCTTTTTGTTTTTTAAAGCAAATTCACTAGGCGAGGTGCCTAGGGCCAGTTTTTTATTTATATAATAAAAGCGAAACGCAAAGGAAAAGTACAAGCAAGGGGGCTAGGCCTTATTAATCCTATTGAGGCGTAAAAAACCTCTACTAACTAACATGCATGTAAAAAATAAGAAGAAGAAAACACTAAATATTCTATGATCATCACAAAGTTTATAACACACTCTATGAAGATATGACAACTGATAATACTTAAATAGTGAAATATTAAAATAAGCAAGAATATAGAGTCAAACCCTTGTTTTTTTGGAATTGTGAAATTCTTGAAGGAGATGTAGCCCGATAAAAATCTGGTTCTTCACCTTGTCTTCTTCTTCCAACAACTTCAAAATCTCTTGATACTTTATCAAATCTTCTTGGATCTATTGGACCTTGTTGATGTAGTTTAATCTTGTCTCCTCTGTTTTGCCACTCTCATTGGCAGTTGCCTCAGAACAACCTCCTCAGACACTTTACCATCCTAACTATGTTTTCTTCCATGAGTCTTTGTCTTGAATCTGCTCCTTTGTTGCCTAGGTGAAAGATCTCCATCCCTAGCCACCTTAGCAAAGCATTCATCTAACATTTCATTCTCATCTTCTTCATCAAATATGTCAAAGCCCAAATCACCATCAAAATCTTCTAAAGGATCTTCCACTAAAGCTCCTGGCTCACACCTCTTGGCCACAATTCCAATAGGCTTCCTTTTAGTAGGATTATCCATAGCATTCAAATTTTCCATATCGTGTGACACTAAAGCATGAATAACATTAGTAGGGCTCAATTCGGAACACTTACATTCAAAGATGCACTCATTTGAGCCACAAGCTGACCCGCGGCTAAAGATGGAAGAACCATTGCATGGCTTGGCACAAATGCCGGGGCTATTGGACTCAACTTACTACGCATTGAAGGGGATGAAACCTGCCCATCCTCCTCCACTATGTCCGCCCAGCTCTTCACACTCGTACTACCTTTTTGGTCACTCTTCGTTTCAACATTATTGCTTAAACGTTCTGGAGCGGAGGCCACAATCTTATCCACATCTTGGTCATTCCCTGTGGGCATTACTTGCTGCCCAGAGTCATCATGTTGCTTACGAAATATCTCCATAGACTGAGTAGGGATCTCAAACACCGAAGTATTCAATGTGACTATCAACGGTTTCAAAGACAGGGACGAGACAAACCAAACTTGCAACTTGTTGCTGCATTAGCATGTTTGCCAGTTCCGGATGTGCAATATGACATTTAGAGCATCCTAAAGCAGATTGGTGCTCCTCTCTACCTGAAAGAGCCTCAAAAGTGTTAGGACACACAATGTCCTTTGTTGCAAAGCCTTGCTCCTTTGTCACATTAAGTTCTTTAACAGTTTGAGGACTAACAGATTGTTTGCGTGAGACCACTATCCAGCCTTCACTTCCAACATCATCTCTAGCATCGTTCAAATCCATAGCCTGCTCGGAAATCGTTGAATTCCCAACTGCGACACCCGTATCACCAATACTAGCCAACTCGTCGATTTTGGCCGGTTGCACCACCTCTTGCACCTTTCTAACCAAAACCTCCCGATTTTCATTGCTATTAAGAGAATGGACTACCTCAGATTTACTATTACCTGATGGACTACCCCCATTCATTTTCAGATTTGGACACAAATCTGGAAGAGCTTTCTTTCTAACCCATGAGCTTTCAGCGAGGTTTTCGGACACCCTAGCCAATGCTTGACCTAATGGAATATCTCCCATGTTAGCTCCCTTTTGTTGTTGCTTCTTAGTGTTTAGACAATCATGTGTATCTCCTTGCAATTTCTCAACCGAAGCACCTTCAATCTCTATTACCGCAACATCTTCTTTTTGAACCACTATGTTTTTTCCAATTAACAATCGGCACTTTTTGTCATCATGACCTTGGTGCTTACAATGGGTGCAATATTGAGGCAAATTATCATACACGACCTCCTAAAACTCGTCAATAATTCTGCCTGTAAATTTGTCCACACTTTGAAGTCGAATACGATCCGGATGTTTGTCCAATAAGTCGAGGATCACCCTAACCCTAGCCGTGCTAGGTCTTGATCTCACTTGCGTGGCCTTATCCATAGCAACAGTGTCACGCCCCAAAACCCACCCTAGACGTGACCGGCATCCGACGTCATGAACAACATCGGAAGGACCTAATCAACAAAATAATAATACTTGAAACCGCCAGGTTCAACATTCGCCTCCAACAATTTACAAATTAAATGTAGCACATCATGAATACATGAATTAAATCAACGGAAGTCTTTATAAGTAAATAGTCATAAACGTGGCAATCACCATTAAGTCGTACGAGACTTTGACAATCTACCCACAATTCTGACAACTATCTATGAAGCTTCTAAGAGACACAACAAACATCTAACTTCAGGACGCAGCCCGAAGATCTAGAATAATAAATGAAACAGGAAGTGTCCCACGAACAAGGATGTGGGCTCACCAAATCAACAGCAGCAGCAAGTTCTTTTAAGCGTCGAAGGTATCACAAGCTTGCTCTTCTCTGTTACCTAACATACCATAAAAAACAACAATGGTATGCCTGAGTACTTCGTACTCAGTGAGTGCCTCGGGGACAACAAGTAATATGAAAATAGAGTACATAATACATAAAGAAACTTAATCTTGTCAATCAGGCGAAAGCGATGTAAAAACAGTTATACAGTTTATGTATCTCAATAATAAGTATCAAACCCATTTATAAAGCCTCTTGTCAAGACACAACTTCCATTATGCCTTTTTCATCAATTAAGACAGTCATCAACAATTCCATAAAAGAATAGGAATATCACACATGCCAATACAGGCCCAAGAATCAATCACATCGAGGGGATGACCGTAGGGTTCCCTTGTCACAACGCACCATACCGGATTATAAAGTCTTAGTGACCACTCATCCTCCCGAATGGCTAGGCGTAAGCACACCGGGAATAAAAACCTCGGTGACCACTCATCCTCCCGAATGGCTAGGCGTAAGCACACCGGAATATGAAATCCCCGATGACCACTCATCCTCCCGAATGGCTAGGCATAAGCACACTGGAATATGAAATCCCCGGTGACCACTCATCCTCCCGAATGGCTAGGCATAAGCACACCAGAATATGAAATCCCCGGTGACCACTCATCCTCCCGAATGGCTAGGCATAAACATAAAAATAACGTCCATGGCATAGAAGCCGATTCACAAATTGTCTCAAAGTTGTCACACCATCAATAACATTAACGTTCATTATGCATATCCAAATAATAAGTCATTCCAATCAATGCTTTGAAAACGTACAACTTCTTTACAAAGATTTCTATGTCCCAATTCACTAATGAAAATGTCATTACCAACTCTTAACTAGCATTATTAAGCATCTCCCATAGAGGAAAACATTCATAATAGCTTATACATATATAAGGTTTGTTGCCATCTAGGTATAACGTGGGATTGTCCTCTCACACACATCAACCACCATTTAGACATAAATTAGAGTTCAAGAAACATGAAAATATTGCTTTTTCTTTCATTCATTTAAAGAATCTTGAATAAACTTTATGCTTCCAAATTCAAGAATAACAACTTATCAACAACATCAACAACAATATCAATAATTATTTTATTTCAATATCCAACTAATCATATCCATTAAATCATACCAAAACAGTCACAAATTTTATCACAAAAAAGCCCTAAAACAGCCACGAATTTTATCACAAAACAGCTCCAAAACAGCCACGAATTTTATCACAAAACAGCTCCAAAACAGCCACGAATTTTATCACAAAAACAGCCCCAAAAAATCCACGAATTTTATCACAAAACAACCCCAAAACAGCCACAAATTTTATCCCAAAACAGCCCCAAAACAGCCACGAACTTTTATCACAAAACAGCCCCAAAACAACCACAAATTTTATCACAAAACAGCCCCAAAACAGCCACGAATTTTATCACAAAAACAGCCACGAAATTTATCACAAAACAGCCCAAAAACAACCACAAATTTTATCACCAAAACAACCCAAAACAGCCACGAAATTTATCACAAAATAGCCCCAAAACAGCCACGAAATTTATCATAAAACAGCCCCCAAACAGCCATTTGATATGCAAAAATTATAACCGAACTTTCAATGTCATTTTCTCTATTCTAACCCATTAAATCTATCAAGGATCAAGACAAGAACATCATTAAAATCTTAGACATACCTTATATGAGCAGCCACCACGAAGACAACATCCCCCAAGTTCAATTTTTAGCTTAGAACGATGGCAACAACTTGTACTACACTTTATCCTTCACGAGCCTCGGGATTCGGGGTCTCGAACTTGATCGATTCACCACTTTCTCTCTCTAACTCTCCTCTCTCTCTCTCTCTCTCTAAAATTCTGAACATTGGTAGGTGAAAATGAGGCTGCTAGGGCTGAACATTTCCCTTAAATGGAAATGGGCCTGACCCGATTTGGAATCGGGTTGGGCCAACAACTTGACCTTTCTGCCTTAAAACGTCCATATCTCCTTATCCCGATGTCACATGGAGACCCACGACCTATGGTTGGAAAGGTATTTCAATTATCTACAACTTTCATTGAGGAAGTGTTTCCAAATTATCAACACATTTGCACGAAAATCGTCCAGAAGACAGACCTACCAAAACTTAGGCGAATTTAAGAGCCCTTAAGAACTTCACTAGTTGGTTTGACTTCAAAACGACCATTTTCCACCTGAATTCATCAAGAATGGATTCATATAGATAAAATATCATCTTAACACTAGATATTTACATATTCACACCTAGTTCAAGTTTACGAGGTGTTACAAATAGATTTCCGACTACTGAAGCAATGGAAAGTAAAGATCTCTTAGCAAACAAATCGGTCGATAGGTTTGGAAACGAAATCCATACTGTCGCACGTGAAGTCTCCTCCTTAGGGTTGAATCCAATAGTCCATGGGAAAATCCTAATTTGATGGTCTTTGCCGCTGTACATGAAATAATTCACGCCTCTTGATAATGCAGCCACAAAATCATCATATTTATCCATATGAATAAGAAGTTGTCTTTGAGCAAGCAACCCGACAAGACAATGTCCCTTAATGCCGAAGAACTTAGGCAAAATCGATCTTAAAGTTGGCAAATCCGGTGACCCGGTGGATAATTTAACCATAATGGCTTGATGAAGTCCCTCCTCCCTAGTGAAAGTTTGTCGTTCATTCACGTAAATTTTAGTGTAGGAATTCCATGAACAACTTCAATAGGTATCAAACTAGTTTGAGAAACTGTTGATTTTGTTTGATTCAATCTATCGGCATAAGTAGGGTTTGTATTGGTGTTTGTAGTGTTGTTTGTAGGATTTTGGGAAGGCTCTCCCGCAGCCAAAGACTGAGGAGAGACATGGCTGCCCTAAATCTCCATGGTCTCAAAGGAGAGAGGCAAGATGAGAGAGCCAAGGTTTTTTTTTTATTATTGGCTTACTAGCTAGCTAGATGTTGTTGCACTTATATAAAGTTCGATGTCGTTGCAAGAAGTCTTTTGCTTATGGGTGGAGAAATTATGTCTTCTAAATATTTATAAATCTGACATTAATTAAGAGAACCTCAAACTATGTTAAGAACACTGACGTCGCCTTATACAATATATTTGGTATTGGAATGAAATGAGTTTGATTTAATAGTGGATATATAAGATTCGTAATTAAAGACGATCAACTGGTATATATGTGATTGAGGTGTAGTTAATTCATTGATTAAATGCAGATATTTTATAGTAATTAAATTTGGAATTGCACGTGTAAGTTATAATTATCACAAATAGAAATGTGTTCCCTATACTTTCCATATAACCCACATCATGCAAACAGAAAATTGTTGGCCTTACAATCTTTGAGGTTCAAAGAAAATTGTGGTGCTAGTATTTCTCACATCTATGGCCTGCCTACTTTTCCGATACTAACTTCAACCATCGGCAATCTCTAAGAATGTTATTTATAGCTCAAATTTATTAGTTGGGGAAAACAAATTAAGTGTTTTGCAACAAATATATTTAAAAGTACGTGTGGAATATTTTTTTTTTTCTCAAACATGCGATGTACTCATATATCCATGATATCATCAGTTTCTCATTTCCCTTTGTTGTTTTATGTCTTACAGGATGATGATGGCTAAAACATATCCTCAAGTTCTTTTATGTTTACTTATTTGTTCATTGGCCATCATCAACACTGAGTCACATGCAAAAGAAAATGTAACATCAGATGAGGCATATCATGTCTCAAAAACAATCGTTCAGAATGCTGTGTCAAAAGGAGCAGGTTAATTTCCTTTACTTATTAATTAATTTAGAAAATTTGAATTAATTGTAGATATAGTTCTGTTAATAACGTTTTTTAATGTGGCAGTATGCTTGGATGGATCACCTCCAGCATATCATTTAGAACCAGGATTTGGAGAAGGAGCCGGAAACTGGATTGTTCAACTTTCGGTAAGCATATACTCCCTTTGTCCTAATTTATGTGATACAGTTCATATTCGAGAGTCAAGCAAAGAATTTTTTTACCGTGATTTATTCGTATGCCCTTTAAATATTTTAAATCTGTGACATATAGTACTTTTTATGTAGTTTTAAAAATCTAAATTATTTTTAAAAAAACTTAAGATTATATGTCCGACTTCACGGTCAAAATAAAGAAGTTTGACCCTCGGAATATGAACTGTATCAAGAGCTTGGAGTATGACTATAGTACATTTTTACCTAGATATAGTGCTGTTTCAATTTTTTTTTTTTCGGATCTTTGGAATTCTCACATTGTTCTTATTAGGGAGGAGCATGGTGCTCAAGCGTCAAAGATTGTCTGGAACGTTCCAAAGCCGATTTTGGTTCATCAAAATATATGGGTTCATGGTGGTTTACAGGAATTTTTAGCAAGAATCAGAGTTCAAATTCAGGTTCTCTTGGAATAAACTAATATAATAAGATCTCAATCTGCGGTGCATTATTATTCTATTATAGTTCAACAAGTCAAATGTAATGGTTAATTAATGTAAAATATGCAGAGTTCTACAATTGGAACAAAGTATTTGTTAGATACTGTGATGGTGGAGCATTCACCGGAGATGCCGAACACGTTGATCCTGTACGTTCTTTAATTTTAATTAAGCTATAATTTCAAATAATAGATATATTTCTCAGCTGAAATAATACTTACTAGAAAAGAAACTAGCCTTCCTTATGTTTTCTATCATCTTTTTTCGATGTATTTTAGTAGAACATGGAAATTTAATTTCGAAGTTATTTGAGAGTACTGAGACATAGTATTTATCATTATAACATGAAAGTGTTTTATCACATTTACCTTTTTCCTTTTTCCTTTTTCTTAGGCTACCAATCTTCACTTCAGAGGTGCAAGAATTTTTGAGGCAGTATTAGAGGATCTGCTAGCAAAAGGATTAAAGAATGCGAAGAATGTAAGTAAATGTTAATTATCGCTTAAATAATTTATGTATATGAGAAATGAGAAAAATAAAGTGGAGGAGGAGGATGTCTGCAAATAATACTAATAACGGTTTTTTGGGTAAAATAAAAGTGCAAAAGAGGTGCTATAGGAGAAATGGTTGAGATTCATTTAATGTTCTTAATATCCACGAACATTAAGTTAGGAAAGTAGAAATTAAATACAAGTAACATCTCATACAGTTCGTTAGGTTACACTAACATGCATATAGATTGAATCCATGTAGTATACAGGTTTAGGTTTAACACGAATTTATAGAAAAATTTCACCAAGCCATCCATTAAAATTGAACGCTTCTTTGTTTGTACCTCTTAATGGACTTACAACAACAAACAACAACAAACCCAGTATAATCCCACTATGTGGGGTCTGAGGAGGGTAGAGTGTACGCAGACCTAACCCCCACCTTAAAAGGTAGGGCGGCTGTTTCCGAAAGACCCTCGGCTCAAGAGAGGAGAGAAAAAAAAAAAAAGGACAAGACAAAAGGTTAGATATGATCAAGCGTATCAAAAACAATATGAAAGCAAGGAATAACAAAGCAAGAAAGTCATGGTAAAAGGAGAATTAACTGCTATAAATAACTATGAAAATGAAAACAATGAAAGTGAATAAGCCATTATAAACCAACAGATACTCGCAGAAACTCGCAGAAATCAAGAGACAAGAAACTATAGAACAACATAACTACTCTTAAGGGAGGATAAACGCGACTACCTACTATCCTTCTACCCTAATATGAGTTCTCCATACCCTCCTATCTAAGGTCATGTCCTCTGTAAGCAGGAAATGCGCCATGTCCTGTCTAATCACTTCCCCCCAATACTTCTTCGGCCTACCTCTACCTCTTCTGAAACCGTCGCTGGACAACCTCTCGCACCTCCGCACTGGGGCATTTTCATCTCTCCGCATCACATGCCCAAACCATCTCAACCTCGCTTCCCGCATCTTGTCTTCCACTGAGGCTATTCCAACCTTGTCTCGGATGACTTCATTCCTAATCCTATCACTCCTAGTGTGCCCACACATCCATCGCAGCATTCTCATTTCCGCCACTTTCATCTTCTGAACATGAGATTTCTTGACTGGCCAACACTCCGCTCCATACAACATAGTTGGTCTAACCACCACTTTGTAGAACTTGCCTTTAAGTTTCGGTGGCACCTTCTTGTCACACAACACTCCGGAAGCAAGCCTCCATTTCATCCATCCTGCACCAATACGATGTGTGACGTCATCATCAATCTCCCCATTTCCTTGTATAATAGACCCAAGATACTTGAAACTATCTTTCTTCTGTATGACCTGGGTGCCAAGCTTCACTTCCACGCCAGCCTCCTGTACTATAGCACTGAACTTGCACTCCAAGTACTCTGTCTTGGTCCTACTCAACTTGAACCCTTTAGACTCCAAAGTTTGTCTCCAAACCTCCAGCTTAGCGTTAACCCCGCTGCGAGACTCGTCAATCAGGACTATGTCATCCGCAAATAACATACACCATGGCACCTCACCTTGAATTTGCCGCGTCAATCCATCGATCACCAAAGAGAATAAAAATGGGCTAAGAGCTGATCCCTGATGCAGCCCCATCACCACTGGGAAGTGCTCTGAGTCTCCTCCCAAAGTCCTTACCCTGGTCTTGGCCCCATCATACATGTCCTTGATCGCCCTAATGTACGCCACAGGTACACCTCTAGCCTCCAAGCATCTCTATAGAACCTCTCTCGGCACTTTGTCGTATGCCTTTTCTAGGTCGATGAATACTATGTGCAAGTCCCTCTTCCTCTCCCTATATTGATCCACCAGTCTCCGTACAAGATGAATAGCTTCTATAGTTGAGCGTCCCGACATGAATCCAAACTGGTTCTTTGAGATAGACACGCCTCTCCTCACCCTCATCTCCACCACCATTTCCCACACTTTCATAGTGTGGCTTAGCAGCTTGATCCCTCTGTAGTTGTTGCAACTTTGAATGTCGCCCTTGTTCTTGTACAATGGAATCATTGTATTGCATCGCCATTCTTCGGGCATCTTAGTCGTCTTAAAGATGACATTAAAGAGTCGAGTCAACCATTCTAAACCTACCCTGCCTGTAGTCTTCCAAAATTCCCCCGGAATCTCATCGGGCCCGGTCGCTCTTCCCCTACTCATCCTACGAACAACACCCTTAACTTCTTCAACCTTTATATTCCTACAATATCCAAAATCATGACACCTCTCGGAGTACTCCAAATCTCCCAACACAATATCTCTGTCCCCTCCATCATTCAAGAGTTTATGGAAGTATGACTGCCATCTCCGTCTAATGAGAGCGTCCTCCACTAGTACCCTACCATCCTCGTCCTTGATGCACTTCACCTGATCCAAGTCGCGCGACTTCCTCTCCCTCGCCTTGGCTAGTCTGTACAACTTCTTATCCCCGCCTTTGTCCTCTAGTTCGGCATACGGGCATTCAAAAGCTGCTGTCTTTGCCGCCGTAACCGCTAACTTTGCCTCCTTCCTCGCCATCTTGTACAATTCCCTATTCGTTCGCCTCTCTTCATCATCCTTGCTGTCTACCAACTTTTCATACGCCACCTTTTTTGCTTCCACCTTCTCTTGAACTCCTCCATTCCACCACCAGTCCCCTCGGTGCCGACCACGACTACCCTTCGAGACCCCCAGCACCTCTCTAGCTACTTCCCTAATGCAACTGGCCGTCCTATCCCACATATTGGTCGCCTCCCCACTACTCTCCCAGGCTCCCATAGATCTCAGCTTCTCCCCCATCTCCAGGGCACCCGTCATGGTCAAACTCCCCCATTTGATCCTAGGCCTGTCGTCCACGACCTTCTTTCTCTTCCTCATCTTGATTTCTAAATCCATCACCAAGAGCTTATGCTGGGTCGATAGATTCTCACTCGGGATCACCTTGCAGTCTTTACAAAGACCTTTATCTTCCTTCCTAAGGAGTAAAAAGTCTATCTGCGTCTTAGCCACTGAACTACGAAAGGTTACCAAGTGCTCCTCCTTCTTCGGGAAACTCGAATTGGCCACCATCAGCCCAAAGGCTTTTGCAAAATCCAACAGTGCAACTCCTCCTCCGTTCCTGTCCCCGAAACCACAACCTCCATGCACATCGTCATATCCCCCTGAAATTGACCCAATGTGCCCATTGAAATCTCCTCCGATGAATAGCTTCTCAGTGGACGGTATACTTCCCATCATCTTCTCCAAATCCTCCCAAAAACGTCTTTTCTCCTCCTCGCCCAAGCCCGCTTGCGGCGTGTAAGCACTAATAATGTGCAAAATAAACCCTCCAACAACTAGCTTAATCGTCATCAACCTATCGCTGACTCTCTTAACCCCTACCACCTGTTCTCGTAAGTCATTATCTACTAAAATGCCTACCCCATTCCTATCCCTCGACCTACCTGAGAACCATAACTTATACTCATCCACATCTGTAGCCCTGGATCCTACCCATTTAGTCTCCTGGACACAAGCTATATTGATCCTCCTCTTCTTAAGAATCTTAACTAGTTCGATGGACTTCCCCGTTAGAGTCCTAATATTCCAAGACCCTACTCGTACACTAGAGACTCCCTTAACCCACTTACCCCCTCTAACCCTCACCCCTATCCGAGAACATGACCCTAGTCCACCATCATCTACCAAATCCAGTAAAGCAAATATAAACTACTCGACCAGGCAGTAATCAATACTAAAACACAAGTTAGTACTAATCTAGATGAAAGTGTAACTACTACGACAAGAACGAAATAAGTAATGCAAGAATGCAAATTAGCAGCAAGGGTAAAATACAGAGAATTAAAAAAATAAAATTAAAAAACCGGAGGTACCAACTCCAGTTAGACAGAACCTGCTGACGTCGGAATCACTGTTCACGCCGGAATCAATGTTCACGCTGGAAACACTGTTCACGGCGGGAAGCTTGAATCTGTCGGACCAGAGAGAAGGAGAGGAGAGAAGAGAAAAGAAGAAAAGGAAGATAGGAGAAGAAGAGGAGTGGGGGTGGGTATTGGGCTGTCACAAACCCTAGGAGAGAGAAAGAGAAAACTTACCTGGGGAGGCCACCGGGAGGTTGCTGGCCGTAGTTTGGGGGTGGCCGGAGTTAGGGGGTAGGGGTGGGGGTAGATGAAGGAGTTGGGGATGGGAAGAAGAAGACCGTTAGTCTTAATGGACTTATTCGGTAAAATTTCAGATTAATCAGCTCAGTAAGTTCTGGATATGAAATGCCAAAAAAAAAAAAAATCGCGTACATGATTCTTCACTATTAATCTCATACATATTAATTGACACATACTATATACTAATTAGAAGTTAATTATTGCAGGCCCTTCTTACCGGAAGTTCTGCGGGAGCATATCCAACAATGTTATACTGCGATCGCTTTCGTCAATTATTGCCAAATACTCCTAGAGTGAAATGCATGGCTGATTCTGGTTATTTTATCCGTGTGTAAGATTTTTAAGACTACATTTATGATTTATGCATGAATGTTTTAAGAAATGATATATTCCTATATTTAGAATTGCAATTTAACGTTGGACCTCTCTCTCTTTCCGATTACAGGAAGGATCCTCATCATGCAAAAGCTTTTACAGATATTTATACATCACTTGTTACTTTACATGTAAAATTCTATCACCTAAATTATCTTTTTCTCTTTGTTTGACTTTTAATTTAATATAAGTTGCTATTCATCTGAGCTACTGCAGGGAGCGGCCAAAACGTTACCTAAATCATGCACTTCAAAAATGAGTCCAGAATTGGTACATACAACTACTGATTGATAGCAATTGTTGTGTTGAGTTTTTTTTTTTTTTTTTTGGGCCAGTAAACTAATGACCATATATAAAAATCTTCCGATTCACTGCATGCAGTGCTTGTTCCCAGAGAACATTCAACAAGATATCAAGACACCACTTTTCATTGCCAATTCAGCATATGATAAATTTCAGGTAGTTAATTAGATATTCATCAATTGTTATACTCCTACTTAATTACTTTGGTCAGTACTGGCAAACTTAAAAATTCAATTAGAGTATTCAAGATTTAATATATAACTAGTATACACACACAATTTTTATGTGAAAGATGTTTGATATAACCGACCACACTTAGGCCACTACTGTAGACCTATATTTCGTGATTACCAAAGATTTTGTCGTAGAAAAATCGACACGTATATAAGGGTTGTAATTTGATAATGGATTTGCTTTATGTTTTGCTATTTACTGGGAGCATACTTAAAATGTCTATTTTCTACATGAACCGTTTTGCAGATAAACACTACTATAGCTAATCATGTTAATGGTTGCATTGAAAGTGGAAATTGCACTGCCAGTGAGAACAAAACCTTCAGAGGTTAGTAAAGATGACCTAACAGGGATAATTTTAGTTTTTTTTTTTTTTCCTCTCAATTATGCGATGATGTAAAGTCTAACACTTCTTGATTTGATATTTCAGAGTTTAGGTCGGAATTTTTAGCTGCTTTGCCCAAAGCAGATAATCCTAAATTAAAGGGGGTTTTCATTGACTCATTCAATCATCATAGCCAGAACCAATTTTGGTGGTCTCCTGCAAATGTCACCACGATTAACAACTTGGTACGTATGAGATTATTTAATTTATTCTTTGTATTGTCTTTGTTATCTTCTTGCAACTATACTATTTTGTCGAACATTTTATTCCATGATCTTTTAAAACAAAATATTTCAGAAAAAAAGTTGTTCTATCATGCTATTAAATTGAGGAAGTTTTTTATATATGCAGACTCTAACAAAGGCATTTGCTGATTGGTACTATGATCGAAATTACAACCTATGTCATAGATGAGCATGACTTGCCAATCTCTGCTCTAGGAACGCTTAAAGCCAAGCAGAGTGCGATGTCTAAAAGTTCTGTAAAATACAATGCAAGTATTTCATTGACATCAAATTTCTGATTTATATGTCTGAACTGTTGCAATATAAATAAATAAAGTCCAATTGTGGTATAATTCAGTAAAGTTCAGAAAGATGGATGTTAATCTCTGTACATCTTTGTTGTCTCCATTAATAACATGTCGCATATTCCCTTCTAATTTTCTTACGGCTACGTACCCAAGATAATTATTAGTAATATTTTTACCTAATCTATTATGGTTTTAATAGAAAGTAACTCCGGCATATACATTCATTCCCGCTAACAATATATTATAACAAAAGCTTACGTTTTATGTATTAATTGATGGTATAAAAATATTTATACAATCATCTAAAAAGGTAGCAATCAATAACTTTATGTAATGCATAATTAATTTATAATCTAAAATTATGGTAACTAACATGCTATAATAGGTTAAAAAAATTATTATACTATTAATATGTATAACTTAAGCCATTAAAATGATGTGATCATTATAACAGTATGAAAGAGTTACAACTATTCACATAAATTAAGTAACGGATGCACAGTTTCACACAATAAAAAAAATACAAAAAATAAAGGAAAAAGG
This sequence comes from Lycium barbarum, assembly GCF_019175385.1. NCBI lineage: Eukaryota > Viridiplantae > Streptophyta > Magnoliopsida > Solanales > Solanaceae > Lycium > Lycium barbarum. The sequence continues at coordinate 125,473,230 of NC_083337.1, read as the reverse complement.
AAAAAATAAAAAAAGGATAAATAATTTCTTGGCCAATGAAAGGTGCCAAGTCATCTCTAGCTTTGTGTTTATATAAAGATAGAGATTCGTAGACACTAAATAGAAGATTTAATGCACTTGCTATTATTGCAAAGTTGTATTAGCTCTTGAACGGTTGCATCCATCTCTTCTCCGCTTATGGACTTCAAATTCTCACTAGTGTCCTTAAGTTTTTCTCTTAAAATTTCCCGTCTTCTCACAAATTAAACTTTTGATAACATATGCCATCTCTTCTCTGTGAACCTACCCTTTATCATCTCTAGCAATCTCCACAGCCACTCCAGTTTCTACCATACACCTAGCATTGATTGGTTGATCAAGGTGCATGGGCATGGCTATGATTTGCACATCAAAATTTATACTTTCCGTTACAGAATTCCAACCACAATGACTTACAAATCCTCCCGTACTTGGATGGTTGAAAATTCTTGGCTGTGATGCCCATCCATCCACTAGCCTTTCCCTGTCTCCAATCCTTTCAAGAAAACCTCGTGGTAGTGCTTCTTCAAGCTTGACTTTTTCCCCCTTTGAAAACCTTACAACCCATATGAAATTAACGTTGCTAAATTCCAATCCGTAAGCTATCTTTTCCATGTCTTCCATAGTCAAGAAATACTCACTTCCAAAGGAGACAAATACAGTTTAATGCTCATCTTTCTTTCCTAACCAATTGATGAGGTCCATATTCCCATCATCTTCATTCATGGGGTCATTGACCGCAGGACCAATTGGAACGATTTTCCATTGAGCAATTTGTATATGGTAAAAACCGGACCAATTTGTGTCCGATATGAACAGAGTAAGAGATAGGCCGAAGGGGCACGAGCACGATCAACCTTGCCTCAACATCGAGGGTGTTTACCGGACACAGCAGATCCGACCCCAAATAAGCTTATCCGGTTTTCGGTCCGGACAATCAGTTATAGTACTGCCACGCATCGCCAAACCGTTCCACCATTTGCACTGATAACAGTATAGGTGTCAGACCGTACGGCTGGGCCTTATCCATTTTAGGGTTTTTAGAAAGGCTTTTTAACATTGTACTAGAGGGCCCATAAAGGATTACCTATAAATAGAGGGAAACCTTTCCTTTTGGGGGTTGGCTTTTTTCTCGTTCCACAACATTGTAATCAACAAATGTTATAAAGATTTCCTCAAGCATTTTGGTCCGGACCCGAGAAGTTCCACTAAATTGAGCTCATTCTATACGTCGATTAGCTTGTCCTTTTAAGTTCACGATTATTATTATCTTACAAAATCTACCACACCTCACGTTATATCATATTCATAGATATAGACATAAACATATATATACCCACTAAAATTCCATATTAACCAAAAGATTAAATTCATCCACATTTTCTATTCACCACTTATATTATTTGAGTAAGACCTTAGTAGATGTGGAGACCCGTTATCCACACCTCTAAAATTTAGCTTTGGCATTGGTAAGTGCTTCAGGAAAGCTAAATCCTTACTTTCAATGCCATCCCATATGTGTAGTAACTACTTACCCGCTAAAAATGTCATGCATAAGCCGGAGTTATCGGGTAGATTGACCAAATGGGCCGTAGAGATTAGCGGATATGATATCGAGTATAAGCCTAGAACAACTATTAAATCTCAAATCTTAGTAGATTTTATAGCAGACTTTACCCCCGCCATGATTCCCGAGGTAGCGAAAGAGCTTTTGGTAACCTCTGGAAAGGCTTCGGGTATCTGGTCTCTACATATAGACGGGGCATCGAACCTAAAAGGTTCCAGATTGGGAATTGTTCTTAAGGCCTCCGCCAGTGACGTCATTAGACAATCAATCAGAACTATAAAATTGACTAACAATGAAGCTGAGTATGAGGCTATGATTGTAGGTTTTGAATTGGCTCGAAGTTTGGGGCCCGAAGTGATCGAAGCAAAATCTGATTCTCTCCTGGTCGTGAACTAAGTCAATGGTGTCTTCGAGGTCAAGGATGAGCGAATGCAAAGATACTTGGAAAAAACTCAAGTGATATTGCATCGGTTTAAAGAATGGACTATGCAACACGTGTCGAGGGAGAAGAACAATGAGGCAGATGCATTGGCCAACTTAGGCTCCTCGGTTGAAGCAGAAGAGTTCAATTCCGGCACAGTCGTCCAATTGATGAACTCGGCAGTGGAAAATGGTCATACCGAGATAAATACAATGGGTCTGACATGGGATTGGCGCAACAAATACATTGACTAATTGCGCAATGGAAAAATCCCAAACGACCCAAAAGAATTGAGGTCTCTTTCGAACTAAAGTGGCTCGATTCTATTTAGTGGACGATCAGTTATATCGCCGGTCTTTTTTCGGTCCCCTGGCCAAATGCTTAGGACCCAGAGAAACGGACTACGTGATGAGAGAAGTCCACGAAGGAACCTGCAGTAACCACTCTGGTGCCGAAGCCTTGGTTCGGAAGATCATTAGAGCCGGGTATTATTGGAACCGTATGGAGGAGGACGCGAAAAGATTTGTCCGTAAATTGTGACGGGTGCCAAAAGCATGCGCCGATGATACACCAACCGGAGGAGTTACTGCACCTGGTCTTGTCCCCTTGGCCATTTATGAAGTGAGGAATTGATATCATTGGTCCTCTGCCATGGGCCCCAGGTAAAGTTCGTTTTATCTTATTTATGACTGATTACTTTTCGAAATGGGTTGAAGCGTAGGCTTTTGAGTAAGTTAGAGAGAAGGAGGTTATTAACTTCATATGGGTCACATCATTTGTCGGTTCAACATCCCAGCCGAGATAACTTGTGATAACGATCCTCAGTTCATTGGCAATAAAGTAAATAACTTTCTCGAAGGGTTGAAGATCAAAAAGATTATGTCAACTCCATATCACCTGAGTGCAAATGGACAGGCGAAATCCAAGAACCAAACCATAATTCAAAATTTAAGGAAACGGTTAGAGACGTCAAAGCACGAATGGAAGGAAGTGTTACCGGAGGTGTTATGGGCCTACAGAATGACGGCAAAGTCAAGCATGGGAGAAACACCATTTTCATTAGTCTACGGGGCTAAGGCTCTAATCCCAGTAGAAGTTAGTGAACCGAGTCTAAGGTTCTGGTACGCCACTAACGGGTCAAACGAAGAGGCTATGGCCGTAAACCTTGACTTAACGAACGAACTACAGGAAAATACGCTGGTCCATTTAGCAGCTCAAAAGCAGTGAATGGAGAGGTACTATAACCGGAGGGCTAACCTTCAACATTTTCTAGTGGGGGACTTAGTACTCCGAAAAATATGCGGCACACTAAGAACCCCAATGATGGCAAATTGGGCCTGAACTGGGAAGGGCCGTATAAGGTAACCGGAATAACGGACAAGGAATCATATCAGTTGGAAACCGTAGACGGACATCAGCTACACAACAACTGGAACGTGGCTTATTTGAAGAAATATTATTTATGAGAAGCCATTTCCAGATAAATTCTGAAAGTATTCGAACTAGGTCTGAAAACACATGTTGCACTCTTTTCCTTAGCCCGGTTTTATCCTGAAAGTGGGTTTTCCGGCAAGGTTTTAACGAGGCAACAAGTACAACGTGTTACCCTATGAGACGAACCTAAGTGCCTATGAATCCGAGTCTAATTAATCACAGGCGACTGGATAGTGTCTCCGCGCTCATACTTCACGGATAAACACTAGGGGATTACTATACCCACATCAAGACCGAAGAAGAGCTCATCGAAGCAATTAGTGTTTCTTGTTCTGTGTAAGCCCGAACCTTCTGTACTAGGTTTCAATGTAAGGGCCAAACGATCAAACGAATCGTGCCCGAATAGTATTTGCTACGACAAGAATAGAAGGGATCAGATAAAATCTTTAAATTGTGTACAAATACTTGCGATATGAAATAGTATTGTTGAAAAGTATGTCTTGGATATGTTTTCTTATTTAATAACCCCCTACTGGGTACTATCGTCAAAAAATTGACAAAGGCAATAATGTCACAATAAACCGAACCCAACTCTACTAACAACCTCGAATGGGGACTACCGTCATAAGATTGACAAAAGGGCAAATAAACAGTACAAAATGCGCTGGACCTAGTCCACTACAAACAAACAGTCTAAAGAAGGTCAAATAATTAAAAACCTCGACTGAAAATGCCCCAGGTAATTCGGAGACGTCTAAATTCACAAAGCACAAATAAGCCCTGGTGGCGAATCATTCAATAAGTCTTCGGTCAAAAAACATACCGAACAAAGTAAGGCTCGTAACCGACGAGTTAAGATTTGAAGGTTTGGTGATTAAAGATGAAGGATATTTGAGATAACGGATCAGATCAAGCGAAGAAACGAAGATAAAAAAAGATAAGAGTGAAATTTGAAAAGTGAAAGGGTGACTGTAACTGTCTTGTATAGACGAATTAACATGGCGGATACCGAGGCCAACCAATTGAGAAAGGCCACGTGTTCGAAATATTAATGAGATGTGACTTGAAGCGACGTGACCTGAGGCGGTTACTGAAGCTGGCCATTCGGATTGAGACACGTGGCCGAAGTCAGAAGGACGTGGTGTGAGGGGACGTTACAGTTCTCGCTTGTTTTTGAAGATAAGAACGAACTAATTAAGGAAGCCACCGGGGGAGTCTTTTCCCCTTCCTGTCACTTTGGTGAAACTCTGGTTCGGAAAGCGTGGGGACTACCTGTATACGGTAAAAACCGGACCAATTTGTGTCCGATATGAACGGAGTAAGAGATAGGTTGAAGGGGCACGAGCACGATCAACCTTTCCTCGACATCGAGGGTGTTTACCGGACACAGCAGATCCGATCCCAAATAAGCTTATCTGATTTTCGGTCCGGACAATCAGTTATGGTACTGCCACGCGTCGCCAAACTGTTCCGCCATTTAAGCTGACAACAGTACGGGTGTCAGACCGTACGGCTCGGCCTTATCCATTTTAGGGTTTTTAGAAAGGCGTTTTAACATTGTACTAGAGGGCCGATAAAGGATTACCTATAAATAGAGGGAAACCCTTTCCTTTTGGGGGTTGGTTTTTTTCTCATTCCACAAGATTGTAATCAACAAATGTTATAACTATTTCCTCAAGTATTTTGGTCCGGATTAGAGAAGTTCCACTAAATTGAGCTCATTCTATACGTCGATTAGCTTGTCCTTTTCAGTTCATGATTATTATTATCTTACAAAATCTTCCATAGCTCACGTTATATCATATTCATATATATACACATAAACATATATATACCCACTAAAATTCCATATCAACCAAAAGATTAAATTCATCCACATATTCTATTCACCACTTACAAATCTAATCGGGGAAAGCACAATTCAGTCAGATAACCAAAGCACTTTGCTTCTATTTCCCTGGAAGTATTCATCAGCATGATTTTATTCACAGCCTCACAAGTACTTCTTCAGCTGAGGGGTCGTCCTTATTATCAGGATGCTTCTCTTCAATGTCTTTTTCCAACGTTTCCTCAAATCTTTTTCGCTCAACCTTCCTTAAATAAAGAGACGGAAAAGGGAATTCTATCCCTGGCTTTATGATTGAATGTAAAAAGTAGGAAAATGAAGCTACACCGCAAGTCATGAGCATTATTGTTGGAATGTCGTGTGAATGGGCGATTCCTACCGCCCAACGTTGAATTACATCATAGAGAAGCAAATCAAATTTTAACATTTTGAGGTCTTATTTGAGTGTAGGGTTGAGATGGAGTGGGAGGCTGTGAGTAGTATGGTAACTAGGAGGAAGCTCAGGCAATTTTGGTAGATGGAGTTCAACTAGCTGAATTAAAAAGAGTATACTTTTGGGGGATCCTTTTCTTGATAAGATTGAGATTAATATGTGTAGAACATAGGTAAACATAGAATCCACTGTCTACAAGTTTCTTGGCCACGTTCAAGTAAGGGGAAATGTGATCATGAGCCAACCATGGAAACATTCATACCCTCAAACTAGTACCTTCTAAATCCATGAAATCACTCTTTCTTGAAACACTTTAGGTATAACTTGGTCTATGTTTTTCCTTTTTTGATACTGGGGAGGGTATAACTTTGTCTACGGCTACTCGTTGGGTTTTAACGTTAGCTGGCTTTTATAGACAAGGGACAAGGGAGATGAGGACAGAATCTCATGAAGAGCTTACGGTTGCTTTAAAAGGAAAACTATAAACGAAAGCTAATTAAGTTTTCTATGTTGATTTAGTCTTGTTGTTCTGCTAACTTAGTGATGATCTGTAATCGCTGCCTTAAAATCTTAAAATCACCTCTATCTGCTATAGTGGTAAAGATGACCGGATGATGCAAAAATTGTTTAAACTAATCTTATATTACTTGAACTCTTTATTGTTTAAACTAATCGTATATTACTTGAACTCTTTCAATAAACATACTGTGCGCGCAAAAGAAGCTAGATTTTCCTAATTGCGCGGTTTGATAATTTAATCAGCCAAAAGAAGACTTGGGCTAATTAATCTATTGATTCACGTGGTCATAAAATTAGCAACATGCATTAAATAGATAGTACAGTATATTACGTTTGAGATTTTACCCTCTAAATCACTTTGGCCTGAACTTATAATTAAAATAAGTCCATATTTTAAATCTTACCCTATTTAGCTCATCTTTTATATAATTTGAAATGCTTAAGAAGAAGGCAATATTTTCTTAATTTGTGATCATGATTTTCATGTTTTACTACTTAAAAACTGACTGAGAGTGGTATTTACGTATAGACACAGATTTAAATAACGTTGGGTGAATTAAAGTAAAAAATTAAAAAATTATTGTTTGGAGTTTTTAAAAGATTGAAAGCTCACATGAGTTTTGTACTTGGTTGAAATTTTCGACGAATTGATGATTGAGGTTCGTTGAGAATGTCTTTTTGAAGTTGTGGTTAAAATTTAAAGTTATTTGATAAAGATTTGAGTCATTTGAATGGGTTTCTAACCCGTATTTGTTCGCGACAATTTTTTCTAGCAAAATAAATAAATAATTGCAATCACAAAACAAACATGAGAAAAAAAATATTTTATTGATTATTTTGTGAGTACAACTCTAGGTGTATCCCTTAATTCTAATCTCCGTGTTGTTCGCCTCGATTCGAAGGCCAATGTAGCGTCTTTCTCAACTGAAGGATGTATTTCTATTGATGTGTTGAATCTTGGAAAAACTTTGAGCAGCACTTGGTTTGTTCTTGAGGGAAGACATCTCTCGAATTCTCTTTCTTGTGAAGACCTTTGGAGAAGACTTATGTAGATGTCGTTGCTCTCCTCTGCCTCTAGTCAAGATGCTATGTCAATTTCAAGATGTCCTTAAAAGGGGATGTGTGACCCCTTCATATAGGTGTGAGTAAGAGCTTGGGGGTATTTTGGTCTCTAAGTAATTCTAACGGGCCTTGGACTTGAAGAACATGGGTTGGACTTATCTTATCAACTTAATGGACTAACCCAAATGCAATTTGGATTTCATTCAAGTCGTGTAATTTTGACTTAAATAATTAATCCGACTTTATTAACTAAAATTTGACTTGGCCAACATGTCAATAACTTAGAATTTAATCCAAATTTTGTATGAATTATTTCAATTAAAATTTGATGTCCACAGATGCCCCCTACTTCAAGACTTGTCGAGGTGTAGGCTTGCCGAAATTGTAGACGAGACTTGAAGTACCCATGAAGTGGTCTTCATACAAAACTTCCTTGAGACTTGTTTTCAAAGACATTCTTGAAATGTGGCTTGATTTTTTTTTTTTTTTTTTTGTGAACCAAAAAAATACGCAAATCTCTTCCTTTAATTTTGAGGATGAGTTTATTGCATCAATTTTTATTCATCAATATTCAAATAACAAAATTGTATTATAACTTCATATGGAAAATAGATCCTTCCATAATGGGACAAAATGACAAATAACATTATTCAATTCAACCATTTCAGATTTGAAGAAAAATAATGAAATTGATCTTTGCCTTATGTAACTCTTGATTTTGTCTTCCTCATAATTATTCAAATCATGTTGCATGATTTGGAAAATTATGTGTTTTTTTTTTGGAAATATTGAATTCATATCTCCCTATATGGTAATTTGGAAAAAATAACAAACCAAATCAATAACCAGATAATGATGAGCTTTCCGGGAAACACAATTAGGGACATTTGCATTCTTTTTGAAAAAAATCTCACTGCCTTAATAAATCTATATAGGGCGTGCACCTCTACCAATTGAAGCCATCAATTCTTTTTTCATTTCTTACAACTCTTTCAATATCATTCTTGGTGAGTTGAAGCGTCGTGTCGTCGCACCCTGGCGTCCATCCTGCTCGGTTGAAGCATCATGCCATTGAAAAAGATATCCTTCAATGCCAATTTGAAACGTTGGGCTAGCGGCTCCCATGTATTTTATCATCTTTCTCCCTTCCTTTTTTTTTTTATAGGATTGCGACTAAGGATTTTTAGATTTGCGCGCCTATGAGAAAGGTATTGTACGTTTCTGTTGGAGTATCAAAGTGACAAGCCGCTTGGTTCGTATGAAAGTAGACTTCTAAGGCTACAACATATCTAAAAATCAATGAAAAATCCTCACGGATTGACGGGCTTAATTTTTAAAGTTGAGCTCCAGATCTGTGTTTTCTTCTGACAGTTTCGTGCAATCTCACCAAAACATATGTGTCTTGGTGTAGGAGAGTCCAAATGAAATGTGGCTTCATTCCGAAGATGCTACACTCGTAGGACTGTGACATATTCAAAAATGAACATCGAACACCTTCTGGATTGAACGGAATTAATTTTTGAAATTGGTCTCCAGATCTGACGGTTCTTTTGACAGTTTCTTGTAGTCTCACCAAAATGTCTGTATTTTGGCGTAGGAGCAACTAAATGACAAGAGGCTTGATTCTGAAGATTCTAAACTCGTAGTACTATGAAATGTCCAAAAATCAACATTGAAATCATTTTGTATTGACGGGAATTAATTTTGGAAGTTGGCCTCAGGATCTGGCTGTTCTTCCGACAATTTCTTGTAGTCACACCAAAACGTCCATATCATTGTGTACGAGTATACAAATGATGAGGGGCTTGATTTTGAAGATGCTACAGTTGTATTACAACAACTTATACAACAATAAAAACATTTTTAATTTGAACTCCAGATCTTCATTTTCTTCTTTCAGCATAGTTCAGTCTCACGGAAAACTCCATATCTTGAGATTGGAATGTCCAAATGACAAGCAGCTTGATTCTGAAGATACTAGACTCTGAAGGCTACGACATATACCAAAATTAGTTAAATTTATTTTGAATTGACGGAAATTAATTTTTGAAATTGGTCTCTAGATATGTCGTGCTAGACTTTGGACAACATTCATGAGGGCGCTTCTTTTTTTTTTCTTGTATTTTTTCTTTGTAGGTCTGCACGAGAGTGTAAATGGTCTCTATTTCAGATGGGGAACATGCACATGACGTCACAACCCACTATTGAAGCCACGAATATCAAATAAAATCCCCGCGGCGCTGGAAGGACCTTCATAGTTCATCATTATTGATTGGCGAGGAACTACTTAGGGTGATGTCCGTCTGACTTCGATGGAACTTGTTGCATTACTCTGTTCGGCTTTCGTGAGAGGAAACTTATTGCATCCCTCTTTGGTGGTTTTGTTTTACTCTAGCGAAGAATAACTTGGTGATTCCTCCTTCCTTGTGGCGTTGATTGAGAACATTTGGAGTAGCCTTTTCTAGCCTTGGGGAGAAAGCTCATGGATAATCTCATCCCTGCAACTTGGCGGAAAAAGCCCATGTGACGTCATCTTCTTACGATTTATAAAGGCGTAGGGAGAATAACTCGTCCTTTAATCTTTGGCGATGATAACCTATTCTTTTGACTTAGTGAAGAAGTGCAAGAAGCTAGCGTCCTTCTCGCGGCTTGGAGTGTTTCATCCTTCAAGATATGGTGGAGAAGTACAATGAAATAATGTTCACCATCCCGCATTGAAGCATTATGGCTTCGTCATTTTATATTTCTTTTAAGTCTACGAAGCAGTACAACTGGTCTCAATAGTAGACCAAGAAGATGTCCACGTGATCTTGAGGAATCACTTGGTGTGTCCACCCTTGAAGTATTGTTTTTGCGGACACAACTTTGAGCCTTAACTCTTCTTGCAGCATTCGTAGAATAATTACATGGTGAATCTCATCCTTACGTCTTAGTGAGATTGACACTTAGCGTAGTAGGCAAGTCTATTTCATAGGCTACTCGACCCACCTTACGGATTATTCGATAAGGTCCAATGTATCTTGGACTCAACTTCCACTTTTTACCAAATCTCATTACTCCTTTCATAGGCGAGACTTTAAAAAATACCCAGTCATTAGCTTGAAATTCCAAGTCTCGTCGGTGGTTGTCCGCATAAGACTTTTGATGACTTTAGGCTGTTAACAGTCGGTCTCAAATCACTTTAACCTTTTCGACTGCTTGTTGGATCAAGTCGGGGCCTATCAATTGTGTTTCTCCGGTTTCAAACCATCCAATTGGAGATCTACATTTCCTTCCGTACAAAGCTTCATACGGAGCCATTTGAATACCGGAATGATAGTTGTTGTTATAGGCAAATTCAATAAGGGTAAAATGCTCATCCCAACTATCACCAAAGTCCAGCACACATGCTCGTAGCATATCTTCCAAGGTCTGAATAGTGCGCTCGGCTTGCCCGTCGGTCTGTGGATGAAACGTCGTGCTGAGCTTAACTTAAGTACCTAGACCTTCTTGAAAGGACTTCCAAAAATTGGCTGTAAACTGTACCCCTCTGTCTGTAATAATGACCAAAGGAATTCCATGAAGTCGCACAATTTCTTTTAGATACAACCTGGCATAGTCTTCTGCCGAATACGTGGTTCTGACTGGGAGGAAATGAGCTGCTTTTGTGAGTCTGTCCACGATCACCCATATTGAATCATACCTGCCACGGGAATGGGGTAATCCCACGATGAAATCCATGTTGATCACTTCCCATTTCTAAGTAGGAATTTCCATTGCTTGCAACAAGCCCCCTGGCTTCTGATGTTCGGCTTTTACCTGTTGGCAATTTGGACATTGTGCCACAAAATCTGCTGTGTCCCTCTTCATGCCATCCCCCCAGTATATCAATTTGAGGTCATGATACATTTTAGTTGCACCGGGATGAATAGAATACCGAGAATAGTGTGCTTCCTCTAAAATTTGTTGGCGCAATTTTGCTACATCCGGTACACATAGCCTGCCTCGATATCTAAGGATCCTATCTACGAAAACTTCAAATGGAGACTTTTCCTTTTCAAGAGACTGGTCTCGGTATCGGCTTAATTGAGAATCTTCATATTGCCGTTCCTTCACTTCTAGATTCAAGGATGAAACTGTGGGGTCATTAATGCTGATGCCTGTATTACCCAAATCAATTGCACGTATTCCAAGACTTGTCAATCGATGGAGTTCGCGAACCATCTCCTTCTTTTCTGGAGTAACTTCACATAAGCTACCCATTGATCGATGGCTAAGCGCATCGGCTACTACATTAGCTTTTCCAGGGTGGTACAAAATGTCCACATCATAGTCTTTCAACAATTCTAACCACCGCCTCTGCCGCAGGTTCAACTCCTTCTGTTTGAAAATATGCTGGAGACTCTTGTGATATGTATAGATATCGACGTGCACACCATATAAATACTGCCTCCATATCTTTAAGGCGTGAATAACTGCGGCCAATTCGAGATCATGGGTTGGATAATTCTTCTCATGTTTCCGCAACTGTCTTGAAGCGTATGCAATAACTTTCCCATGCTGCATTAATACACATCCTAGTCCCACACTAGAAGCATCACAATAGACAAAATAGTCATCTGGCCCTTATAGAAGTGTTAGTACTGGAGCTGAGGTCAACCTGTCCTTCAACTCTTGGAAACTACGCTCGCATGCATCGTCCCACTGAAATTTTACCGACTTCTGGGTTAGCTTCGTCAATGGAGCTGAAATAGATGAAAAACCCTCTACAAACCTTCTATAATAACCTGCCAAACCCAGAAAACTACGAACTTCCATAGGCGTTGTAGGCCTTGGCCAAGTCTTCACAACTTCTATTTTCTGAGTGTCAACTCGGATGCCATCATCTGAAATAATATGACCCAGGAATGCCACAAAATTTAGCCAAAACTCATACTTTGAGAATTTTGCATATAATTTTCGGGCTCGAAGAACTCCAAGGATAATTCGCAAGTGATCTGCATGTTCTGATTCTATGCGGGAATACACTAGAATATCGTCAATAAATACTATCACGAAGAGATCTAGAAATGGCCTGAACACATTATTCATTAGATTCATAAACACTGCCGGAGCATTCGTCAACCCAAACGACATCACTCAAAACTCATAGTGGCCATACCTCGTTCTGAAAGCGGTTTTGGGAATATCTTCTTCCCTAATTCTCACTTGATGATAACCAGATCTCAGATCTATCTTAGAGAACCACTTGGCACCCTATAATTGGTCAAACAAATCGTCAATTCTAGGGAGGGGATACTTGTTCTTTATTGTTACCTTGTTTAACTGTCTGTAATCAATACACATCCGTAGAGATCCGTCCTTATTTCTCACGAACAAGATTGGTGCTCCCCACGGCGATGAACTGGGCCTTATAAACCCCTTTTCAAGCAAATCCTTCAACTGTGCCTTCAGCTCCTTCAATTCTGCCGGAGCCATTCGATAAGGAGGAATAGAAATGGGCTCAATGTCCGGCAATACATCAATAGTGAAGTCAATTTCCCTCTCAGGAGGAAGACCTGGTAGTTCGTCTAGAAATACATCTGGGAATTCATTCACTACCGGAACAGATTGAAAAGCTGGCGACCTTGCCTCGGTGTCATGAACCCGAACTAGATGATAAATATAGCCCTTAGCTATCATCTTTCTTGCCTTAAGGTAGGAAATAAACCTACCCTTTGGGGATGCCGTGTTACACTTCCATTCAAGTACGGGCTCTCCCGGAAATTGGAATCGAACCATTTTTGCTCGGCAATCAACATTAGCATAACATGAGGCCAACCAATCCATACCCATAATTACGTTGAAATCTATCATTTCAAGCTCAATCAATTCGGCTTTAGTCTGGCGATCACATATCACAATGACACAATTTTTGTGCACTTTCCTTGCTATTACCGAATAACCAACCGGAGTGAATAACTCAAAAAGTTTAATGGGCTCGGGTTTCTCCCCAATACAATCCGCGACATACGGAGTAACGTAAGAGAAAGTAGAATCCGGATCGATCAAAGCATATACATCACGGGAAAATATAGCCAATGTACCTGTGACAACATCTGGGGAGGACTCAAGATCCTGTAGCCCAACCAAGGCATATACGCGGGGCTGAACGACACCTGAAATGGATGCTCCCCCTCTGCCTCTGCCTCTACCTGCTGTAGTCTGAGGAGTCTGTGCTATTGGACGTACTGAAGAAGACCCAACTGCTGATCCCGTAGGCTGAGTCCCAACTCTACCTCTTGCTAAAGGGCAATCTCTCATCATATGACCAACCTGCCCGCAGGCATAGCAAGCATCCGAACCCTGATGGCACTGTCCGGAATGCAGTCTACCGGACTGACTGCACCGCGGTACCGAGGGTCTTCTCTGACTAGAATCTCCCCTAAACTGAAAATCTGAGGGCCTCGAACTTTGGCCCTGTCCTGTCTGAAAAGAACGATCGATCCTCCTATCTGAGAATATGGGAGGCACACTAGTCGCTGACTGACCTAAGTGCCTGGATTGCATCTGTCTCGATCCCCCTCTATATTCACTGCTCGCCCCCATAGACCTAGCCCTCTTACCTTGCCTTCTGTCATTATCACGGTCACTTCTCTGCAACTGTTGTCGTTCCTCAAGATTCTGAGCATGTGCCTGTATTCGGGAAATATCCATCCGGTCGTGCAAAGAGGCCGTCAGACAATCTCTAAACAAATGTGGCCCCAAACCACTCACGAATCTGTGTACACGATCGCCCATGTCGGTCACCATAGTCGGGGCATACCTGGCCAGAGAATTAAACTGCATACTATACTCCCGAGCACTCATGCTTCCCTGCTTCAGATTCAAAAACCTGTCCGCTCTAGCTCGGCGGACCTCGGGCGGTAAATAGTGGTGAATGAAAGCATCAACAAACTCTTTCCAAATAGGAGGAGGTGCACTTTCTGATCTTGACGCTATCCAGTTGTTATACCACAATACCGCCACATCGCGGAGTTTATAAGAAGCCAACTCTACCGACTCGGTCTCAGTAGCATGCATAAGTTTCAGCGTCCTCAACATCTCATCGATAAAGCCTTGTGGGTCCTCATCCGGCTTCGACCCGAAAAATTCCGGAGGATTCAGAGTCAGGAAATCACGGGCTCTCGTACTGGCTAAACGATCACTCGGGCCCGCACTCTGCCGCTGTGCCTGGGCGGCAACCAATTGCGTCAATAGATGAATAGCTTCGGTCACTTGTTGACCTGAAGTAACTGGGAGAGGAATTGGAACTGAGGCTCCTCCTTGCTCTTCTACATTGGGCGAGGCCTCATTTTGTAATTCGCCCTCCTCTACATTCGCCGGAGGCTCTCTTTCTGCCCGCCTCTTCGTCGTAGCTTTGCCCTTCTGGGCGGCTATAGCTTTTCCCTTTGGCGGCATTTTTCTAAAATCATAACACACTTTTAGGAGGAATATAATCTTAGACATGGCTCTATCGCACGATCTCATAAGAAGAAAGACGATAGTTTTCCTAAATGCCTTGTAGCCTCTTGTTTATTAGCGTGGCGCGCAACACACCGTAAACAAGACTCTACTAGACACGGCTCGTAGACACTTCCTAGGACGAACTGCTCTGATACCACTTCTGTCACGACCCAGTTAGGAGGCCGCGACGGGTACCCGGGGCTAGCCACGGAGCACCGCTAGGTCTACTACTCATCTTACTCATTTAAAGCCCTTTTTATCAACTTTGTACATGAAGTTATAGGGAAACATATTTTATATAGAAACATAAATACTTTATATACATTTGCCTCTCGACCATCAATATATATATATATATATATACATATGATAACATCTTGTGAGACCATCTAACCCACACTGCGTATCTACGAGCCTCTACTGACATACTGTATACATAGACGGAACAAGACTCCGTCGTGCCCAAAATATGCGTATATACCAAAAGAATAATCATAAGGACTTCCGGACAATGGAGTGCTTCCAATCAGCTGACAGCTCCTAAGATTCTGGATCAAGCTCGCCTCCCTGTCTACCTGTGGGCATGAACACAGCGTCCAAAGAAAACGGACGTCAGTACGAATATTGTACTGAGTATGAGAGGCGTAAACAATGAAGAAAGACAACAATAATATAATGAAAACATTAATATGAACATCTGGATCTGAATGACCATCATAAAGGAAGTAATGCATGCTGTCTCACTCATACTCATTATCATATCATGTGTCACACCCCGACTTTACTAGGGTGTGATGGGCACCCGACCCCATATTCGGAGCCGAGCGAACCCGCTGACTCTTATTACGTACATAATCTTTTGGACCTCTAAATCAATTTAACATGAAATACATAATAAAGCTTTCCGAAACATTCTTTTTGTTGCTTTCAAATCAAATAAAATCTGTAACCATGTAGAACTTATATCATAATACAAACCGACACACTGACTCCCGATACCCACGACTCTGTCTGCAAAGTCTCTAACTTCGAATAAGACATCATAGCATAGTACTCTGACTCGGCTACACTCCAGGGCCAAATGGAGCTTGCCAACTTCGCTGAAACGTCTTCTATAATGGCTTCTACTCATCTGGTGTACCTGCGCGGCATGAAACATAGCCCCCGAAGAAAGAGGGGTCAGTACGAGTAATGTACTGAGTATGTAAGGCATGAATAGTAACATACAAGGGATACATAGCATGAATAATGATATAAAGAAAATATAGAGCATATCAGGAAGTAAAAGAGTAACCTGTACATTTGAGTGCCTTTTAGGCGGATACCATGCATGCTTAGTGCTGCGGAACGTGCAGCCCGATCCATATATTATACTTTACTTTCTTTGAAAACATTTCTTTTCACATATATATATAGAAAACAGTACATATCATATTGCCGAGGCGTCGGCTCCGATCCATTTAACCACATATCCCGCGTCCGGGACGATATCATGTCATATAATACCAACTGATCAGGTGGATACGCGTATATAACGCTCTGCCCTTTTTCCCATCTTCCCCATATACATATACATATATCATATACATATATCATATAGCAGCATGCATGAGAGCCCAAAGAAAGTCATGTATCTATTGGAGTGACGTAAGGTCGGTAGCCTCCGATTATATTATAGATTAATCATTTCGACTTTGTCTCACCTTGAAGGAACAATTATTATAAGATGAGACTATCAACGAATGACAGCGTATATAAACCGACACTTGAAGACTCAGAAACAAGTTTCAGGTCAATCCGATTTAGTATAAGAAAGTTACGAGCGTTTGAAGTACAAAACCTTTTACGAACATTTCGGAAGCCATTTTTGGAAAATAAAAGCAATAGTCATATCAAGTACCTTTTGAACATGAAATCATTTTTATCATAGTCACCATAGAAATATTCTCATCCTCGACATCCTCAATGTCGTTGTAAAACATTTTCATCGTTATTGTCATAAAAGCTTACAATACCATAAATCTTTGTTTTGGAGAAATACGGTCATTTTGGAAAACATTGACGGGTTATCGGAAACACGATCACTGCCTTGGGACCATAGACTTCTAACTTTTGAAGACATGGAAAATATGGAAACATTTATAAATTCATAACGTAGAAATCTTGCCTTAGAATCGTAAGCATCCAACTTTTGAAAAACAAGTAAGACATGGGAACAATTATGAGATCATAACATCGGGATCATGCCTTGGAAAGAAAAGGGACGATCCTTAACATACATGTGCCGCGCCTTACTAGCTACACTTATTCGTCCAACTTGTTAGTCTACATTCAAGAAGATCAACACTATCGTTAGATTCATCGACATATACTTGCCTTAGCCTTTCAAATAAATTCACTTATGATCTACCGAAATTTCGGCAGCATCTCTCCTGTAACTACACCATCCCCGAGAATATGAGTCGGCCAATTTAACAACAGCAAATCCGAGAATTTAACTCGGCCAAAATATTAACAACATTACCAACAATCATACTTACAACTTCAACAATCAATACAATGTGCATTCTAACATGAACAACCTTTGTCATGCAATTCAATTCAATTCAATTCCAACCTTACAACCTTCCAACCACATCCTTTACCTCTAAATCCACGAGTTACGTTCACAATCCACTCACTACAATTCCTTTCATACAAACATAAGAACCATACTATTATTATACTAATTTCTCCAATAATCACAAACGATTTCCATTTCACTTTAAACCACTAAATCTTCATTTAACATCATGAAACCTATTACCACAACAATTTGAATACTAAATAAAATTAATTCTTTCCTTCTATATAATACCCACACCTACACGGCCACAACTACAACTTTTCTCCCAAGTTACCAAACCTTCATTTTTTCATCATGGAATCTACAACAACATCAACTAAAATATCAAATGAAATCAATTCGTCATAACTTACCAAAACATCACCATTTTCGGCCATAACACTACATGCATTTTTCTACGAATTCCTATCTTTTTCTATACATCACAACAACAAGCAACACACTACCTTAATTAATTCAATCTTCCTTACACAACACATATATATACTCGGCCACATGCATATACACAACCACCATGCAAACTTCCATATTTTTATGAATTCTATCAATTTCTATACATTACAACAACAACCAATATACTGCATAAAATTTGCTCACCATCCCATCACAATACAATATATATACACGGCCATACACACACTACACACTACACGGCCACCACCCCTACTTCCATATTCTTCATGAATTTCACTCATTTTATACACTACAACATGCACAAACATCCATAACATATAAAAGGGGATGAATTCTTACCTTATCTTCCTTCTTGGCCAAGATTGTAACTTTCAAGAATTTGTGTTTTTCTTGTTCCAATGACCACCCTACTTTGTTAAGGACCCTTCAATTAGTAGAAAATGATTTTTGAAGAAAGTTTTTCCAAGGTTCTTGTTGGTTTTGGAGGTGGCTGAATAGCCCCTCTTATTTTTCTCCTCCTCTCTTGTTCTTTAGAGTTCTTGAAATTTCTAGGGACATAATGAATAAGATGACTAATTAAGTCATCTTATGGACTTATTAATTTTGTGCTCATATGGGCTTTGGTCCATTTACTATGAACGGCCCAAAAGGCCCCTTTTCTTCCAAGCCCATACTTTCTTTTTTTGCACTTCATGAAAATTTAATTTTTTTTCCAAATTCCAAATTTGCCCTTAGCCTTCCTCCATATTTCTACGAGTCATCTCGCGAATTCCCCTTTTTACCCTTAACCTTTCTCAATATTTCCATACAATAATATTCATAAATAATATTCATAACCAACTTGTACATTAAAATAATTTTGGAAGATGGTCATTCCCTCAACTTTGCCACGACTACCTTGAAATCTCCGAACGTATAAAATACGGGATATAACATCATGAAAGCATAATATGTAAGCTGCCCGTCCATGTCAGAACGGTGTGATAATCAATAACATTAGCCCGCGTCCAGGCCTCCTGCGTTCGGGGTACCATATCATGCCGCCCACTAGTGGTGTCTGCCCATGCCAAAAGGTCATGGTGTATCCGTATAGCTGCCCGCCTTGGCGGTGACTGCTCGGCCAATTAGGCCCGGTGTGATGCAATCGTGACATGCTCATCATAAAATGCTTATAATAATATGCTTATCAAAATATACTTGTCATCACACATGCATAAAGTCTCTAGACAACTGCACTCTATCGAGGTGACGTAAGGTCGTGATCCCTCGATTCCATTATGGACATATATGAACATTCTGCCTCACCTTGAAGGAAGTAGTACATAAGGTGAGTGTGAGCAATAAATAACATCATTATCAACATGGCACCATCATATCATATCTCTTTATCTTATATGAGCACTTATGGATATAGGCTTTTAGCTTTCCGGGATATAGGAACTCCTGAAGAGGAAAGGAATTCATGATATAGGATTCATGTCATTAGAAAGAAAGGACTAGCCTCACATACCTTTGTCGCTTAGTTTCGCTATCGTTCACTCGTTCTCCTTTCAGTATCACGTCGCTACCTTCACGAGAGAATGCGTATTATAATTAGCCAATCGACCATAAGAACGCATCATTATTTCTAGAGAAAATTGGGCAGCATCTCCTTTGTTTCTACTACTTTTCCCATGTACTATTTCATCTCCCAAAAATTTACAACAACACTCGCAATATAGTATCAACATTCCTCGCTCATACACATTAAGAGAAATCCACCATTTTTCTCCAATTTTTTTCCATATTTAATGGTTTTAGCTCGTTATCACATTTTCTCATGTATAATACTTATCTCATGGTCTAAACATCATTTATAGCATATTCATAATCTTAACGTACCAACTTTCATGATTCCATTCCATTATCATTCAATGATGACTCTATTCACTCATTCAAGACCCACTTTCCATGTCCTTCTACAATTCAAGCTTCTTAACCTTCTAATACCTTAAACAACATGCTAAAGTCATGAAACTTACCTTAGATGATAGTTGAACAAGCCTTGAATGAGATTACTCCTCTAGCACCAAAACCCTATCTTACCTCCTTTGATTTTCTTTGATGAAGATGAACTCTACTTGGGTTTCATACACTTTGATTCATGAATTTGATGTTGTTGATCATTGATTTCCTTGGTATTTTTGTGGTGGAAGTGTTTTGAGACTTTTCTAGAGAGTTCTTGAGTTGGAGAGTGGAGGAAATGAAATGGATGAAATAAAATGGACCCTTACACTTAAACTTAAAAGCTGGCCGAGGCAACTTATACGGGCCAACATACGGTCCGTACTATTTATACGGACCGTATGTATGGGCGTACATTTGGTCCAGTGGCTGGTCCCTCCTTTGGCCAATTATACGGCCAAATCTACGGCTGGTATAATTTATACGGTCCGTAGATTGGACCGTATAATGCCCAGTGGTTCCGTTTTTGTTCTCGTCGACTCGTTTGATCCCCGATCCTTATGGAATCTTCTTAACACTTGTTTAACACTTCAATACCAATTTAAGGGATGTCATTGCATGTCTCTAAGACACCATTATGCCCTCACCACATCGTTGCTCGTTATTCTTATCCGATATACAACATACGACTCGCTTTCCTTAACAACTTCCTTCCCTCGTCTCGGATGGTTTTGAAATCTCGTTTGGGGTTAGCAACTAATATTCCTCACTCATCGACATGTCATATACGACATGACCTTAGTTGTCCTATTCACAGTACATGTACAGGGAATTTCCCAAGGTGTAACATATAGTCAATCAGTGGTTCATTCTTTCGTTGCTTGGTGGCCGTCAGCTCTATCATGCTTACTGTTTGTCGTGTGCTGCAAAAGCGGTTGAGGAACTCCTTTTCAAGTTGCTCCCAACTATCAATTGATTCTCGCTCTAGGTCGGTATACCCATCGAAAGCATTTCCTTTCAAAAAGCGCAAAAACTGCTCACCAGAAGATTATCATGGGTACTAGGAAGCAAGTCTTTACAAAATGCGCTATATGTTGCCTTGGATTCCCTTTGCCGTTAAATTGTTGCAACTTTGGGGGTTGATATCCAATTGGCATGGGTAGACAATCGACCCTCTTGGTGTAAAGTTTGGAGTAGTGTAACGAGCTTTGTGATGGTCCGCTATATTGAGCCCTAAAGATGTTTGTTATCATATCTTGTAGTTGTTGGATAGACAATGTCGCAACTGAAGCAACTTGATTTTCACTTTGAGCGTTGGGAAAATTGATGGAAGATTCATCCTCTTTTTATTATTGTGTTGGGGAGTGACTTGACTCTCTAGGGCTGCAGAGTTCCAACTCATTTATAATCTGCCGAAATTTCGGCAGCATCTCCCCTGTAAATACAACCATCCCCGAGAATCTAACTGGGCCAATTTATCAACAACAATCCGAGAATTCAACTCGGCCAAATTATCAACAACAATACCAACAATCATATTTCCAACTCCAACAATCAATTCAAAGTGCATTCTAACACTAGCAATCCTTTCTACACAATTCGACGACATTTCATTTATATTCAATTTGATCACATATAGTCAAGCTAACACCAATGATCTCACATTCAAGTGTTAATCCGAAATCATTCTAACATGGTTCAAGAACTTTCAAACAATTCACTCGATATTCAAAATAATCCAACCAATATGCCATTCCACCCGAAACCTCCAAAGTGCAACAATAACAATAACAACACATTTCCTTCCTTCAAATTCATGAACTATGCCAATAATTCATACACTAACAACATTATTTTTTCCATAAATACAAGAGACTACATTCAATCCACATTGGCTTCCAAAACAGCCCACAACAATTTCAACTTCATTTCAATTCATCAAACCTTCATTTTCATCATGACATCCACATCTATAACAATCAAAATACTAAATAAAATCAATTCATCATGTCTACACAATCACCACCCCTATTCGGCCATCACTTGCACACACATATTTCATGAATTTCATCCATTTCTTCATTCTAAAACATGCATAAATCATCCCTAACACAAGTAAAAGAAGATTGAACACATACCTTTTTCTCTTAGCTTCTTAGCTCGGCTAGGGTTGTGAATTGCAAAAGTGAATGATTTAATTAGTCCAACAACTACTCCATGCTAATAAGGACCTCTCAATTGCTTGGAATACTAGAAGAAAATATTTTTGATCAATTTTTTTTTCCTAGGCTCTTGCTCGGCCAAGCATGGCCGATTATGGCCTCTCTTGTTTTCTCTTCCTTTCTTCAAGTTTCTAGAACTAGAAAAGATGACTAATAAGTCTTGCTTGGTCATCACCCACACACATACATACATACATACATACATACATATATATATATATATATATATATATATATATATATATATATATATATATATATATATATATATATATATATCTCCTTCCAATACCAAGTGGACACATGCCCTCTTTCTTGAAGTTTCTTAAATTAAAACAAGGATGAATAATGTCTTGCTATGTAAGCTTTGGTCCATATACATAATTAGCTCCATCAAATAAAAATGTGGACACATACTCCCACACATGCCACACGGCCATAGTGACTTCATGACCTTTTTTTTGTGAATTTCCCTTTTTACCCTTAGCCTTTCTCCACATTTTCATACTAATAAACAACTTGTACATTAAAATAATTTTGGAAAATGGTCTTGCCCTTAACTTACCACGACTACCTTGAAATATCTGAATGTACAAAATACGGGCTATAACATCCTCCCCCCCTTTAGAACATTCGTCCTCGAATGTTCAACTGACCTCATGGGGTATCATAATACTTCGGGAGGGTCCCTTTTATAGTTGTCCTTTTCTTCATGCCCATTCCTTATCTTTCACCCTATTTTCTTTATAATCGAACTCCTCGGTCTTTACATGAGTTCTCATTCCGTGTTATGGGTTTTCTAATCCACTGCGCCAACTCATTATCCTTGTCCTTCCCAGATCATCTCTTCTCTCTTATTGTTTCGTCACCACACCTTAACAGAAGCCATGTTTTGGTACGCAACCTTCTCATCTGACGATCCAATATGGCCACAGGCTGTTCCTTGCTCTCATTTTATCTACAGTATTGTAGTCTCACTTATCATGCTATAAATATTCATCTGCCTTTGGTGTTCTCTTTTCTTCGCTCCCTGTTTTCTTGCTAGGGGGCAATTACCTTGCTTATATACGGTGTATCCTTTACGTTTATCTCTTCAGTGCCATCTTGGTCCATCCTTTGTATACCTGTTGATCTTAGACGTACACTGCATTAACCCCCTATTCCTTTATGTCTTTGTTACTATCCCTTTTTAATCTTTCATTCTAAATATTCATCCAAAAACGTATGTACGTAATGTTTCTTCGCCATTTATTACCCTTCGCAGTCCAGTTACACTTATGGTAACTTATGATCCGAGTTCACTTAATTTCTTAGTTCGCAACATCTTTGAGCTCTTGCTACAACTTTTTCTTTACTTCCTTCCCTCACACTTCTCGACACAAGTATACTTGTCTTGGATTTCTTTGTATTGGCGCTCATTTCGTCCATCGTTATTCCTTGTTGGCTCTCCGGTGTGGATTCCTTTCAAATATGATCGAGCATCGCTTCACATCGATGATTCATATAAGTTCATAGCATATATTCTCATGTTCCGTATAATTAATGGTCCATGAACTATTTTCTAGTATCCGATGAACTCTTTTATTTCATTCATGGGCACTGCGTTCTTTCTTTATTTCAAAAATTTCCCGTCTACCAATTGTTGATACTTTCATTATAATAGCCGTTGTCATCCGAAATATCCCTTGAGTCTTATCATTCTCTCTATGATCCTTTGTGAACTTATCTTGTAGCCCTTTCCTACTCTTTTTATTACTCTTTAAAACATGTCGCTGCATATTTAGGTACGGCGTAAATTTACCCGATATGAGGGATTCAAATCATGTTCTAAACATATCATAATTCATGTCGGCATGAAGCATTCTCTTATGGTACACTCATTGTCAACTCGTTTCTACTTCTTTCATGTATTCCCTTGATATGCCGATATGGTTTGAACTCTGGCCTCGAACTAATAAATGTTCCCCATCTGGAGCCTGACAGCGTTGCGATTCCTTTTAAGTCCAATATAATATGTTCTCCCCCCCCCCCCCCCCCCCCCTTTTAAGGGGCTCCTTATACGCCAACGGTCCTTTATATACCTTTCAAGGGCCTAAATCTCCTAGCATCGTCGCAAGGCCTAATCATTCTTTTCTTGCTTCACATCCCTTGTCATAGTCACTATTCCTTTAGCCCCACTTATTGGAATCGGTTCTCGAGCCCCGTAAATTCCTCTTTTGTTCCATATTACTGCACTTCATTCCTTTCACGTACCTACGTTTGAATTTTTACCCAAGTAGTCTCGTGCTGTGCCGGTAATTTCTCTCGAGGATCTCACTCACCGGGTTTTCTTACCTTTCACCTTTTTCCGACATTTGATCTCCCTGCCTTCCATTTACTCACTCTCTTTCTTTTCGAAATATCATTGTATTAGAATTTCCAATCTTAACCTTTAGTAAAAATAACATCAGCTTACCCTGTGACACTTGTACCATTTATTTTTGTTGTCTCTTGAACTTCGGTACCCTTACTCGATTAAGGCCTTCCATACCGTAACGCCGGTTGCTGGGACACACATGCCCACCGATACAATCACATGTGGGATATCGTACGCATTCATATATATATATATATATATATATATATATATATATATATATATATATATATATATATATATATTACTATCAACAAGCCCACAAAATACTTCCAAACGCTATTCAAGCCTATCCTAATTCCAGAGCTGTGATGCACTTTCTTTCTCTTCACCGTCTGGTCTGCCTCGTCCTACGCGACCTTTTAAGGTTTTCAACCAT
This sequence comes from Lycium barbarum, assembly GCF_019175385.1. Lineage (NCBI taxonomy): Eukaryota > Viridiplantae > Streptophyta > Magnoliopsida > Solanales > Solanaceae > Lycium > Lycium barbarum. Next base: position 125,448,465 of record NC_083337.1, on the reverse strand, counting down.
TCCGTATACTTTAATTTCCCTTAGGCTATTCTAGCTTTTCATTTGCCTCTCATTTTTGGATTTATAGAATTTCTTGCACACTTCCCAGGGGGTCACCCATCCCAATATTTCTCTCACCTTAGCACGCTTAACCTCAAAACTTCGATGAAATCCGGTGCATTAATGCTGATATAATCACATCTACCTCTCCGCATGACCTTCATTACATGATCTGGAGCAAGTCGAAGTCTTACAAATTCCGAGACATTTTCGTAAAACGTCCCTCCCTTTACAATTACTATTTTACCCTTTTCAATTCCCAGTGTTCACCTTCCACCTGTGTGTATGACTACTTCCTGTCCTGGACTTCCAGATTCCCGATGGTAGCGAACATACCTTCATCGCCGTTACTTATAAATACTCGGATATCAGCCTATTTGGGTCTCCACTCGCCGCTCTTATATAATAATCTACAACAGAACTCATTTGGTTAACTTTCCTTGAATCGCCCAATAGACCTTGCTCCTGCTAAACCTCGAATACAACCTATTTTAATCCTTCAGACTGCTAATCGTCTTTCTCACAATTATTTTTCACGCCATGTCCAAATCCATAACTCCTCTGAAACAATGCGTCCCATCTATTGTTTATTTATGATATTTCCTTTCCACACGTCTTCCTATTAGGCGTACGTAACTAAATAACCTGATTAACAATTTCGGCAGAACCTCTTTTACCATTCTTACTATTCAAAATCTGCACGCAGCAAATACCAACAATGCCTCACCGGGCATACATATGTATATGACACATTCCAGCCATCCAGAGCTTCCAATTTCAGGTAAAAGAACAAAATATCAATACTTGCCCCTGTGACGTTCCATATCGCCACTCACCTTCTTCCGTCGTATGTAAGGCTTATATAAGGAATCTCATTTTCCTATAACTTGGCTCTATCGCACGATCTAAGATAGAAAGAAGGTCAACAATCCCTAGATGCCCTGCAGCCTCCTGTTTATAAATGTCGCCGGCTTCACACCCATAAACAGGACTCTACTGGACACGACTTTGCAGACAACCCCTAGGACGACCTGCTCTTATACCACTTTATCACACCCTAATCTTACTGGGGTGTGATGGGCACCCGGCCCCATATTCGGAGCCGAGCGAACCCGCTGACTCTTATTACATACATAATCTCTTTGGACTCTTAAATCAAATAAGAATGAAATACATAGTAAGGCTTTCAGAAACTTTCTTTTCATCGTGCTCAAATCAAGTAGGATCTGTAATCATAACACATAATGACACATCGGTTGATGGAGCCGCTTACAAAACTGACATCCTATACCCACGACTCTGTCTGCAAAGTCTCTAACTCCGAACAAGACATCATAGCATAATATTCTGACCCGGCAACACTCCGGGGCAAATGGAGCTTGCCAACTCCACTGGAACATCCTCTATAATGGCTTCTATTCATCCGGGTGTACTTGCGCGGCATGAAACGCAGCCCCCGAAGAAAGGGGGTCAGTATGGAATATGTACTGAGCATGTAAGGCATGAAATACAGAAAAGAGGATCATAGCTGAAACAGAGATTTACCAGAATCAAGTATGACCTTTTAAAACATCAAAACACTTGTCTTTTGAAATGAAAATCATGTATGTCATCATAAATCATAAATGAAAATCATGTATGCCATCATTATATATCATATATCATATAACGTGCCTCGGCCCTTTAGTGAGGGACGCGGTGAGTAAATTCATGCATGTCATCACCATATATCATGTATGCATATAACGTGCCCCGGCCCTCTATCGAGGGACGCGGTGAATGACATCATGTATGTCAATATCATGTATCATATCTGCATGTAACGTGCCCCGGCCCTCTATCGAGGGACGCGGTGAATTAAATCATGTATGTCAATGTCATGTATCATATGTGCATGTAACGTGCCCCGGCCCTCTATTGCGGGACGCGGTTAATAGAGTCATCATATGCCATCCTGGCCACCACCCCGTTATCATATCATCATGTCATCATATCATATATAACGTCCCCCGGCCCGCAAGTGAGAGGGACGCGGTGAACAATGCAGTGGAGTACGCACGAGAACATACCCTGGCCCGGGACGCAGTGGAGGATACATTAAGGCATGCACGAGCAGAGTCGTGAGAAACTATATGCATATAAATCAAGACTCGATAGATAGGTACACAAATCGACACTTGAGGTTCATAAACACGTTTCAAGTCAATCTGAGTTAGTATAAGAAAGTTAGGGACATTTTACTACAGAAACCTCTTTGAACATTTCAGAAGCTGTTTTTGGAAGATCAAAACAATAGTCATATCACATGTCTCTCGAATACCCTTATGGATCTAATCAAAATAGAACTTTCGGAACCATTCACACATATCAAGACATAGCAAAGCAGTTTTCGGAAGACAAGAACATTAGCCATCCTAGTGGCTCTAAGAATAGGAGTGTCTTTGAAATCATACATATACTTTGTCTGTTTGTTTCACAAAGATCATGCCAAAAGAAAGAAAGGGTAAGCCTCACATACCTGTCTCACGTCCTATTAGATACGCTTAATTGTCGAAGCTCGCTATCTACATTCAAGAAGATTTTCACAATCATTAAACTCATCATCACATACTTATATTAGTCTTTCAAACAAATTCATTTATAATCTGCCGAAATTTCGGCAGCATCTCCCCTGTAAATACAACCATTCCCGAGAATCTAACTCGGCCAATTTATCAACAACAATCCGAGAATTCAACTCGGCCAAATTATCAACAACAATACCAACAATCATATTTCCAACTCCAACAATCAATTCAAAGTGCATTCTAACACTAGCAATCCTTTCTACACAATTCGACGGCATTTCATTTATATTCAATTTGATCACATATAGTCAAGCTAACACCAATGATCTCACATTCAAGTGTTAATCCGAAATCATTCTAACATGGTTCAAGAACATTCAAAAAATTCACACGATATTCAAAATAATCTAACCAATATGCCATTCCACCCGAAACCTCCAAAGTGCAACAATAACAATAACAACACATTTCCTTCCTTCAAATTCATGAACTATACCAATAATTCATACACTAACAACATTATTTTCCATAAATACAAGAGACTACATTCAATCCACATTGGCTTCCAAAACAGCCCACAACAATTTTAACTTCATTTCAATTCATCAAACCTTCATTTTCATCATGACATCCACATCTATAACAATCAAAATACTAAATAAAATCAATTCATCATGTCTACACAATCACCACCCCTATTCGGCCATCACTTGCACACACATATTTCATGAATTTCATCAATTTCTTCATACTACAACATGCATAAATCATCCCTAACACAAGTAAAAGAAGATTGAACACATACCTTTTTCTCTTAGCTTCTTAGCTCGGCTAGGGTTGTGAATTGCACAAGTGAATGATTTAATTAGTCCAACAACTACTCCATGCTAATAAGGACCTCTCAATTGCTTGGAATACTAGAAGAAAGTATTTTTGATCAATTGTTTTTTCCTAGGCTCTTGCTCGGCCAAGCATGGCCGATTATGGCCTCTCTTGTTTTCTCTTCCTTTCTTCAAGTTTCTAGAACTAGAAAAGATGACTAATAAGTCTTGCTTGGTCATCACCCACACACATACATACATACATACATACATACATACATACATACATATATATATATATATATATATATATATATATATATATATATATATATCTCCTTCCAATACCAAGTGGACACATGCCCTCTTTCTTGAAGTTTATTCAAGGATGAATAATGTCTTGCTATGTAAGCTTTGGTCCATATACATAATTTTCTCCATCAAATAAAAATGTGGACACATACTCCCACACATGCCACACGGCCATAGTGACTTCGTGACCATTTTTTTTTTGTGAATTTCCCTTTTTACCCTTAGCCTTTCTCAACATTTCCATACTAATAAACAACTTGTACATTAAAATAATTTTGGAAAATGGTTTTGCCCTTAACTTACCACGACTACCTTGAAATATCCGAATGTACAAAATACGGGCTATAACAAACACTACACCTTTTTATTTTCTTTTACCTTTTTCGGCCTTTTTGTTTTCTTCCCTTTTTTCTGTTTCATTGCCTAGGTGTGGTTTTAGTGCTACTCTACTTTTTTTTTCTTTTTCTTTTCTGGTTTGTTGTTTTTCTCATTTTTTTTCTACACTTACCACACCGATGTCTTTTAACTAGGCAATTGACTTCTACCTAACTTTAGGCTTATGCTTTATGTTCCCCTTATTCAACCTATCACCCCCCAACTTAGGCTTTTAGCCTCAATCTTATCATTTTAGTGCCAAAGAGGGATCGGGTGCAAAGAGAGGGATATTCAGAACGGGTATTGGCTTATTACGGCTAGTCAAAGCACAGTTTTAAGGCTATAAAATGGCTAACAAGGGATATTTATCTACTGGTAGGCTTAACTTTAGGCTAAAAAAAGGGTTCCTAACACAAACAAAGCCTAAGATCATTTCACAGCTTCACTTATCCCAAGAATACAGGCACGACTAACCACGCAAGTTTTAGATAACATACATAACTAGAGAATATATATACAAGACCTCTCAACACATGGCATCAGAATTGTCAACACACTAGTCTCCCTGCTAAAATTCCACACACAAGGTAACTCAATAATCTAAATGTCACACAAAGAAGCACAATTTTAAGGCTATAAAATGGCTAACAAGGGATATTTATCTACTGGTAGGCTTAACTTTAGGCTAAAAAAAGGGTTCCTAACACAAACAAAGCCTAAGATCATTTCACAGCTTCACTTATCCCAAGAATACAGGCACGACTAACAACGCAAGTTTTAGATAACATACATAACTAGAGAATATATATACAAGACCTCTCAACACATGGCATCAGAATTGTCAACACACTAGTCTCCCTGCTAAAATTCCACACACAAGGTAACTCAATAATCTAAATGTCACACAAAGAATCATGCATGTCAATTAAACAACCAAGTCCAAGTTTTAAAAAAATTCGGAGGGGAGTGCTTTTTCAAATCATAACAAGATAGCCTTAAGTTAATCAAACCACCAGCACATAAGTCAAAATTACTCTATTTTATCTAAACATGACCTAAACATTCCAGGTTCAACAGAAAATAAACCCTTCAGGAAAACAACCATGGCAAAGAAAAGCCAAGGGGGTCCTAAACACATATATATACTATAAACAAATCAAATACTCCCACCCCCAACTGAAAATGTCTGCAATGTCCCCAATGCAGTAAAAGTAAAACAAGGGAGTAAGAATACCTGTAGCGCACTAGGCGCACTGCTCATCTCGCGACTCATCGGTCTGTGAGGCATCAGGTGGCGCAACTGCACCAACAACAGTCTCCGTAGCAACAGCAGCAGTAGTATCAACAGTAGTACCAGTAGGCACTGGCACTGGAGTAGGAATGGTCGGTGGCAATGTCTCTCCAATGGGAGCACTGCTCGAAGTGGCTCCCGCGGACCCAAAAGGCACATTCTCCACAAGAGATTTCCTAATGGCCTCTACCATATACTGCTCCTCTAGACTCGGACCCTTCGGGTGAGTCCTCTCTCTCACCTCCTCCTCATCAAGGCTCACTCTCCTTCTTTTTCCTTGACCATCCGCAGCGGTAGGTGCAACTAACTGCACCACTGGAAGCTGCTCCTCAATCTCTGCCGCGAACCTTTAGTAACAATACATTAGCCTTAAGTTGCTCTAACTTTGCACTCAAAGTATCAAGTGGTCGGGCGGGCCATATCCAATGCTGTCAATCTCATCTCAAAGCCAACCAGCCGAGTTGACAGGGTCGACCTCACGGGCTCTAAAATAGCACCCACTCTCTCTCTCACAAAATCATCGAGCTTGGTCACTATAACCTTTGACTGTTTATCCGCTGTAGCCGTCTGCTTCTCAAATTTTTAGAAGTTTTCCATCGAGAAAGCATAAGGATCAACTCTGGCTGTACCCTGGGGCTGTGCAACGGAACCCGCTGACTGTGGAGCTGGCATCGGGGGCTGCGGAGCCGAAGTTTGTGGCTCAGTAACAACAATCTGAGTCTCAATGGAAGCATCAACAGTATCAGTCGCTGGAGTCTCAGAATTTTCTGTCTGGACAGTCTCAGTAATAGGGGCAGTACTGGCGGTAACTCCTCCGTAGAGTCACTCGCGACCCTTGGATGAATCAGCTCTTGAGGTATGGGCATCCCTTTAAGTACGACTGGGAACCCATACTCTTCTCCCTGGCCATATCTGACGGCCTCTTTCTTGCTCTTCTCCACAGACTAGGTCGATGAAGCTATAATCCGGTGGTCGATGTCAGGTATGAAATGAACATGTGATCTCCGAATCAGCTCTATAATCAGGCATGGATATATCAGTGAAGTGTTGGGCTGGGAAGCCCTCAACTGAATCTCAGTACTCGCTAATGCTCCGAAATCAATCGGGTATCTCGACATCAGTGCAACAACAACAACCTGCCTGTCAGCCATAAGTGCATTATCGGCATGAGTGGGGAGAAGCCGCAACTGCCCCATGCTCCACCAAAATTTGCCCTCCAAAGTTAACCATCTCTTCAATATTTGTTTTTCCAAGTTAGTACACTCAGCCCTCTTGCTCGGACGACTTACCACTGTAGCTACCCAGTCTCTAACAAACTGTTCCTTGCGTCTCTGCAGCTTGTCTTCCAACTCAATCGTCTGCCTCGGGGCGGTATAATTATCGCCGAAGTATACTTTGTTAATGGCCTGGGCAGATATATCAACACTTACCCCTCGGATCTCAACCTCTTTCAGCGGCTCTAGCTTCTGCAGTTTCTGGCGTCTCTTTCTGACTTTCTTTACTGAGGCCCCATATGCAGCATATACCTCATGCACTAAAACTAGATAATAATCCCCAGGCAGCTCCTGCACAAACCCCTGCTGATAATGGCGAATGAGCTCTCTGGTCCTGGGTAATATCTCGAGCTCCTCAAACCTGATCCGCCGCTCTTTATTTATGGTGCAGTTTTTATGCTAGCTGCCGTCATCTTTTAGGGTAATTCCACACTCATACAGATCTCTGGCACCCTCAACAGTAAAATGGCCCTCAAGTCTCTTGCTTTTGATTTCCCAAGCCCTAGCCTCATCATCATCACCATCACTTTCATCATCACTAGGCTATGAGCTCTGATGCGTCTGGGATCTAGAAGGTTCTTGGGAGGACTGAGCAACATCCTCTTGAGACTGTGGTTGTGAGGCAGGTGAGGCATCTCTAGAAGCAGCCTCTGAACCCTCCTCCCTGGTTCCATCACCAGACCCAGATACAGATGATCACTCCTTGTTAGACTGGGAGGAACTGGGTGGTGTAGGAGCCGGTACAGTGACCTGCCTGTTCCAAACGGGAACGACAACCCTATTCTTCCTTTCAGGCATAACCTCGGGCTCATCATCCGAGGCTTCATCTCTAGGTGTGGGTTCGCCACTGGTCTCCTTTGACCCATTGTTCTTTGAGTTTACCTCGATCCACCCCCTCGGGTACTTGTCAACTTGGGTGGAGCACTGCCTGATTATGTGAAGAACTAGAAGAACACTTGAGCTAAAAAAAAATGAAGACTTTATACTTTAATTTAATATTTAATCAACTAATTAATGTTATTAGGAACTTGTAAAAGCAGATTTTGAGTTTGAAGGGCAGAGGGTTTGAGGGAGTTTGAGTAGTGATGAGAAGGGTTCTAGTGATTTTAATAGGTGAAAGGTTATGGAGGAATTAATGGGGAGTAATGGAGGGAATTATGGAGAAGTGGAGAGGTTGAGGGAGAGTGAAAGGCGGGCTGTGAGTGTTTTAAAAGAAAAGGACTCGCCCGTTAGTTTTCTTTCTAAAAATTGCGACTGCTCAAATTTTTTTTTGGGCGAGTCGTCGACATGTCGACGAGTTGTCTTTGCATAAAAATGACCTATAAAACTAAGAAAAACACTGACCTGTTGATGAGTAAAAAGATGGACCGTCTTTGCACATCGACGGTGTCGTCGACGTATCAACGGCCCGTCGACTTACTCATCGACTGACTTACCTGTAGAGTAGCAGTTGCTAACTCTTAGATTACCAACTCTACATTTCGTCTTTGCACATTGACGGTCCGTCGACATGTCAATGGTATGTCTTTGTGCTCTGGTGTCACTTTGCTGGTTTTTCGAGTTTCAGTTCCTGCGCACTCAACACCCATTAAACAGTTTGAAGACTACAACCTATATAAAAAAAACAAATGTATAGATATTTAAACTTGGGTTGCCTCCCAAGAAGCTCTTGATTTAATGTTGCAGCATGACGGTGGTACCCATTTTTACATTGGGTCAGGATTCGTTCCTAGATGCTTCAACCGATATCGATCGATAATTTATCCCCCTCAATACAACCATGGTAGTGTTTCATCCTCTGCCCATTCACCTTAAATGTCCGAGTTCCATCTTCGGTCTTCAATTCAATTGCTCCATAGGGTGAGACACTTACCTCTTCAAAGGGATCAGACCACCTTGATTTCAATTTCCCAGTAGCAACTTCAATCTAGAATTAAATCGCAGGACAAGATCACCCTTGTAAAATTCCCGCTTCAGGATTTTCTTATCATGATACTGCTTTATCCTCTCTTTGTATAATGCTGCACTTTCATAGGCCTGATAGCGGAACTCATCCTTCTCATTGAGTTGAAACAACCTGAGTTTGGTCGCTTCTTCCTAATTCATGTTAAATTTCATCAAGGCCCACATGGCCTTATGTTCAAGTTCAACTGGCAGGTGACATTCTTTACCAAAAACTAGCTTGAAAGGCGAAGTCCCAATCGGAGTCTTAAAAGGAGTCCGTGTCACGACCCAACTAGGGGTCGTGACGGGTACCCGGGGCTAACCACCTAGCACCACTCGTTCTACTACTAGTCATACTCATTAAACGCTCTTTTATCAAATTCATACTCAAATCATAAGAAAATCATTTTTCTTTTGAGAACAGAAATACTTTTATAGACATAAGCCTCTCAGCTACCAAAATAGTATCATATATATATACACAATAGAAACTAACCGCCATCCTGCTCGAACCTTTGCTGCCTGAGTTATATAGCTGACTGCGAGAAGGAAGGTTCAAGCTATGGCTGCCCCATGGGATGCTCATTTGACCGTGAGACCATATAACCCACAACTGCGTATCTACGAGCCTCTACTAGAGTACTAGACATAGGGACGATACAGGACCCCGTCGTGCCCAAAATATATATATACAGAAAAGAATAATCACGGCACCTCCAGAACAATAGAGTGCTCTCAAGTCAGCTAATAGCCCCTACGAGTCTGGATCAAGCTCACCTCCCTGTTTACCTGTGGGCACGAACACAGCGTCCAAAGAAAACGGACGTCAGTACGAATATTTTACTGAGTATGAAAGGCATAAGTAATAATAATAATACATCAATGAGAATAAGGAAGCATCAAATAAGGAGCAACTGTAGCTGACTGTCACTTATAAAAGAAATAGTACATGCTGGCTTACTTCGTAATCGTCATCATATCATATATGCATAAATGTATAAGCTGCCCATCCATATCGGTACGGTGTGATAATAATTAACATGCGTCCTGGCCTCCTGCAGCGGTGTGTGTCTGCCCATGCCATATAGGCACGATGTAATATCCTCAACATATACTCATCATAATGCATGTATAATAAGTCAAAGATAGCTATACTTTATCGAGGTGACATAAGGTCGTGAACCCCCGATTCCATTATGGAACATTTATATGTATTCTGCCTTACCTTGAAGGAAATAATACATAAGGTGAGTGGATACAATAAATGACATCATTAACTTTATGGTATTCTGCCTCACCTTGAAGGAAATAATATATAAGGTAAGTGTATACAACATACGACATCATTAGCCTTATAGGAACATCATATCATGAACTCTAGAATCCTTATACTTAACTCATCATCATCTTTATTGAACTCATAACATATCTCTTATCTCATATGGCTATTCATGATCGTAGACTCTTGGCTTTTCAGGATATAGAGAATTCATGGAGAGGAAGGAGAAATCATGCCATCGGATTCATTCCATAGAAAGAAAGGACTAGCCTTACATACCTTTTCCGTTTAACTAATCTATCGCTTGTTTGTTCTCCTTCAATGCCCACGGTTCTACCTTCAAGAGAAGTCACATGAACATTAGTTAATCGATTACTTAAACGTATTTACTAAAGCTAAAGAAAATTGGGCAGCATTTCCTTTGTTTATACAACTTTTCCCCATATCACATTTCAACTCCCAAACGTTAATAGTAACATTCATAGTATCATCATCAATGACTTTAGTCAAATTCATCATTATCCAATTCCTACAATTTCCTCTCATGGTCATCCATAGTCATAATCATACTACAACGTTACATTCATTCTCAGCTAATGTTTCTCTCATACTCCTAACATTGTTCATAACGTGATTACAATCTCAACATATCAAGATTCATGAGTCATATTAATCTACTATTCACAATTGCCACTAATCTCATCTTTTGTAATCCATTTTCCATTTTCTTCCATAATCTAAATGTTTCAACTTTTTCTTACCTTTAAAAACATGGAATAATCATGAAACTCACCTTTGAATGCGTAGGAATGGGTTTTGGTTGGCAATACTTTTCTTGGAGAAAATCCTAACTTCACTCCCAAGAGAATTCTTGACTTGGAGGAACCCTGGAGAGCTTCTTGCACTTGATTCACTTGAATTCTTGATATTGATCTTTGCTTTCCTTTAAATTCTTATATATGAAGTGTGTATGGAACCCTCTAGAAGTTTGGAGAGAAGTGGTGAAGTGAGGAGAATGAATAAAATGAAGTGGGATCACATTTAAATACTTGGAATAACTCAGCCCGTCGGGACTTATACGGACCACTTATACGGTCCGTATAACATTTCACGGGCCATATAAGTGTCCGTGGTTCACCACCATGGAACACATAGTTGTCGTTAGGTTATACGGACCATTATACGGTCCGTATAACATTTCATGGGCCGTATAATGTGGTCGTGTAACTCGCAGTTTTTCCGAAGTTGTTCTCGTCGTTTCGTTTGATCTCCAATCCTTATACAACCTTCTTAACACTTGTTTAATACTTAATTAATGATCTAAACATCCCTATAACTCGTCCTCAAGACCTTACCAAATAATTCTTAACGCAATAATTTACGAAACCTTTCCTAAACCTCACTTATACTCCACTTATCCTTATCAATCCTTATTCCATCAATTCATATAGCTTCAAGATCTTGACGTACGCATTCTAAGACCACCAAATATTTGTCTTATAGTCTTAAGAACTTCTTGTTATCCTTAAGCTCGCAGTAGTTCATTCACTCTGCGAAGATATGAAATTTCCAAGGTGTAACATTCTTCCCCCCTTTTGGAACATTCGTCCTCGAATGTGAAGCACTCGGGAATTCTACGAAAATTTCGCCAGAGTTTCCCTGTAATCTGGAACTATCGTCCTGTCACAACAACCCATAATAATACTTTTTCACAGGGCCACAACACAATAGAACTATAATGTCACGACCCGGCTAGGGGCCGTGACGGGTACCGGGATAACCACCGAGCACCACTCGTTCTACTACTCATCTGCTCTAATTCATGCATCTTATGCTCATAACCATGGTAATTATTATCATTTGAAACATATTTACTTTATCTTCATGAGCCTTTCGGCTATCAAAATATTATACATACATATATATACAATGAGGAACTTGTGAGACCATACTACCCACACTGCGCATCTACGAGCCTCTACTAGAGTACTAGACATATGGACGGGACAGGATCCCGTCGTGCCCAAAACATGCATATACATATATACCAAAAGAATAATTAATGGCACCTCCGGAAAATAGAGTGCTCTTCAAATCAGCTAATAGCTCCTACGAATCCGGATCAAGACCACCTCCCTGTCTACCTGTGGGCATGAATACAGCGTCCAAAGAAAATGGACGTCAGTACGAACATTGTACTGAGTATGAGAGGCATAAACAATAATGATACGTCAATGAAATAAGGGAAGCATCAATAAGGAACATCTGTATCTGACTGTCAAATATAAAGGAAATGATGCATGCTGGCTTACTCATAATCATCATCATATCATACATGTATAAATGTATTGGCTGCCCGTCCATGTAGGTACGGGCGATAATCAGTAGCCTGCGTCCAGGCCTCCCGCGTCCGGGGAACCATCTCATGCCGCCCACTAGTGGTGCTGCCCGTGCCATATAGACACGGTGTAATCATCTATAAGCTGCTCGCCTTAGCGGTGCTGCCCTACCATATAGGCGCGGTGTAATATCATCATCATAATATGCTCATTATAGTATGCTCATCATAGTATGCTCATCATAATACATGCATAAAGTCTCAAGGACAACTATGCTTTTTCGGGGCAACGTAAGGTCGTGATCCCCCAATTTTATTATGGAGCACTCATTAACATCCTGCCTCACCTTGAAGGAAATAGTATATAAGGTGAGTGTAAGCAATAAATGACACCATTAACGTTTTAAGAACATCATATCATGAACATCTAGAATCTGTATGCTGTAACTCATCATCATCATTATTGGGCTCATAACATATCTCTTCTCTCATGTAGCTATTCATGAACATAGGCTCACAGTTTTTCCGGCATGTAAGAAATTCATGAAGAGGAAGGAAAGTCATACTATAGGATTCATGCCATAGAAAGAAAGGACTAGCCTCACATACCTTTTACGCTCAACTAAGCTATCGCTTGATCGTTCTCCTTCGATGCTCGCGTTTCTACCTTCAAGAGGATTCGCATTAACATTAGCTAATCGATTACTTAAACGTACTTACTAGAGCTAGAGAAAATTGGGCAGCATTTCCTTTGTTTATACAACTTTTCCCATATTCTATATCAACTCCCAAACGTTCATAACAATATTCACAATATCGCAACAACAATCATCAATCATCTACATTTACCACAATTCACCATTTCCCTTCAATTCTCCACAATTATACATATAGCTCATTATCGCGTTTTCTCATACATAATACTTATTCCATGGTATAAATGTCATTCATAACCTATTTACAATCACAACATGCCAATATTCATAATTCAGCCCAATTACTACTCAACAATGACACTATTCACTCATTCATGACCCATTTTCTATCTCCTTCTACAATCCAAGTGTTTCAACTTTTTAATACCTTAAATAGCATGTAAATACCATAAAACTCACCTTGGATGATGGATGAACAACCTTTGAGTCGAACTTCTCTTCTTGCACCAAAACCATAATTCACTTCCCTTGAGTTTTCTTGGTGTAGATGAACCTTTACTAGGTTTCACACACTTGATTTCATGGTTTTGGTGTAGTTGACCATCGATTTCCTTTGATTTCTTGTAGATGAATATTGGAGAGTTTTCTTGAAGAGAGGAGAGCGGAAAATGAAATGAAATGAAGGAATGGTACTTATATAAAACCTTGAAATCAGTCCCGACTGAGATATACGGTACGATCGACGGAGCATCGATCTGATCGTCAAAGTCGTTAAATTTCCAGTGAGCAGCCTTTCGTTTCCTTTCATTCTACGGTGAGAAGGACGGTCCGTCAAACTGATCGACGGAGCGTCGATCTGATCGTCGAATGGTCTTCGGGCTAACTCGATTCTACGGCACAATCGACGAATCATCGGCCTGTCCAACGGTACAAAGAACGACCGTCGAACCCCCTTTTCGCAGAACTGCAGTGGAGTTTCATTTGACGAACTTTTCTCCCTTGCCTCTAACTTCTTTGGAATCTTAATTAGAATTATTAAACATCCCTTTTTACTTGTTGGGACATCATGTACACCTTAACTTACGTTAGTCCCTTCACCGCTCAGCAACCCAAAGGTTCGAGGTGTAACATTCTTCCCCCCTTTTTGGAACATTCGTCCTCGAATGTTAAGTACTCGGGAATTCTATAAAAATTTCGCCAAAGTTTCCTCTGTAATATGACACTACCATCCTGTCACAACAACCCATAATAGTTCTGCCTCACAGGGCTACAACACAATAAAACTATAAATTGGCCACACACGACCAAAAGCACGAAAAGTAAGCATACATACCTCAAAATCTTGGTGTTTCATCATGAATCTCTTCTGGGGTTGGAATAAGTGCGGATATGTGGATTTCATACCTTCCTCTGCTTCCCACGTCATTTCTTCTCGGTTGTTATTTCGCCACACTACTTTGACTGAAGCCACTTCCTTATTTCGAAGTCTCCGTACTTGCCTATCTAAAATGGCAATGGGCACTTCTTCATATGCTAGCTTTTCTGTCACTTGAACATCATCTATTGGAACAATCCTTGTAGGATCTCCAACACATTTGTGGAGCATCGAGACATGAAAAACTGGGTGAATTGATTCAAGTTCTGAAGGCAAGTCCAATTCATAGGCTACATGACCCATCTTTCGGATAATTTTATAGGGTCCAATGTATCGAGGACTTAACTTCCCTTTCTTGCCAAACCTCATCACCCTTTTCATTGGCGACACCTTCGAAAATACCCAATCATCAACCTGAAATTCCAAGTCTCGCCGGCGGTTGTCCGCATAAGATTTTTTGCGACTTTGGGCTGTCAACAATCGATCTCGGATCACTTTGACTTTTTCTACCGCTTGATGTATCAATTGAGGGCCTATTAGCTGTACTTCTCCTATTTCAGACCATCCAATTGGGGATCTACATTTCCTTCCATATAAAGCTTCATACGGAGCAATCTGAATACTGGAATGGTAGCTATTGTTGTATGCAAACTCAATAAGGGGTAGGTGATCATCCCAACTACCACCGAAATCTAGCACACATGCTCGTATCATATCTTCCAAGGTCTGAATAGTATGCTCGGCTTACCCATCAGTCTGTGGATGAAATGCCATGCTAAGCTTCACTTGAGTACCTAGACCTTCTTGGAAGGATTTCCAAAACATAGTTGTAAACTGCGCTCTTCTATCTATGATAATGGATAATGGAATACCATGGAGTCATACAACCTCCTTGAGATACAACTTTGCACAATCTTCAGCCGAGTATATGGTTCTGACTGGAAGAAAATGAGCTGCTTTCGTTAATCTGTCCACAATCACGCATATAGAATCATACTTGCCTCGTGAACGAGGTAACCCCGCGATAAAATCCATGTTGATCACTTTCCATTTCTAAGTAGGGATTTCTATTGATTGCAAATAATCCTCCTGGCTTTTGGTGTTCGATTTTCATTTGCTAGCAATTTGGACATTGAGCTACAAATTCTGCTATGTCTTTCTTCATGCCATCCCACCAATACATCATCTTGAGATCATGATACATCTTTGTTGCACCTGGGTGAATAGAATACCGAGAATAATGGGCTTCTTTTAGAATTTGACAGCGCAATTCTGCAACATTCGGCACACATAGCCTGCCTCGGTATCTAAGAATTCCATCCATGGAAACTTCAAATGGGGACTTCTCTTTTCCATGAGATGTGTCTCTGTAATGGCACAAACGAGGATCTTCATACTGACGCTCTTCCACTTCCACATTCAAGGATGAAACTGTGGGATCATTAATGCTAATCCCTGCACTACCTGAATCAATTACACGTACTCCAATATTAGCTAGTTGGTAGAGCTCATAGATCAATTCTTTCTTTTCTGGAGGAACTTCGCATAGGCTGCCCATTGATCGGTGGCTAAGCACATCAGCTACTACATTTGCTTTTCCGGGGTGGTATAAAATATTCACATCACAATCGTGTTATATTTGTTGTTGATGATAGCTTTACTCTATTGCTTTATCGTCGTACAGTAGACTCGTAACTCACGATCATCTTTTTCTTTTCGACTCTTTACTTCATATACTTTACTCGTTCTAACTTGGTACAGGATATTCATAGGAAATGCATCTCCCTTTAATTATAACGCAACTACTTCGTAAACACGCGTACTTCGCATATTTCCTTCTCTCTATTCTCGTTCTTATTCCTTCCTCCTCAATTTATCTTGTTTTCTCCCATTTTATAATCAATCCTTCATTTTTCGTATGAGGAACCCTATCCCTAACTGAGTACCGCTTTGTCCTTTAGAATATACTACCTTTGTACAATCCATTCTTTGCTTCCAAAACTTATTTTGTTCATTCTGATCATCCCCTCTCACCCTTATTGTGCTGATCCTCTTCTTAATAATAGTCCTATTTTGTTATTCATCTTTCTGTAGTCTTGGTCTTTTACATCCAGCTAAGGATATCACTCATGCTCTCGATTATGCCAATCATAAACTACTGGTACTTTGCCATATCACTTTCCTCCGATTTCTTTTTCAAGTTCACTTCCCCCTTTTTGCTGGCTATCATTTCTGTAATTGAGGAATCCCTATGCTGGACTTTCCCCTAACAAGGTCTTATAAGCTTTCTCATCTACTGCCCCATGGCTCGCTTGTTGGTTTCACAATTGCATTCACTCTTTATTCATATAGAACATGTCACAGTCTTAGTCGTTTCCTCGCTATACTTTGCGTTACAGTTCTTGTTGCGTTCTCATTATACCCTGATCATAATCAACTCTATATAGTGACACTCCTTGATCTCATTCACAAGCCTGCTTATAACATAGGATAAACCTCGTGAAGTGAGCATACTCAACCTGTTACTTTATTCGCTAGTAAACTTATCGTGTCTTTCTCGTGCTTATCCCTCCAATCAATACCTCGGTATCGCCCTCTATTGGAATTACCCTTTCTCTTCTATGTCGTGCTTTAGGACTACCAATCTTTCTAATTTACCCTAGTATTTCTCTTTACCATATCATTGTCGATCTTATAATTACCGTTACTCATCTCTTGTAGTTGTCGATGATACTCTTAACTTAATCTCGTCCTGCCATTAACCTATTGCACATCATCATTTCTCGTAAGGGCATATCACAAGCTTATACCTTAGCTCCCTTAGATTCTAGGAAAATTTCGGTAGAGTTTCTTTCGTAAGCATAACAATCCCAAACCTGCACATAGCCCAGAAAACACGTCCGATGTCTCAATAGGACATATATCGGAACACACATAATACACAACTGCACAACACAAGATCACTTACTATTAAAGGATATAAATAGTAGAGCTTGTCTCATAAGTTTTGCCTGCACACTCGGTCTAAAATTCCAATATCTATATACATATAAATATTATATTTATTCACTCACTGTCCATCAACTTACTCGTAAATCACGATTCTAGCTATCACTAGGTTACTAACAACTATAGTCATCTCAAATTGTCGGATTGGTTCATATTTTTCACCTCAACACAATCATCACAACGGGGGTGATACATGACAACATGGGATCCGAATCAATCGATATACACATATCGTAAAAGGATACTGACAATATACCTGGGACAATATCAGGGGAAGACTCGAGATCCTGTCGCTCAGCTAACGCATGGATATGATACTGGGATCCACTTGGACTAGGCATTCCTCCTTAGTCTCTATCACCACCTACTAACATCTGTGGCCTTGGAGGGCGTACCGATGATGAAGAGCCAGCTACTAACCCCATAGGTCGAACCTTATCTCTACCACGCCTCCATGGGCAGTCGCGCATGATATGGCCTGGCCGAGCATAGGTATAACAGCGACACGGTCCCCAATGTAATTTGCAACACTGAGTACATCGTGGTACCGGGGATATCGTCTGACTAGAACCACTCCGAGTCCGAGAACTGGAAACGCTGAGACTCTGGGGTGACTTAGAATAAGTAGATCCATCAAATCTGGGTCTAGGAAACTGCGGAGGAGCACCACTTGTTGAACGAACTGAGTGCCTAGAGAATTGTTGCCTCGGAACACCCCTACGCTCATGATCAGACCCTGAAGAACTAACTCTCATTCTCCAACCCCTGTTATCGTGGCCTACATCCTGCCGCTGAGCTTGAGCGGCTACCAATTGAGTCAGTAGAAGAATGGCCTGTCTTATCTCTTGGCCCGAGGCATCTGGTGGAGGAACGGGGGGTGCTGGAGCTAAAGTTGAGGCTCCCCTCTGATCCTCAAAAGTGGACGAAGTATGGGAAAACCGAGGTGGGGCCTTATTTTGGGGTTCACCCTCCTCCACATCTATAGACGGCTCTCGTTCAAGCCCTTCTTCACCCACGATCTTGCCCTTCTAGGCTGCCGTAGCCTTTCCATTCATCAGCTTTGCTGAAATTATAAAGCACAATTAGGGAGGGGATAATCTTATAATACAGCTCTATCAGACGATCTCTTTAAGATGAAAAATGGTAATTTTTCCTAAATGCCCTGTAGCCTCCTGTTTATTAATGTGGCGCGCAACACACCATAAACAAGACTCTACTAGACACAGCTCGTAGACACTTCCTAGGACTGAACTGCTCTGATACCACTTTTGTCACGACCCAGCTAGGGGCCGTGACTGGTACCGGGGCTAACCACCTAGCACCACTCGTTCTACTACTCATCTACTCTCATTCATGCATCTTATGCTCATAACCATGGTAATTATTATCATTTGAAACATATTTCCTTTATATTCATGAGCCTTTCGGCTATCAAAATAATATACATACATATATATACAATGAGGAACTTGTGAGACCATACTCACCACACTGCGCATCTATGAGCCTCTACTAGAGTACTAGACATATGGACGGGATAGGACCCCGTCGTGCCCAAAACATGCATTTACATATATACCAAAAGAATAATTAATGGCACCTCCGGATAATGGAGTGCTCTTCAAATCAGCTAATAGCTCCTCCGAATCTGGATCAAGACCACCTCCCTATCTACCTGTGGGCATGAACACAGCGTCCAAAGAAAACGGACGTCAGTACGAACATTGTACTGAGTATGAGAGGCATAAAAAATAATGATACGTCAATGAAATAAGGGAAGCATCAATAAGGAACATCTGTATCTGACTGTCAAATATAAAGGAAATGATGCATGATGGCTTACTCATAATCATCATCATATCATACATGAATAAATGTATAAGTTGCCTGTCCATGTAGGTAAGGGTCATAATCAGTAGCCTGCATCCAGGCCTCCCACGTCCGGGGAACCATCTCATGCTGCCCACTAGTGGTGCTACCCGTGACATATAGACACGGTGTAATCATCTATAAGCCACCCGCCTTAGCGGTGCTGCCCGGCCATATAGGCGCGGTGTAATATCATCATCATAATATGCTCATTATAGTATGCTCATCATAGTATGCTCATCATAACACATGCATAATGACTCAAGGACAACTATACTTTATCGGGGAGACGTAAGGTCGTGATCCCCCGATTTCATTATGGAGCACTCATTAACATCCTGCCTCACCTTGAAGGAAATAGTATATAAGGTGAGTGTAAGCAATAAATGACACCATTAACGTTTTAGGAACATCATATCATGAACATCTAGAATCTTTATGCCTGTAACTCATCATCATCATTATTGGGCTCATAACATATCTCTTCTCTCATGTAGCTATTCATGAACATAGGCTCACAGTTTTTCCGGAATGTAAAAAATTCATGAAGAGGAAGGAAAGTCATACTATAGGATTCATGCCATAGAAAGAAAGGACTAGCCTCACATACCTTTTACGCTCAACTAAGCTATCGCTTGATCATTCTCCTTCGATGCTCGCGTTTCTACCTTCAAGAGGATTCGCATTAACATTAGCTAATCGATTACTTAAACGTACTTACTAGAGCTAGAGAAAATTGGGCAGCATTTCCTTTGTTTATACAACTTTTCCCATATTCTATATCAACTCCCAAATGTTCATAACAATATTCACAATATCGAAACAACAATCATCAATCATCTACATTTACCACAATTCACCATTTCCCTTCAATTCTCCACAATTATACATATAGCTCATTATCGCGTTTTCTCATACATAATACTTATTCCATGGTCTAAATGTCATTCATAACCTATTTACAATCACAACATGCAAATATTCATAATTCAGCCCAATTACTACTCAACAATGACAATATTCACTCATTCATGACCCATTTTCTATCTCCTTCTACAATCCAAGTGTTTCAACTTTTTAATACCTTAAATAGCATGTAAATACCATAAAACTCACCTTCGATGATGGATGAACAACCTTTGAGTGGAACTTCTCTTCTTGCACTAAAACCCTAATTCACTTCCCTTGAGTTTTCTAGGTGTAGATGAACCTTTACTAGGTTTCACACACTTGATTTCATGGTTTTGGTGTAGTTGACCATCGATTTCCTTTGATTTCTTATAGATTAATATTGGAGAGTTTTCTTGAAGAGAGGAGAGTGGAAAATGAAATGAAATGAAGGAATGGTCCTATAGGGTCCAATGTATCGAGGACTTAACTTCCCTTTCTTGCCAAATCTCATCACCCCTTTCATTGGCGAAACTTTCAAAAATATCTAGTCATCAATTTGAAATTCCAAGTCTCGCCGGCGGTTGTCCGCATAAGATTTTTGGTGACTTTGGGCTGTCAACAATCGATCTCGGATCACCTTGATTTTTTCTACCGCTTGCTGAATCAATTCAGGGCCTATCAGCTGCACTTCTCTTATTTCAAACCATCCAATTGGGGTTCTACCCTTTCTTCTATATAAAGCTTCATACGAAGCCATTTGGATACTGGAATGGTAGCTATTGTTATATGCGAACTCAATCAGAGGTAAGTGGTCATTCCAGCTACCACCAAAGTCTAGTACACAAGCCCGTAGCATATCTTCCAAAGTCTGAATAGTGCGTTCGGCTTGCCCATCCGTCTGCGGATGAAATGCCGTGCTAAGCTTCACTTGAGTACCTAGACCTTCTTGAAAAGAGTTCCAGAACTTGGCTGTAAATTGGGCTCCTCTATCTCTGATAATGGATAGTGGAATACCATGGAGCCGCATAATATCTTTGAGATACAACCTCGCATAATCTTCTGCTGAGTATGTGGTTCTGACTGGAAGAAAATGAGCTGCTTTTGTTAATCTGTCCACAATCACCCATATAGAATCATATTTTCCTCGAGAACGGGGTAACCCTACAATAAAATCCATGTTGATCACTTCCCATTTCCAAGTAGGAATTTCAATTGCTTGCAATAACCCTCCAGGTTTTTGATGTTCGATTTTCACTTGTTGGCAATTTGGACACTGAGCTATAAATTCTGCTATGTCTCTCTTGATGCCATCCCACCAATATATCAACTTGAGATCATGATACATTTTGGTTGCACCTGGGTGAATATAATACCGAGAATAATGGGCTTCTTCTTGAATTCGACGGCGCAACTCTGCAATATTCGGCACACATAGCCTGCCTCAATATCTAAGAATTCCATCCATAGAAACTTCAAATGGGAACGTATCTTTTCCATGAGATGTGTCTCTGTAATGGCACAATTGAGGATCTTCATATTGATGCTCTTTCACTTCTATATTCAGAGATGAAACTGTGGGATCATTAATACCAATCCCTGCACTACCCGAATCAATTACACGCACCCCAAGATTAGCTAATTGGTGGAGCTCATGAACCATCTCTTTCTTTTCCTGAGGAACTTCACATAGGCTGCCCATTTACCGGCGGCTAAGCGTAATCTTTCAATAACTCTAACCACCGCCTTTGCCGCAAATTTAACTCCTTCTATTTGAAAATGTACTGAAGACTCTTATGATCTGTATAGATATCAACATGCACACCATACAAGTAATGTCTCCACATCTTTAATGCATGAATAACTGCAGCTAACTCGAGATCATGAGTTGGATAGTTCTTTTCATGTTTCCGCAGTTGTCTCGAAGCATAAGCAATGACTCTACCGTGCTGCATTAACACACATCCTAACCCAACGCCGGAAGCATCACAGTACACAACATAGCTATCTGGCCCTTCTGGAAGTGTTAAGACTAGAGCTGAGGTTAATCTGTCGTTCAACTCTTGGAAGCTGCGTTCACAAGCATCATTCCGCTGAAATTTAACAGGCTTCTGGGTTAGCTTCATCAATGGAGCTGAAATAGAGGAAAATCCCCCTACAAACCTTCTATAATATCCTGCCAATCCCAGAAAACTTCGAAATTCTGTAGGCGTCGTAGGTCTTGGCCAAGTCTTCACAGCTTCAATTTTCTGAGTATTAACTCGAATGCCATCATCTGAAATAACATGGCCCAGAAATGTTACAGAATTCAGCCAAAACTCGCACTTTGAAAATTTCGCATATAATTCTCGGGTTCGAAGAATTCCAAGAACAATACGTAAATGATCGGCATGTTCTGATTCTGTGCGAAAATACACCAGAATATCGTCAATGAATACTATCACGAATAAATCCAAGATTGGCCTGAATACATTATTCATCAAATTCATGAACCCTGCCAGAGCGTTAGTCAACCCAAACGACATCACGCGGAACTCATAGTGGCCATATCTCGTCCTGAAAGCGGTTTTAGGAATATCTTCTTCTCTAACTCTCACTTGATGATAGCCCGACCTCAAGTCTATTTTAGAAAACCACTTGGCACCCTACAGTTGATCAAACAAATCGTCAATTCTTGGGAGAGGGTATTAGTTCTCTATCGTCACCTTGTTCAACTGCCTATAATTGATGCACATTCGTAGGGACCCATCTTTCTTTCTCACGAACAAGACTGGTGCTCCCCAAGGTGATGAACTGGGTCTAATAAACCCCTTCTCAAGCAAATCTTTCAACTGTGCCTTTAACTCTTTCAATTCTGTCGGAGCCATTCGATACGGAGGAATAGAAATAGGCTTGGTGTCCGGCAACACATCAATGGCGAAATCAACTTCTCTTTCTGGAGGAAGGCCTGGAAGTTCATCGGGAAATACATTCGAAAATTCATTCACTACCGGAACTGATTGGAAAGTTGGCGACGTTGCTTCGGTGTCATGAACTCGGATTAGATGATAAATATAGCCTTTAGCTATCATCTTTCTTGCCTTAAGGTAGGAAATAAACCTACCTTTTGGAGAGGCTGTATTACCCTTCCATTCAAGAACGGGCTCTCCCGGAAATTGAAATCGAACTATTTTCATTCGGCAATCGACACTAACATAACATGAGGCCAACCAATTCATACCCATAATTACATCAAAATCTAGCATTTCCAGCTCAATTAAATTAGCTTTGGTCTGGCGATTGCATACCACAAGTACACAACTTTTATACACTTGTCTCGCTATCACGGGATCACAGACCGGAGTAGATACCTCAAAAGGTTTGATCGGCTCAGGTTTCACCCCAATACGACCAGCAACATACGAAGTAATATAAGAGTGTAGAACCCGGATCTATCAATGCATACTCATCATGGGAAAATATGGATAATATACCTGTAACCACATTTGGGGAGGAGTCGAGATCCTGTCGTCCGGCTAAAGCATAAACACGGGGCAGAGTGGCACCTGAAGTAGGTGCTACCCCTCTACCTCTACCTCGACCTGCTGATACCTGGGGAGTCTGCCCTACCGGGCACGCTGAAGATGAACCAGCCACTGATCCTGTGGACTGAACCCCAACTCTACCACTCATCGATGGGAAATCTCGCATTATATGCCCAACCCGGCCGCAGGCATAGCAAGCATCCGAACCCTAGCGACACCGTCCGGAATTTAACCTACCGCACTGGCTGCATTGCGGTAATGGGGGTCTCCTCTAGCTATAATCTCCCCCAAACTGAGAATCTGGGGCCCTCGAACTCTGACCCTGTCCTAAACGAAAGGAGCTATCAAATCACCTACCCGTAAATCGAGGAGGTGCACTAGTCACCGACTGGCCTGAGTGTCTAGAATGTGTCTGCTTTGATCCCCCTCTATAGTCACTGCCTGCCCCCATAGATCTGGCCCTCTTGCTTTGCCTCCTATCAATATCACGATCACCCCTTTGTGGTTGATGTCCTCCCTCTAAGTTCTGGGCATGGGCTTGTATTCGGGAGATATCCATCCCATCTTGCAATGAAGCAGTCAAACAGTCCTTGAACAAATGTGGCCCCAAGCCACTTACAAACCTATGTACCCTGTCTCCCATATTGGCCACCATAGTCGGGGCATATCTAGACAACGAATTAAATTGAAGGCTATATTCTTGAGCACTCATGTTTCCTTGCTTTAGATTTAAGAATCTATCCGCTCTAGCTCAGTGGACCTCGGGTGGCAAATAGTGACGGATGAAAGCATTTACAAATTCTTGCCACACGGGAGGAGGCGCATTTTCTTTTCTTGATGCTAGCCAATTATTGTACCACAATATCGCCACATCTCGGAGTCTATAGGATTCTAACTCTACAGATTTAGTTTCGGAGGCATGAATAATCCTCAATGTTCTCAGAATCCCGTCAATAAAACCTTGCAGGTCTTCATCCGGTTTTGATCCGAAAAACTCCGGAGGATTCAAACTCATAAAATCACGAGCCTTGTGTCACACCCCAATTCCACTAGGGTGTGATGGGCACCCGACCCCATATCCGGAGCCGAGCGAACCCACAAATTCTTATTACACACATAATTTCTTCAGACACTGAAAATCAGATAAAAGTAAAATACATATTAAGCTTTCGAAATCCATCTTTTATCGTTCTCAATTTTAGGCAAAATCCGTAGTTATATAAAATTTACTACATAACACAGAATGACATATCAGCTGATGGAGCCGCTTACAGACTGATAACCAATACCCACGACTCTGTCTGCAAAGTCTCTAACATAAATCCAGAATTCATAACATACATATACAAACTCTGACTCGGCAACACTCCGGGAGCAAATGGAGCCTGCCAACTCCGCTGGAATATCTTCTGTAATAACTTCAACTCATCTGGGTGTACCTGCGCGGCATGAAACGCAGCCCCCGAAGAAGAGGGGTCAGTACGAAAAATGTACTGAGTATGTAAAGTGTAAAGTACAATAACCAGAATCATAATCAGGTCCAGAAATCCAGAAATATAACAGATGAAAACATATCAAAATCCGAGGTACCGAAGTATAACAGACAGTATCATGATCGGGATCGGGAGTACAGACGTACAACAGAAGGAATCATAATCAGAGTCAGAAGTACAGAAAGTAAGTACAGTAATCGGAATATCTAAGTGCTTACTCATAGAGCAGAGATAATGCATGTCAGAACATATGCCATATCCGGTCCCTATTATGGGACTCGGTGAACAGACGTGGTCGCCACCCCGACACTGGCGCCACAACACATCATACTCCGGATTAGGAAATAGCTCCGTAACATATCATATCATATCATATCAAAGTGTGCACATATCATAGCACATCAGATGGCCATATCATATCATATCATAGCATATCAGAATAAGCGTACATGGCACATCATACTCCACAACCCATGTACACACATACCTGCCCCCTCACATCGAGGCACGGCGAACAATGCAGTGGAATACGCGTGATAACATATCCTGGCCCGGGCTCAGTGAAGGAAGTATTGAGGCATCCACGAGTAGAGTAGTGAGAAACTATATGCATCATAAAACATTCAAAAAGACTCGACAAGGTAATCCGAATGATAGGTCATAAAAAGAAATCAGACGATAGTCATAGTACGTACCTTTCAGATGTTACGACGGATGATGTCAAGGTAAAAATGCTGAGATTATTTGTACATATCAAAATATCGTAGAATTCAATAGAATAGTTAAAAAAATTATCGCTTAGTAGTCAGGGACTCGATAGCATAATTCAGATGTCAAATCATGTACATAAGAAATCGAGCGATAGTCATAATATATGTCTTTCAGATGTCACAATGGTTTATGCCAAGTAGGCTTTCAGAAATCGTTTTCATATTTCAAAATACGTTATGGGACTTACAAAATAATTCAAAACAACCGTCGTATAGTAGGAAAAAGAGTAGCCAAAAGTTTCCTTCAGATTCTACTTCATAATAAGTCAAACGGAACAGATAAGAAAAATCCGGGAATAGTGGGCCCACCCCGGGTCAAATGAGGTGGCATACATAATTTTACGTATATTACATTTCATGATGTCACTTGTACGAGTTTTCGGGTAGTCGGGTCCTATTTGCGCAAGTTCCAGATGTTTAGGAAATTCTTCCAATTATTCATAACATATTCAATTCAGTTCTACTGAATGAAAAAGGGGCAAATTCGGACGTAGATTCCGAAGAGTAGAGTCGTCCCCGAGGCTCGAATCCAATCCTATCACATCTAAGACATGCCAAGAGAAGAATAGGTAGAGCTTTACATACCTTACTTGCCCTTTACGCTTATCCAAATTCGAATCCCATTTCCTCCAAAATCTACAATTGGTCACCCGAAAACGTTTTCTTAAAAATATTCGTTTGGAGGGCTTCCACTTTGATTTGGCCTAAGGGTCCTTCTTGAGTTGTGTTTAACTTCACATATGTGATTCATATGACTTTTCAGATGTTCCAAAAAAAATCTCGATGTGTGGCCCCCACCTTAGCAAATAATCTGACGTTCAAAAATACGGGATATAACATCCTCCCCCCTTTTAGAACATTCGTCTTCGAATGTTCAACTGGCCTCATGGGGTGTTATGGTACTTCGGGAGGGTCCCTCATATAGTTATACTTCTCTTGATGCCCATTCCTTATCTTCTACCATATTTTCCTTTATAATCAATCTTCTCGGTCTTTACGTGAATCCTTATTCCGTATCATGGGTTTTTTTAACCCACCATACCAAGTTAGTAT
This sequence comes from Lycium barbarum, assembly GCF_019175385.1. Lineage (NCBI taxonomy): Eukaryota > Viridiplantae > Streptophyta > Magnoliopsida > Solanales > Solanaceae > Lycium > Lycium barbarum. Next base: position 125,421,588 of record NC_083337.1, on the reverse strand, counting down.
CCTTGTCCTTCCCAAGTCATCTCTTTTCTGTTATTGTTTCGTCACAAGGCTTTATCGTTCTTTTTCTTACTTCACATTCCTTGTCGTAGTCACTATTTCTTTAATCCCATTTTTTTTTTAAATTGGTTCTCGAACCTCACACATTCCTCGTTTGCTCCACATGACCGCATCTTGTCCTTTTCATAAGCCTATCTTCGAATTCTTATTCAAATAGTCTCGTACCTTGCCAATAATTTCTCTCGGGCTTCCCTTACCAGGATTTCTTATTTTTTTCTGACATTTTGGTCTCTTTGTCTTCCGCTTACCCACACTTTCCTTTCCCAATATTGTTGTGCTAAAATTTTGAATCTTAATCTGTGGTGAAAATAATATCACCTCATCTCGTAGTACTCGTACCATTTACCTTTATTGTTATTTGGAGTTTAGTATCCTTATTCAATTTGGGGTCTTCCTTATCGTAGCACCAGTAGTTGGACGCATGTGTCCACTGATACAATCACAAACGAAATATCGTACTCATTCATATTACATATAATTATTACCAACTAGCCCACAAAATACCTCCAAACGCTATTCAATCCTATCCAAATTTCAAGTTGTGGTGTACTTTCTGTCTCTCTTCTAATCTAGCCTATCGCGTGCTGTGTGGCCTTTCATGGTCCCCAACCATTCCGTATACGCTAATTTCCCTTTAAGTTATTCTATCTTTTCATTTGTCTCTGACGGCTAAATCTTTAGAATCTCTTGCACACTTCCCAGGGGGGTCACCCATCCTCCCACCTTAGCACGCTTAACCCCGAAATGTTGGCGAAATTTGGCGTCTTAATACTGATATAATCGCGTTCACCTTCTCATATGGCCCTCATTACATAATCTGGGGCCAGTCAAAATCTTACAGATTCCGAAACTTTTCCGTAACACGTCCTTCCTTCTACATTTACCATTTTACCCTTCTTATTCCACAATATTCACCTTTCGTCCTAAACTACCAAATTCCCAATAGTAACAAATTTACCTTCGTCGCCATTACCTATAAGTACTCAAGTATCCGTATGTTCAGATTTTTCTCTTACCATCCGTACATACTAATCTACAGCAAAACTGATTGCTAACTTTCTCTGAATCATCCAACAAACCTTGTCCTTACTAACCTCAAATTTTTATCCCTTTTTAACTTTTCGGACTGTTAATTATTTCTCTTACAATCGTTCTTCACGTCGTGCCCAAAGCTGTAGCTTCTCCAAAATGTCACATCCCACTCGTCGTCTATTTACGATGTTCCCATTCCATACTTCTTCCAGTTAGGTATACCTAGTTAAATGACCACATTTTGAAAAATTTGTACGCAACAAATATCAACAATACCTTACTTAGCATACAACTATATAACACATTCCAGCCATCCTGAACTTTCAATTTCAGATAACAAAACAAATACTTCAAGACTTGCCTTTATGTCTTTCCATGTCATCCCTTACCTTCTCCCGTCGTATGTAAAGCTCATATAAGGAATTTTATTTTCCTATAACTCAGCTCTATCGCACGATCTAAGATAGCAAGAAGGTCAACAATCCCTAGATGATCCGTAGCCTCCTGTTTATAAATGTGGCGCGCTTCACACCATAAACAGGACTTTACCGGACATGACTTTGCAGACAACCCATAGGACAGACCTGCTCTGATACCACTTTGTCACACCCCAATTCCACTAGGGTGTGATGGGCACCTGACCCCATATCCGGAGCCGAGCGAACCCACAAATTCTTATTACACACATAATTTCTTCAAACACTGAAAATCAGATAAAAGTAAAATACATATTAAGCTTTCGAAATCCATCTTTTATCGTTCTCACTTTTAGGCAAAATCCGTAGTTATATAAAATTTACTACATAACACAGAATGACATATCGGCTGATGAAGCCGCTTACAGACTGATAACCAATACCCACGACTCTGTCTGCAAAGTCTCTAACATAAATCCAGAATTCATAACATACATATACAAACTCTGACTCGGCAACACTCCGGGAGCAAATGGAGCCTGCCAACTCCGCTGGAACATCTTCTGTAATAACTTCAACTCATCTGGGTGTACCTGCGCGGCATGAAACGCAGCCCCCGAAGAAGAGGGGTCAGTACGAAAAATGTACTGAGTATGTAAAGCGTAAAGTACAATAAACAGAATCATAATCAGGTCCAGAAATCCAGAAATATAACAGATGAAAATATATCAAAATCGGAGGTACCGAAGTATAACAGACAGTATCATGATCGGGATCGGGAGTACAGACGTACAACAGAAGGAATCATAATCAGAGTCAGAAGTACAGAAAGTAAGTACAGTAATCGGAATATCTAAGTGCTTACTCATAGAGCAGAGATAATGCATGTCAGAACATATGCCATATCCGGTCCCTATTATGGGACTCGGTGAACAGACGTGGTCGCCACCCCGACACTGGTGCCACAACACATCATACTCCGGATTAGGAAATAGCTCCGTAACATATCATATCATATCATATCAAAGTGTGCACATATCATAGCACATCAGATGGCCATATCATATCATATCATAGCATATCAGAATAAGCGTACATGGCACATCATACTCCACAACCCATGTACACACATACCTTCCCCCTCACATCGAGGCACGGCGAACAATGCAGTGGAATACGCGTGATAACATATCCTGGCCCGGGCTCAGTGAAGGAAGTATTGAGGCATCCACGAGTAGAGTAGTGAGAAACTATATGCATCGTAAAACATTCAAAAAGACTCGACAAGGTAATCCGAATGATAGGTCATAAAAAGAAATCAGACGATAGTCATAGTACGTACCTTTCGGATGTTACGACGGATGATGTCAAGGTAAAAATGCTGAGATTATTTGTACATATCAAAATATCGTAGAATTCAATAGAATAGTTAAAACAATTATCGCTTAGTAGTCAGGGACTCGATAGCATAATTCAGATGTCAAATCATGTACATAAGAAATTGAGCGATAGTCATAATATATGTCTTTCAGATGTCACAATGGTTTATGTCAAATAGGCTTTCAGAAATCGTTTTCATATTTCAAAATACGTTATGGGACTTACAAAATAATTCAAAACAACCGTCGTATAGTAGGAAAAAGAGTAGCCAAAAGTTTCCTTCAGATTCTACTTCATAATAAGTCAAACGGAACAGATAAGAAAAATCCGGGAATAGTGGGCCCACCTCAGGTCAAATGAGGTGGCGTACATAATTTTACGTATATTACATTTCATGATGTCACTTGTACGAGTTTTCGGGTAGTCGGGTCCTATTTTCGCAAGTTCCAGATGTTTAGGCAATTCTTCCAATTATTCATAACATATTCAATTCAGTTCTACTGAATGAAAAAGGGGCAAATTCGGACGTAGATTCCAAAGAGTAGAGTCGTCCCCGAGGCTCGAATCCAATCCTATCACATCTAAGACATGCCAAGAGAAGAATAGGTAGAGCTTTACATACCTTACTTGCCCTTTACGCTTATCCAAATTCGAATCCCATTTCCTCCAAAATCTACAATTGGTCACCCGAAAACGTTTTCTTAAAAATATTCGTTTGGAGGGCTTCCACTTTGATTTGGCCCAAGGGTCCTTCTTGAGTTGTGTTTAACTTCACATATGTGATTCATATGACTTTTCAGATGTTCCAAAAAAAATCCCGATGTGTGGGCCCCACCTTAGCAAATAATCTGACGTTCAAAAATACGGGATATAACACCCTGGTACTAGCTTCCCGATCACTTGAACTCACATTCTGCCGCTGTACCTGGGCGGCAACTAACTGTGTCAATAAATGAATGTCCTCGGTCATAACACACCTTGGAGGAATTAGAGCTGAAGCTCCTCCTTGTTCTTCTTCATTGGGCGGGGTGGAGGAAGTACTAGATGGAGTCTCATTATGTGACTCGCCCTCTTCTACATTCATTGGCGGCTCTCTTTCTACCCGCCTTTTCATTGTAGTCTTGCCCTTCTGGGCGGCTGTAGCTTTTCCCTTTGGCGGTATTTCTGAAATCATAACACACTATTAAGAGGGGAAAATCTTATAACACAGCTCTATCGCACGATCTCTTAAGATGAAAGATGGTATTTTTTCCTAAATGCCCCGTAGCCTCTTGTTTATTGATGTGGCGCGCAACACACCATAAACAAGACTCTACTAGACACGGCTCGTAGACACTTCCTAGGACTGAACTGCTCTGATACCACTTTTGTCACGACCCGACTAGGGCCCGTGACGGGTACCCGGGGCTAACCACCGAGCACCACTCGTTCTACTACTCGTCATACTCATTAAACGCTCTTTTATCAAATTCATACTCAAATAATAAGAAAATTATTTTTCCTTTGAGAACATAAATACTTTTATAGACATAAGCCTCTCGGCTATCAAAATAGTATCATATATATATACACAATAGTAACCTCGTGAGACCATATAACCCACAACTGCGTATCTACGAGCCTCTACTAGAGTACTAGACATAGGGACGGGACAGGACCCTGTCGTGCCCAAAATATATATATATATATATATACACACACAAAAGAATAATCACATCACCTCTGAAACAATGGAGTGCTCTCAAGTCACCTAACAGCCCCTACGAGTCTGGATCAAGCTCACCTCCCTGTTTACCTGTGGGCATGAACACAGCGTCCAAAGAAAACCGACGTCAGTACGAATATTGTACTGAGTATGAGAGGCATAAGTAATAATAATAATAATACATCAATGAGAATAAGGAAGCATCAAATAAGGAGCAACTGTAGCTGACTGTCACTTATAAAAGAAATAGTACATGCTGGCTTACTTCATAATCGTCATCATATCATATATGCATAAATGTATAAGCTGCCCGTCCATATCAGTACAGTGTGATAATAATTAACCTGCGTCCAGGCCTACCACGTCCGGGGTATAAGCTGCCCACTGCAATGGTGTGTGTCTGCCCGTGCCATATAGGCACGGTGTAATATCCTCAACATATACTCATCATAATGCATGTATAATAACTCAAAGATAGCTATACTTTATCGAGGTGACATAAGGTCGTGAACCCCCAATTCCATTATGGAACATTTATAAGTATTCTGCCTCACCCTGAAGGAAATAATACATAAGGTGAGTGGATACAATAAATGACATCATTAACTTTATGGTATTCTGCCTCACCTTGAAAGAAATAATATATAAGGTGAGTGTATACAACATACGACATCAATAGCGTTATAGGAACATCATATGGGTATTCATGATCATAGACTCTTGGCTTTCCGGGATATAGAGAATTCATGGAGAGGAAGGAGAAATCATGCCATTGGATTCATGCTATAGAAAGAAAGGACTAGCCTCACATACCTTTTCCGTTTAACTAATCTATCGCTTGCCTGTTCCCCTTCAATGCCCACGGTTCTACCTTCAAGAGAAGTCACATGAACATTAGTTAATCGATTACTTAAACGTACTTACTAAAGCTAAAGAAAATTGGGCAGCATTTCCTTTGTTTATACAACTTTTCCCCATATCACATTTCAACTCCCAAAAGTTAATAATAACATTCATAGTATCATCATCAATGACTTTAGTCAAATTCATCATTATCCAATTCCTACAATTTCCTCTCAAGGTCATCCATAGTCATAATCATACTACAACGTTACATTCATTCTCATCTAATGTTTCTCTCATACTCTTAATATTGTTCATAACGTGATTACAATCTCAACATATCAAGATTCATGAGTCATATTAATTACTATTCACAATTGCCACTAATCTCATCTTTTGTAATCCATTTTCTTCCATGATCCAAGTGTTTCAACTTTTCCTTACCTTTAGCAATATGCAATAATCATGAAAGTCACCTTTGAATGTGTAGGAAAGGGTTTTGGTTGGCAATACTTTACTTGGAGAAAACCCTAACTTCACTCCCAAGAGAATTCTTGACTTGGAGGAACCCTGGTGAGCTTCTTGCACTTGATTCACTTGAATTCTTGATATTGATATTTGCTTTCCTTTGAATTCTTGTATATGAAGTGTGTATGGAACCCTCTAGAAGTTTGGAGAGAAGTGGTGAAGTGAGGAGAATGAATAAAATGAAGTGGGATCACATTTAAATACTTGGAATAACTCAGCCCGTCGGGACTTATACGGACCACTTATACGGTCCGTATAACATTTCACGGGCCGTATAAGTGTCCGTGGTTCACCACCATGGAACACATAGTTACTTTTGGGTTATACGGACCATTATACGGTCCGTATAACATTTCACGGGCCGTATAATGTGGTCGTGTAACTCGCAGTTTTTCCGAAGTTGTTCTCGTCGTTTCGTTTGATCTCTAATCCTTATAAAACCTTCTTAACACTTGTTTAATACTTCATTAATGATCTAAACATCCCTATAACTCGTCTTCAAGACCTTACCAAAAAATTCTTAACGCAATAAATTACGAAACCTTTCCTAAACCTCACTTATACTCCACTTATCCTTATCAATCCTTATTCCATCAATTCATATAGCTTCAAGATCTTGACGTACTTATTCTAAGACCACCAAATATTCATCTTATAGCCTTAAGAACTTCCTGTTATCCTTTAGCTCGCAGTGGTTCATTCACTATGCGACGACATAAAATTTCCAAGGTGTAATAGTCTGGTAAGCCTATAGAGCATCATCGAGCTTGCGGGCCCAATCAATTCTGTTCGCATTAACCGTTTTTGCTAAAATACTCTTTATCTCCCGATTAAAGGCTTCAACTTGCCCACTTGTCTGAGGATGATAAAGGGTTTCCACCCTATGCTTGACTCCATACTTTTCCATCAATCCCGCAAAGGGTCTATTGCAAAAGTGAGAACCACCATCACTGATTTTCGCCCTTGGGGTACGTACCAAAATGAGTTAAAATATTCTTTTTCAAGAATCTCACGACACTCTTGGCTTCGTTATTAGGAAAAGCCACCGCTTCTACCCGTTTAGAAACATAGTCAACAACCACCAGGATGTACTTCATGCCACAAAAGCTTACAAAATGCCCCATAAAATCAATCCCCCAAACATCGAACACCTCAACTTCCATTACCAAGTTCATAGGCATCTTTTGCGTCCTACCAATATTCCCCTGCTGTTGGCACTGATCACAAGAACACACCATCAAATTAGCATCATGAAAAGAGTAGGCCAATAGTAACCACATGCAAGAACCTTAGCTGCAGTCCTCATACCACTATGATGTCCCACAACTGGAGAGTCGTGGCAAGCCTTCAAAATCTCCAACACCTCGCTCTTGGGAGCACAATGCCGAATAATATTATTAGTGCAAGTTTTGAATAAGTACGGTTCATCTCAATAGTACTGACGAGAATCCCGCAAAAACTTCTTTTTCTGGTAAGATTTGATCTCGTCAGAAATGATACCAGTTACCAAGTAATTGGCAAAATCCGCATAATAAGGTGCCACTTGCATAGACACCGCCAAAACTTGCTCATCCAGAAACGCATCTTCAATATCAAGTTCTTCTGCTGGCAGCCCAGATTCCTCAAGCCTAGAGAGATGGTCAGCAACCTGATTTTTGGACCCTTTTCGATCTTTCACCTCGAAATCAAACTCTTGCAACAAAAGGACCCAACGAATCAGTCGCGGCTTAGCTTCCTTGTTTGCCATAAGATACCTCACCGTAGCTTGGTCAGTGTACACCACAACTTTGGATCCCAACAAACAAGACCGAAACTTCTCAAAAGCGTATACTATAGCAAGTAGCTCTTACTCAGCCACTATGTAGTTCATCTGCGCCGCATTAAGAGTCCTGCTAGCATAGTAGATCGGGTGCATATTTTATTGTGCCTCTGGCTAAACACAGCACCTATCACGAAACCACTTGCATCACACATCAACTCAAAAGGGAGGGACCAATCAGGAGTAACGATAAGAGGAACAGAAGTGAGACGCCCCTTCAATTCATCAAATGCCTTTCGACAATTGTCATCAAACACAAACTTAGCCTCTTTTTCAAGAATCTTGCACATCGGGTTAGCAATCTTGGAGAAATCTTTGATGAAGCACCTGTAGAACCCAACATGTCCCAAGAAACTCCGGACACCTTTGACTGAGATAGGTGGAGGAAGTTTTGCAATCACATCTATCTTCGCTTGATCGACCTCAATTCCCTTTTCAGAGATTTTGTGACCGAGGAAGATCCCTTCCTTCACCATAAAGTGGCACTTCTCCTAAGTTAGCACGAGATTTGTCTCTTCACATCTTTTCAGCACTTGACCTATATGGTCAACACAATCATCAAACGAGTCCCCCACAACAGAAAAATCATCCATAAACACTTCCAAGAAGTCTTCTACCTTGTTAGAAAAGATCGACATCATGCACCTCTGAAAAGCTGCTGGTGCATTACGCAACCCAAAGGGCATTCGGCTGAATGTAAATGTCCCATAAGGACAAGTGAAAGTCATCTTCTCTTGATCTTCTATGGCAATGTTAATCTGATTGTAGCCAGAGTATCCATCTAGGAAGCAATAGTAAGACCTCTCAGCAAGCCTACCCAACATCTAATCAATGAACGGCATAGGAAAGTAGTCTTTACAAGTGGCTATATTCAGCTTCCTATAGCCTATGCAAACGCGCCAACCAGTAACTGTGCGAGTGGGAATTAGCTCATTCTTTGCATTAGGCACCATAGTGATACCTCCTTTCTTTGGAACACATTGAATAGGATTATCCCACTTGCTGTTTGCAATCGGATACACTACCCCCAGCATCTAACCATTTTATGATCTTCTTTTTCATGACTTTTTGCGTGTTTTGGTTCAAACTTCATTGATGTTCAACACTCGGCTTGTTGTCCTCCTCTAGCTGAATTTTATGCTCACAAATGCCAGAAGGAATACCCCGAAAGTCTGCTATGGTCCAACCAATAGCACGTCTATACCCGCGCAAAATCTCCACTAATCGCTCAATCTGCTCCTCAGTCAGTAATGCTGAAACAATCATTGGCAATTTCTTGTTCGGACCAATAAACTCATACCTCAAGTGTGATGGGAGTTGTTTAAGCTTAAGTTTCGGTGGCTCAACAATAGAAGGCTTAGTTGGTGGAGTAGTTCTATTTGCAAGGTCAAGATCAAGCTTTCTTGGGTGGTAAGAGTAAGAACCCAGACCCTCAAGCGCATTTATAGTTTCCACGTAGCCCTCCATATCATCAGCATCAAAGTTTACCAGAAAAACAGCAAGAGCTTCTCCCAAACTTTCTTCTTCCGATTTGTGTTCGACAGCATCATCAATTCCATCAAACGAATCAATAACCGAGATACTCTAATAAGCACTTGGCAACTTCATCACCTTACTTGCTTGGAAAGTCGCCTTTTCATCATTTACTTGGAACTTGATTTCATTCTTTTCGAAGTCCATTAGCGCTCTGCCCGTAGCAGGGAAAGGTCTTCCCAAGATAATGGGAATATCTTTATCAACCGCACAATCCGGAATAACGAAATCAATAGGCAACATGTACTTACCCACTTGTACCAACACATAGTCTATAACCCTGTCAAGACCCAACCAGAGGACCATGACGGGCACCCGAAGCTAACACATCGAGCTCCTCTAAACATACATCTCATAAATATTTCTGGGTGGACCATAAAGATAGCTCATGGATATCATAATCTGTAAGGACATATATCACAACATAACGACACATCTCTTTATAATCTTCAACAATTATGTCCATCATCACCAGCTGTCAAGGCTACTAAAATGTTACACAATGATATGAACCGGTAGGGTTATGAAACGTCTAATTGTACATACATGTCTACGGGCCTCTACATAGAATACAAGTGACTGTGAAGATTGATACCAATAGACTGCAGCTCTGAAGTAAGTGGAGCGCTACTGAGATTCCGCTGATGAAGCTCCTCTAGGTCAAATCCATCTACCTGTCTACCTGCGGGCATGAAAGCAGCGTCCACAAGCAGGGACGTCAGTACGAACAGTGTACTGAGTATGTAAGGCATGGATAATAACATAATAAGAAATATAGAACGTAACATGAGATAAAGCTAACCTGTACATCGGATTGCCTCATAAGGCGAATACTATGCATGCTTAGCTTTCAAAAGAAAACATTTCTCACATACAGATATAACATAATAGTGCTGCGGAACGTGTAGCCCGATCCATAAATATATTATATTGCTACAGAACGTGCAGCCCGATCCATTTACCTATATATCCCGCGTCTGGGATGATATCATAGTATACCAACTGATCAGGTGGTTATGCATATATAACGCCTCACATTTCCCCATATCCCCTATATACATATATAATATAAGTAGCATGCATGTGAGCCCAAATAAAATCCATGACTCTATCGGAGTGACGTAAGGTCGATAACCTCTAATTTATATTATGGAACAATCATCATCGCTATATCTCACCTTGAAGGAACAATTATTATGAGGTGAGATCAACAACAATGAATAAAATTGAGAAAATCATGAAATAAACTCAATAATCTCATAATAGCATTAAAATCCTAAGCTTTGGAATTTCTAGAATTAGAATCATCATCATCATGTTCATCATAGAAAACATCTCATCTTTAGTATCATAAGAAGCTTTTAAGAATCATGAACTTCTAAATTTTGAAAGTAAGAAGGTTATGGAAACATACATGGAATCATAACATAGGAATCACGCCTTTCGAAAGAAAAGGACTAGCCTTAACATATCTTTCAGTCTCCTTATCAACTCAATGTTTATCCTTCCAAGCTCGCAATCTACATTTAAGAGAATTCATGCTATTGTTAGGCTTATCGTCATATGCTTATCTTAAGCCTCCAAATTAAACCCCTTTAGAATCTTCTGAAATTCGGGCAGTATCTCCCTTATTTATATGCCTAGCCCAAAATCTCAATCCAACAGCCAACAGCCAACAACAACAACAATACCAATATCACAATAATACTATCAACACCAATAGGCTCCATAAAACATCCCACGTGATCTTTTTCAAATTTCTCAACTAACCATAACAATATCCACAATACCATAATCAAATAATTATATTCAATCTATACTCAATTCAATCCCAAAACTTCTTTTCATAATCAATTCATAACAACAACTTCATACAACCCCTTATATACTCGTATACGACAATTCCTTAAAATCATTATGATCCCTCATAACTCAAAATATCATCAATTGTATATTTGAACTTTTCCTCCAATTTCCTTCTCCTCAAATCCTAACATAATTACCAAATAAACTCATATTCATGAAACTACTATCAAATCTTACCTCAAAATTCAAGAACACTTTAATTCCATGGTTTCTCCACCTTAAAAATACTCACCCCAACATCTTCAAGAAGGGGAGACAAGTGTAGACCTCCCTTGGAAACCCTTAACCACTTTAATCTTCACTTTGATCCTTGGTTTGAGCTTGGAAATATGTTGGAATATAGTTGGAGAAGTTTCTAGGACTTTCTAGGACTTGAGGTTATGTTAAAAATGAAATAAAAATGACCCAAAATTATCATATAGACTAATAGGAATATATGTCCATGTTGTAGAAGTTGGAAGAAGGTTCTAGAGGATTTGGGATAAGTTTAGAGAGGTTTGGAGATTGGATGAATGTTGTGGGAGATTCTAGAGAGGTGTGGAGGTGAGAGATGGTGAGGAATTGATGAAAAATGATGAGTTAGATGACTTAAGGGGTATATATATATAATATTCCAATTCGGTTTTGGGATAATGGGCCGAAATTGTTGGGCCTTTTTTAGTGGTTTCTAGAATTTCTGCGTAGGTTCGTGGGTTTCTGACAGTCCGTTTTAAAACGCCCATAACTCCCTACTCCGATGTCATATCGACAAACGGTTTGTTGCGTTGAAAACTAAACTCGACGAACTTCATTTTAGGCTATTGAAACACCTCAGAACTCCTGATATACCCGGAAATATACCCCTCCAAAGTTGACCCAAAATTCTGCCAACGTTTTTTCAAATTTTCGACAAACTTATTTTCTTCGATTTGCTTGATCCCGGAATCTTTTGAAACTCTCCATACATGATATTTATCATTAATAATACTTGATAATGGTCATATCCTTTGGTTCCAAGGTTTTCCTTCCCGGTTACGACTTACGAGATCGTAATTCATCCTTTACTTCATTGTTGAGTACTTTCCATGGCTTGTACATTTCAAAACTTCATGGGACGTCTCCGATACTCCATTAGTACGGTGAATTATGTGGCGTGCTCATGCTCTAAAAGTGCGAGGTGTAACATCCTTTTCCCTTAGAAACATTGGTCCTCGAATGTTGTAGCTTGCGAGCTTACAACGCTTTCATTAGTTTCTTGAAATGGTTGTCCTCCTTTAGTTCCTGATCTCTATGCTCTTATACTCTGGGCTCATTAGTCTTCTTTCATATTCCCTTAACTCTCTGTCAAACTCATCCATTAGTTCCATATCTTCATGTTCTTATGTAAGTACCCAGTGGTCAACTGATATTTAGCTACCGTCCTGGGACCTGTTGCCATTAAAACGGTCTTAACTCATGATTGCTACTGCTCCCTGCCGATTTGTGAGTACCCTTAATTGTTGTACTATTTTGACTTGCTCCTTATTTCTTTACTAGTGAACAAACTCTTTTGTTCAGATATGACACTTGCTTCTCTGGTACTACTTTAGATTATCCCTTTTTGTACTCATCGACCTTGCACCATTCTACTGGTCATTTCATTACGGCGATTGTTTATATGGTTCTATGTCATAATCTCTCACAATTAATACAATCGGCGACTTGGAATTTCACAAATTACGAGGTACTTTCTAATCTCAGGCAGTACTGCTGTCTTGCTATCCATAGGCACACTATCTTCCTTTCCTTTGAAGATCATTGAACTACCTATAAGTATTCTTATTTTAAAGCTTTCATCTCTTCAGTTCTACAAGTTCTCTTTAGTAATCCCTATTGTCCCTTATATTTATTCCTGGTCAGCTTGCAGGCCCTTCTTACTCCTCTTGTTACCTTTTAGAGTACGTAACTGTATATTTAGTTGTAACCAAAATTTCTCCGGTGTGAGTGATTCGAATCATCACCCGGAGCACAACGTATCGCGTTGACGAAACTTATTCTCTTTGATTCGCTAACCTTCATCATCTTGTCATGACTCATTTTCCACATTTGTCTCATAATATACTTGCATTTATTCCATTCTCACTTTTCTTTAGCGCATTCTTGATATATCGGTTCATCTCGAATTTTGGCTCCTTCAAGCCAGTACATTTCCCTCTTTTGAACTTGGGAATATTGTAGTTCATCTTAGAACTGAATTTGTTCTTCCCCCCTTTTAAAGAATGTACTCATATACTAATAACATTCGAGTATTAACCGCCTTTGATAGTCATCTGGCTGACCTTAGCGATCCTTCAACTCCTCTATTCCATATAATGTCGGAGTTCTTTTCATCGAATGGTTTAACTTATTTCCTTTTTGCTAACTGGATTCTTGTACTAAGTCAAATGTTTACACATATTGGATATAACTCAGATGCTTTCTTTATTGATCGCTTCTTCCTTTCATAGCTAACAGTCCCCTAGGCTCATGAATTAATGGGGACATCGAAATTCATTAGGCCCCTTATGGAGTGTCCGACTATACCACGCTCTTTTAGCCCTAGTCTTTCTCTATGAATATCTTCTTAATATCCTTGAAATTCTCCTTGCTCTGGGTTGCCAATTCTGATTTATATCTATGCTATACCATTAAAAGTTGATATTCTACACCATCCATTCCCACGACTCGTCCTTTCATTAGCTTTGCTCATTTGTCCCATAATTCTTCTTAACTACTTGTTTGCATCACGACTATGCATCATAGTCCTTCTAGTGTTCTGTTGGTTCTTGTTCTTATCGTGAAATCCTCACAAAGTACACCCTTTCCTTTCTTCTTTCATCGAGTCTTCATCTTCCTTTATGATACTACAACTCGTGCACACATATATAGATATATATCTCGAATTTTCTCGATTTTCTTCATGATCGCATCTTTGCATCTTTCACACAACCATTGTCTTATAATTTCAATTTGTTTTTCCTTGGGTAAGCCTACTGATTCACTAACCTTCTCCTTGTTGTCGGTGGCCACATAATTCCCTTTAACCATTTCATTAACGTATTTTCTTTTACTTTCATCCTCAAGGTCCTTCTTGATTTCCATTGCTCTTGAAGTACTCCTTTCCCCTTTGCCATTTGATAGTGTGTGCCTAGAAATCTGTAAAAGATTCCACTATAAGTACAAAACCGTCATCAACTCGTCCTGATCTTATGTATATATAAATTTCTAGACTAAAACTTTCCCCTACTCGTTAACTTCCTTTTCCATATCAATATCTCCTCATCATCTCTTACTCGCCAATCTATAAATTGTAATATTGCATTTGAGTTCTTAATGTCAAATTTCCGTATATCTTCAATAAATCTCAATTCTCCGAAATCTTGAATGCAACTCGTTCCAGTTCCTTTAATTACTAATCATTTTTTTCCTTCCAAGGTTCTTCCCTTAAATTAAATTTAAATCATTCTAAAACTTCTCTTTGAAAGCATCTCATAATTGTTCATTCAATCATGACTTACCAAACATCCGATTGTCACATTTTTCCTTCATTCTTTCTCTATAGCATAGACACTCAAACAATTCAATTTGTAAAAATCTCGGCATAGTTTCCTCTATACTTCTTACTGCCTCATTCTTGTACACAGCCCAGAAAACACATCCAATGCCTCATATGGCGATCACAATACCCGTAACATTTACCTCAGGTTCTCATATCAAAGTCTATCAATATCAATAAGACAGGAAACATACCTTCCGGAGTAAAAACTTCAATTCTCATCAGTTACCTCATAGCGGCATGATCAACTGCTTATCCATAATCAAAACATTTAGGGTAAGAATCAGGGACATCACATCCTATAATTTAGCTCTATGGCACGATTTAAGATGAGAAAGAAAGGTCAATCATTCCTAAATGCCCTGCAACCTCTTGTTTATAAGTGTGGCGCGCTTCACACCCATAAACAAGACTCTACTAGAGATGGCTCGTAGACACTCCCTAGGACGAACTGCTCTGCTACCACTTTTGTCACGACCCAACCAGAGGGCCATGACGGGCACCCGGAGCTAACACACCAAGCACCTCTAAACATACACCTCATAAACATTTCTAGGTGGACCATAAAGATAGCTCATGGATATCATAATCTGTAAGGACATATATCACAAGATAACGACACATCTCTGTATAATCTTAAACGATTATGTCCATCATCACCAGCCGTCAAGGCTCCTAAAATGTTACACAACGATATGAATCGGTAGGGTTATGAAACGTCTAACATTACATACATGTCTACGGGCCTCTACATAGAATACAAGTGACCATGAAGACCCATACCAATAGATTGCAGCTCCGAAGTAAGTGGAGCACTCCTGAGATTCCGCTGATGAAGCTCCTATAGGTTAGATCCGTCTACCTGCCTACCAGCGGGCATGAACGCAGCGTCCACAAGAAGGGACGTCAGTACGAACAGTGTACTGAGTATGTAAGGCATGAATAACAACATAATAAGAAATATGAACATAACAGGAGATAAAGATAACCTATACATCTGATTGCCTCATAAGGCGAATACTATGCATGCTTAGCTTTCAAAAGAAAACATTTCTCATATACATATATAACATAATAGTCCTGCGAAACGTGCAGCCCCATCCATAAATATATTATATTGCTACGAAACGTGCAGCCCGATCCATTTACCTATATATCCCGCGTCCGGGACGATATCATAGTATACCAACTGATCAGGCGGTTATGCGTATATAACGCCTCACCTTTCCCTATATCCTCTATATACACAAACACACACACACACACACACACACACACACACACACACACACATATATATATATATATATATATCATATACATATATAATATAAGTAGCATGCATGAGAGCCCAAATAAAAGCTATGACTCTATCGGAGTGATATAAGGTCAGTAACCTTCGATTTATATTATGGAACAATCATCATCGCTATATCTCACCTTGAAGGAACAATTATTATGAGGTGAGATAAAAAACAATGAATAAAATTGAGAAAATCATGAAATAAGCTCAATAATCTCATAATAGCATTAAAATCATAAGCTTTGGAATTTCTAGAATTAGAATCATCATCATCATGTTCATCATAGAAAACATCTCATCTTTAGTATCATAAGAAGCTTTTAAGAATCATGAACTTCTAACTTTTAGAAGTAAGAAGGTTATGGAAACATATATGGAATCATAACATAGGAATCATGCCTTTTGAAAGAAAGGGACTAGCCTTAACATACCTTTCAGTCTCCTTAGCCACTCAACGTTTATCCTTCCAAGCTCGCAATCTACATTCAAGAGAATTCATTCTATTGTTTGGCTTATTGTCATATGCTTATCTTAAGCCTCCAAATTAAACCCCTTTAGAATCTGCCGAAATTCGGGCAGCATCTCCCCTGTTTATATGCCTAGCCCGAAATCACAAACCAACAACCAACAACAACAACAACAACAACAACAATACCAATATCATAACAATATTATCAACACCAATAGGCTCCATAAAACATCTCACATGATGTTTTCAAAATTTCTCAACTAACCATAACTGTCACGACCCATTTTGGGCTCGTGCGGGCACCTACCTTCTCACCTTGGTAGGCGAACCCTCTCGTTTATGCAACGCTTCAATCACAATAATTTCATTTCAAAAGAATTCAAAAATTAAGAAAAACAGCAGAATTTTATTGTAAATACAAACTCGAATGTTACATAATTTGAAAATACGTTTTTACAGACTCGCTACAATATCCCATGACCTGGTCTAGAGTAATACAAGAGCGACTAAGCAAATTTCACAGTGACATCATATTCTAAGACTCAACCTTCAATCCCAGAATGAAATAGGAGGAGGCCTTCCAGACGAGCACCGCATAACTCCCGCATATACTTCGATCAATCACCTGAAATAATCTACACCCCAAAAAGGGTGTAGCAAGTGCAATATCAGTAAAACCACACGTACTGAGTAAGTATCATAGGCCGACAATGGTTAGTAACACATATTGGTAAAGAATTCACGAATAACGATGATACATATCCCGCAACAATAGATCACAACTTCAATCTAACTTAAGTCACAACTAATCTTACATAAATTATAAGTTGGCTAAACACATATACAGATTCTCAACATCTTTATCATTCCCAAGTCGCTCATCCGTGTGTTAGGAGCGAACTCATTGTTACGACACCTTCATGTCCAACCTCGCTTAACACGATACACTACTAGTTTTAGGTTTGTTTAACAGGCACAAGTCGTCAATATAAGTCACAAGAGTCGAGTCCAATTGTTCTTCATTACCTACTTATAGCGTCTACACCCTATATGATAAGTCTGGGTATATTTAATCCTGGAACAATCAAGAGTCGAGTCCAATTGTTCGTCATTACCTACTTATAGCGTCTACTTATAGCGTCTACACCCCATATGATAAGTCTGGGTATATCTACTTATAGCGTCTACACCTTCATGTCCAACCTAGTGTGACTCGCGAAGTCTGAGTGCCACCCGTCCCGGATCTTTGCTAAACGGACAAACGGGACCCTGGCTAATTGATCACAGGGGGAGTCTCACCGGCACTACTCTGGGGGACCCGCGGAGCCCATGCACTACAATCAAATCCGGGATAACATCGGAAACGGCCATGCACAACGATGCCCGAATATAACTATCGGACATCGGCCTCCTCACAATCACTCAAAAGAGTTTTCAAATATCAGTTTCATAAATCAATGATTCCAGAATTGAACCTCGAACATTGGCCTCCTCACAATCACTCAAGTAAAAGAGTTTAGCAAGTATTAGTTTCATATAAACAACTATTCCAGAATGGATCTTCGGACATCGGCCTTTTTCACAATCACTCAAGTAAAAGAGTTTATCAAATATCAGTTTCGCTCAATCAACGATACCGGATCATCGCCGGATATCGGCCATGCATGATAATATGAGAGAATGCGTGCAATGCATATGTCAATCATCAACAAGTAAGCTCAATATCACAAATACCTCAACGGGGTATGCCAATAATATATCATAGTACAAAAACCAACAACGGGTATGTCAATTCTATCCCAAATCAGGACAACAAGCGACATTCACTATCTACCAACTACACGTGGCATCAAGCTAACACAATTAAACAATTAGACGCATATAATGGGGCTACTAGTCCCAACACATATCAGGTCCATCATTTAACATACGGTATTATCATTTTCCTAATAAGCCTATTTACTTAGGATAAGAATCTCACACTACATTCGGGTCACTCGTTAACATTTAATTAGGATGCCATTCACAAGCGTCATTCATTTTATATTCCCAGCTAGCGGTTGGATTCACTACAATAATCTCATCGATAGGCATAACTAGATTCCGTCCGCTACTCCCATGTCATATAAATTCACCGATAATCAACAAGGCTACATCCATACCTAAGGAGTCTATAGGCCATGAGCCCGAAAAAACATGTCGCACATAACAATACCATCCTAAGATTCCATCCCACATCTCCAAATCCTAGGCATGCATTCTCCGTTTCTTCTACACAACAATACGAAAACTAACCGGAGTTTACCGAAGGGAATCCATAACCTACTTCATGGCCGAGCGGGTAGCACGAACATCCAATGACACCTTAATTAATCACCACCGCGTAATCCATATGAAACACCCGGAGACAACCATGAGACCCAAGAGTAGAATACATCAATTGGGTCTTTCCCAAGGAGTTCGAAATTACTAAGGTAGATATGGAATTTTATCCTATCTAAAAACTCACTATCACAACGCTAGTTGATAGATCAACCTTCATTTAGAACATTCATAACCTTAGTCAAATTACTAGTTTGGTCATTTTGCCCTTTTTGGCTTAATTCATGAAACCCATTTCCAAGATCTAAAATAGAGACCCAAAAGTATTTTAATGGGGTAGGTGAAGGATTTGGTTGGGAATCATGTTAGGATGATGTGCATAGGAAAATATCCCAAGGACTTTACATCAAAAGGGACAAGGGTTCATTATATTAGAACCTAAGAGATTTGAGATTCCCATTTGTGACTCTAGACAAGGATCCTTAATGAGAATCAATGTTGGGAGAATGATTGGAAGATGTTAGGGAAATAACCCTTCCCAAGGTAGTACCATTTTGGGCTCCAAAGTTACTCCAAAGGCTGCTAGACTTTCTAGGGTTTTGAGAAATGAAGTCAATTCCTGAAATGTCACTTAAATAGGTGGAATTCACTGTACAAAACTGCTCTGACGGTAGGTCTACTGCTGCAGCGGTACCGCCAGGGCAGCCAAAATGCCCCTTTTTCTCTTCATTATTCCACCACCCCACTTCGAAAAACCCCTCTATATTCCTACTTCCATTTCACTCCTAATTATACCACAACACTATAAACCATCCCCTCTCCCTTCTTAACACAATTTAGACTCCCTAATCACTCACTTTTTCGTACCCACAAGAAGAGAAGAAAAAGAAGAAAGAGAGAAGGAGAGAAGCCAACACAATGAATCCATCTCCCCCTACCATTGCACTACAATATTAGGTAAATTTCGTACTCCCTCTTTCCTTCATTGTTAATCCAGCATTACTGCGTCCTAAAAGATAACTTAAGGGTTAGATTTTGGTAACATAAGTTGCGTTTTCTGATCTTTAGGTAACTACTCAATTTGGATGAATTTTTGGAGAAATATGAACTAGTTAATCATTAGAATAATCTTCCCTTTGCACTTAGCGTGATTGTAACACAAATTTGAGGCGCAAAACTTGAGCATAGAAAAGCAAAATTCTTGAAATAGATTCTAGGGTTTATCACGAATTTTGGCCTAGTTTGTTGTTAGAATGGCGTCCAATGGGTTTTAAACTTCATGCATACTGGTTTTCCCCTCGATCCGTGCTTCACAACACGCTTTTAATCCAAAAAGTGTAACTTGAAATTTGGAAATTTTGGTTAACTATTCGGGTAAGCTGATACAGTTGTAGCGGTATACTGGCAGCTACAACGGCACTGCCGTGGCGCTCAACTGGCCACAGTGGCGGTCTCCTTCCCAACACTACTGACCGCTGTGGCGGTCTCCTTCCCGTCATAGCGGTACCGCCATGGCGGTCTGCTGGCCGCTGTGGCGGCCATCGCAGTTTCTGCATCAGTGTAGTCTAGGCTAGGCACTCGTTTACTCAATTTTTCACTCTGGTTCTTGCTAGAATTGACATATAACTGATAAAGCTTAAAATTGACACGCTTATAATTTCCTTGTAGGTACAAATGGCTAAACATGTACCTAAACTCCAAGGGACAGTGCCCCAAAACAGAGAAGTTCCTGCTTATGAAAATCTTCCCACCCGACAGAGTAAACGGCTACACTTGGAGCAGAGGTCTATTCCCTTACTATTGGAGCAAGGCTTTGACATGGAAAATGTTGAGAGGCGGGCGCCAGATTTCTGGCACTGGTTGGTGAAGTCCAAGTGGACTCGCTTGGTCTAAAATTCAGGGGATTGCAATGAGTCCTGGGTTAGGGAGGTCTATGCCATGCTGCCTTCGGTTGACTGGGATGTTCCTAGCCCGGTGATCATAATAAGAGGCACTCTCGTGAAAGTGGGGGCCAGGGCAATCAATCGGATTTACATGTTCGATGATCATCCTGAAGAGCCTTATTTGGAGAAGGTGGCGGAGAAGGATATGATGTGGTTGACCACCCAGCTGGTAGAGGCAAGTGATAGACCAAGGGTTCCCTGGGCTCGTGGTAAGGGAGCAATATACAATGACCGCTTTACTACTGCGGCTAGGAGATGGTTACAGATTGTTAGCCGTTGGGTCCGCCCTTCCTCAAGCACCCATGATGTCTCCTATGCTCGTGCCCTTGTTATTGCTTGCGTTCTTGCTGACATTCCTATAAATATGGGGGCGCAAGTCATTACGGAGTGGAAGGCGTTTGTGGAGGTTGGCGGAAGAAGCTTAATGTTCCCTTCCTTGATCACCTTTTTATGCCAAAAGGCTAAGGTTCAGAGAAGGACAATGACGATTGGGTCCAGCCTGAGTCTCCTTACCATCTGTTGAAGGCGAAGGGTTATGGATCTGCGATTGTCAGCTGGAAGAGGAGAAAGAAGGATGATGCGGGCAAAGGAGGAAGTAGAGTTGGGGCTGACACTGGTGAGGGGGATGATACTGACACTGAGGCTCCTCATGCACAAGGTCCCTTTGAGCGCATAGAGACGCGCTTTGATGGCATTGAGACTTTACTCCGGGCGATGCCCATGCCTTCTGGCGATTTTAGTTCATCGGGTACTGCTGCCAGCTACCCCACTCAGTAGGAGATAAAAAGGTATTTTGACACCCAGACCCAAATGGGTGAGTCAATCACCTGACTGCCTACACCACTCTGGCTAAAAATCATGGTGAACTTTGCACTAATTTTGACAGGGAGAGTATGAAGAACAAGGGGCGCGAAAAGCTTAGGATCAGGTCTTGGAGGGTTTCTAAGGGGATGTGGGGTAAGATGTACCCCAATGAGCCACTCCCAGTGGAGGAGAATGATGACTCCGAGCAGTACTCCTTCGAGAGTAGCCCCAGTGAGGCTGGTGGTCGGCGCAGGTTAGGTGGTGACGGTCGTGGCGACTCTGATGATGACGGCGCGACTAGCATGCGGCCAGTCTAGAGATTTCCCTCTCCTTTTATGCTTGGGTACCCTTGTAGGGCCTTTATTTCTGGACAATCTTTTGTTGGTTTGCCTTTTTATTTTTGGGTAATTCTTTTTTGGTTTTTGGTTGGCCTGGTTTATGGCCATTGTCTGGATACTTGTTTGGATGTTGACCTATTTAGTTTTCTTGCTTTTAGTAATAGTAGCTGGTTTCGTGGTAGTGACTTGGTTGTTTTTGCCCTTGTCGGCTTATTTATTTTATACGGCTTGTTGTTTGGTCATACTGTTGTTTCTATCTGATCTGTTGAGGGTTAACAGGAAAATGGACTAAGAACAGGTAAGTGCAGGCCTCTGATTCCAGCAGTGCCGCTTCGGCGGTCTCTCAGACCGTTATGGCGGTACCTCCTTGGCGGGGGGACGCAGGAGCGGTCCCTTTGGGGAAGGTGGATCACCGCTTCAGCAGCTGTTCCACCGCTATGGCTACACCGTCGCAGCGGTGGGTTAGCCGCTGGGGTGGTATACCAGCAGTGGTATGCCCAATTCCTCTCACATCCGAAATCTAATTCACCTCTTATGACGTAGCTATATCTAACATCTGAAATATAACCTACTCTATGCATGTCGATACCAATTGGAATCATCTAGATACCAATTGAGTTCACCGAGATACCAATTTGATTGAAGTAGCACGATTTGAAAGAAAGAAGAGAAATCTTTCTAGATGTCCTTTAGCCTCCCGTGGATGAGTACAGACGTCTACATACCATTCCACGAGACTCTACTAGACATTGCTCTTGTACTTAGTAGACCGGTAACCTAGGGTCTAATACCAACTTGTCAGGACCCATTTTGGGCTCGTGCGGGCACCTACCTTCCCACCTTGGTAGGAAAACCCTCTCGTTTATGCAACGCTTCAATCACAACGCTTTCCTTTCAAAAGCATTTGGAAATTAAGAAAAACAACAGAATTTTATTATAAATACAAACTCGAATGTTACATAAATTGACAATACGTTTTTACAGACTCGCTACAATATCCCATGACCTGGTCTAGCCTATTACAAGAGCGACTAAGCAAAATTTCAGAGTGACATCATATTCTAAGACTCAACGTAACATCACGGAATGAAATGGGAGGAGGCCTTCCAGAATAGCTGTCACACCCCGACTTTACTAGGGTGTGATGGGCACCTGACCCCATATCTGGAGCCGAGCGAACCCGCTGACTCTTGTTACATATAGAAACTCTTGAATCAATTTAGAAAGAAATACATAGTAAGCTCTCCCATATACTTTTTTTTCATAAGTAAAATCTGATATCATATAAGACTCGTGACATGAAACATAATAACATATCGGCTGCTGGAACCGCTTACAGACTGACAACCCAATACCTATGACTCTGTCTGCAAAGTCTCTAACATCAAACAAACATCATAACTCAGATACTCTGACTCGGCAGCACTCCAGAACAAGTGGAGCCTGCCAACTCCGCTGGAACATCTTCTATGATAGCTGTGGCTCGTCTGGTGTACCTGCGCGGCATGAACGCAGCCCCCGAAGAAGAGGGGTCAGTACGAGTAATGTACTGAGTATGTAAGGCATGAATAGTAACATAATAAAGGAATATACAGTATGAATAATAACGGAATAGACATATGGAGATTATCCTGGGACAGATGTAACCTGTACATATGAATGCCTTTCTGCGGATGCCATGCATGCTTAGTTTCTTATTCCGAAAAACGGTGCTTCTTCTTTACATATACAGAAAACAGAACATTTCGGAAAACGGTGTTCTTTATTTACATTCACAGACGCCGAGTACATCGGCTCTCCCACCCCCTTCCCCAACAGTGTCCCAACATATTATATATATATATATATATATATATATATATATATATATATCGCATGTACAGACGCCGTATCCGGCTCTCCCATATCCCGCGTCCGGGCATCCCGCGTCCGGGCGTCCCGCGTCCGGGACGAAATCCAGCTGAATCAGGTGGTGATATAACAGTGGCCCTTCCCCTTTTCCCCATATACATATACATATACATATTCACATTCATACACATATGTCATACAATTGGCATGCATGAGAGCCCAAAAAAAATCATGTGTCCATCGGAGTGACGTAAGGTCAAAATCCTCCGATTACATTATGGAATAATCGGGTCACTTGTCTCACCTTGAAGGAACGATAATTATAAGGCGAGACTATCAACGAAAGATAGCTTTAAGAGGAGACATAGAATAAGATCATAGGCATTATAACCGTCAATTCATATGCTTTGAAGTCTTTTAGAAACTAGTGTCATAGCTACAGAATAGAATTAAGGTTCAAGAACTAGTATAACACTTTCATATTCACATTGGATTCTTAGCTCAAGACTCTTAGTCGTGGAATCATTCTTGTCGTACTTATCATAGGCATATTCTCTTTTCTGACATCATCGTTATCATTATCATCATGGAAGTATTCTCGTTGGGATAGGTACAGTACTTGTCATTTGGTAATGGAATAAGGATCGAAGGTTTCTTTTGGATTCAGCTTCAAAGTAAGTCAAGCGGAGCAATAAGGTAAATCGGGGAACGATGGGCCCACCTCGGGTCAAATGAGGCGGCGTACCAAATTTACGTATGTTACATGTCATGGCGTTACTTGTGAGGGTTTTAGGGTAGTCGGGTCCTATTTATGCGAGTTCTAGAGGTTTAGGAAGTTCTTCCAACATTTTACACAATTTTTAATTCAATTCTACTGAATGAAAAAGGGGAAACTTTGGGTGCGGATTCCGGAGGGTGGAGTTATCCCCGAGGCTCATATCCAACATATTACGTCTAAGACATGCCATAGAAGGAAGGGTAAAGCCTTACATACCTTTTCTGCTTCTTATGCGACTCCAAATTCACGTTCCAAATCCGCCAAAATCTACAAATTGGTCATGTTTACCAAAACTTGATTAGAGCCTTTAGAAGTTGATTCTTTAAAGTAACACTTTGTCTACCGAAATTTCGACAGCATTTCCCCTGTAAATACACCATCCCCGAGAATACGGCTCGGCCCCAAATCAACAACAACAATCCGGGAATTTGACCCGGCCACAATATCAACAACAATGACAACAAACATTCTAACAACATCGACCATTAATGTAAACGCACTTTAACATCAACAACCTTCTTTCGCATAATGCGACGATCTTCCAATTACGTTCAAATCAAGATATATAATCAATCCAAAGCCATTCAAACATGCTTCCATAACATTTCCAACAATCCATAAAATTTTCCAAAACAACCCGACCCAAAACATAAGGCGACCTAAAACCTTCCAAGTCCAAGGAAATATCAATAACACATTTCTTTTCCTCCAAACTCATAAACCATACTAACAATCTACACATTAGCAACATTATTTTCATCAACACAAAAGACCACATTAAAATCTCTCGGCCAATACCACAACACACACATTCCATGGTTTTCATTCATTTTTTGTACATTACAACACCACATAATCATGCTAAATACACTTGGTTCATTATTCCTACATGTTACACACAACACACGGCCACACCATACTTATACAATTACAACTTCAACATGCATGATTTCATACTTTTCATTCATTTTCCATTATGGCATTCACAACACAACAATCAAACCATTAGATAAAATCATTTCCTCTTAACCATACACACCACACCTATTCGGCCAACATGTAATTCCCCACAACTTTATGAACTTCCTTCATCTACACACTCCACAACATACACAAGACATCCATAACACATAAAAGGGCATGAATTCTTACCTTTCCTCTTCAACTTCTTCACTTGACTAGAATGCGGAAACGACGAAACGGATGGCCTATCTTCCGAAACAATTATACCATGTTGTAGAGGACCCTTGAATTAGTAGGACTACCAGAAGAAAATAATTTTAGGAGCAAAATTTCAAGGGGCAAAAGTTAGAGAGCTTGGCCGAAATGGCCATGGTTGTGGCTCTCCTTCTTTCTTTGTTTCCTTTTTCTTGAAAACTCTAGAATTAAATAAAGGCTCCTTACTTATATATATACATATATCCTCCAAGTCATGTGAGGGGCACATGCCCCTTCTCTAGAAAACTCTTCCATTTTCTTGATTTTTCTTTCCTTTTTTTTTTTTGAATTGTTTTATTTGGTCAAAGAAGACCAAATGTTTTCCTTGGTACACTTTAGCCCCCAAAGCAATGTGGGCATATACTTATGCCACACAACCAACATGGAAATTTTATGAACTTTCAAGACTTTTGTGAAATTCCCATTTTGCCCCTCGACTTTTCTCAATATTACCATCTTGCACACTACAACCCTTTTTGAAAATAGTCTCGCCCTTAACTTTCCACGATGACTTTAGAATTTCCAAACATACAATATACGGGCTATAACAATAGCACCGCATAACTCCCGCATGTACTTCGATCAATCACCTGAAACAATCTACACCCCAAAAAGGGTGTAGCAAGTGCAATATCAGTAAAACCACACGTACTGAGTAATTATCATAGGCCGACAATGGTTAGTAACACATATTGGTAAAGAATTCACGTATAACGATTATAATCACTAAATCAAGTCACATATTGTTATATCCCGCATTTTACGTATTCGGATAATTTGAGATAATTGCGGGAAGTTAAGAGCAAAGGTATATTTTTGATCTTGTTAGCACACAGGTTGTTTATGGAAGTTATTGATGTGGAAATATTAAGAAAGGCTAGGGGTAAAAATGAAAATTCGCAAGATGACTCATGGAAATATGGATGGGAGGCTAAGGGCAAAGTCAGAATTTGGAAAAATTATTTTTCATGAATTGCAAGACCAAATACAAAAAAAAAAAAAAAATGGGCCTAAGTAATAAGGCCAAGTGGCCGTCCAAAGCAATGGGCCAAGGCCCATATGGTAACAAAATAAATAAGTCCAAATATGACTACTTAGTCATAATATTCACCTTCCCTTTAGAAGATTCAAGAAATTTAAAGAAGAGGAAAAATAAAGGGCCTATTCGGCCATACTTGGTGGAGGAAAAATCTTGAGAAAAATTATTCAAAAATTATTTTCCTACTAATTGGAAGGTCCCTAGTAAAGTGAAGTAATTATTGGAGCAAGAAAAAACATTTATTCTTGCAATCTACAATTCTAGCCAAGAAGGAAGTTGAAGGAAAAAGGTAAGATTTAATCCTCTTTTTATATGTTATGGATGGTTGTGTATGTTGTAGTGTGTAGAAATGAGTGAAATTCATGAAAATATGGATATAGTGTGGTGGCCGTGTATGTATGTGGTGTGTAGGAACAATGGTTCAATTATTTTATTTAGTGTTTTAGTTGTTGTTGTCGTGGATTCTATGTTGATAATGAAAAGTTGATGATTCTAGTCCAAGTTGTAATTGTTGGAAAATTGTTTTAGAAGTTAAGGTGATTTGAATATAGTGTTCTTGCACTTATGGAAAATAATGTTGTTAGTGTGTGAATTGTTGGTAAAGTTCATGAAATTGAAGAAAGAAAATGTGTTGTTATTGTTCTTATTCCATTTGGAAGATTTCGGGTGGCATAGCATATGGGTTGGATTATTTGAATATTGTACGGATTGTTTGAAGTATTCTTGAATATTGTTTGAATGGCGTCGGATTAGTACTAGAATGTATGAGCAAATATGAATTGAACGTAAATGGAAAATCGTCAAAGTTTGTAGAAAGAAGTTGTGAACGTTGGAATGTGTTTTGAATTGATTGTCGATATTGTTGGAATAATTGTTGGCATTGTTGTTGCTAAGTTGGCCGAGTTAAATTCTCGGATTTGTTGTTGTATGTTTGGCCGAGTTGAATTCTCGGGGATGTTGCATTTGCAGGGGAAATGCTGCCGAAATTTCTGTAGAATAAATGTTGGTTTAGAATTGGACTCTAATTGTCTATGGCTAATGTTTGGCACCTATGAATATTGTTGTAGATCTTGCGAAGCGAAAGACTTAAGTTCGGACTAGCATAGAAAGCGGGCAAGGTATGTAAGGCTTACCCTTTCTTTCTTTTGGCATGATCTGTATGAAATGAGCAAATGACTTATAGGTATGACTTCAAAGAAATTCCTACTCTTAGAGCCACTAGGATGGCAACGTTCTTGATTTCCATAAGTAGTTTCATATGGTTTGATGCGTATTTATGAATTTCGAAGTTCTATTTGATATGTTCCCGAGTCTGTCTACGATTCTCACGTACTTCTGGGTATGAGTATACTTAATATGTTCGAGCCTACTATATGATTGAACAATGAGATGTGCATAAAGAGTTTGGTTCCTAAAAGAGTTCTGTAAGTTCCAATGAATCTTTGACATGTTCTGATACGTACATATGGTTCCAAAAGATATATTTGATTTGACCCATACGATACCCGAAAGGTACTTGATATGATTATTGCTTCGGTTTTCCAAAAAGGGCTCCTGAAATGTTCGTAGAACGTTCTGTACTTCAAACGATCATAATTTTCTCATACTAACTCGGATTGACCCGAAACTTGTTTCTGAGCCTTCAGATGCCGATAAGTATACTTGTCTATTGAGTCTCGATTTACGTGCATATGGTTTTGCACTACTCTGTTCGTGCAAGCCTCAGTATGTCCTTCACTGAGCCCGGGCCAGGATATGTTATCGTGCGTATTCCACTGCATTGTTCACCGAGTCCCTCGTTAGAGGGCCGGGTATGGTATATGTATATGATGATATGATTATGGCACCGAGTCCCATGATGGGCCGGGTACGGTATATGTGCACATGATTTCATTTACCGAGTCCCTTAATGGGCCGGGTACGGTATGATTTCATTTACCGAGTCCCTTGATGGGCCGGGTACGGTATGACTTCATTCACCGAGTCCCTCACTAGAAGGTCGGGTACGGTATGTATATGTATACATATATGCATGCATGATGGTATGAAAGCAGGATGACATGATTCTATCACCGAGTCCCTTAATGGGTCGGGTACGGTATGTGTATGATATATGATGTTCGCACGCATGATTTCATTCACTGAGTCCCAGGATGGGCCGGGTACGGTATGTGATATGAGAATGTTTGATTCTGTTACGTACTGCACAGGTACTGTGGTTTCTTGATTATGATACTTGACTCCTAGAATCTCTGTTTCAGTTATGATCTTTTCAGTTGTATTTCATGCCTTACATACTCAGTACATATTCCGTACTGACCCCCTCTTCTTCGGGGGCTGCGTTTCATGCCCGCAGGTACAGACGTTCGTGTGAGAGACCCGACAGCTTAGGTTATCTGTTCTGCTGCTTTGGAGTGCTCCCTTGTTCTGGAGCCCATATTTTGGTACATTCTCTTCCGTTATGTACATGTATGCGTATATTCAGGGGTACGGCGGGGCCCTGTCCCGTCATATGATTCTGTTGTGTTTGTTAGAGGCCTGTAGACATATATGTGGGTCATGGGTCGTGATTGTTCGTTTATGTCTGTGATTTGCGTCTAAGCGGTCCTATTTGCTATGACAGCCTTAACGGTTGGTATGTATATATGCTTATGTACATGCTTCGAATGATATGTTCCACGACAGCCTTAGCGGCTTCTGTATGATATGTATGTTATACGCGACCGCTTCAGATTAATATCTGTAATAATTAATATATGTTGGATCTGGATAAGTCGTTGATATGCTAATTTGGTAAGTAGGTGTGTATGGGTGTCCAGCTCGGGCACCAGTCACGGCCCACGGGGTTGGGTCGTGACAAAAGTGGTATCAGAGCGGTTTGTCCTCAGAATGTCTACAGGTCATGTCTAGTAGAGTCTTGTTTATCGGTGTGTTGTGCACCACATCTATAAACAGGAAGCTACAGGACATTTAGGATGTTGCCTTTCTTTCGATCTTAGGTCGTCCGATAGAGCTGTATTATTAGGATGGCTCCTTTCTGACGAAATGTTTTGTTTTCAGCGATGCCTCCGAGAAAAGCGACAGCTTCCCAGAAGGGCAAGTCAGCAGCAGTTGGAGAGACTAATCAGGCTCAGAGAGTTACTCGGGCCCGTATTCAGACTATGCCCGAGATTATGCCCCGGTCAGCGGGCTCTGCTACACTATCATCATCAGAGGAGCCTGGAGCAGCAGCTGCTGCCGCTGTGGATCAGGAGGCGGCTCCACCAGTAGCTCCAGAGGCTCCAACGCCCGAGCCACCAGCTCCTCCGCTAGGAGCAGAGTACAGGGCGATGAGAGATGTTGTACAGTTACTGACGAGGTTAGTAGCAGCGCAGGCTCGCAGGCCTGGGCCAGGGAGTGATTATGTGGATAGACGCGATAGCTTAAGAGTTCGCCACTTTTTGACTTGTAATCCTCCGGAGTTCTATGGGTCAAAGCCCGAGGAGAATCCCCAGGACTTTATCTGACAGATGCAGCGTACGCTTAGATTAGTCAGAGCTTCTGAGACTGAGTCTGTCGAGCTGGCTTCATATAGACTGCGTGATGTAGCGGTTAATTGGTATGAGTCCTGGGAGCTGTCCAGAGGCGAGGATGCCCCTCC
Organism: Lycium barbarum; assembly: GCF_019175385.1. Lineage (NCBI taxonomy): Eukaryota > Viridiplantae > Streptophyta > Magnoliopsida > Solanales > Solanaceae > Lycium > Lycium barbarum. The sequence continues at coordinate 125,391,151 of NC_083337.1, read as the reverse complement.
AGCTGTGTGGGACGAGTTTACAGCCGCCTTTCTCGGCCATTTTCTGCCTCCCGAGATGCGGCGAGCAAGGGTTGACAGATTTTTACAGCTAATACAGAGGGGCCGGAGTGTGTGGGAGTACAGCCTAGAGTTTGACTCCCTGGCCAGATATGCACCTACCATCGTAGCCGATATGACTGACAGGATGCAACGGTACGTGATGGGACTGGATCATTATTTAGTGGATAGTTGTATTGCACGGTTGCAGGCATACGCACAAGGAATGGAGGATCGACATAGAGGGCATCAGCCCGATATGACTTCATTCACCGAGTCCCTCACTAGAGGGCCGGGTACGGTATGTATATGTATACGTATATACATGCATGATGGTATGAAAGCAGGATGACATGATTCTATCACTGAGTCCCTTAATGGGACGGGTACGGTATGTATATGATATATGATGTTCGCACGCATGATTTCATTCACCGAGTCCCAGGATGGGCCGGGTACGGTATGTGATATGAGAATGTTTGATTCTGTTACGTACTGCACAGGTACAGTGGTTTCTTGATTATGATACTTGACTCCTGGAATCTCTGTTTCAGTTATGATCTTTTCAGTTGTATTTCATGCCTTACATACTCAGTACATATTCCGTACTGACCCCCTTTTTTTCGGGGGCTGCGTTTCATGCCCGCAGGTATAGACGTTCGTGTGAGAGACCCGACAACTTAGGTTATCTGTTCTGCTGCTTTGGAGTGCTCCCTTGTTATGGAGCCCATATTTTGGTACATTCTCTTCCGTTATGTACATGTATGTGTATATTCAGGGGTACGGCGGGGCCCTGTCCCGTCATATGATTCTGTTGTGTTTGTTAGAGGCCTGTAGACATATATGTGGGTCATGGGTCGTGATTGTTCGTTTATGTCTGTGATTTGCGTCTAAGCGGTCCTATTTGCTATGACAGCCTTAACGGCTGGTATGTATATATGCTTATGTACATGCTTCGAATGATATGTTCCACGACAGCCTTAGCGGCTTCTGTATGATATGTATGTTATACGCGATCGATTCAGATTAATATCTGTAATAATTAATATATGTTGGATCTGGATAAGTCGTTGATATGCTAATTTGGTAAGTAGGTGTGTATGGGTGTCCAGCTCGGGCACCAGTCACGGCCCACGGGGTTGGGTCGTGACACATATCCTGCAACAATATATCACAACTTCAATCTAACTTAAGTCACAACTAATCTTACCTAAATTATAAGTTGGCTAAACACATATACAGATTCTCAACATCTTTATCATTCCCAGGTCGCTCATCCGTGTGTTAGGAGTGAACTCATTGTTACAACACCTTCATGTCCAACCTCGCTTAACATGATACACTACTAGTTTTAGGTTTGTTTAACAGGCATAAGTCGTCAATATAAGTCACAAGAGTCGAGTCCAATTTTTCGCCATTACCTACTTATAGTGTCTACACCCAATATGATAAATCTGGGTATATCTAATCCTAAAATAATCAACACAATAGAATCAACAATACAATCATCACAATACAGTCATCGTGACATCTCACTCAAGTCATAAGGCAATGCAATGCAATAACGGTATGAATGTGATGCCATGCCATGCCATGCAAATGAAATGTACACATGTACTCCGGACAGAAATATTGATGTCTCAGCAGCACAATCCAGTGTGACTCGCGAAGTCTGAGTGCCACCCGTCCCGGATCTTTGCTAAACGGACAAACGGGACCCTGGATAATTGCTCACAGGGGGAGTCTCATCGGCACTACTCTGGGGGACCCGCGGAGCCCATGCACAACAATCGAATCCAGGATAACATCGGAAACGACCATGCACAACGATGCCCGAATATAACCATCGGACATCGACCTCCTCACAATCACTCAAAAGAGTTATCAAATATCAGTTTCATAAATAAATAATTTCGGAATTGAACCTCGGACATCGGCCTCCTCACAATCACTCAACTAAAATAGTTTAGCAAGTATCAGTTTCATATAAACAACGATTCTAGAATGGATCTTCGGACATCAGCCTTTTTCACAATCACTCAAGTAAAAAGGTTTATCAAATATCAGTTTCACTCAATAAACGATACCGGATCATCGCCGGATATCGGCCATGCATGATAATATGAGAGAATGCGTGCGATGCATATGTCAATCATCAACAAGCAAGCTCAATATCACAAATACCTCAACGGGGTATGCCAACAATATATCACAGTAAAAATACCAACAACGGGTATGTCGATCCTATCCCAAATCAGGACAACAAGCGACATTCGCTATCTATCAACTACACATGGAATCAAGCCAACACAATTAAACCATCAGACGCATATAACGGGGCGACTAGTCCCAACACACATCAGGTCCATTATTTAACATACGGTATTACCATTTTCCTAATAAGCCTTTTTACTTAGGATAAGAATCTCACCCTATATTCGAGTCACTCGTTAACATTTAATTAGGATGCCATTCACTACCGTGATTCATTTTATATTCCCAGCTAGCGCTTGGATTCGCTACAATAATCTCATCGATAGGCATAACTAGATTCCATCCGCTACTCCCAAGTCACGTAAATCCACCGATAATCAACAAGGCTACATCCATACCTAAGGAGTCTACAGGCCACGAGCCCAAACAAACATGTCGCACATAACAATACCATCCTAAGATTCCATCCCATATCTCCAAATCCTATGCATGCATTCTCCGTTTCTTCTACACAATAATACGGAAACTAATCGGAGTCTACCGAAGGGAAGCCATAACCTACCTCATGCCCCAGCGGGTGCCATGAACATGCAATGACGCCTCAATTAATCACCACCGCATAATCCATTTGAAAAGCCCGGAGACAACCATGAGACCCAAGAGTAGAATTCATCAATAGGGTCTTTCCCAAGGACTTCGAAATTACTAAGGTAGATATGGAATTTTATCCTACCTAAAAACTCACTATCACAACGCTAGTTGATAGATCAACCTTCAATTAGAACATTCATGATCTTACTCAAATTACTAGTTTGGTCATTTTGCCCTTTTTGGCTTAATTCAAGAAACCCCTTTCCAAGATCTAAAATAGAGACCCAAAGGTATTTTAATGGGGTAGGTGAAGGATTTTGTTGGGAATTATGTTAGGATGATGTGCATAGGAAAATATCCCAAGGACTTTACATCAAAAGGGACAAGGGTTCATTATATTACAACCTAAGAGATTTGAGATTCCCATTTGTGACTCTAGACAAGGATCCTTAATGAGAATCAATGTTGAGAGAATGATTGGAAAAGGTTAGGGAAATAACCTTTCCCAAGGAAGTATCATTTTTGGATCTAAAATTACTCCAAAGGCGGCTGGACTCTCTAGGGTTTTGAGAAATGAAGTCAATTCCCGAAATGTCACTTATATACGTGGAATTCACTCTGCAAAACCACTCTGGCGGTAGGTCTACCGCTGCAGCGGTACCGCCAGGGCGGCCAAAACGCTGCTATGGTGGTCAAGTGGTCCCAGGCATTTACCGCTACGGCGGTTGATATACATCCACAGCGGCACTGCTGTAGCGTCCATTAGACCGCTATAGCAGTCTGGCCATATTTCTTTGTGCCACTTCTATTGCTTATGCGATACGCATGACGATCTTGGTTTGGCTTGAAAGGTTTCCAAGATGCGAGAAGGTGGAGACATCGTTAGGCTCTATAGTTGTCGAATTCCTTAGAATTTCATCGTACTGACGAAATGGGTCGTTACAATAACAATGTCCACAATACCATAATCAAAGAATTATATTCAATCTATACTAAATTCAATCCCAAAACTTCTTTTCATAATCTATCCATAACAACAACTTCATACAACCCCTTATATAATCGTATACGACAATTCCTTAACATTATTATTATCCCTCATAACAAGATTATGCTCAAAATATACTAATAATTATAATTCAAGTCAATTCACAAATCAAAATATCATCAATTGCATATTTGAACTTTTCCTCCAATTTCCTTCTCCTCAAATCCTAACATAATTACCAAATAAACTCATATTCATGAAACTAATATGAAATCATACCTCAAAATTCAAGAACACTTCAATTCCATGGTTTCTCCACCTTAAAAATACTCACCCCAACATCTTCAAGAAGGGGAGACAAGTGTAGACCTCCCTTGGAAACCCTTAACCACTTTAATCTTCACTTTTATCCTTGGTTTGGGCTTAGAAATATGTTGGAATATTTTTGGAGAAGTTTCTAGGACTTCCTAGGACTTGAGGCTATGTTAAAAATGAAATAAAAATGACCCAAAATTGTCATACAAACTTGTAGGAATATATGTGCATTTTGTAGAATTTAGAAGAAGGTTCTAGAGGATTTGGGATAAGTTTAGAGAGGTTTGGAGATTGGATGAATATTGTGGGAGATTCTAGAGAGGTGTGGAGGTGAGAGATGGTGAGGAATTGATGAAAAATGATGAGTTGGATGACTTAAGGGGCATATATATAATAGTCCAATTCAGTTTTGGGCTAATGGGCCGAAATTGTTGGGCCTTTTTAGCGGTTTCTAGAATTTCTGCGTAGGTTCGCGGGTTTCTGACAGTCCGTTTTAAAACGCCCATAACTCCCTACTTCGATGTCATATCGACAAACGGTTTGTTGCGTTGGAAATTAGACTCGACGAACTTCATTTTAGGCTATTGAAACACCTCAGAACTCCTGATATACCCGGAGATATACCTCTCCAAAGTTGACCCAAAATTCTGCCAACTTTTTTTCAAATTTTCGACAAACTTATTTTCTTCGATTTCCTTGATCCCGGAATCTTCCAAAACTCTCCATACATGATATTTATCATTAATTATACTTGATAATGGTCATATCCTTTGGTTCCAAGGTCTTCCTTCCCGGTTACGACTTACGAAATCGTAATTCATCCTTTACTTCATTGTTATGTAATTCCCATGGCTTGTACCTTTCAAAACTTCATGGGACGTCTCTGATACTCCATTAGTATGGTAAAATACGTGGTGTGCTCATTCTCTGAAAGTGAGAGGTGTAACAAACCCCAACTAGCTTCTTGATGGATCTGACCGCCATTTGTAATCGCGTAGAAGTCGGTCTAGGCATTCCTAATCTGGATTGTTTGAAAATATCAAGGGGCATTAGATTGATACTCGTTATCACACAAGGCACAAACGAATGCATGAAGCCCAATATTACACGGAATGGTAACCGCCCCCAGATCTCCCTTCTTCTGAACTGTGGTGGAAGCAATAATCGAACTCACACGATGAGTTAAATTCACTGTCTCATGTTGAACAGACCTTTTCTTTGTAAGCAGGTCTTTCACAAACTTAGCAAATCCAGGCATCTCTTTTACAGCATCTAAGAATGAAAAATTCACCGTTAGCTGCTTCAACTGATCATAGAACTTTTGACACTTAGGATCATCATTCTTTATGGCCAACCTCTGAAGAAAGGGAGGTTTTTCTTTGTACATCTGAGTCAAAGGGCGAAGAGCCCTTTTTATCGTTTGTTGCCTTGTATCAACATAAACCTCTGGAATATCAACAACTTTTTCTTCACCATGGACCTCGTCATCCACAATAAGCACATCAGACTGCACCTCTTTTTCCTCGTTAATTGGATCTAGATCAACCACCTTCTTGTCAACACTTCGAAGTATTTTACCGCTCCTCATGCTAATTGCAAAAGTACATTCCACACCACCACCATTCTTCGAGTTTGGAATAGTATCACTAGGAAGCCCTCCTTTTCTAGCAGGATGCTACTCTCTAGAAAGATCACGCATCTGCTATTCAGGGTTTTGAATAGCCGCTGAGTGAGAAACCACTGTCTCAGATAGCCCAGATAATGCCTTGAGTTCTTGTTATTTGTTCTTACCAAACCCTAGTTATTTTCCCAAATAAACCAAAGTCTATGGCGTTAGCTAATGTTTGCAACCACTAACTATATGATGAAAGTGAAGAACAAATAAACCCTAACAATCCATTATGTGTATATCAATCACAATCCCCATTCACAAAACACCTATCCTTGGGTTCACAACTTTAGTAAAGGTGTTTTGCTACTCATGGCAATAAGAAAACAATAAAAGATTTTGCATAAATGAATTTTGTATTGAACTTACGAATAAAACTTGAAAGTAAACTAATGTAATTGTCTGGAAAATCTTCAATTGTACTAAAAACCCAAAAGTAATTACTACAAGTCTAAAACACCAGATGTCTAAAAAATAAAACCTAAACAGGTATTTATACAAGTTAAACTCTGAATAATTAATCCTAATCCTATTCCAGGTCGATTTGCAACTCGACGAGTTGTCTTTGTGCTTCGACGATCGTCAACATGTTGACGTGCATAACGACGATCTGATGACAGAATTTCACTTTGCAGGACTTTAACCATCTTTGCCCTTCGACGACCATCGATTATGTCGACGGTGCAACTCGATGGTCTGATGGCACTTTACACTTTGCAGGATGTATGTCGACGAGGCAACTCGACGGACCGTCGAACATGTTGACGGCCCGTCAATCTTCCAGCTCTGCATGTCGTCGAGCTACCTTAGTTGCAGTACATCTCCATGCAATTCTACGACCAAAATGATGGACCATTGATAGGTCAACGGTCCGTACTTAGCACACCAGTACAAAACTAGTGCACACCAGTACAGAACACCTTTGATTTCCTTGTTTTCACTTGCCGAGCATTCTAACTTTGAAATATCTGCACAACACACAAAACATATCAAACTAACACAAACTTACTTGAAAACAAGTAAAACTTAGAGTTAAAAAGCATTAGATGTGCCATAATTTCACAGCACATCAATAAGCATAACTACGGATAATATTTATAGAATATTAATTATTTTAAAATTATGATCTAACTTCTGTTACGGTTCGCTTTTACGCGGGTTAGGCCATAAAAGTTACTACGAGGTTGTTGGTGCTCAAATTGGATTTTAGTATTTTAGAGTCGCCACCTAATTTATTTATGAAAAACTAGAAAAATCGGGTTTATAGAGTTTTTTTTTTCAAATAAGAGAAAAAAAGTCTTTTGGACCAAATTTCGAGGTAAGGATTCTGGTGATCCCCTAGGGAAGGTTTTACACACCCTAGTATTAAAGATTTGTAGAATACGGTTAACCTACGAGCTTCAATGTGTGATTTACTATTTTTATTTGCTTAAAAATGGTTTAAGTTTCCGCAAAGTGTCATTTCATTCATATCATAATTTCAAAAAAAATTGGCAAAAAGTCCCCTTATATAAAGGGGTTTTTTGTTTGAAAATCGCGTAACTGTTCAACTCACTTTATTGCCGAACTAAGACACACCCGGGATTTCTCTCAAGTAGAGTCGCTATTATTTTAGTCCTAACAAAATGAGTTAGTTCTTACGCGTTTTATTATACATATATATATATATATATATATATATATATGAAAGAAATACAAGTATTTGTTTTAAATCCAATTTTATCATTGAAGCCCATACAAGTCGACTTATATTCCGGTCCAAATCCGTCTCAACCTCGAAAATGGTCCAAATAGGTCCCTCTTATTTCAGTCCAATTAGTACTAGGCTTCCAGGCCCAAAATCAGTCATAATTTAAAGATTTTTCAGGTCCAGATTTATCCTTTCCATCTCATGAAATATCCAAGTTTTTCATTGAAGTCTAATTTTAGTCCAATCTAATGCCAAGGCCCAAATGGCAAAACAATTATATGTTTTTTAGCTTAGGAAACTGTCCATCGGTGAGCTTAAGGCCCAAAATATGGAATATATCTCCAAAATATGGAATATATGTATATGAAAGAAATACAAGTATTTGTTTTAAATCCAATTTTATCATTGAAGCCCATACAAGTCGACTTATATTCCGGTCCAAATCCGTCTCAACCACGAAAATGGTCCAAATAGGTCCCTCTTATTTCAGTCCAATTAGTTCTGGGCTTCCAATTTTTCAGGACCAGATTTATCCTTTCCATCTCATGAAATATCCAAGTTTTTCATTGAAGTCTAATTTTAGTCCAATCTAATGCTAAGGCCCAAATGGCAAAACAATTATATGTTTTTTGGCTTAGGAAACTACTGTCCATCGGTGAGCTTAAGGCCCAAATTCAAGTTTGTTCTTGTTTTTTGTTTCCAGATTAGCACAAAAGGGGGAAGGCCCAAAATACAATGTTAGTTTCAATAATCATGCCCTCAAACCAGTTTTAAAACTTTTAAAGGGAAAATTTAACAAGAGGTTTAACTACCACTTTCATGCATGTGATAGAGATTAGCCAAAAAAAAAATCTGAAAATAATTCAGGTTATAACATGTCCAACAGTTTCGATTTTTCAGAAAAATAAGTCAAGTGTCGATTATCATACCAGATTGAGGTTTACCCGAGTTCGAAAATATTTTGAGCGTCTTCCTAAAATACTAAGTGTTTTCCTAAACTCTACACATACATAAGGATTTCAATATTTTCAAGTGTTTACAATTACATAAACATGTGATGTAAATGCAAAAATAAGGGAGAAAGGAAGAGAATTGAGCTGGTGGGCCTAACCAAGCCCACCAGTATCCATTTTTACCCGTGGATGGGCCTTCAATAATGTTAGCTTCGGTTTCTTCTTGTTTTCGGACTCGATCAAGGAAAATGGTTGGGCCGCAGGCCCAACAGGTTCATGCAAGTAGGAAACGACCCAAGCAAAAATCCCATGCAACACAAAAGGGAAAAAGAAGGTAATGGTTAGAGAGTACCTAAACTATCTTATGAGACGAGGAGAAAATTTAAAGAGTAAGTAAGACATTAGAGTAGATAAGCATACATAGGCAGTCCATATATATTCTTAATAAATTTTAGACAAGCAAATGAGTACAATTTCCTCAAAACCCAAAGAGAACAGATGATTGGGCCCATAAGATAGATACTTAAAGGGGCAGATTTGGCCCAATACTTAGTGTAAATAAACAGGTTTCAGAATTTGTTTATGAGGTATACAAAATATACTTCTTTGTATACACCATGATGTATACAAGTCATGTATATTTCGTATACCTTCAATACATATCAAGTACATCAGCAACAAAACAAGGAAAAAGAGTGAGATTTTCATGGCAGTTAACCAGCAAAGGTAACACTTAACAACTTCAAATGCACAGTTTAGACTGAAAGGGAAAAACCATAGATTTCCACACATTTTGAAGTGAAATTTAACTTTAAAGGATGTCTTTAACAAAAATGACTTATCTGAGCATATTAATCCCTTTTAATTAACATAAAGGGTCCTATAATGTATGATTTCATATAGGGGAACCCCAACAACCAAAATGGAAAGGGACTTGACTGAATTTGGCTAGAAACTCAAAGTCTTTGTTCCCTTCCTTCTTATTCCTAGGTAAGTCACATCTATAATCCTTCATACTTTAAGTGACATACCTCTTGTTAATGACCTTTAAATCCTACTTTGTTTTTACTCAGGTGTAAACAGACTTGACTATGCACAAACCAGATGTAAGTCATTTCAACAACAGGTTTTCAAAGCAGGGACTCAAAACCTTTAAGTGAGGAGCATAGACACTTTTAACAGATCACAAAATAAAGGCAAATAAGAGACTTCAGCACCAGTATTTTAAAAGGAGTAAAACAAGCTATCATTTTTTACTCAGTATATCCCATTTTTATATAGATTCTCAGGTAAAAGGTAAGCCAAGAATTTTACAGAGAAGAGGAAATGCAGCTAACTACTCAATTACAGTCATGAGTATCAGCCAGGACTCTTTGATCAAGATAGAATTCTCAAATCTTTGGACAGATGACTGTGTCTACTAGGTGGACTATTCCTTATAATATAGTTATATACTAATGCTAAGTCAGCTGTCTAGGATAAATTTTAAGCAAGAAAACGTATCCATTCACCTACACATTCACTTTGTATATATTAACAGACCACATAAGGTTAAGATATTTGACTTAGATCAAATTCAAAATAGTGTCCTAGATTGATCCCATTAAAAATTTAACTAGTAATTGGTTGACTACTTAAGCTTTCATATTATCAAATGCAAGACTCCAACTTGTTATGACAATTCAATAGTAAACTAGTGACTAAAACAAGTACCAAATAGAACCTAAGATCATAAGAAATAGAACCAACCTTTCTTTAAAATCTGACAACAACATAAGTGTGTATATAGTTCAGAAAAACCTCATAGATGAGATTAAGAAACTAAACTTTCTCCCTTTTTTTTTAAAATAAACAGAGACATATGACCAAACAGGGGAACCAAGCTAACCTGGGTAAAATAATGCACTCAATTTAATAGTGTCCAACCAAGGGGTGAAAAATAGAGTGGATCATGGATTTAAAGTCCAATTCACTATTCAGTTAAAAATCTTTTCAACAGCAAAGTTTCAATCACAACACACAAGAAACAACTCTTAATGCATAATGGAACTGTACATGATCATTAGCTTCTAATGTTCGTTTAAAAATGTGTACTCTCAACAGTTTGGACACCACGCCATACTATAGCAACTTTTAGAATAGTAAAAAGACATTACAGTTTCATGAAACTCCAATAAACACAGACCAAACAGTTTTGAAATCTTCTCTATTATATCCTTAGACAAATGGTCAGAGACAAACAAACTAAACCAAACCAAACATGAACTGGACAGAGGCTAGACAAGTTCCCATATTCTCTAGTCAATCAACAAAAAGGACATATGGAACATAACAGTTTTAGGTCTCAACATGGTATTACTTGTTCAAATTATTATGACTTAGATAAAATGGAATTTAGACAAATATCATGGTTCAAAGCATATATGTATAGGATAGTCTCTTAATTTTTCAAAGCAAACCAACAGTCCCAACATAAGTCATCTTTTATCACATAGAGACCATATCAACCAACACAATTAACAAGGATGTTTTAAGAATCTAATATCTAACCTAAAGGCCATTTAACACACTTCTACTCATACTTGTATAGTAAACATCTATCTAACACATGATTATATACTAACTATAACATCAGACTAAGCAAAACAGTCTAATCAAACTAAACATATCATATAATGAACATCTAACTAATTCATGATCCTACACAACCTTACACTATCTAACTCCAATTTTAAACTAAGCAAAGCAGGCTGAACAACTAAGCAGATAATGACTAACACATGATTAAACAAAATAAAAACCAAAAAAATATAGAAAATTACCTTTTCTGGGCACAGCCTTGGTCGAGAATGAACTTGGATGAATTCTTCGTTCCTCAATCTCCATACTTATCCACACACAAACCTAGAAAATAAGAGAAAATAAGCTTTTAAAATTTACTTAAGTCAGAAAAGTTGAAGATCTCAAATATTTTGAAATCTTAGGTATTTCGAGTTTTATGAGTATATGGAATTTTTAATATGCTCAAACTTGTTCAAAATGTGGAGGATGGGGTTCTATATATATAGAACCCCTAAATCCTCAAACCCTAGCTTCTCACAGATGAGGGAGTCTAGCAATTTTGTGAAATTGCTTCTCTCAAACTACATCCAATGGCCAGGAAACAAACACAAAAATAAATAAAGAGTTAGATATGGATTGGGTCAAGATCGATCCATTGGTTCCTTCATGGACCAATGAGGCTTGTAGATTCAAAATTACAAACAAACAAAACTAATTAAAGATTTGCAGTCATAAGACTGGTTTAGTGGTAAAAAATGAAGGAAAGAGGAAGACAATACCGTGTTTGGGTAGAGTTAGGTGAAAAAGATATGGAACAATTAATGCTTGCTCGATCCGACTATACCGGACCCGAGAAAAGCATCATACGCTTGAATCTTTGCCAAAAATGGCCATGATGATGAGGAGAGGGGAAGGGGTTGGGCCACAGCAGCGCTAGGGTTTGAGAGGAAAACCCTTTCTTCCCCTCCAAAGGCGTCGTTTGCTTCTAGACTGAAGGGGAATGGGGCATTACCCCTTTAGCAAGCGGCTCGGGCCGGGTCGGTCCGATTGGGCTGACTCGGTCCATATCAAAAGAAAGGAAATAGGAGCCCATTTTCATATATGTAATATATATATATATATATATATATATATGCAAAAATGGACAAATTTGGAAATTGTTGAATGGGAAAAATTAAAAAGGTCAATTGAAGTAATTAAATTGTAACCAAATTAAAAAAACAAATTAATCTATTAACTTGAAATACAGTCAATTTCACAACATAAACCGAGTTTGCAACATGGCCTTAATTAACCAAATCATGAGATTGATGATTTCAATTATGGCCTCAATTGACTAACGAATTGATTATTACAATTGTAGCCGTAATTAATACATAATAAGCAAGTTTACAAATATAGTCATAATTAATTGTTTAAATCAATTATGAATAATTTGCAAATTATCAATATGATTTGATTATACAGAAAATAAAGTTGAGGGGAAAAATGACTATTTATTTTAATTAATCAATTTCCTTGAATTAAGTGGAGTAAAATATTTGCTAATTTGGACAATAAGATAATTGTCATAAATTGCTTTTAACTTTAGCAAATAACATAATTGTTGCAATAATATGTAAATAACTTTTCAAGTTATTTATAATTTTTATAGCAATTATTTTATCAAATAAGAATGGTAAAATATTATCTAAATAATTTTATAAAATCATTTTGACTTCTAAGGACTCTGCATAATTAAAATAAATTATCAGAGATCAAAAATTAGGTGTCAACAACTGCCCCTTCGGTTTTCGGGGATGGCGGGACCATCCCTGAGCAACGAAATTTGACTAACCCTTATTTTTTACTGACCCAACTTATATTATCTCTTATTTTCATGCAATTTTCAAAATATATGGCCGGACCCTGGTTTTTGGTTTCCTACATATCTCAGGTTTCATGAGAATTCGGGCCATTTGTAGTTCGACTTGATTATGACTTCTAAATGAAAATTTAAGCAAATCTCGAATTTCCCGGTTATTAAATTGGGAAGTCCGGGGTGATTGGTTGGAGTGTGACTGACTCTCTTGGCATTGAGTCCTTCTACATATCCCTATTTTTGGGAATCAAGTCACTTGTAGTTCGACTCGATCGGAGGAAAAGGATATCCCTTATGCGGGAATGCCTTTGTGTGTGTCGGTGTGTGTCCGACCAGTTGCAGAATAAAATAAATAAAAAATAAAAATAAAAAATAAGCCTTGTAGTTCGACTCGATCAGAGGAAAAGAATATACCTTATGCGGGAATGCCTTTGTGTGTGCCGGTGTGTGTCCGACCAGTTGCGGAATAAAATAAATAAAAAATTAAAATAAAAAATAAACACATAAGCAAATAATTGTTCTTGTGTGGCTGAGCGGGGGGAGCGATCTTCCAAGTCCTAGTCGGAGAGCTTGACTCTCATGGGCACCCTATCTCGACCGGTTACGTAAGAAAAAGTTCCATGTTTGCTCCGCAATCTGTCTGGATTTGATTTGATCAATCCGCTCTATTCGGCGGCTACAAATCTGCTTCCATCTGCTGAGCAGCGTTGATTTTTTATGACTGTACTGCGGTCATCTGATCGGATTTACATCGTCTTGTCTTCTTGAACGAATATTGCGATCTCTTGACCGGTTTTACATCGCTTTGTCTTTTTGAGCGAATAATGTGGTCTCTTGACCGATTTTACATCGCTTCATCTTTTTGAGCGAATACTGCGGTCTCATGACCAGTTTTATATCGCTTTGTCCTTTTTGAGCGAATAATGCGGTATCCTGACCGGTTTTACATCGCTTCATCTTTTTTAAGCAAATACTGCGGTCTCATGACCGGTTTTACATCGCTTTGTATTTTTTGAGCGAATACTATGGCCTCATGAACAGTTTTATATCGCTTTGTCCTTTTTGAGCGAATATTGCGGTCTCCTAACCGGTTTTACATCGCTTCGTATTTTTTGAGCGAATAATGCGGTCTCATGACCGGTTTTACATTGCTTTGTCTTTTTTGAACAAATATTGCGGTCTCATGACTGGTTTTACATCGCTTTTTCATCTTAACTATATCCGGTAGCTTGTATGCATGGCCTTTGTTTTGCAATTTGAATGAATGGCCCTCTCGGTATGTTTGTATGCGGCCCTCTTGGCATGTTTGTATGGATGACCCTCTTGGTATGCTTGTATGGATGACCCTCTTGGCATGTCTGTATGAATGACCCTCTTGGCATATTTGTATGAATGGCCCTCTTGGATGTTTGTACGAATGGCCCTCTCGGCAACAGGAAAATAGACATGCAATGGACCTCATGGAAAATAAGAAGAAGTGATGGCCCTCTCGCCAACAGGAAAATAGATATGCAATGGCCCTCATGGCAAATAAGAAGAAGTGATGCGAATGACAGATATGGCCCTTTCGGCTGAATCGTCTGTCTTTCGTCCTTTATGCTGGTTGTGACCTTCTTGGTCAGGTATGCCGTGTTGTTTTACTACAACCCCATTGGTGTAATGACCCGTTTGGTCGTTATAGTCTTTCCAGCACTTTCTCCCCTTTTCGAGCTTGGTTAGCTCACTTTTGACTCGAGGGGATCATCGACACGCTTCTTGAGGTGTCTAGATTTGATTCAGGCGACCTTTTGTGAAATTTGGGCTTAAAGCGAAAAAGAGTTGGCTCAAAGTTGACTTTTGGGTAAACGGACCTTTTTCGAAAATCCGTCGATTTCGAGAGGTCCGGATGGTCTTTTAGAACTTGTGTGTATATCTAGTTCGGTTCCCAATGCACTCGGATGCATTTTGGGACTTGGGTTGTGAAGTTAGAAATAAGGTGTCGGTGGATGACTCGGTCAACGAGACCTCCGTTGGAAATTCTGAGGGCACGAGTGCGGTTTTAGCGTGTTTTTATGTGGGTCGGTGTATGTGGTTTGTGTACAGATGGCCTCGGGAGTTGGTCGGGATTTCGGTTGAGACTTAGAAAATATTTGGAATTTCTGGTACCTGATGTCCGCCAGAGCGCCACCAGTACCGTCTAAGCGGTACTGCCGTAGCGGTGGGATGGCCGCTGGGGCGGCCAAGCTTACTTTCTTCTGACCGTCCCGACGGTCTGAGTAGACGTCAGGGCGGTGGCGCCGTGAGGTCCCGATGCAACCGTAACGGTATCGGGCCTGTTATTTTCATTAAGTGTGTATTAAAAGCCCCTAGTCTATCATTTATTTTCATTAGGAAACTGAGCTCTTGGGAACTGTTCTAGAAGATTCTTGGGGGCAATTCTTGGTGGTGAGTCCTGCTAATCTCCTTACTAATTCCTTATTCCTAATTATCTTAGAATCCCTCTTTCCTTGATAGTTCCTTAGTAATGGAAGATAAAAAGTGGATTTAATGGATATTCTACTTAGGATTTTAAATAATGAAATTGATTGGGTTTATGCTAGATTATGATGTATCTAAAGTTGTTAATCATATATATTCCATTATTAGCGTTGAATCCTTGAATCAAAGAGTTAGGGTTTATACCAAAAATTGGGAGTTTTGCTTAAATTTTGAAATTGGATGAATCCTTGAGTTAATTTAGCAATTAGTTGATGGGTTTTGATCATCTAGTGTTTAATTTGATATTTTCCCCCTGAATTTCCCGTTTTATCCTTATGGGCCCCGTTTCCCCAAATTTGAGGGTTGATTTTGACCTATTTTGAATATAGCAATATAGGTATCGATCTTCATGATTTCTCATCTAGATTTCGAATATGCCTAGACTTCTTTGATCTTGAGGCTCAGCGGAAGGGCAAGGCTAAAGAGTGATTGTTGGTGTATTGTTGTTCGGCCATCTAGGTAGGTTATGGCTTACCCTTGGTGAGACTTCGTGTAGCGAAGCATATATTTAGAGGCTATTGTCGGAGACAGCATGTAAACCTTCGGGTATGAAGTTGGGTTGGATATTGCCTTAGGTTGGGCCCTGTTATGTGATTGGGGCTAGCCACCCCGTTGTGTTGTGACTTGATGTTCTATTGTGTTGGCTTGATGCCACGTGTTGATAGTAGATATCGGGAACTGTCGTTCCATCGTGATTGTGATATTGTAGTACTATACTTGTTGATGTTGATATGAGGATAGAGATCTATATGACTTGTGTAGTCTTTCATAATATTGTGTCATGACCCAATTTGGGACCGTGCGGGCACCTACCTTCCCACCTTGGTAGGCGAACCCTCTCATTTATATAATAGCTCAATGACACAACATTCCATTTAAAGCATTTGGTAATTAATTACAACGGAATTCCATTTATAAATATTCGATAAACACAAGGTTTAAATGTTTACAACAACACCAATTTACAGACTCGATCCGACTTCCCATGACCTGGTCTAGACTAGTACAAGAGCGACTGATGACTCAGATTACCGCTACATTCTACGACTCAACCTCCGCCCCGGAATGAAATGGGAGGAGGCCTTCCTAATAGGCACCGCACGTTCTGCTTCATATCAATCAAATACTTGAAACAATCTACACCCCAAAAGAGTGTAGCAAGTGCAATATCAGTACAATCCACGCGTACTGAGTAAGTATCATAGGCCAACAATGGTTAGTAACACATATTGGTAAAAGAATTCACGAATAATGATGATAATCACTAAATCAATATGCCTTAGGCCACAACTACTCTCTAATGAATTATAAGTCAACCAATCACCTACACAGATTCTCAATATATATAATTCCCAAGTCATTCATTTGAGTTTAGGGGCAAGTTCATCATTATAACACCTTTTATCCTGCCTCACTTAGAAACAATTCACGACTAATTTTAGGTTAATTCAACAGGCACAAGTCAACAATATAAATCACATATAATCGAGTCCCAATGTTTGTCATTGTTAAGTGAAACCTCTAATCCGCAACTTGAGCGAGTTTGAATACATCCACTCCAATCCATTCAATCACGAATACAACACCAAGCATCTCAAGATCAAGTTATAATACAATGCAATGCGATAATGGTATGAATGCAATGCGATAATGGTATGAATACAATGCAATGCCGTGTAAATGAGGTGTACACATATACTCCGGACGAAAATATCGACGTCTCGGTAGCACAACCCCGAGTGACTCGCGAAGTCTAAGTGCCACCTGTCCCGGATCTTTGACCAACAGATAGACGGTACAACGGCTAATTGCTCACATGGGGAGTCTCACTGGCACCACCCTGGGGGACCCGCGGAGTCCATGCACTAACAACGATTCCAGGATATCATCGAAATCGGCCATGCAACAACAATTCCAGAATGGATCATCGCACATCGGCCATCTCATAATCACTTAAGTAAGAGAGTTTCATCAAATATCAATTTCAAACAATCAACGATTCCGGAATTGATCATCGGACATCGGCCTTGTCACAATCACTCAAGTAAAATAGTTTATCAAATATTAGTTTCACACAATCAACGATTCCGAAACTGATCATCGGACATCGGCCTTCTGACGATCCCTCAAGTAAAAGAGTTTATCAAAATATCAGTCTCACTCAATCAACGATACCGGATCATCACCGGGTATGCATCATGAATGAATGAGAATGTGTGCTATGCGTGTATCAACCTCAAGCTCAATATCACAAGTACCAACAATGGGGTACACCAACAATGTATCATATCGCAATACCAACAGTGAGTATGCCAACAATATACCAATATCATAATACCAACAGTGGGTATGCCAATAGTGTATCTATATTACAATACCAACAGTGGGTATGCCAATAATATATCAATATCACATTACCAACAGTAGGTATGCCAAAAATGTATCTACATCACAATACCAACAGTGGGTATGCCAATAATATATCCAAACCAAGACGGATAGCATGATATAATCTCTATTAACAACTCATGGCATCAAGCCAATACAATAGAACAGTCAAACACAACACAACAGGGTGGCTAGGCCCAACACACAACAGGTCAATCAATCGATATACATTATTACCACTTCCTTAAATCAGCTTATTAGCTTAGAGCACGAATCTCACCCTACACTCAAAATCCCTCATCACAACTCATTTAGGACTCAATTACAATCATTGGTACATTTTGTCCTTCCATTTATCAACTAGGTTCGCTATTAATGGTACAACACAAGTAACCACATATTACGGAATTTTCTATCATGAGACATAAATAAATTATGTACCATCCATTACTCCTAAGTCACATAAAATCCACTAACATTTAAGAAAGCACACCAAACATCCTAAGGAGTCTACAGGCCACAAGCCTGAACACATAAATCACACAGCAATATCATCCCAGGATTCCATCCCAAATCTCCAATTCCTATACATGCATTCTCCGTTCCTTCTAATACACTAATATATGAAACTAACCGAAGTCTACTGAAAGAAAGGCGTAACCTACTTGGCAGCCGAGCAGGTGCCACGAACCCACACGTTGCCTTGTCTTTTGGAGCGTCTCCAAATAATCAAACTCTATCACATATAAATTCTATGTAAGAAACCATGAATAATGATATCCACATTGGCTACCTTCTATTCGGGTCAAATTCCAACCCTTAATTTAGAAAAAACGGGTCTCAAGGGTAAAGTGGAAATTTTATGACCAAAAGGTCAAAACCCATTACTTTAATCATAGGAATACTCAATTAATTCTCAAAATCATCATTAATATGAAAACCCCCAAATTTGGGTCTAAGAACCCTAACTTTAATCCCACAATTTTACTTCTAAAAATGGAAGAAACATGTTTATATAGTTTATAATCATCAAATTCATGCTTAAAGAAGCTAACCCAACCAATAATACAAGATTTCAAAGCCAAGGACCCATTAGGAAGAAAACCCATAAAATCCTTCTTTTATTCTTAAGCTTTTATGGAAAATTATGAACCTAACTAATCCATTCATAACGTTTCCAAGCATATTCAACATTAATCTTACTATTTATGAAGACTCTAGGAAGCCAAATTGATTTTAGGACCCAACTCAAGAAACCCATTTAAAGACCCATTAGATTCTAAGTGATTTTATGGCTAAAATAAGGATTAGGAGATGAAGCTAAATGATTATGGAGCCAAGAACCTTACCTTAGTGGAGAAATAGGTAGAAAACCCTTCAGTTCGCCTCTCTCTAGCCCTTAGAACGAAATAAGAATAATGACTAAGTGTCTAGGGTTTTTACAAATATAAGGCACACCGGTACAGTTCTGCCGCTCCAGCGGCAACGATACCGTCCCAGCGGCATGCAGACCGCTACGACGGTCCTGCACCCGATCTCACTACGACGCTGCAGCGGTCACCTCACTGCCCCAGCGGCCGCTACAGCGGTCCTGGTGCCGCTGCGGCGGACACCAGTAACCAGAAAATAGTTCAACTTTCACGAATTCAACTCCGAAATACGATTATCATCCATGGCCTAAAACACACAAACAAAGTATGCAGATATACATAAAAACGTGCTACGAATTCACCCGCGACCTTGGATTTCCCAAATAAGGTCTCGTTGTCTAAGTCAACTCTAGGTCAAACGATTTTCGCTTAAAGTCATATTTTCTAAAAAATGCTCCAAAATTCAAAATGACGATTAGGGAACCATGACAACGATATCCTCGGGTCAAAACTACTCTAACAAGACTCAAGAACGGGTCAGCGAGGGTAAAAATGAAAGAATCCCGGTAACGACAAAACGGGTCGTTACATCAGATACCAATTAAACAATCGCTCGTCCTTGAGCGAAGAACAATAGTAGGACAAGCCTACAGTAACCAAGGAAATCATATCACAATTAACACGAAGCTCCTTACAACAAGAAGCAAACCCAAACCGTAACTCGTTCGCACTTAGCCACAAGAACCCAATTACCATACCTCTAAAACAAACAACAGATCTCACATACATAAATCAAATAGCACGAACCTTTAGACATAACTAAATCATAAACATTCTGAACTGGTAAGATATTCTGAGCTAGTTAATCCTTTTGTTCCACCTTTTTTCCAAGTCGTTCCTTGAATCGTAATTTCTTAGAGGTACATAATACAAACCGA
Source organism: Lycium barbarum (assembly GCF_019175385.1). Taxonomy (NCBI): domain Eukaryota; kingdom Viridiplantae; phylum Streptophyta; class Magnoliopsida; order Solanales; family Solanaceae; genus Lycium; species Lycium barbarum. The sequence continues at coordinate 125,371,059 of NC_083337.1, read as the reverse complement.
AAGCAGGACTTACTCTTCCCAAAAGAGAATCCTAAATCCCCCAGAAAACTCTAAGCTATTTCATTGAAACTTATCTTTCTCGTAGTCAACTTAGTCAGTCTTAAGTTAAGTCTTCTTAACTCTTCAAACCACTTATCTAGGAACTTACCACCGAATACTGCATAGGGCAAGATCTGCCAACATCCAATGATTAGAACGGATCCTTATCATGATCCTAGAATCTATCCAAAGCACAACCATTATCATTACAACCCATTGTACTAACCAAAAGGCTGACTCTGGTGAGATACCACAAGGACTACTAATAACAAACCTCAAAAGTCCAACGTCCCTTATCACATTCATTAAACTGATTTACTTGGAACCCATAAGTTCCCTTAGAGTTACAAACAAGACCTAACAATTTCCATTCAAATAGATTCGAGTACTCCTAAGGGAGTACCTAATTCTTGCCACCCTCGACTAACACTAACCAATTCTCGAAGCCGCTAAATCAATTACCAAAAATCATTAGTCTTGTACACTACCAAACCAAACTTGGGGATAGAATCACACCACACACTTTACACATTATAGTTATCTTTCAACGCATCAGAGTCTAAACTAACTAAACTCTAAGTCCAACAAAGCACATACTTGGTCTACAATCACCCACTCTAGTCTACCAAGTTCCATTCCTTATTTTGAATTCCAAAATGATCCATATGACTCAAATAGGTTTAAGCCTCATCTCTGATTCACTAAATTAGAACGTCTCCATTGTCGAACCTAAACACACCTAACCATTTAAGCAACTATATCGAAAACTCATCCGGATACAATACCGATAAATAAAAACTCACTAAAGCTACACAACAAGTAAAAAAGCTCCCAGTTTCAATCTGATACTAGACATAACTCTTAATAGTAGCTTGGTTACTAGAATCTCACTCTCGTACAACCCTAAAAATTATCCTCTCAATCAACTATCAATTATTATAGGAACATGGCATAACCACTTTCATAAATTTTGACACTGAATCCTTTTTCACATCTACCACACCTATCTGTAACATCACCCTCAAACTACTAAACCTTGTGTAACAACCCGTGAGGTTGTTATAGTGTCTTGATCCATTTAACCTTGTTGAACCTTACCTAAGTCCCGTTAGTATGATCCATGACTTAATGAAGTCATTAGGTTGGTTTTCGCAAGGTTCGGGTGCAAATTGAGTCATTGATGGAGAAGCTAGTTAAGTTAGCGAGTTAGAGTTGACCACGGTCAACGTCGGGTTAGGATGACCCTGTGTCGATCTTTTGAAAGTTCCAAAATGTTAATATGATGATTTTTAACTTGTGCACAACTTTTGGTGAGGTTCCAAAGAGTTTTCGATGAGTTTAGGTTTTGTCGCGCTCATATTCGATGTTTTCGCCGAAGGTCTGTGGATAAAAATGGCTCCAGATTGATCATCTGACCATTTTTTTGGGTGCGGTTTGAACCATTAGATCCGTATCAAAATTACGAAACTATAGGAAAAATAATCATCGCGTTTCGCCTTTGGATGAGGGAGTTATGCCCGTTTTCATTCGGGACCGCTGCAGCGGATATGGTGACCGCTATAGCGACTGACGGGGGCAGAATGTCCTCTTTTAATACCCCAACTCCTACCCATTAACCCCAAGATCCCAGAGTCAGTTTTCAAGAGAGAAAGAGGCAAAATTCATCCCATTCATTGATGAAAGCATCTTAGAGGGTAAGTCTCCACCTTTGTTCATTCCTTTTCCTTTCTTCTTCAATTTCCATGATTAGTTTAAGGTCCATCAATGGTGGGTGAAAATCCTAGAACCCTGGAATTAGTAAACCCTTAAATAATTGGTGGGTTGTTGATTTTATTGTTGATTAATCATCTAGAAGTATAGATTATAACTTTCTAGGAAAGGAATTTGACTTCTTATGGTTGAAATTGCATGTTGAGACTTAGGGTTCTAATAAAAATGGAAGCTTTGTTCTAAAATCTGTGGGAAAGGGTAAAATTGATTAGAAACCCATGCATTGAAAGTTAATGATTGTAGAGATAGAAGTTATGATAAATTCACAATTAAAGGATGGTTTCATCCTCCAAAAAGGGCAGAAGTAAGTGGGTCTTATTCTCCAAATTGTTGTTCTTGTTTAAATACATGGTTTGTTGCTTACTTAGCATCATATTTTTAGACTTTGACCATTATGAGGCGCTTTGAAAATAGAAGACTCATGTGAAGTGGTTCGTGGCTCCTGTTCTGCATTCGAGGTAGGTTATGACTTACTTTAGTTAGACTTTGATTAGCGAAACTATGTGTTGTGTAGAATTGATGGGAGAAAGCATGATTAGGTCTTCGGACATGGTGTTTTGGTTGGATATTTGCTAGGTTGGTATGACTTTTGATTATGTGGGCTTGTCGCCATCATTTAAGCATTGTGAAAGTGTAGTTGTATTCATACTGTGGTGATTCGGGATGGATTTCTATTAAGTTGCTTGTTGTTGATGGTGGCTTGTTGCCCTATCATTGTGATTAGACCTGTTACCTGAATTGTTGTGTTGTAATATGTGTTGCACTCAATTTTCTCTTATTGTGAAACACGTCTTCGGAGAAAGGAAGGTTATGAGTTTAGACTTGAACTATGATATAAACTTATAACAGTACGTAGATGAAAACTTGATGTATGATTTACTGTTGATGATAATATATAGAAAAGTGGAGCTTCTTGGTGATACAAGACTTAGTTGTGAGGCGTACTTGCTATATGAGGAAGTAAAGAAGGGCATAGAATTTATGTTGGTTGAGACGGTTTGTATGATTCATTTCATGGTTGAGTTGATCTAAGTCTCTATATGACTTGTCGCTTTATGACTTGTACCTTCACTGTCGCTTTACTGGTTTGCATTGATTTACCATGTTTACACTCATTTATGCATTCATACACTCATGCATGATGGAAATGGTTTGGAAGACTTGTGGCATAATGCCTTGTGTTTGACATTAATATTGCTTATTGTTCATAGTCCATACATACTAATGAACTGTAATACGTTGAGACATACATTGTGATGTGAAATTAGTGAAGAAGTTAATATAATCTTCTTGTTGAACTTGTGATACTATGTGATACATGGTACTTAATGATTTGAGCATGGATAATAAGAGGGCAGGAAATACCGTTACGTACAGATATATAGAAAGGCACATATGTGACCAAGACTATGGCTCGTGGTCCGAGGTTCATTCCGAAAATGAGGGTTACATTGATGTGGCCCGCATCTGAGGTTCTTTCCAGAGCGGAGGTTTATGCTCTGGTCCGAGGAGTGAATCTGAAATGAGTGGTACATGGACACCATGGGTCCCCTGCAGGTCATGACTACTGAGTAATGACATCAGTTAGCATGTGTGTACAGCTCGAGTGATTGGCCAGTGCATGGAATTGCATTGCATTGCATTGCACATCATCATATTTTGCATTGCACATCATTACATGTTATTCTGTATTATTATATGCTCATTTATTTCTGATTTTGGTATGAATGTTGAATGCCTATTGTAATATAATGATGACCATTGACTGAATTAAATTGTGAATTAGTGACTCTACCTAGGGAAGAAACTTGGACTTGTGATTATCATGAGAGATTATTGAAACTTGATAAACTTGTGGGTTAGAAGCTTCATCTTAGGCTGTGACTCCATCATGGGATATTCTGTGACTTGGAATTGAGTGTTAAGTGCCTATCTGTTTATCTTATTGATTTTATACTTACATGGGTGAACTAATCTTAGTCGGCCTATGATGCTTATCGGTACATAGTGTTTGTACTGATACTACCTTGTTGCACCCTTTTTTAGTGCAGATTGTGTTCCAGAGATTTCATCCTGACTACATCTCTAGCTTGAAGTTAGCTTGCTCAATCAGATTTGAGGGTGAGCTTCTAGCCATGCTAAGCCATCAGAAGATCTCTCTTTCTAGATGGCTACTTTCATTCTAGACATTATTTGTTATATTTCAAATATACTTCATTCTTTAGACGTCGTTGGTTAGAGTCCTTGTACGATGACTTTCAGATTTTGGGGGTGTAATAGTTAGACTTCTGTACTTATATTATATGTTAATCTTGACTTGTTTATTTATTCATTCATTCACTTATCTATTGATTGTTAATAAATGGTTAAGGAAGTTAAAATTGGCTAATGATTAATAGGTCAACGGATAAGGGTTCGCCTACTAGTGATAATAAGGTAGGTGCCCGCATGATCGGTAATTAAGGTCGTGACAGTTGGTATCAGAGCCTAGGTTCGCGAATCTCGTTGTACAAGGACGTGTCTAGTAGAGTCTTGCGGATCGGTACGAAGAGCTCCGTACCTATCTACGAGAGGCTGTGGGACATTTAGAAAACTTCCACTTCTTTCATTCTTTCGCACTACTTCATTAAAATTGGTATCTAGTCGATTCCAATTGGTATCTGCACTTCCTTATCTTATTCTTCCACGAATAGTGGAAACTGGCCCCCTAAACTCTTATGCGAGCAGTTTTTTATTATTGTTTGGTTGTATTGAGTCTATTGGGGGGTGAAGAAGGAATTTAAACCTCCGTTGGGGATTCCGAAGCCAAGGGTGAGTTCATATGGTATTTTTATGTCTTTGTGCATGTTTTGTTATGTTTGTGAGGCCTCGGATGAAATGTTGGATGGTAGAGTGAAAATTGGGAAAAATTACGAACTTACTGCCTCAGTGGTATCGCTGCGGCGGGGTAGGTACCGCTACAGCGGCACCGTTATAGCAGTGAGACCCTCGCTACAAGAGGTTAGTCATTGTTCATTGTGTCCGCTATGGTGGGCAATGGCCCGCTATAGCGATGTCGCTCTAGCGGGATATGACCCGCCATAGCGGAGGTCAGATTCTTTGTCGTCCGCTACAGCCGGTACTTGGCCGCTATAGCGAGACCGCTGCAGCGGTCGACGGGAAACAGTAAGCCGTGTTTTTTTTTAACTTGAATTTGTTTCTTCTGGGGTGAGTTCCCTTGCCTTATCTTATGATTATCTATTATCTTAGGCTTGAATTAATGGTGCAAATGTATGAGGACTAGTTGGAGAAAATGAGTTTCTACCTTAGCATTGAGAATTGAATAATAGGCTTTAAATATTAGTTTAATTGGTGAGTCTTGCCTATAGTAAGATGGGATTTCATGAGGTAGTAAATCATAAACTTGAATCTCTAATCTAGACTAAGATTGATTAAGGATAAAAAGGGGGATCGTTCGAAACAAGAGCTAATGATTTGAGAGTTATGTTGAGGTTGTACAATGTGATGTCGACCCGAGGGTTATGTATGAATTGGTAAGTTCTAGTATGTCATAGGCTATAGGGGACATTGGTTGGATCACAGAAGCGGAGACTCAAGTGGTTATTGTGTTACTTATGGCTGGTGAGAGATGATATTATTTATTGTGCTATATTGTTATATTTACCTATGTGGTTATTGAGCTTACTTATATGTTTGTTGGCTGGTGTTCCCGATTTGTACGGCATCTTGCTAAGGTAATGCTTATTTTCGCCATCTCTGAGTTAAATTTCGTCGTATTAGAGTAATGGTGATCTTAGTTAAATTAGTTGTCTAAGTTAGAAAAGGGTTAAGTGTAAACTTAGTGAAGCAGGTGTTTGAGTCCTGGTTGGTTGATATAGATATGAGGAATAATTAATAAATCGATGGTAGTTCAGATTTGTCTAAGAGTTGATATATTGTTGTGACTTCTTGATAAATAGTAAATTTGTCATAATATGAGAAATATAGGGATGTTAAATAGTTCCGATAGGACGAGATGTTATGAAGAGTCCCCTAATGAATTAGTCTCGAGAAAAAAGTGTAAATGAGTTGGTGGAATAGATAAGGCTATTGGGTTTCACCTGGTCCTTTTATAGTATTAAGTAAGTGATAGAAACAGAGAGGTTCGGGTAAGTGCGTGATAAACTGTTACTTGGATTGAATGGTTGATAGGTAAAAGGTTGACATATTAGTATTAAACACAGCGTGTCGAGATATGAAATCTTAGTTACTGATCTAAGAAAGATTTGTTGTTTGCATTCGTGATCATAAAGGTCTAGAGAAGTTGTAATCATTAGAGGTATAAATTGAGATTAGTATGATCAACTTCGATATATTAGATGATGCATATGTGTTGTAGCAATTCCTGTGGTAGGTTCAAGTACAAGAATATGGAAAATGGGTCTTTGAGCTAAACTTCGAGTTAAGCTTTGACTGATAAGATGAATGGATAGTGGTTAGGGCGTACTTAGTGTCGTGGAGGCTTCCGTGTGGTTATGATGCATGTCCTTGGGTTATCGTCAACCTTCGTACTCTCTTTCTTCGTTCGAGGACGAACGGTGGATAAATTGATATCTAATGTAACGACCCGTTAGGTCGTTATAGTGTCTTGACCCGTTTAACCATGTTGACCCTTCCCCAAGTCCCGTTAGTATGATCCATGACTTAATGAAGTCATTGGGTTGGTTTCCGCAAGGTTCGAGTGTAAATTGAATCATTGATGGAGAAGCTAGTTAAGTTAGCAAGTTAGAGTTGACCACGGTCAACGTCGGGTTAAGATGACCCTGTATCGATGTTTTGAAAGTTCCAACATGTTAGTATGATGATTTTTAACTTGTCCACAACTTTTGGTGAGGTTCCAAAGAGTTTCAGATGGGTGTGGGTTTTGTCGCGCTCAAATTCGAAGTTTTCGCCGGAGGTCTGTGGATAGAAACGGCTCCAGATTGATCTTTCGACCTTTGTTTTGGGTGAGGTCTGAACCATTAGATCCGTATCAAAATTACAAAGCTATAGGAAAAATAATCGTCGCGTTTCGCCTCCGGATGAGGGAGTTACGCCCGTTTTTGTTCGGGCAGTTCTAGCTGGCCGCTGGCAGCGAACAAAGGGCCGCTATAGCGACCGACGGGGGCAGAATGTCCTCTTTTAATACCCCAACTCCTACCCATTAAACCCAAGACCCCAAAGTCAGTTTTCAAGAGAGAGAGGCAAAATTCATCCCATTAATTGATGAAAGCATCTTGGAGGGTAAGTCTCCACGTTTATTCGTTCTTTTTCCTTTCTTCTTCAAGTTCCATGATAAGTTTAAGGTCCATCAATGGTGGGTAAAAATCCTAGAACCCTAGAATTATTAAACCCTTAAATAATTGGTGGGTTGTTGATTTTATTGTTGATTAATCATCTAGGAGTATAGATTATCACCTTTTAGGAAAGGAATTTGATTTCTTATGGTTGAAATTGCATGTTGAGACTCAGGGTTCTAATAAAAATGGAAGCTTTGTTCTAAAATCTATGGGAAAGGGTAAAAATGATTAGAAACCCACGAATTGAAGCTCAATGATTGTAGAGATAGAAGTTCTGAAAAATTCACCATTAAAGGATGGTTTCATCCACCGAAAAGGGCAGAAGTAAGTGGGTCTTCTTCCCCAAATTGTTGTTCTTGTTTAAATACATGGTTTGTTGCTTACTTAGCATTATATTGTTGGACTTTGACAGTTATGAGGCGCTTCGAAAATAGAAGACTCATGTGGAGTGGTTCATGGCTCCTATTCTACATTAGAGGTAGGTTATGGGTTGCTTTAGTTAGACTTTGATTAGCGAAACGTATGTATTGTGTAGAATTGAAGGGAGAAAGCATGATTAGGCCTTCGGACATGGTGTTTTGGTTGGATATTTGCTAGGTTGGTATGACTTCTGATTATGTGGGCTTGTCGCCGTTATTTAAGCATTGTGAAGGTGTAGTTGTATTCATACTGTGGTGATTCGGGATGGATTTCTATTAGGTTGATTGTTGTTGATGGTGGCTTGTTGCCCTTTTATTGTGATTAAACCTGTTACCTGAATTGTTGTGTTGTAATACGTGTTGCACTCAATTCTCTCTTATTGTGAAACACATATTCGGAGAAAGGAAGGTTAATGAGTTTAGACTTGAACTGTGATATAAACTTATGACAGTACGTAGATGAAAACTTGATGTATGATTTACTGTCGATGATAATATATAGAAAAGTGGATCTTCTTGGTGATACAAGACTTAGTTGTGAGGCGTACTTGCTATATGAGGAAGTAAAGAGAGGCATAAACTCTTATGTTAGTTGAGACGGTTTGTATGATTCATTTCATGGTTGAGTTGATCCAAGTCTTGATATGACTTGTGGCTTTTGTTACTTGTACCTTCACTGTTGCTTTATTGGTTTGCATTGATTTACTATGTTTACACTCATTTATGCATTCATACACTCATGCATGATGGAAATGATTTGGAAGACTTGTGGCATGATGCCTTGTGTTTGATATGTATATTGCTAATTGTTCATAGTCCATACATACTAATGAACTGGAATACGTTGAGACGTACATTGTGATGTGAAATTAGTGAAGAAGTTAATATAATCTTCTTGTTGAACTTGTGATACTATTTTATACATGGTACTTGATGATTTGAGCATGGATAATAAGAGGACAGGAAATACCGTTACGTACAGATATATAGAAAGGCACATATGTGACCTAGACTATGGCTCGTGGTTCGAGGTTCATTTCGAAAATGAGGGATACATTGATGTGGCCAGTGTCCGAGGTTCTTTCCGGAGGGGAGGTTTATGCTCGGGTCCAAGGAGTGAATCCGGAATAAGTGGTACATTGACACCATGGGTCCCCTACAGGTCATGACTACTGAGCAATGACATCAGTTAGCATGTGTGTACAGTTCGAGTGATTGGCTAGTGCATGGCATTGCATTGCATTGCTCATCATCATATTTTGCATTGCACATCATTACATGTTATTTTGTATTATTATATGCTCGTTTATTTCTGATTTTGGTACGAATGTTAAATTCCTATTGTAATATAATGATGACCATTGACTGAGTTAAATTGTGGATTAGTGACTCTACCTAGGGAAGGAACTTGGACTTGTGATTATCAGGTGAGATTATTGAACTTGACAGACTTGTGGGTTAGAAGCTTCATCTTAGGTTGTGACTCCATCATGGGATATTCTGTGACTTGGAATTGCGTGTTAAGTGCCTATTCTTTTATTTTGTTGATTTTATACTTACATGCGTGAACTAATCTTAGTCGGCCTATGATGCTTACCGGTACATAGTGTTTGTACTGATACTACCTTGCTTCACCCTTTTTGAGTGCAGATTGTGTTCCAGAGATTTCATCCAGACTACATCTCTAGCTTGAAGCTAGTTTGCTCGATCAAATCCGAGGGTGAGCTTCTAACCATGCCATGCCACCCGAAGATCTCTCTTTCCAGATGTCCACTTTCATTCCAGACATTATTTGTTATATTTGAGATATACTTCATTCTTTAGACATCGTTGGTTAGAGTCCTTGTACAATGACTTTCAGATTTTGGGGGTGTAATAGTTAGAATTCCGTACTTATATTATCTATTAGTCTTGACTTGTTTATTTATTCATTCATTCACTTATCTATTGACTGTTAATAAATGATTAAAGACGCTAAAATTGGCTAATGATTAATGGGTTAACGGGTAAGGGTTCGCCTACTAGTGATAATAAGATAGGTTCCTGCACGATCGGTAATTAAGGTCGTGACACCTTGAGTCCATAAAATCCTTATCGATTCTCTAAATGCGAAAGTCCAAAGACACACCTTTGTCCGAAAGGGCTTACAAACCACTTAAGATACAATCACGTCGTAACTCAACTCGGCTCATCGCACTAGAATACGGAATCCACTCCCCTAACCGTCATAAACGCATCCTCATAAGCATGCCAGATACCAATGATTTCCTTCTTATTGCTCAAGAATTTTCTATCCAATTCCTCTTTATCACGACTCAATCCCACGAGCGCAATAAGTACTGATAGAGAATAGTTATGGCTAAGGCATGGCCTAATTCCCAAGTCGTTCATTTGAGTTTAGGGGAAAGCTCATCGTTATAACGCATTTTTATCCAACCTCACTTAGAAACAATTCACGACTAATTTTAGGTTAATTCAACAGGCACAAGTCAAAAATATAAATCACATATAATCGAGTCCCAATGTTCGTTATTGTTAAGTGAAACCTCTAATCCACAACTTGCCAAGTTTGAATACACCCACTCCAATCCATTCAATCACGAATACAACACCAAGCATCTCAAGATCAAGTCCTAATATAATCAATGCCGTGTAAATGCGGTGTACACATGTACTCCGGACGGAAATATCGACGTCTCGGTAGCACAACCCAGCGTGACTCGTGAAGTCTAAGTGCCACCCGTCCCGAATATTTGCCCAACAGACAGATGGGACCCTGGCTAATAGCTAACAAGGGGAGTCTCACCGGCACCACCCTGTGGGACCCGCAGAGTCTGTGCACTAACAACAATTTCGAGATATCATCGAAATCGACATGCAACAATGATGACGGAATGGATCATCGGCCATCTCACAATCACTCAAGTACGAGAGTTTCATCAAATATCAGTTTCACACAATCAACGATTCCGGAATTGATCATCGGACATCGGCCTTCTCACAATCACTCAAGTAAAAGAGTTTATCAAATATCAGTTTCACACAACCAATGATTTCGGAGCTGATTATCGGACATCAGCCTTCTCACAATCACTCAAGTAAAAGTGTTTATCAAAATATCAGTCTCACTTAATCAACGATACCGGATTATCACCGCGTATCGGCCATGCATCATGAATGAATGAAAATGCGTGCTATGCGTGTATCAACCTCAAGCTTAATATCACAAGTACCAACAATGGGGTACGCTAACAATGTATCATCACAATACCAACAGTGGGTATGCCAACAGTATATCAATATCACAATACCAACGGTAGGTATGCCAACAATGTATCTACATCACAATACCAACGGTGGGTATGCCAACAATGTATCTACATCACAATACCAACGGTGGGTATGCCAACAATATATCAATATCACATTACCAACAGTGGGTATGCCAACAATGTATCTACATCACAATACCAACAGTAGGTATGCCAACAATATATCCAAACCATGAAGGATAACAGGATCTAATCTCTATCAACAACTCATGGCATCAAGCTAATACAATAGAACAGTCAAAACACAACACAATAGGGCGGCTAGTCCTAACACACAACAGGTCAATCAATCGATAAACATTATTACCACTTCCTTAAATCAGCTCATTAGCTTAGAACACGAATCTCACCCTACACTCAAAATCCCTCGTCAAAACTCATCTCATTTAGGACTCAATCACAATCATCGGTACATTTTGTCCTTCCATTTATCAACTAGGTTCGCTATTATTGGTATAACACAAGTAACCACATATTACAAAATTTTCTATCGTGAGACATAAATAAATTATGTACCATCCATTACTTCCAAAGTCACATAAAATCCACCAATATTCAAGAAAGCACACCAAACATCCTAAGTAGTCTACAGGCCACAAGCCCGAACACATAAATTACACAACAATACCATCCTAGGATTCCATTCCAAATCTCCAATTCCTATACATGAATTCTCCGTTCCTTCTAATACACAAATATATAAAACTAACCGGAGTCTACCGAAAGAAAACCGCAACCTACCTGGCAGCCGAGCAGGTGCCACGAACCCACACGTTGCTTTATCTTTCGAAGCGTCTCCAAATAATCAAACTCTATCATATATGAATTCTATGTAAGAAATAATGAATAATGATACCCACATTGTCTACCTTCTATTCGGGTCAAATTCCAACACTTAATTTAGGAAAAACGGGTCTCAAGGGCAAAGCGGGAATTTCATGACCACAATACCAAAAGGTCAAAACCCATTACTTTAATCATAGGACTACTCAATTAATTCTCAAAATCATCATTAATATGAAAACTCCAAAATTTGGGTCTAAGAACCCAAACTTTAATCCCACAATTTTACCTCTAAAAATGGGAGAAACGTGTTTATATAGTTTATAATCATCAATTCATGCTTAATGAAGCTAACCCAACCAATAATATAAGATTTCAAAGCCAAGGACCCATTAGGAAGAAAACCCATAAAACCCTTCTTTTAATCTTAAGCTTTTATGGAAAATTATGAATCTAACTAATCCATTCACAACGTTTACAAGCATATTCAACATTAATCTTGCTATTAATGAAGACTCTAGGAAGCCAAATTGATTTTAGGACCCAACTCAAGAAACCCATTTAAAGATCCATTAGATTCTAGGTGATTCTAAGGATTCTATGGTTAGAATAAGGATTAGGAGATGAAGCTATGATTATGGAGCCAAGAACCTTACCTTAGTGGACAAATAGGTAGAAAACCCTTCGGTTCGCCTCTCTCCAGCCCTTAGAATGAAATAAGTATAATGACTAAGGGCTCGTTTGGTTAGAAAATAAGTTATCCCGAGATTGTTATTCCACCCTCATGTGGGATAAAAAAACACTATAATCCCGGGATTAGTTATCCCGAGTTTTATTCCAGCCAAACGTGCGATAAGGCGGCACTAAATTTTTATCCCAGGACTATTTTTGCTTATTCATCATAGCAAACGAGCCCTAAGTGTCTAGATATAAGGCACACTGCTAAAGTTCTGCCGCTCCAGCGGTATGCAGACTGCTACGGTGGTCCTGCACCAGATCTCACTACGCCACTGCAGCGGTCACCTCACCGCCCCAACGGTGTCGCTACAGCGGTTCTGGTGCCGCTGCGGCGGACACCAGTAACCAGAAAATAGTTCAACTTTCACGAATTCAACTCCGAAATTCGATTATCATCTGAGGCCCAAAACACACAAACAAAGTATGTAAATATACATAAAACCGTGTTACAAATTCACCCGCGACCTCGAATTTCCCAAATAAGGTCTCGTTGTCTAAGTCAACTCTAGATCAAACGACTTTCGCTTAAAGTCATATTTTCTAAAAGATGCTCCAAAACTCAAAAAGATGCCTAGGGAACCATGAAAACTATCTCCTCGGGTCAAAATAGCTCTAACAAGACTCAGGAATGGGTTAGCGAGGGTAAAAATGGAAGAATCTCGATAACGACAAAACGGGTCGTTACATATTATTAGCGTACCCATGTTTGGTACTTGTGATTTTGATTTGATTATTAATGATGATACATACATTACACACATTCTCATCCTTCATGATATATTGTTGATACATTGTTGATACTTGATGGAACACTGTGATGAGCTAGGCTTGGTCTGGATGAGAGTGATGTGAGAGTTCGATATCCAATTTTTGTCTCGAAATCGTGGATTGAGTGAGTGCATGGACTCCGCGGGTCCCCCAGGGTAGTGCTGGTAAAACCTCTCCGTGGGAAAATATTCGGAGTCTCGTCTATCTGTTGGGCAACGATCCGGGACGAGTAGCACTTAGGCTTCGCGAGTCACCTTGGGTTGTGCTACCGAGACGTGGAGGTATTCCGTCCGGAGTACACGTGTACACAGCATTGCATGGCATTGCATCGCATTTGCATTCATACATTATTGCATTGCATTGCATTTCATCATGGCTTATATTGTGATGATTTGGTGCTTTACTTGTGATGTTGGTTTCGGATTTGACATATTGAGACTTGGCACATTGGGGTTTAGATACTCTACTTAGGCGATGATATGTACTTGGTTCCGATTATGTTTGACTTATACTTGTTGATTTATCTGTCTATCTTCCTTTATTGTCTGAATTATGTTAGCTATGCTTAGTCGGCCTATGATACCTACCAGTACTGTGGTTTTGTAGTGACCTGCACTGGCTGTATTTTTTTATAAGTGCAGAGTTCCAGGTTGGGTCTTCTTCCGTCTCTCGTGGCTGATAGTCGCTATCAGGACTGCTTCGAGTTTACAAGGTGAGCACGAGATGTTCGCTGCCTTGAAGAATCCTCTTATTATGTCTTAGTTTTCCATTCTGTGACATAGACAAATTTGATGTATTATTATATTCCAGACTTGTATATTTTCACTTAGATGCTCTTGTATGGATTAGACCAGACCCTGGGTGTATTTCTTATTTCCGCACTTTCTTCTATATTATTATCGTAAGACTTATTTCGCTCAAATGATTTTATTTATTTATACCTTTATTTTCATTGGGTTGAGGGTTCGCTTACCGAAATGGGAAAGATAAGTGCCCGCACGACTTAGCCAAATTGGGTCGTGACAAGTTGGTATCAGAGCCCTAGGTTACCCGATCTATAATACAAAAGCGTGTCTAGTAGAGTTTCGTGGATCAGTACGATAAGCTTCGTATTTATCTGTGAGAGGATACAGGACATTTAGGAAATCTCACTTTCTTTCATTCTTTCGTGTTACCTTATTCTAATTGGTATCTGGAACCATCAAATTGGTATCTGACTCTTATATCTTCTCTCGTAGTTGGTGAGGACTTGAGCTACTATAGCCTGAGGTGAGGTGCCAGAGCCTGCAGCCGCGGCTGGCACCCGAGGGTGAGCGACAGCCCGAGGACGCGGTAGAGCTAGAGGTCGCGGGGCTGCCTAGCCAGGGGAAGGGCTCCTGCGGTAGGACATCGGCGCGAGAGATCTCTGTCTCCAGAGCCTGAGTATCAGTAGGATCGAGACCAGGCCGCAGAGGATGGTGTGGCCTCAGCACAGAAACAGCCCGAGGTTACTTCTGATCAGGCCATGTAGGATACTATAGCCAGGGTCATACTTCATCTAGATGCCCAGTAGGCTGCCACTGGTGTTGCTACTCCTAGCGGAGGTTCACAGACTAGAGTTGGGGTGTAGACCCCTGAGTAGAGACCTACTCGGGTAGCACACCCTGTTGTAGCTATAGCTTCCCGTATTGATGCGGTACCCGCTCCTGATGATGATCTTAGGCCTATAAAGAGCGCTGTTATGACCATGTTTGAGCAGGATCTTGTTAGAAGGTTCAGGAAGTTAGAGCCGCTGAGATTTTTGGGTACTTCTTCTAAGGACGCTTATGAGTTCATCCTAGATATGCATGAGTTGCTGCATAGGATGGGGATCGTGGAGACCCATGGAGTTGACTATGGCCTCATTTTTTTTCATTAAGATTAAGACGTCTGAATCTGAATGTACATCTGAATGATTAAGATATTTTCTCTAGGTCTGAACACTGAATGATTAAGACTGTTTATTTTTCAACATCTGAATGTGCATAATGTATTCGCTTAAACATAATAAATATACAATCCAAATAAAAAATAACTAACTATCAGAAAATAAATATAATAAAATAACATTTTATTTGATAAAAAATGAAACACTTATGTTCACTAGTAATGGTGGAGATGATTTGTAGTCATGGTGGGTGGTGAGTAGAGGTGGATGGATGGGTAGGTGGTTGGAGTGAGGGGTGGGAGGTGGGGGTAGTGGAAAGTGAGAGTGGGGGTAGGTGGTGTGGGGTTTGTGATGGGGTAGGTGTTGGGGAGCGGAGGTGGGTGGTGTGGGGTGGGATTGTGGTTGGTCGGGTGGGGGTGGTAGAGAGTGGGGGGTTGGAGTGGAGGATGGGTGTGGTTGAGGTGGAGGGGTGGGGTTGGATTGGAGGGTGGGGTTGAGAGTTGGGGTTAGGGGTGGGTTGGAGTGGAGGGTGGGTGGTGGGGGTAGGGTTGAGGCAGAGGGCTGGGGTTAGGGGTGGAGCTTGTGGTAAAAAAAATCATATAAAAATACCTCTTAGTGATATTAAGACTTGGTTTAAGATCTTAATAATTAAGACCTATTCAGACCCAATAAGTGCTTAGATCTTAATGCAAACGAATGAACTTAATAGCCTGAGGTCTGAATCACACGAAAACTTGGTGGAGGTATTTTATGGCTTGCAGACCTGAGGGTTCCCCTCCCCTGACTTGGACTCAGTTCTATCGGGCCTTCCTTGAGAAGTATATGCCCCGATCTTTGAGAGAGGCACGTAGGGAGGAGTTTCTACATCTACAGCAGAGAGATATGACTGTGGAGGCCTATGTGACCGTTATATGTATCTGACCCGTTATTTCACCCCTTGATCCTTACTAAGCCTGACAGGATTAAGCGTTTTGTTAGTGGGTTGGTTGGTCCTCTTCAAATTCCTTGCCTTCAGATGAAGGCCATGGGGGCTTCCTTCCAATCCATCATCGATCATGCTTCTTTAGTTGAGGCCGCTAAGTCCCGTGCATTTGGAGGCTGTGGTGAAAAGAGACTGCGTCAGACTAGGAGTTATGGTGGTTCTAGTTCGAGGGGAACTGGTCAATCTTCTAGGACGTATCAACTATATTTCGGCCTCCCTGTGTGCTCAGATTTGCAAGCTACCCCCAGTGAGCCACCCAGATAGAGAGCTCCTGAGAGTTCATTTTTTCGACCAGTAGACAGGGTTGTTTCATCCGAGTCCTCAACTTCTGTTTATCAGCCTTCGTCCCCTCTGATTCGTTTTTCATATAGAGAGGTTAGACATATTGTTAGGAGGTGTTCCCGCCCAGACGGGATTATCAGCCACCGAGGACTCCGACGTCATCTGGTGGTCGAGATGGTGCTTTTCAAATGGGCGGTGCTCAGTTAGGCCGCGGTGATTCTCAGAGTTCCAGAGGTGGGTCCCGGGTAGCTAGAAATGGGTCCCAGAGTGTGAGAGGGGGATCTCAGACTGGGCGTAGTGGGCCCATTGTTACTATTTTCTAGGTAGGCCTGAGGCAGAGGCCTCAGATGCTGTTATTGCAGGCACCATTTTTGTCCGTCATAGAGCAGCATCTGTGTTATTTAATCCTGGATCCACTTATTCGTATGTGTCTGCATATCATACCGTTGGTTGGGATTTGCCTTGTGATAACATGATATACATGTTCATGTGTCTACTCCGATTAGAGATTCTGTGATTGTTGATAGAGTTTACCGGTCCCATGTGGTTACTTTTATGGGGTATGACACTTAGGTAGATTTTATGATTCTCGATATGGTAGACTTTGATATTGTTTGGGGATGTCCTGGCTTTCTCCTTATCATGTGATATTGGACTATCACGCCAAGACAGTCACCTTAGCCTTATCGAGCATTCTTAGGTTTGAGTGGAAGGGTACTCCTAGTCCCGTTATTTCCTTCCTTCAGGCGAAGTAGTTAGTCAATAAGGGGTATTTAGCCTATCTGGCTCATGTGCGAGACACGACTACTGCATCTCCACCCCTTGAGTCCATTCCTATTGTGAGCGAGTTCGCGAAGGTATTCCCGTCTGATTTTCTGGGTATGCCACCCGATTGTGACATTGATTTCTGTATTGACTTGGATTCAGGCACTCGCCCTATTTCTATTCCGCCATATCGGATGGCACCTGCCGAGTTGAAAGATCTTAAGGAGCAGTTACAGGATTTATTGAGCAAGGGGTTCATTAGACCGAGTGTCTCCCCTTGGGTTGCTCCTATGTTATTTCTGAAGAAGAAGGATGGGACCATGAGGATGTGCATTGATTATTGCCAGTTGAACAAGGTTACCATTCGGAACAAGTGCCCTATGTCTCGTATTGATGATCTATTTGACTAGCTTCAGGGTGCTTCAGTATTTTCGAAGATTGACTTGCATTCAGGCTACCACCAGTTGAGGATTAGGGCTGAGGATATTCCAAAGATAGCCTTTCGAACGAGATATGGCCACTATGAGTTTCTAGTGATGTCTTTTGGGCTTACCAATGCCCCGGCTGCATTTATGACTTTGATGAATGACATTTTTAGGCCATTCCTTGGCTCCTTCGTGAATGTGTTTATTGATGATATCTTGTTGTATTCCAAGAGTAGAGAGGAGCATGAGAGCCATCTTCATTCTGTTCTTGGGTTGTTAAAGAAACATAACTTGTTTTCTAAGTTTTCTAAGTGTGAGTTCTAGTTGGAGTCTGTAGCATTCTTGGGCCATATTGTGTCTAAGGATGGGATTATGGTTTACCCACAGAATATTGAGGTTATGAGGAGTTGGGCGAGGCCCACTACTGTTACTAAGATTCGTAGTTTTGTGGGTTTGGCTAGTTATTACCGTCGCTTTGTGAAGAGTTTTGCTGCTATTGCCTCATTTTTGACCAGATTGACTCAGAAGGATGTTCCCTTCCAGTGGACAGATGATTGTGAGGAGAGCTTTCAAAAGCTCAAGCTTCTTTTGACTACAGCCCCGATCTTAGCATTACCGGTGGAGCGTAAGGATTTCGCAATCTATTGTGATGTCTCTCTTATGGGCTTAGGAACTGTGTTGATGCAGGCGGGTAGAGTGATAGCTTATGCTTCCCGTCAGTTGAAGATTCACTATGATTTGGAGTTGTTGGCTGTGGTCTTTGCTTTGAAGATTTGTAGACATTATTTGTACGGTGTCCATTGTGAGGTTTTCACCAATCACCGTAGTCCTCAGCATGTGTTTACTCAGAGAGATCTTAATTTCCGACAGTGCCGATGGATGGAGCTCCTGAAGTACTATGCCATCTCTGTTCTTTATCATCCCGGGAAAGCCAATGTGGTGGTTGATGCCTTGAGTCGCAAGGCAGTGAGTATGGGGAGTTTAGCTCGTTTGATTGTTTCCGAGCATCCGTTGGCCATGGAAGTTCAGACTCTGGCCAACAGTTTCGTACGCCTTGATATTTTATCCCCAGGCATGGTTTTGGCTTATGTAGAGGTGAGGTCATCCTTATTGGAACATATCAGGACTCATCAGTTTGAGGATGCTCAGTTGAGCAAGATTCGAGATAGAGTTTTGAAGGGTGAGGCCAAGAAGCCCATGATTGATCCTAAGGGCATTTTGAGGATTAAGGGGCGCGTATGCGTTCCTCGTGTTGGAGATTTGATTCAATTGATCTTGTCCGAGGCTCATAGCTCTCTATATTCTATTCATCCGGGGGCGACTAAAATGTATCGTGATTTGAGGCAGCACTATTAGTGGCGTTGGATGAAGAGGGATATAGTTGATTTTGTTGCTAAGTGTGGAAATTGTCAGCAAGTTAAGTATGAGCACCAGCGACCCGGCAGTGTTCTTCAGAGGATGCCCATTCCCGAGTGAAAGTGGGAGAGAATTGCCATGAATTTTGTTGTGGTTCTTCCAAATACCCTGGGCAAGTTTAATTCTATTTGGGTGATAGTTGATCGGTTAACTAAGTCCGCTCACTTCGTTCTTGTTCAGGTTTCTTATACTGCAAAAAAGTGAGCCAAGTTGCACATTCGAGATATTATGAGGTCATATAGGGTCTTTATTTTTGCGTATCTGATAGGGGTACTATCTTCACTTCCCGATTCTGGAGGGCTTTTTATGAAAAGTTGGGTATCCGATTGGATCTCAATACAACTTTTCATCCCCAGACCGATGGCCAGTCCGAGCGGACCATTTAGGTGCTTGAGGACATATTGAGAGCGTATGTTATTGATTTTGGTGGTCATTGGGATCAACACTTACCATTGGAAGAGTTTGCGTACAACAACAGTTACCATTCGAGTATTGTCATGGCGCCTTTTGAGGCATTATATGGTAGAACGTGTAGATCCCCGGTTGGCTAGTTTGATGGGTTCGAGGTTCGACTATGGGGTACGGATTTGTTGAGGGAGTCCCTTGATAGAGTGAGAGTTATTCAGGCCAAGCTTTTGGCAGCTCAGAGTCGACAGAAGATGTATTCGGATCGGAAGGTCCGAGATTTAGAGTTTGCTATTGGTGACCAGGTTCTATTGAAGGTTTCACCCATGAAGGGTGTTATGAGGTTTGGGAAGAGGGAAAAGTTGAGCCCCAGGTATATTGGCCCATTTGAGATTCTTGACCGTGTGGGCGATGTTGCTTATGAGTTAGCCTTTCCGCCAGGCTTGGTGGGACTTCATCCGATTTTTTTTCTATGCTGAAGAAGTACCACGCCAATAGTACTTCTATTGTTCGTTGAGATTCGATAGTACTTAATGATAATTTGACCTATGAGGAAGAGCCTATTGCAATCTTGGATAGGCAGGTTCGAAAGTTGAGGTCGAAGGAGATTGATTTTGTGAAGGTGCAATGGGAGCATCGTCCTGTTGAGAAGCCTACTTAGGAGACTGAGTCTGACATGTGTAGCTGATATCCCCAGTTGTTCACTGATTCAGGTATTTCCCTGCTCTTTTCCCTTCTTCACTCGAGGACGAGCGATGGTTTAATTGGTATCCGATGTAACGACCCGTTTGGTCGTTATAGTCTCTCCGGCACTTTCGCCCCTTTCCGAGCTTGGTTAGCTCACTTTTTACCCGAGAGGACCATTGACACGCTTCTCGCTAGATTTTATTTGAGCGACCTTTTGTGAAATTTGGGCTTAAAGCGATAAAGAGTTGACTCAAAGTTGACTTTTAGGTAAACATACCTTTTTTGAAAATCCGTCGATTCTAAGCGGTAGGATGGTCGTTTAGAACTTGTGTGTATATCTGGTTCGGTTCCTATTGCACTCGGATCCATTTTTGGACTTGGGTTGGGAAGTTGGAAATGAGGTGTCGGTGGTTGACTTGGTCAACGAGACCTCCGTTGGAAATTTCGAGGCCACGAGTGCGTTCGTAGCATGTTTTTATGTGGGTCTGTGTATGTGGTTTGTGAGCAAATGGCCTCAGGAGTTGGTCGGGATTTCTCTTGAGACTTATAAAATATTTAGGATTTCTGGTACCTGGTGTCCGCCAGGGCGGCACCAGTACCGTCCCAGCTGCACCGCCGTAGCGGTGGGATGGCCACTGGGACGACCAAACTTGTTTTCTTCTAACCGTCCCGACGGTCTGAGTAGACGTCAGGGCGATGGCGCCATGGCAGTCCCAGTGCCGCCGTAACAGTATCGGGCCTATTTTTTTATTAAGTGTGTATTAAAATCCCCTAGTCTATCATTTATTATCATTACAAAATTAAGTTATTGGGAACTGTTCTAGCAGATTCTTAGGGGAAATTCTTGGTGGTAAGTCCTGCTAATCTCCTTACTAATTCCTTATTCCTAATCATCTTAGAAACCCTCTTTCCTTGATAGTTCCTTAGTAATGGAAGATAAAAAGTGGATTTAATAGATATTCTACTTAGGCTTTTAAATGATGAAATTGATTGGGTTTATGCTAGATTATGATGTATCTAAGCTTGTTAATCATATATCTTTCATTATAAGTGTTGAATCCTTGAATCTAAGAATTAGGGTTTATACCAAAAATTGGGAGTTTTGCTTGAATTTTGAAATTGGATTAATCCTTGAGTTAATTTAGCAATTAGTTGATGGATTTTGATCACCTAGTGTTTAATTTGTTGTTTTGCCCCCGAATTTCCCGTTTTGTCCTTGTGGGCCCTGTTTCTTCAAATTCTAGGGTTGGTTTTGACCTAATTTGACTGATAGCAATATAGGTATCGATATTCATGATTTTTAATCTAGATTTTGAATATGCCTAGACTTCTTCAATCTTGAGGCTCAGCGGAAGGGCAAGGCTAAAGAGTGATTAGTGTATTATTGTTCGGCCATCCAGGTAGGTTATGACTTACTCTTGGTGAGACTTCGTGTAGCGAAACATATATTTAGAGGATATTGTCGGAGACAGCATGTAAACCTTCGGGTATGAAGTTGGGTTGGATATTGCCTTAGGTTGGGCTCTGTTGTGTGATTGGGGCTAGCCACCCCGTTGTGTTGTGACTTGATGTTCTATTGTGTTGGCTTGTTGCCACGTGTTGATAGTAGATATTGGAAGTTGTCGTTCATCGTGATTGTGATACTGCAGTACTATAGTTGTTAATATTGATACGAGGATAAAGATCTATATGACTTGTGTAGTCTTTCATGATATTATTGGCGTACCCATGTTTGTTACTTGTGATATTGATTTGATTATTGATGATGACACATACATTGCACGCATTCTCATCCTTCATGATATACTGTTGATACATTGTTGATACTTAATGGAATACTGTGATGAGCTGGGTTCGGTCTTGATGAGAGTGATGTGAGAGTCCGATATTCAATTTTTTTCCCGGAATCGTAGATTGAGTGAGTGCATGGACACCGCGGGTCCCCCAAGGTGGTGCTGATGAAAACCCTCAATGGGCAATGATCCGAAGTCTCGTCTGTCTGTTGGGCAAAGATCCGAGACGAGTAGCACTTAGACTTCGCGAGTCACCTTGTGTTGTGCTACCGAGACGTGGAGGTATTCCGTCCGGAGTACATGTGTACACAGAATTGCATGGCATTGCATTTGCATTCTTACATTATTGTATTACATTAAATCATGGCTTATATTGTCATGATTTGGTGCTTTACTTGTGATGTTGCTTTCGGATTAAACATATTAAGACTTAGCACATTTGGGTTTAGATGCTCTACTTAGGCGATGACGTGTACTTGGTTCCGATTATGTTTGACTTATACTTGTTGATTTATCTACCTATCTTCCTTTATCGTCTGAATTATGTTAGCTATACTTAGTCGGCCTATGATACCTACCAGTACCGTGGTTTTGTACTGACCTGTACTTGCTGCATTTTTTATGAGTGCAGAGTTCCAGGTTGGGTCTTCTTTCATCTCCCATGGTTGATAGTCGCTATCAGGACTGCTTTGAGTTTACAGGGTGAGCGCGAGACGTTCGCTGCCTTGAAGACTCCTCTTATTATGTTTTACTTTTCCATTCTGAGACATAGACAGATTTGATGTATTATTATATTCCATACTTGTATATTTTCACTTAGATGCTCTTGTACGGATTAGATCAGACCCTGGGTGTATTTCTTATTTACGCACTTTCTTATATATTATTATCGCAAGACTTACGTAATTATTCTCTTCCGCTTAAATCATTTTATTTATTTATGCCTTTATTTTCATTGGGTTGAGGGTTTGCTTACCAAGGTGGGAAAGGTAAGTGCCCGCACGGCTTAGCCAAATTAGATGGTGACAATTGGCTGGTGATTTTTCCCGTTATGTTCTTTTTTTTTGTGGGCCCTCATGGCGTTTTCGTCCTTCTGTAGCCCTTGTGGCTAGATATTTGCTTTCGTGGCATTGTAATCCTTTTATAGCCCTCGTGGCTAGATATTTTGCCTTTGTGGCCGTAAACCCCTTTGTATCCCTCGTAGCTAGATATTTTTTCTGAAAACCTAATCTCAATGGCGTTCTTGACCTTCTTTGGCGAACCGTTTCCTGCACATGAAGTAAAGTTAGAAAAAGGGTAGTCTTACGACGTCCTGGGAACCTGCATAAGAAATGGGTTAGTTTTTCCTATTTAAAGTTGATTCATGTCGCCGGCGCTGTCGCATCTTCAGCTTTCTGGACTCGAAACCCCTTGGGCTCCGCTATTCGAAAGACAAATTTATTTTTATCATGCAGAAAAATCATTTTTGTAAGGCTACCATAAAGATATCTAATTCGTAGGGAAATAAGTGCATTATTTTGAAAGCTGTAAGGTTAATTGTCACGATATGTGCTTTGAGTGAGGGATATCCCTTCTTTCGTGACTGGGGTTCTTCGCCTTTCCGCGCGGAATTTTTGAGACCTTTTCTCAAAAATTCTGCCCCAATTTGAATCTTGATCGACGAACCCTCGTGCCGAACCTTCCGAGTTGCAGGAAATTTTGAGGTCTCTTCAAAATTTCTGCCCCAGTTTAAAACTCTGGGTAAGCTGACTCTTTGTAGTGGATTGATGGCGCAAATTTTGTAGATTTTCTCAAAAATTCTACCCCAGTTGGGCGTGCAGCAATCCTTGCGTCCTTTGTGAAGTCCTATCTCTGAGGCTTCCTAGGGGTTTCCTGGGTTTTTATTTTGGTGCGACAGACCTCAAAGAGCGCTTACGTATCATGTCGCAACAGGAATCAGGTCGGGCGTAGTTCAGAATAAAAGTAAATAAGTTTTTTAGTTTTTACTAATAATGCGGCCAGGTCCCAAATGGACTGCTTACGTATCCCACTGTGGGGAAATCAGGTCATTGCGTAGTTCATATTACAAAAGTTATTTTGTTTTTCCCGTCTATTACAAGACTATTACAGACAAAAGGAAATAACTAATACAAGCAAAAAAGAATAATGATTACAAGCAAAGGGTACTATTACAAACTGAGGAACTCTGTCTTCATGCATAGTAGCGCTTGATTACATCTGAGTTAATCAGCTTTGGCCACTCTTGTCCATCCATTTCCGCCAGTACTATTACTCTTCCGGAGAGTACTTTGCGGATCACGTAGGAACCTTGCCAGTTGGGAGAAAATTTTCCTTTGTATTCATCTTGATGTGGGAAAATTCTCTTGAGCACAAGTTGCCCGATTTGAAAGAGTCGAGCCTTGACTCGTTTGTTGAAGGCTCTTGCCATCCTCTGGCGGTATAGTTGACCGTGGCATACGACAACCATCCTTTTCTCGTCGATTAAAGCTAACTGCTCGTATTGAGCTCGAACCCATTCAACATTATCCAGCTCAGCTTTTTGAATGATTCTCAAAGAAGGTATCCCAACTTCGGCAGGTATGACTACTTCGGTACCGTAGACTAACAAATATGGAGTTGCTCCTGTTGAATTTCTGGCCATAGCACGGTATCCCAGTAAAGCATAAGGCAACTACTCGTACCAACCTTTATAATTATCAGTCATTTTCCTCAATATCCTTTTGATATTCTTGTTGGCTACTTCTACGGCCTTATTCATTTGTGGTCGATAGGCTGTCAAGTTCCAATGAGTGATCTTGAATTGCTCACAAATATTCTCCATCAGATTTTCTCCATTGTCTGTTATGATGGACTCGAGTATACCGAACCAGCATGTGATGTTGTTTATTACGAAGTCAATTACTACTTTCTTTGTCACTGACTTGTGTGACGTTGCTTCTACCTATTTGGTGAAGTAATCAGTGGCAACGAAAATGAATCGGTGGCCATTTGAGGCTGCAGGTTCGATAGGTCCGATAACATTCATGCCCCAAGCAACGAAGGGCCATGGTGAACTCATAGCGTTAAGTTCACTTGGCGGTACTCTGATTAAATCATCGTGGATCTGGCATTGATGGCATTTTTGCACATATTTTCAACAGTCACTCTCCATAGTCATCCAATAATATCCGGCTCGGAGAATATTTTTGGCTAGTACAAATCCATTCATGTGTGGCCCAAAAATCTCTGCGTGTACTTCTTCCAGCAATCTAGTGGCTTCGTCGGCATCTGCACATCATAGCAATCCCAGATCCGGCGACCGTTTATATAATAATTCCTTGTTCAGGAAGAAACTAGTGTGATGCCTTCGGGATACTCCCGTCATTTCAAGTACATTTTGATGTCATTGTACCATGGCTTGCCATCTAGCTCAGCCTCCACGTGGCAACAGTGGGCATACTCTTCTTTCAAGCTTATCCTTAGTGGGTCAATCTGACTGCTTTCAGGATGTTAGATCATTGATGCTATTGTGGCCAAAGCATCAGTAAATTCATTCTGAGCTCTTGGCGTATGTCGGAATTTGATCTTTCTGAATTTCTTGCATAATCTTTGTGCCAAGTTCACATATGGCAAGATCTTTTCATTCTTGGTGGCCCATTCGCCTTGTACTTGATGAATCAGTAAGTCGGAATCTCTAATGACTAGTAATTCATCGATGTCCATATCCAGTGCCATTCGGAGACCTAGAATGTAGGCCTCGTACTCAGCCATATTGTTGGTACAACGGAATTTGAGCTTTGCAGCCATGGGGTAGTGCTGCCCATTTTTGATATCAGAACCGCTTCGATTCCGGAACCTTTGTAATTCACTGCTCCGTCGAAAAATAGTCTCCAGCCACTGTAAGATTCTGTTGCTCCTTCTTCTATGGCCAACACCCATTCGTCTAGGAAATGAGTGAAAAGTGGTTTGAGTTCTTCATCTACCGGGCTTGCAGCTAGTAAGGCAGTCAAAGCCTGTCCTTTAACGGCCTTCTGAGCTACGTACATGATGTCAAATTCACTTAACAACATTTTCCATTTGGTATGGGCTGGCGGAATATGTACCTCAACGGATCCATCTTGGATATAAGGTGAGTGGTGTACGAGGATAAACAATTTCTCAATTTCTAAGCCACCCAAGTTAGAGCACAGCAGATTTTCTCCACTAGCGTGTATCTTGCCTCACAGGCAGTGAATTTCTTGCTGAGATAGTAAATGGCACGTTCTTTTTTCCCTTCCTCATCGTGTTGTCCTAACACACAACCGAAGGCACTTTCAGCAACCGATAAGTATAGCAGCAGTAGGCTCTTGGGCCTTGGTGGTACCAAGACTGGTGGATTGGACAGGTATCTCTTAATAGTGTTGAATGCCTCTTAGCACTCCTCTGTCCGTTTCGTAGGAGCATCCTTCTTCAAAAGCTTGAGGATGGGCTCCACAATGATGATGGATTGATCTATGAATCGTCCAATGTAATTTAACCTTCCCAGAAAACTCATGACTTCTTTATTAGTTTTGGGAGGAGGTAATTCTTGGATTGCTTTGATCTTTCCCTTGACTTGATAATGACATCATCCACATAGACTTCAATTTCTCTATGGATCATGTTGTGGAAAATGGTAGTCATCGCTCTCATGTATGTTGCGCCGGCATTCTTGAGGCCAAAGGGCATTACCCTGTAATAGTACACTCCCCATGGGGTGATGAAGGTTGTTTTCTCGGTATCCTTTCTACCCATTAAGATCTGGTGGTGGCCGGCGAAACAATCCACAAATGATTGCAGCTCGTGTTTGACACAATTATCTATGAGTATGCGGATGTTCGAGAGTGGAAAATTATCCGTTGGGATAGCTTTGTTAAGATCTCGGTAATCCACGCAGATTCTTATCTTGCCGTCCTTTTTGGGTACCGGAACTATGTTGGCCAGCCATGTGAGGTATGAAGGCACTTCCACCACTCCTGATTTAATCTGTTTTTCCACCTCATCTTTGATTCGGATGCTAAGATCCGGTTTGAATTGTCGGGTTTTCTGTTTTACTAGAGCAAACCCGCATTGATGGGTAACCTGTGGGATACTATGCTCGTACTTAGTCCTGGCATGTCAGCGTATGACCATGCGAAGATATCCACGTACTCCTTCAATAAATTTATCAATTCTTCTTTTAAAGGCGTCTCTAGGTGTGCACTTATCCTTGTCTGTTTGACATTCTCTTTATCACCTAGATTTGTGGATTTTGTCTCGTCCATATTTGGTTGCTGCTCATTCTCTAATTGTTCTACTTCTTCCGCAAGACCCTCGGGTAGCATTGTGGTCTCATCGTATTTCTCGTACTCTTCTTCCTCTATGCTGCCTGACTCATTTGTTTCGCAACATGTCATGACATTTAGGGTTGCTTTATTGCTTGTATTACTAAAAATTCTAGGCAAAATATGTTAGTATAAAACACGCATGCAAAAATAAGTAAATAAAACAATTTTGATAAACCGAGGCTTTCATTAATTTAAATTAATCAAAAGTACAAACTGTGTTCCTGACTTGGATCCACATCAAGCCATTTTCGCTTTTGAAAACATTACGAGGTACGTAAATGATAAAAGGGTGAGCAATCGGGCCTCAACCAATTCTCCCTATTTTAAAATATATTCATTTTTCTCTACCGAAGATCCAGTAGTGGGGTAGAGGTCCAGTTGAATAGTTGCTCGCCCGGTTCTTCCTTTCTGATGGTGGGTGCTTCAGCACATTCATCACGGAGCAATCTTCTTCTTGGAATAGCATCCCTATCCCTTCTTCAATGTCAGCATCTCCAGGCATAGGCATTTTGATAGGTAAATGACTGGCACAGATTAGGAATGGGTTTGCAAAGATCCGCAACCTCTTGTCTCTTCTTGGTAGGTATCATGTCTTTAGTTGGGACATATCCTAGTCTGAAATGAAAATTATATTAGGGAATGGGAACTGGCTCAGTGATGTCGTGCAAGTTCTTACCCAGACCTTTCCTAGGTTCAAACTAATTTAGGAGCATGGTAGAAGCAATCATTTTGTAACCTGTCGGCATAGGAATTTCTGGGGAGTCAATTTTGTAGGCAACTCCTACCAACTCCATGATATGGAAATCCATTCCCTTAGGTGCAGCTTCAATGACGGGTACAGAATTATCTGGGTAATTGTGCATGCTAGCTTCTCCGTGGATCACCACTTTTTCTCCTTTCCAGAAAAATTTTAAAGATTGATGAAGCGAGGATGGCACTGCTCCTGCCATGTGGATCCATCGCCTTCCCAGAAGCAAATTGTAGTTGGTGGGTATTTTCATGACTTGGAATTCAGTGGTGAATTCAGTTGGACCTATTTGAATGTCCAAGTCTGTCATGACCCGACTAGTGGGCCATGACGGGTACCCAAAACTGACTACCGAGCACCACTCCTCATGCTATCTATCATACTTTCCCTGGACATACCTCACTCTCAACGCAAAACTTACCATGAAACGGCCTCCAAAAATATCTCCCAAAACATGTATAAAACATTAGCCCACAAGGCTACAAAAATTATGTACAGAATATCCGATGAAGATGGCCACATATCATCTACAACCACACATAAGTATCCACGAGCCTCTAATTGGAATACTGTAACCATAAGGACGGGACAGGACCCCGCCATGCCCCAATATGTACACAAAATAATATACCAAGAAATGGCGACTCCGGAGTAGCGGAGTGCTACTACAAATTCGCTGAAAAGTTTCTATGTGTCTGCACCGTCTCCCTGTCTACCTGTGGGCATGAACACAGTGTCCATAAAGAAAACGACGTCAGTACGAACAATATACTAAATATGTAAGGCATGTGCAATAACATAATCAAGAATTAAGAAAGCATAAGTAGAAAAGACAACCTGTAACTGATTGCCTCTTGAGGCGGAATCATGCATGCTAACAAGAGAAAACATCATAGCATGTATACATATATATAAATTGCCTGACCATATTGGTACGATGTGATCATCATTAGTCCTCGTCCGGGCCTCCCGCTTCTAGGGTAAACATCTCAAGCCGCCCACTAGTGGTGCTGCCCGGCCATCTAGGCACGGTGTAATCATCCATAAGTCGCCCACTACGCTCACCGGAGTGGTGCGGCCCGGTCGTATAGGCGCGGTGTAATCTTACATATACATAAGTTAAAGCATGCATGGGAGCTCAAACAAAAGCTATTACTCTATCGGAGTGACGTAAGGTCCGGAACCTCCGATTATGTTATGGAACAATCATCATCGCTGTGCCTCGCCTTGAAAGAACTAATATCATAAGGTGAGGCAACAACAAGGAATAACATCAATGAAATCATAAAAATAGGATTAACAAGCTCGTGAAAGCATCATTATCATCATCTCTATCATAGAACATATCTCATAAGAAGCTCTTAAGAATCTTTAACTCTCATCTTTTGGGACGTAAGAAAGTCATGGGAATATAGAAAAGAAATCATAATATGGAAGTCATGCCTTTGAAAGAAGAGGACTAGCCTTACATACCTTTACGTCTCCTTAACGACTAAGCGTTCTCCTTTCAAGCTCACAACTCTACATCCAAGAGAATTCGTACTACATTAGATCATTACAACCACGCTTAAGTCTATTCTAAAGCGATTAAAAAGCTAACGAAAATTGGGCAACATTTCCTTTGTTTCGACCAGTTTATCCATATAGTAAGACATTTCTCATAATATCATAATCAATATACTTTCTCAAGTTAAACATCGTTTACCTCTCAAATTCACCTTCAAAATCATCCATAACTATAACTATAATACAATATCATATATTTATTCTTCACATAACACTTCCAACGTCAGTGGCATAATTTATAACAAAAGTATACACATCTCATACTAAGAATCATGATTCACATTAGCTTACTACTCAAAATGACATTTGCTCCATAATTGAGCTCATATTCTACTTTCTTCTCTAACCTAAGTCCTTCAACCATTCAATACTCTTAATAACATGAAATGATATAAAAATCTCCTTTGATTATGTAGGAATGGGATTTGGATGAAAATACTTCCCTTGAAAAAAACCCTAACTTCAATACCAAATGAATTCTTGGCTTCTATCAACCCTAGTGGGCCTGTTTTGCATTTAATCCCCTTGATTCTTAGTAATTAATCCTTGTTTTCTCTTGGATTTGTGTTAGTATGGTGGAGGGAATATTCTAGAGCTTTCAAGACTTGTGGAAGAGGTGGAATCTGAAAAATGAGGACGAGGGTCGTCTATTTATAACTGAAACTAGAAAGTTCCAGTAAAGCGGTTCAACGACGCGTCGACGCGTCGACGGTCCGTCGACTTGCTCTATCGACTTACACCTGCAGATCTCTGACGGCAGAAGCATGTTGACGTGCACAGCGACGGTCCGTCGACATGTTGACGGCCCGTCGACATGTCAACGGCCCGTCGACGCTGACTGGTGTCTGCAGAATTTCTGATTCAGTCCAGATTGCGTCAATTCGATTCGTTTAACTTATAATCCTGTAAATTAGCAAGAATACCTGTGGGTACGATTGTGTACGGGGTAAGACACTCTCTACCTTAACTTTCTCCAACGAGCTTTCTTCTCTTGCCTCAAATGTCTTTGGAATCTTAATTAGAATCATTAAGTACTCCTTCTTACTTGTAGGGACATTATATACCCCTTAACTTGCATTAGTATATTCACCGCACAACGACATGAAATTTTTAGAGGTGTAACAAAGTCAACCTCCCAGTGGCATCACAACAGCCTCCGCCGAATGCTCTTATATTAGTGTGGCTCTGACGAACCTTTCCAAGGTCATATCCCAGCTAAGTTAGGGTAGACTCGGGACAAATGTTGAGTCCCACTCCGTTGTCAATTAATACTCGGGTTACCACTTTGTTGCGGCACATAATAGTGATATGCAGCGCTTTGTTGTGATTTATGCCTTATTTGGGCAATTCTTTCTCTGTGAAGCCATTTGATGTTCCTCCATAACATGAGTGACCATTGCGGGCAGATTTTCACTGCTTGTTCCAGCTGGGACATGAGGATCCTCCAACACCTTCATTAAAGCCAGGCGATGTTGAGGTGAACTTTGCAACAATGCCAGCTTCTTCAATTGCTCAACAATGGAGTATTCCTTCGGCTGCATTCTATGCCAGAAATCTGTAGCTTTACCTTTGGTGATAGTCCTTTTCTGATTCCCCACCCTTCGAGGTGCCCCTTGGGCTAGGTCTTCTAGAGTGTAGCAACTCCTTCAGTTTGAGCCTTTCAGGTTCTGATGGGGCTAATCTTCCCGATGCTGACCAACTTCGGGAAGATGTTGGTGTAAGAGTCCTTAAATACCGTAAAGTCATAATGCCAAATATGAGTATTCAACGTAATCCCTTTGGTTGGGGCGATGTTGTCATGGACCAAAAGCGAATGTGGGCCCCACATCTTGGTGATGCTTTTCTTATCTATCAGCTCGATGAGCCTTTTCTTGAAGGCCAAGCATTCATTGATGGTGAGCCTTGCTTGATCCCGGTGGAAAGGGTATCTCTTGTGTGCAAAGACCGGAGCACATGGTGGAAACCTATCGAAGCAAATACTAACTATTCCTTTACTACGAAATTTGGTCATCATTTCCTCGCACGTAATGTGCTTAGGCAGGACGCGGTAGGGACAATCCAATGCCTTAAGTGCAATAGCCCACCATTCGGGCGAAGCTAGTCGGACATACTCTATCCGTTCGTCGGGTTCTCCTCTGGGACTTGATGGCGCAGCAGAGGCAGCCTCCCTTGATGACTATATAGGCTTTTATGGGTTCGATTCCATTTCTTCCTCTTCGGATTTCTCCATTATCGGGATGTATTCGGGGAGGAACTCTTTTCCCTTGTCTAGGACGTTCTTTCCTTGAGCTTCAGCTGGTTCTTTGGTCAAACATTCCGCCGAATCCATTAACTCATCATCCTCTTTGATCTTGGCCTTGACTGCTTGGATCTGTTTTTTGAGATCTTGAATCTTTCAGCGAAGCGAGACCTCTTTCTTCCTCATAACCTCCAGCTCTGGTGCGTTCTTGGTGTTCATCTTTAGATTCTGAGAAGGTTGCTAGACTTAGTACGGGTATTTTTTGTTCATTGTTTTTCTTTGGGTGAGTGGGCGGTACTTGAGATCAAATAAGAATTTAAGCGAAACACATGAAAGCAAGCAAGTTACGCAAAGCAATTTAAAGAATACCACTAGTCGTGTTCCTAAGCATACTAATCTTTTGAAACATAAATGTGCCATTTGAATCAAACCATTGCCCCCATAATCATTAATAATAATATTCTTCCCCGAAGGGGTACAAAACATAAATTAAAGACAGTGCATAAAATAATCAACAAAATCGTCCTCCGATGGTGGATGACGAAGCCCGATCCCGGTCAGTCTTGTCCTTCTTCGCTTTTCAGAGGGTAGTCTGGATATGAAGATGGGCGGACGTCAAAGTGGCCTCCATCAGAAATCCCTTCTGTGTGAAAGTCAGTGGAGCGACATCATCTAAAGTCTTCTTCATCCTATCATTGAGCTCAATAAAACAATCATTAGTAAGCTCTAATTCATGTCTCAGACTTTCTATGACGGCACAACCCGGACAAAACCTGTCTTCGGCTAAGCTATCGGGTACCCAAATAATGTGACCCTTCCATTCTCATATGTAATCCAAATCCCTTGGCGGTCTATCAATGTCATAGTCAATGATAAATTACCCATGCCTCTGATCTGGGGTACGACTTGAATCCTCCCAAACTGTCTCCAGACCCTAGTAGGCGCATAAGGGCTAATTCCTCGAATTCCCATAAGTTGTAAGAATGGACACTTTCTACCCTTAACCACAACTTCACCGGACACGAAGTCGTGGAACATCCATTGAATGATTTCCTCTTTTAACTTGGAAAAGGTGAATATCCAACTTGGTCTGTTTTGTTCCCCGACGTTTGGACAAAAATCCTAAAGACCATCCTTTTCGGCAGGCTTACTTAAGTGTTGTTCACCCCTAACTTTGATCATGTGCTTGAGAATCCACCATTGTAGGAGTAAGTTACACCCTTGAAAGTATTTGTAATGGTTTCAACAGAGGCACAAGGCTCGGTACAAATCGGCCAAGATGATTAGGGTTATGTCAAAGTATTTGGTTTCTTCTTGTTGGCTTATGCTGTAGAATATGGCACTGGTGACCAAAATGCCTTGGATGTCTATGGCTAAGGACCAATATTTGGGAAAAACCATGGTTCCCATAAAGCAAATGGCGAAAGCTAAAGGTCTGGTGGCCGTCCATTCGGCATAAGTCTTAAATTCCCCAGGATGCTCCACAAATCCATTCGAGCTTCCAAACCTTTTGTATAACTCTCTAAAGGGTATGGTGTGGTCGTGGGCCCAATTGGTGTAGTTCAATGAAAGCATTCTGCAAATTTAGGAGTAGGTGAGTTTTTCTGGGATTAAGGCATTTTGTCGGGTTTCTTTCTTCTTTTCAATCTCGAGCCTACGCTAGTCAACACATCCCTGAACTCCTCTAAAGTCGGCGTCATTTCAACGTCATCCCCGAATCTGAAAACCATCCTATCTCTGTCCTAATACCCGGTAATTACTTCTATTAATTCCTTGCAACCCGTCATAGTCATAATGGATGTCAAATTTCCTAAATGACATGAAATCCCCTTTTTCTCCTCCGGGGACATTTGGCCCCACCAAATACGCAACAACTCTGGTGTAGTCAAAACTCAAATTCATCGACATCTACAAAATGGAAGTCAAGGTTAATCCCCCCCCCCCCACACTAGGCAATGGTTTCATTCACAGGAACATTACATGTTTTCAAATAGCACATAATATGAGTTGCGGTATTTTTCGAGTCATAGCCCGTACTTGACACAAGGTAGTTGTTACACCTCGGAAATTTCCCATTGGTACGCAAGTGAACGAACTAAATATGTGTGCGAGGACTGTTAGTGTATAATGTTTCATAATCAAGGTGCGTAAACGGACGAGAATGATTAGAATGAAAAGTCGAGAAATGAGAAAAATTGAAAGCTGGCAAAACTGCCCAGTGGTCGTATAGTGCAAAATACGGACCGTAAAGTGCAATACGGTCCGTAAACTTGACGTCGTAAACTGGCATGTCCAACTTCAACTTTCTGCCAGCTGAGGAAATGGCTAAAATACGACCTGGTGGACGGACCGTAAAGTGATTTACGACCCGTAAACCATGGTCGTAAATCACCATGCATGCAGGCCAAAGTTTCTGGTTCTGCTTAAGCTTAAAAACAACCACGAGGGATGGTCCGTAAACTAAAATACGGACCGTAAACCTCCATGGACGACCACTGTTCACCCAGCACAGATTTTCCAATTCATTAAATATGAGGATCAAGACTTATTTTATTTCATTACAACATTACACCACTTCTCTCTAAAACTTCTCTCTACATTTATTATATGAGTTTTCAAGGATTATAAGCCATCAATAACATTAAGACAAGTGAATCAAGGATAAGGGAATCATCAAGGATCATCCAAGTCAAGAAATCCAAATGGAGAAAAACTAGGGTTTTGCTCAAAGAAGAGTATTACCAACCAAAGCTTGTTCCTACAACTTCTAAGGTAAGATTCATGATTTTTACAAGATGTTTAAGGTATTGGAGAATTAAAATACATGGATTGTAGAAAATGTGGTCAACTAGGTCATTAATGATGAATACTGACATTTTGAGAAATAGTTTGAATTGAGATATGAATGTTGTTGTGTTGTGATATGAATGTGTTATAAATGGTATTAAGATCATGAGCTAAACACTTTAGACGAATGGACGAAGATGGGTGTTATGACCATGAATGTGGGTGGATTAGAGGCAAATTGAGGAATCTAGATAATGTGGATAATGTGAATAACTAATGGCCATTGTTATGATATTAATGAAGGTATAAACGCTAGCATTGGAAGGGAACGTGCAAGTGTAGAATAGTTCGACGGAAAGGTATGTAAGGCTAACCCTTCTTTCATAAGGCATGGCTCTTGGCCAAATTCCTAAATTCCTCTATATGGGTATGTTGTCTTCACATGGTTGACATTCCGAGCTCATAAGCTCACGACCCTTGATATGTACTATGATTGTACTACGTTCCTCGTATGACGAGTAAGTCTATAATGTAAATGTAACGATGATGATGGGGATAGTAATGATGATGAGAGTAAAATGAGACTAGAGATGGTTACGAGCTAGGATAAGACCCCGAGCTTCTGATGCCGGGTAAGACTATATGTATATGACTATGTATAAAGTACGTATATGATTACGAAACGCGCGCACACCTCTGCAGAGGGTACGGATAACCCTGATGCCTTGGTAGGGCCAGGTATGTATGACCTTGAGCCTTGGTTGGCCAAGTATGCATAAGACACCGATCCTATGAGGTCGGGTATGCTATGTAAATGCTATGTATATGAAATAACTATGTATATAATATGAATATGAATGTGAAAAGACTATGTATAGGAATACAAATAAGGACATGTATACGAATATGAACACAAGTATGGTACGAGTATTATTATGGGATACGAACGACGATGTATGCAAGTAAGCGACATGATGATGATATTACTGTCTCCCCTCCTATGCTATCTTCATATGATATCCATTATGCTTCTATATTGATGTTGATCATGCTTTACATACTCAGTACATTCTTCGTACTGACGTCCTTTTGTTTGTGGACGCTGCGTCATGCCCGCAGGTGCACAGGGAGACAGATTTGATCCTTAGCTGCCTATTCGGAGATTTCATAGAGAGCTCCATTTCCTTCGGAGCCATATCTTTTGGTTACTCATTCTTTTGTGTATATAATTATGGGCATAGCGGGGTCCTGTCCCGCTAATGTGATATGTTATATTCTTAGAGGCTCGTAGACATGTGTGTGTGTGGGTAGATGTGTTTGGCCTTGTCGGCCTATGTTTTGTATATCATTTTGTCGGCCACGTTGGCCCATGTATATTGATGTAGCATAAATGCCTATGATGATATAAATGTGCGGTTGTCCATATGGGACTAGTTGATGAATCAATGGAAATGCATGTATAATTATGTGGCTCACCTAGATGTAAGTATAAGAGTAAGCTAAGAGGGTGCTCGGGTGGGTTAGCACCGGGTGCTCGTCGCGGCCCCGAGTCGGGTCGTGACAGTAGTCTTCTTATCGATTTTGGATACGTCTAAAATATCCAAACCTCTCAGTCTACTTCATATTTGGATTTGGTTTATCTCTAACCTAGGCATATGCAAGAGTGGAATTTTTTGAATTGACCTTGGACACAAGCGGACTACTCGGGGTGAACCGTTGTCGACCGTTGGGTGACCGCACACCAACTTAACGTTCAACGTGTTCCAAAGAAGGGATGTTTCGGGTTTTTTAGTGAAGGCAAGACCCCGATCCTGCGTGTCCCCTTGAAACCATGCTTTTTGCCAGGAGTGGCGGAGTTTATGATATGAAATGAATGACAGTTATAATTGCGAATATTAAACACACAAACAAATAAGTACGGTTAAAATTACATTATATTAAAACCCTTATGATTAGAACCTTGAAATTCCCCAGCAGAGTCGCCATCTGTTACGGTTCGCTTTTACGCTGGTTTACGCTAGTTAAGGCATAAAAGTTACTACGAAATAGTTGGTGCTCTAATTGGATTTTAGTATTTTAGAATCGACACCTAATTTATTTATGGAAAACTAGGAAAATCGGGTTTAAAGAGTTTTTTTCAAATAAGAGAAAAAAAGTCTTTTGGACCAAAGTTCGAGGTGAAGGTTCTGGTGATCCCCTAGGGAAGGTTTTACGCATCCTAATATTAAAGATCCGTAGAATACGATTAACCTAAGAGCTTCAATGTGTGATTTACTGTATTTATTTGCTTAAAAATGATTTAAGTTTTCGCAAAGTGTCATTTTATTCATATCATAATTTCAAAAAAAAAAATCGGCAA
Source organism: Lycium barbarum (assembly GCF_019175385.1). Lineage (NCBI taxonomy): Eukaryota > Viridiplantae > Streptophyta > Magnoliopsida > Solanales > Solanaceae > Lycium > Lycium barbarum. The sequence goes on along the minus strand of NC_083337.1, from coordinate 125,334,208 downwards.
AAAGTCCCCTTATAAAAAAGGGGTTTCTGGTTTGAAAATCTGCGTAATGTTCAACTCACTTTATTGCCGGACTAGAACACACCTAGAATTTCTCCCGAGTAGAGTCGCTACTATTCTAGTCCTAACAAAATGAGTTTAGTTCTTACAAGTTTTATTTTATATATATATATATATATATATATATATATATATATGAAAGAAATACAAGTATTTGTTTTAAATCCAATTTTATTGAAGCCCATACAAGTCGACTTATATTCCGGTCCAAATCCGTCTCAACCTCGAAAATGGTCCAAATAGATCCCTCTTATTTCAGTCCAATTAGTTTTGGGATTCCAGGCGCAAATCATTCGTAATTTGCAGATTTTCCAGGTCCAGATTTATCCTTTCCATCTCATGAACTATCCAAGTTTTCCATTGAAGTCTAATTGTAGTCCAATCTAATGCTAAGGCCCAAATGGAAAAACAATTATATGTTTTTTGGCTTAGGAAACATTCCATCGGTGAGCTTAAGGCCCAAATTCAAGTTTGTTCTTGTTTTTTATTTCCAGATTTGCACAAAAGGGGGAAGGCCCAAAATACAATGTTAGTTTCAATAATCATGCCCTCAAACCAGTTTTAAAATTTTGAAAGGGAAAATTTAATAAGAGGTTTAACTACCACTTTCATGCATGTGTTAGAGATTAGCCAAAAAAATATTTGAAAATAATTCAGGTTAAAACATGTCCAACAGTTTTGATTTTTTTAGAAAAATAAGTAACGTGTCGATTATCATACCAGATTGAGGTTTACCCGAGTTTGAAAATGTTTTGAGTGTCTTCCTAAAATACTAAGTGTTTTCCTAAATTCTACACATACATAAGGGTTTCAATATTTTCAAGTGTTTACAATTACATAAACATGTGACATATAAATGCAAAAATAAGGGAGAAAGGAAGAGAATCGAGCTGGTGGGCTACCCAAGCCCACCAGTATCAATTTTTACTCATGGATGGGCCTTCAATAATGTTAGCTTCCCTTTCTTCTTGTTTTTGGACTCGATCAAGGAAATGGGGCCCAACAGGTTCATGCAAGTAGGAAACGACCCAAGAAAAAATCCCATGCAATACAAAAGGGAAAAAGAAGGTAATGGTTAGAGAGTACCTAAACTATCTTATGAGACGAGGAGAAAAGTTAAAGAGTAAGTAAACATTAGAGTAGATAAGCATACATACACAGTCCATATATATTCTTAATAAATTTTAGACAAGCAAACGAGTACAATTTCCTCAAAACCCAAAGAGAATAGATGATTGGGCCCAAATGACTTAGACTGAAGACCACGTCATCATAATCCACACACAGGCCCATAAGATAAATACTTAAAGGGGCAGATTTAGCCCAATACTTAGTGTAAATAAACAAGTTTCAGAATTTGTTTATGAGGTATACAAAATATACTTCTCTGTACACACCATGATGTATACAATTCATGTATATTTCGTATACATTCAATACATATCATGTATATCAACAACAAAACAAGGAAAAAGAGTGAGATTTTCATGCCAGTTAAACCAGCAAAGGTACCACTTAACAACTTCAAATGCACAGTTTAGACTGAAAGGGAAAAACCATAGATTTCTACACCTTTTGAAGTGAAACTTAACTTTAAAGGATGGCTTCAACAAAAATGACTTATCTGAGCAGATTAATCCCTTTTAATTAACATAGATGGCCCTATAATGTATGATTTCATATAGGGGAACCCCAACAACCAAAATGGAAAGGGACTTGACTGAATTTGGCTAGAAACTCAAGTGTTGTTCCCTTCCTTCTTAGTCCTAGGTAAGTCACGCCTATAATCCTTCATACTTTAAGTGACATACCTCTTGTTAATGACCTTTAAATCCTACTTTGTTTTTACTCAAGTGTAAACAGACTTGACTATGCACAAACCAGATGTAAGTTATTTCAACAACAGGTTTTCAAAGCAGAAACTCAAAACCTTTAAGTGAGGAGCATAGACACTTTTAACATATCACAAAATAAAGGCAGACAAGAGACTTCAGCACCAGTATTTTAAAAGGAGTACAACAAGCTATCATTTTTACTCTCGGTATATCCCATTTTTGTACAAATTCCCAGGTAAAAGGTAAGCCAAAAATTTTACAGAGAAGAGGAAATGCAGCTAACTACTCAATTACAGTCATGAGTATCAGCCAGGACTCTTTGATCATGATATAATTCCCAAATCTTTGGACAGATGACTGTGCATACTAGGTGGCCTATTCCTTATAATATAGTTATATACTAATGCTAAGTCATCTGTCTAGGATAAAGTTTAAGCAAGAAAAGGTATCCATTCACCTACACATACACTTTGTATATATTAACAGACCACATAAGGTGAAGATATTTGACTTAGATCAAATTCAAAATAGTGTCCTGGATTGATCCCTTTAAGAATTTAACTAGTGATTGGTTGACTACTAAAGCTTTCATATTATCAAATGCAAGACTCCAACTTATTATGACAGTTCAATAGTAAATCAGTTACTAAAACAAGTACCAAATAGGACCTAAGATCAAAAGAAACAGGACCAACCTTTCTTTAAAATCTGACAACAACATAAGTGTGTATACAGTTCACAAAAACCTCCTACATGATATTAAGAACTTAAAATTTCTCCCCCTTTTTCAAAATAAACACAGACATATGACCAAACAGGGGAATCAAGCTGACCTGGGTAAAATAATGCACTCAATTTAACAGTGTCCAACCAAGGGGTGAAAAATAGAGTGGATCATGGATTTAAAGTCCAATTCACTATTTAGTTAAAAATCTTTTCAATGGCAAACTTTCAATCACAACACACAAGAAACAGCTCTTAATGCATAATGGAACTGTACATGATCATTAGCTTCTAATGTTGGTTTAAAAATGTGTACTCTCAACAGTTTGGACACCACACCATACTATAGCAACTTTTAGAATAGTAAAAACTCATTACAGTTTCATGAAACTCCAATAAACACAGACCAAACAGTTTTGAAATCTTCTCTATTATATCCTTATACAAGTGGTCAGAGACAAACAAACTAAACCAAACCAAACATGAACTGGACAGAGGCTAGACCAGTTCTCATATTCTGTAGTCAATCAACAAAAAGGACATATGGAACATAACATTTTTAGGTCTCAACATGATATTACTTGTTCAAACTATTATGACTTAGATAAAATGGGATTTAGACAACTATCATGGTTCAAAGAATATATGTATAGGATATTCTCTTAATTTTTCAAAGCAAACCAACAGTCCCAACATAAGTCATCTTTTATCACATAGAGACCATATCAACCAACACAGTTAACAAGGATGCTTTAAGCATCTATTATCTAACCTAAAGGCCATTTAACACACTTCTAATCACACTTGTATAGTAAACATCTATCTAGCACATGATTTTATACTAACTATAACATCAAACTAATAAAAATAGTCTAATCAAACTAAACATATCATATAATGAACATCTAACTAATTCATGACCCTACACAACCTTACACTAACTAACCACAATTTAAACTAAGCAAAACAGGCTGAACAACTAAGCAGATAACGACTAACACATGATTAAAGAAAACAAAAACAAAAAAAAGATAGAAAATTACCTTTTCTGGGCACAGCCTTGGTCGAGAATGAACTTGGATGATTCCTTTGTTTCTCAATCTCCGTACTCAGCCACACACAAACCCAGAACACAAGAGAAAATAAGCTTTTAAAATTTTCTTAACTCAGAAAAGTTGAAGATCTCAAATATTTTGAAATCTTAGGTATTTCGAGTTTTATGAGTATATGGAATTTTTAATATGCTCAAACTTGTTCAAAATGTGGAGGATGGGGTTCTTTATATAGAACCCCCAAACCCTAGCTTCTCACCGATGTGGGAGTCTAGCAATTTTGTGAAATTGCTTCTCTCCAACCACATTCAATGGCCAGGAAACAAACACAAAAATAAATAAAGGGTCAGATATAGACTAGGTCAAGATCGATCTGTTGGTTCTTTCATGGACCAATGAGACTTGCCGATTCAAAATTGCGAAAAAAAACTAATTAAACAATGCAGTCATACGACCGTTGTAGTGGTAAAAAAAATGAAGGAAGGAGGAAAACAATACCGTGTTTGGGTGGCGTTAGGTGAAAAAGAGATGGAACAATTAATGCTTGCTCGATCCGGCTATACCAGACCTTGGAAAAGCATCATACGCCAGAATCTTTGCCAAAAATGGCCATGGTGACGAGGAGAGAGAGAAAGGGGTTGGGCCACGGCGGCGCTAGGGTTTGAGAGGAAAACCCTCTCTTCCCCTCCTAAGGCGTCGTTTGGTTCTAGACTGAAGGGAAAATGGGGCATTACCCCTTTAGAAGGCGGCTTGGGCCAAGTCGGTCCGATTGGGCCGACTCGGTCCATATAAAAAAAAAGGAAATAAGAGCCCATTTTCATATATATATATATATATATATATATATATATATATATATATGCAAAAATGGAAAAATTTGTAAATTGCTAAATAAGCAAAATTAAAAGGGTCAATTGAAGTAATTAAATTGTAACCAAATTAAAAAACGAATTAATCAATTAACTTGAAAGACGGTAAATTTCACAACATAAATCGAGTTTGAAACATGGCCTTAATTGAACCAAATCATGAGATTGATTATTTCAATTATTGCCTCAATTGACTAACCAATTGATTATTTTAATTGTAGTCGTAATTAATACAAAATAAGCAAATTTACAAATATAGCTGTTTACCCCAGATTTGGATAATCAATTGAATTTGTGAGTGGGTATAGGATATGTGTTCGGATCTCAATATATGTTATAGGGAAATGAAGTGTATGAACGTTTCGTAACAAAGCAATTAATGATTAGTGATTGGCTGTGGGCGTGAGAGTTTTCCAATTGACATACAATATTTGATCGAAGAAATACAATGGAAATGGAAACGATTGTTGCGAACCATATCTGGTATTTGAGAGAGATTGTATATATATTTTGCTATTACAAGTGTTCTTAAAAAGAAGATGTCAACCCCCTTAAAAGAGAGGGATGAGCTCTATTTATAGTGTTGCCTCTATGGGCCTCATACAATACAAATCATTAAAAAAATAAGAGGAAGGACAACTCTGAGTGGGTTAGGTTGGCCGTACTGTCTGACACACGCATGGTTGGTGGTTGACCATGGCAGGACGCTACCGACGTTTGGCTCATGCGCAACGGCTCTACCGGACCAATAACCACGGATATTCGGACTAACGGCCTCGACAGACCTGGTGATGAAGAAACCGGACCAAACGGTGCCCCTGCTCAGCTCCGGTCCGAGCGTTCCTCCGGTTCAGAACGAAAGTCTTCACCTATGTTCTTGTCCCCCTCTTCCTTCGGCCCCTCATCTCAACGGTTCGACTCATATCCGGTTTTTACCCTATACAGATAGTCCCCACACTTCCCGGATCACCGATCTATCGGAGTAACGGGAAGTGGATGAATCACGAAATCGGTGACTCCATTAACTCATTGTTATCTTCTCATTTTGGCGGGAACGGTTGCGTCATGTCTCTCTTTTCAGCGGCCACGTGTCCTATCCCGGATGGTCCACTCTGACAACCGTCGCGTGCACGTCATTTCGAGTCGTTTCTCATTAATTATGGGGACACGTGGTGTCCCGTGATTGGCCGGCGTCGGTAACCGCTCCATTCCCATGCCTATATAAGGCTTTTCACTCCTTCATTTCAACATTTTTACGATCCGTTTCCTCTCCTCTTTCACACTTTGCTGCACTTCTCGCTCTTACAACTCACATTACCTGTTGATTTGTCGCATATACTTACGCAAGAAGGGAACGATTTGCACCAATTTCTCCACCAGTCGTTCTTATGTGCTGCTGTTTTTGTTTGAGTGTTACCACTTCCTATTCTGCCATTTTCTTGTTCCGTCTGTTCTCTCACTCTTTTTTCACTTCCTTTCCGAACCCACTCGGGCTCTTCTTTTCATATTTCAAAATGTCTGAAACCACTTCTCATGACATTCCCTCGGTTTCATCCCCAGGAACCGAGGCTGCATCCCCAGCCAAAGCAAAGAGCACCTTCGAGCCTACGGCCTCGGACATCATCCCGGCCAAAACCAACTTCAACAAAGACTTAGAGGTCGAAAAGCCTTCTTCGGTATCCGACAGGGGGTACAACGTGAGACGATACCCTTCGTCCATTACCGAGGAAAAACTTGACTTGGTTCGGGCTGATTGCGGGTGGGACACCCGTCCGGTACACGTTTATACCCCCGGGCCAAATGAATCAGTCACTGACCGCCGGGAAGGCTTTCTGTACGTCTATACCTACCCCTTTACTCTCAAGCTCGACCCACCAGTTGATCCGGTCATCCTGGACATGTGCCGAACCTACGACGTGACCTTGGCACAGATTGGTCCGATCGTTTGGAGGGTCGTAGCATGCCTCCGGTTGTTGGCCAACAATGCTGGGAAGGAGCTCACGCTGGCCCATCTGATACGTTTATACTCCCCGAGGCTTTTCCGGGGTGGCGTAATAAAACTCGCTAAGCGTAGCCAGAATCCGTTTTTCTCAAAAATGGACGAAGACCGGGACAGGGGCTAGCTGGAGCGATATGTACGGGTGAGGACCGAGGGCATCATCCCAGCTGATTACATGCCCTTCCCGGAGAAATGGAACAATAATCGTAAGTCTGAACTTTGAGTAATCGCCTTTGTATGTTTCGTCATTCTTCGGTCTTACTTTTTCATTGCTTTCCTTGTTTTTATTCAGCCAATGGGTACATTCCCCCGGTCGTCCGCAACCTGAACGAATGGGTCACAGCACTCCTCAGCCAGAATGCCCATGACAACCGGACGTGGGCCCACCTGTCACGTGGCCGATGGGCCGCCCAGAATCACGGTAGTGCTCTGCTTCTACCCGTGTTCACTGTATTTTTTACTATCCGTGGTTGTTACACCCTCCAACTTTTGCTAACATCTTCGATTTTCAGGTCTTCCTAAGGGCTCGGTGGTCCCTAGACCGGAATCGGCGAGTGCGCCCACAACATCGGCATCCGAAAAAGGGCAGAAGCCAAAAAAGAGGGCGAGAAGCGTTGCTCGGTCCTTAAGGGACGAAACAGATCCCGATATTGTCCTTCGGAGAGTCGGCGCAACCCCTTCCGTGGCTCCAATACCGGAGGAGGCTGTCTCCGTTCTACCCCTGCCTTCTGCTGGTGAAGGTCTCTTGGTTCCCGCTCCACACTCAGGTGCGGAAGAAATTCTTTCCCCGGCTCCTCTTCGGTCGGTTGACTTCGTCGACATTTCAGGTGAAACTTCTTCAGAAGATACTCCCCTGCAAAGGTCAAGGAGGCCCGGGGAGGCGGCCGCTGCTGAAGCCGAACAAAGGATTGGGCCAGAACCGGAGACCGAAGCCCCCATGGACGCTCATCCGACTTTCGAGCATGAGACTGCTGCAACTGCGGATCCCCCGACCTTTGCCGAAGATACTGGGGCCGCTCCAAGTTCCTCTACTCCGGCTCCAAGGGCGGATTAATTTGAAGACATGTTCGCGGGCACTCCTCCTGCGACCGGTGAAGCTGCAGGATTCGGGCATCTCCCGATCCCTCGGGCCACGAGGTCGGCCAGCCGGACCTCCGAATCTGGAGCCAGGGACAGTTTGGTGAGTATCTTCCCTGCCCCAAGTGTGGAGCCGAGAAGGAAAAGATCGGTTGTGGTCACCGTCCCCGAGGACTGCAGCTTTCTTTCGCGCCCGGTGGGTGTAGTGAGCTATCTGCGTCCACTTGTCTCGGATTCGAACAAGCGGAAGATGACCGAGGTCTCTTAGCAGTGCCTCATTAACGAGGGTATGCACGCGGGCAACCGGGTAAGGTTTTTTATCCGTCTTTGTATAACTTCACTGAGAATTTCAGCCTTGCTTTGTTCAAGTTTTTAACTTTGCTTCATTTGCAGAGTATGGTGATTGTCAACGAAGCCTTCATCCGTGCCCAGCAGGAGATGGACGATCTTAGGGGCCAACTGGATGCCCAGGGCCGGGAAACAGAGAAATATCAGCACCTTCTTCAGGAGAAAGAGGAGGAGTTGAACCGGGCGGCGGCTCTTTCCAACCTCCGACCTCAGCTTGACGTAGCTAAGGACGAAAACCGTCAGTTGAAGAGTGAGATGGCCGCTATGGCCGATTACAACCGGAGTCTCGAAGCTGACAAGATTGGCCTTAGCCGGGATAACGCTCAATTTTCCTCAAGGCTAGATGAGCTCGAGATCACCATTTCTCAACTCCTGGGGGAGCTGGATTTGGTGAAGGCCGATGCTACGAGTTCGGCCGAGAGGAACCGCCTGCTCGAATCTGAGGCTGCCCTGTACAAAGAGCGCATGAGGACGTTCGAGGATAAAGCAGAGAGAAGGGGCCGGATGTACGATGCCCTAAAAACCGAGCTTGCAGAAGCGGTTAATGCCAATGATGCCCTCAAGGCTGAGCTCGAAGCGGCCACTCGAATGCAAGATGTCCTCGAAGAAAATTGGGGTGTTCTGGCTGCAAAGTTGGCCAAGGCCGAGGCCGATTTGGATGAAGCTTTGAAGAGTGTGGAGGCCACCGAGGCTCATACTATCATAGTTGTCAAGTATAAGAAGTGGAAGTCTCGGAGGATCACCCTCGAGCAAGCTGAGCACGGCTTTGCGGATCTTCCGGCCTTGATACTTGAAGCCAAAGGGATCGAGGAGGAAGCCAATCGTGCTCTCGGGTCTGAATCAGACGACTCTGAGCGGACCGAGGCCGAACACTCTGCCTCCAGTCATGCAGGATAACATAGGGCTTGTGCTTGGGCTTTTACTTTTTATTTTTTTGCCTTTGTAGGACTTTAGTTTTTTGATGTAAAAACACTCCTTGTATAAATGAAAAGTGCCTCTTTCTTGTTTCTTCGCTTGAATGTTCGCTATTATTTTTGCCCGAGTCGTTGGTCCGTGCCAAGGACAAGCCGACTCGTAGTCATTAGTTCATTGTGCCCGTAGGACTTACCTAATGCTTTGTGGATTCAGATGTCTCTGAATCGTGACAGGCATTTCCTTAGGGCCGGTATTTTTTCGGCATCCCAGTCTCAGCCTTTGCTGAATTTTGATGTAACAGTCCCCGGTTGAGGAGGTTAGAAAACTTTGGCTCGGATCGTTGTGACCCCGTTGCCTTAGTCGAATTTTTAACGATTTTTGGCTCGGTTTGCTATGACCTTGTCGCCTTTGTCGAATTTCGACCATAGTGCCCGGTATAGGGTGTGTGGATGAAGCGGTGCCGAAATACGACGGTTATTACCGAGGTAAATTCTTTTAATAGGAAGATAACCGAGACATTGCTTGTCCAAACTTTCAATAATTTTGCATTGCAAAGTGTTTGTATACATGAGTATTTTGTTTCCTTCTGCCTTTGCTGTAGCAAATACTAAATGGGACACGATTCGTTATGATCGTTTGGTCCTTACATCGAAGGCTATGGCTGATGGCCGGGCCTTTGTTTTGCCGTGGCAAATGCTAAATGGGACACGATTCGTTATAATCGTTTGGTCCTTACATCGAAGGCTATGGCCGATGGCCGGGCCTTTGTTTTACCGTAGCAAGTGTTGAGTTTCTCCGTCTTCTTTGACCGGGGTAATCTTCGATGCAGCCATAGTATTCCCCTAGCACTTATCCGAGCTGCAAGGTCGGGTGAGTGCTATTAAGTCTCCATTCGGCGGGTGTGACCTCGGGTTGTCGGGTATTGGTCCCTTATCTTTGTCGAGTAACACGTTGTACTTGTTGCCTCATTAAAAACCTTGTCGGAAAACCCATTTTGGGACAAAACCGTAGTAAGGAAAAGAGTGCAACACGTGTTTTCAGGCCTAAGTTCTAACTTTATGATGTCCTCGATTTCCTGCAAAAGAGAAAGGTTAACAGGAGAACGTGGGGAGCCCATACCTTAGCAGTAGTATCTTTTCAGATAAGCCACATTCCAGTTGTTGCGCAACCGCTGCCCGTCCATGGACTCCAGTTGGTACGACCCTTTGCCCGTTATCCCGGTTTTCTTATATGGGCCTTCCCAGTTCGAACCCAACTTCCCCTTGTTGGGATTCTTGGTGTGCAAGGTGACCTTTCGAAGCACCAAGTCCCCAACTTGGAAGTGTCGAAAATTGGCCCTTCGATTGTAGTATCTTTCCATTCTTTGTTTCTGGGCTGCAATACGGACTAACGCATTTTCGCGAAGTTTATCCGTAAGGTCGAGCTACACGGCCATGGCCATCTCGTTTGATTCCTCGGTGGTATACCTGAACCGGAGAGTCGGTTCGCCAACTTCTACGGGGATAAGGGCTTCAGCCCCGTAAACCAACGAGAAAGGGGTTTCCCCCATGCTTGATTTGGATGTGGTCCTGTAAGCCCACAGCACCTCCGGTAATATTTCCCTCCAATGGTGCTTTGATGCTTCAAGTCTCTTTCTCAGATTTTGGATTATTGTTTTGTTCGTGGATTCCGCCTGTCCGTTTGCACACGGGTGATGCGGGGTCGACACAATTTTCTTGATCTTCAATCCCTCGAGAAAACTGTTGACCTTGCTGCCCACGAACTGAGGCCCATTATCACAAGTTATCTCAGCGGGGATGCCAAAACGACAAATGATGTGAGCCCATATGAAGTCAATGACTTCCTTTTCTCTGATTTTTTCAAAGGCTTGCGCTTCCACCCATTTAGAGAAATAATCAGTCATAAACAGAATGAAACGAGCCTTACCTGGCGCCCAGGGTAATGGACCCACAATGTCCATTCCCCACTTCATGAAAGGCCAAGGTGAGACCACCGAATGCAGCAGCTCTCCGGGCTGGTGAATCATTGGAGCATGTTTCTGACACCCGTCACATTTTCGGACAAAATTTTTCGAGTCTTCGTCCATCCGGTTCCAGTAATAACCGGCCTTGATGATCTTTCGGACCAGAGCCCCGGCACCGGAGTGGTTGCCACAAGTTCCTTCGTGCACCTCTCTCATCACATACTCCATTTCACCGGGGCCCAAACACTTAGCCAGGGGGCTGAGGAAAGATCATCGATACAATTGGCCGTCTACCAAGCAGAAACACGCAACTTTGGTCCTTAATGACCGTGATTCTTTCGGGTCGCTCGGGAGCTTTCCATCGCGCAAGTAGTCGACGTACTTATTGCGCCAATCCCAGGTTAAACCCATCGTGTTTATATCGGCATGTCCATTTTCTATCGCCGAGTTTAACAAGTGCACCGTGGTCCCGGGGTTGATTTCTTCCCCCTCGACCGAGGACCCCAAGTTTGCCAATGCATCGGCTTCGCTGTTCTGCTCCCTCGGTATATGCCGCATGTTCCATTCTTTAAACCGGTGTAATATCACTAGGATTTTTTCAAGGTACCTTTGCATCCGTTCGTCCTTGACCTCGAAGACGCAGTTCACCTGGTTTACGACCAAGAGCGAATCGCACTTTGCTTCAATTATTTCGGCCCCCATACTTCGGGCCAGCTCCAAACCTACAATCATAGCCTCATACTCGGCTTCATTGTTAGTCAATTTAACGGTTCTAATAGACTGTTGAACGACCTCCCTGGCTGGGGTCCGGAGCACGATTCCCAGCCCGGAACCTTTGAGGTTCGAGGCTCCGTCCGTATGTAACGACCAAATACCCAGGTCTTTCCCCGAGGTCAGCAAAAGCTCTTTCTCAACATCGGGGACCATAGCCGGGGCAAAATCTGCCACAAAATCGGCCAAGATCTGGGACTTGACGGCCGTTCGAGGTTTGTACTCGATATCATACCCGCTAATTTCGACTGCCCATTTGGTCAGTCTACCCGATAATTCCGGTTTATGCATGATGTTTTTTAGGGGGTAAGTAGTTACTACATATATCGGATGGCACTGAAAGTAAGGCTTGAGCTTTCTAGAAGCACTCACTAGTGCCAATGACAACTTTTCCAAATGGGGATACCGGGTCTCCGCATCCCCCAAAGTTCTACTCACATAATAGATAGGAAATTGCGTACCTGATTCTTCTCAGACCAAAACGCCACTTACCGCTACCTCGGAGACAGCAAGATAAAGAAAAAGCGGCTCGTCCGCTTTCGGTGTGTGCAGCAGCGGGGGGCTAGACAAGTACTTCTTTAATTCTTGCAAAGCTTTTTGGCACTCCGGTGTCCAAACGAAGTCGTTCTTCTTCCTTAGCAAGGAGAAGAAACGATGACTCTTGTCCGAGGACCTCGATATGAAGCGACTCAGCGCCGCTATCCTTCCGGTGAGCCTCTGTACCCCTTTTATGTCATTCACCACCTCGATATCCTCGATGGCCTTGATCTTGTCCGGGTTGATTTCAATTCCCCGTTGACACCATGAAACCCAAAAATTTACCGGACCTTACTCCGAAGGCACACTTTTCCGGGTTGAGCTTCATGTTGTACTTGCGGAGCACATCGAAGGTTTCCTGCAAATGCTTTAAATGGTCCTCTGTTTCCAGGGACTTAACAACCATGTCGTCAATATAAACTTCTATTGTTTTTCCTATTTGTTCTTCGAACATCCCATTAACTAGGCGTTGGTAAGTTGCACCGACATTTTTTAGTCCGAAAGGCATGACATTATAACAGTAAGTCCCATATCGGGTGATGAAGGATGTTTTCTCTTGATCCTCCGGGTGCATCCGAATTTGGTTATACCCGGAGTAGGCATCGAGGAAACTTAACATCTCATGCCCAGCCATCGCATCGATCATTCTATCGATGTGGGGCAATGGAAATGAATCCTTCGGGCATGCCTTATTAAATCTTTGTAATCAACACACATTCGAAATTTATTACCTTTTTTGGGCACCACTACCACGTTAGCTAGCCAGTCCGGATACTTGACCTCCCGGATAGAACCTATTTTTAAAAGTTTTGTTACCTCGTCCTTCACGAAGATGTGTTTAGCCTCCGCCATGGGCCTTCTCTTCTGCTTCACCGGGGGAAATCTCCCGTCTAAACTGAGATTGTGAGCAGCTACTTCCGGTGATATACCTGTCATATCTATATGGGACCATGCAAAGCAATTTGCATTAGCTCGAAGAAATTTAATTAACTTGTCCCTGAGCTCCGGGGTCAGCCCCGTGCCCAGGTATACCTTTCTATCCGGTAAGTACTCAAACAAGATGACCTGCTCCAGTTCTTCCACTGTCGACCCGGTTGCATCTGAGTCATCCGGCATAACGAACGATCTGGGTACGTTGAAATCACCCTCTCCATACTCCCGGTCCATACCCAAGTGCTTTGATTGCTATTTGGCGTCTTGTCATCCGGTTGGGTCCTCTTTCCTGTGATCTGATTTCTCGGGCTGAGGGGCATTGTCCTCCTCTACTGCGAATATCTCCCTAGCAGCGGGATGTTCACCTCGGATTACCTTTATTCCCTCCGGGGTCGGAAATTTCAGCAGCTGGTGTAACGTTGAGGGCACGGCTCTCATGCTATGTATCCAGGGTCTACCCAGCAACGCGTTGTACTTCATGTCCCCTTCTAGTACATAGAACACCGTTTGCTGGATGGTGCCATCGATGTTTACCGGCAATGAGATTTCCCCCTTTGTGGTTTCGCTCGCCATGTTGAACCCACTGAGTACACGGGCTACATGTACGATCTGGTCGAGCAACCCTAGCTGTTCGATCACTCTCCACCAGATGATGTTGGCTGAGCTACCTGGGTCAATCAAAATACGTTTAACCTTAGTTTTAAAGATAAGTATAGAGATTACCAATGCATCATTGTGCGGTTGAATGATGCCCTCCGCATCCTTGTTGCTGAAAGAGATAGAGCCCTCGGGTACATAATCCCGGCTGTGCTTCTCACGAACAACAGAGACCTTGACCAGTTTCATCATGGGCCCTCGAGGTTGATCGGTGCCACCGACTATCATATTGATCGTATGTTGGGGTTCCTTTGGCTCGGTCCTTCGATGGGCCTCCCTTTCATTGTAGTGACTTTTGACTCGTTCACTCAGCAGCTCTCGGAGATGACCATTCTTCAGCAACCGGGCTACCTCCTCTCTCAACTGGCGACAATCCTCGGTTCTGTGACCATGGGTTCTGTGGTATTCACACACCATGCTCGGGTCCGGTTGGCCCGGGTCCGACCTTAGAGGTCTTGGCCATCTTACATTCGGAACACGACCAATGGCCGAGATTAGGCCTGAGGTATTGACGTTGAAGTTGTACTCCGATATCTTTGGTAAGTCCTTGTTGCCGGCAAAGCTTCCGGCATCGCTCCTGAATGAGAGGCCCCGACTGTTCGACGGGCGCTCGACCCATTTGTTTCCCCGACCGGAGAAATGTCTTGGGCTTTCCCTCGATTTCTCCGACCTAAAACTTGGCTTCTCCGAATGGGAGTATGGCCGATACTTTTCCTTTGAAGATTCGGTCTTCATTTCGTAACCTTTCTTTGGTTTCTCAAAATTCCTGCTCGTATTAATCGGCCCCGGGGGAAGCTCGAATTGATCATCCTCCACCCGAATCTTTGACTCGTATCTGTTATGGACATCATCCCATGTCACGGCCTCGTACTCCAGCAGGCTCTCCTTCAATTTGAACGAAGCAGTCGAGCTCCGAACATTGAGCCCCTTTGTGAAAGCCTGTGCGGCCCATTCTTCGGGAACAGGTGGGAGCTCCATTCGTTTCCTTTGGAATCGGTTGACAAATTCACGAAGCAACTCGTCGTCCCTTTGGGCTATACGGAAGATGTCCGCCTTGCGGGCCTGCACCTTTTTGGCACCAGCATGAGCTTTTACGAAGGCATCGGCGAGCATTTCGAAAGAAGTGATCGAATGCTTGGGCAGATGATCGTACCACGTCAATGCTCCCTTTGACAAAGTCTCCCCAAATTTTTTCAACAACACCGACTCAATTTCATCTTCCTCCATATCATTGCCTTTTATAGCACAAGTGTATGAGGTCACGTGCTCGTGCGGGTCCGTTGTGCCGTCATATTTCTGTATATCCGGCATTTTGAACCTCTTTGGGATCAGTTTCGGAGCTGCGCTCGGAGGAAAAGGCCTTTGGATGTACCTCTTCGAATTCGGCCCCTTCAGTAAAGGCAGAGCCCCCGGGATCTGGTCCACCCGAGAATTGTATGTTTTGACCCTCTTTTCGGTTGAGTCTACCCGTTTTGCCAAAGTTTCGAGCATCTTCAGAACCTCGATAGAAGAACCGGCTCCGGAGCCGTTGCTTTCAACCATTTGTGCCTCATCCCTTCGGGTTTCGACAACACCCTTTGTCTTCTCCGGCTCTGTTTCACCTTTTCCGCTTTGCAACCGGGCAATCGTGATTCCTTGCTCGGCGATTGCCGCTCTTTATTCCTGCAACATTTCAAGAATTAAACGTAAGTTAACATTGTCGTTTGGTGCATCCGGTTCTCTCCGGCCCTGTGTCCGGGACAAAGTAACATAATTGTGAGTATTTAGAGGATCAGTGGCCGGTAGGGCGGCATTCTCCTGGTCCACGGTGTTTTACCGGTTGAGGCCCTCCCTCGAATTGACGGGGTTCGGGTCAGCGGTATTTGGCAATCCTCGTGGCCTGCTGCCTTCATTTTCCGCCACAATCTCGGTGTTGTTGACGTGACCAGATTGTTCGATGCCAGCCATTTGGTCCGTTCTAGCAGAGACGAACAAGAGATGTTTTTGATTTTGATGAATATGAATATGATAGAAATCGAGACCAAATACCACTATTATCCAAGCCCCGCGGTGGGCGCCAAACTGTTTACCCTGGATTTGGATAATCAATTGAATTTGTGAGTGGGTATAGGAGATGTGTTCGGATCTCAATATATGTTATAGGGAAATGAAGTGTATGAACGTTTCGTAGCAAAGAAATTAATGATTAGTGATTGGTTGTGGGCGTGAGAGTTTGCCAATTGACATACAATATTTGATCGAAGAAATACAATGGAAATGGAAACGACTGTTGCGGACCAAATCTGGTATTTGAGAGAGATTGTATATATATTTTGCTATTACAAGTGTTCTTAAAATGAAGAATCCAACTCCCTTAAAGGAGAGGGATGAGCTCTATTTATAGTGTTGCCTCTATGGGCCTCATACAATAGAAATCATTAAAAATATAAGAGGAAGGACAACTCTGAGTGGGTTAGGTTGACCGTACTGTCTGACACACACATAGTTGGTGGTTGACCATGGCAGGACGCTACCGACGTGTGGCTCATGCGCAACGGCTCTACCGGACCAATAGCCACAAATATTCGGACTAACGGCCTCGACAGGCCCGGTGATGAAGAAACCGGACCAAACAGTGCCCCTGCTCAGCTCCGGTCCGAGCGTTCCTTCGGTTCAGAACGAAAGTCTTCACCTATGTTCTTGTCCCCCTCTTCCTTCGGCCCCTCGTCTCAACGGTTTAACTCGTATCCGGTTTTTACCCTATACAATAACCATAATTAACTGTTTAAATCAATTATGATTAATTTGCAAATTATCAATATGATTTGATTATACAGAAATTAAAGTTGACGGGCAAAATGACTATTTATTTTAATTAATCAATTTCCTTGAATTAAGTGGAGTAAAATATTTGCTAATTTGGACAATAAGATAATTGTCATAAATTGCTTTTAACTTTAGCAAATACCATAATTGTTGCAATAATATGTAAATCACTTTTCAAATGATTTATAATTTTTATAGCAATTATTTACCAAATAAGAATGGTAAAATATTATCTAAATAATTTTATAAAATCATTTTGACTTCTAATATATATATATATATATATATATATATATATATATATATATATATATATATATATTTCACTCTTTTTCATATCCAAGGACTCTGGGTCATAAAAATAAATTATGGGGGGTCAAAATATTAGGTGTCAACAACTTCAATTTAAATAAGCAAAAATGTTATTAATGTTATGGTCTATTCCAATTTTAACAACTTAATAATTATCATGAATCTAATTAACATTAACAATTAAGAATTTAGTATAATTAAAATATGAGCACAAAAACTAACAATATCATAATTCAATATCGAAAAAGTATTACATGTGAGTTCTAGTTATAGTTTAAATAGCTATGTAATTATAGTCATCGATAAATTAGTCGATTTAATCTTTGTTGCTAAATACTTTAATTATTGTTTGACAAGCATATTTTAGGATATCATTTATTTTCATGAAAATAGTTGATTGTTTCTATTTTATTTCATGTAACGTTTATATTTATAATTTTTTTTGTCTTTTTATAGGTAATTATTTAGCCATAATTGTTACTACTATATTTACAGTTATAGTACTTGTAAATAAGAAGTAAAAAAAGTAAAAACAAAATAAAAATTGAGATATAAAACAAGAAAAGGATGCCAATGGCCAAGCCAAAATATCCCCAAAACGTAAACTTTTTCTACCTTTGCCGCCTCCACACCTATCCCCTTCTTCCTAGGGGTGGGCATAAACACCAAAAATTGAAAACCCGGATCGAACCGAATTAATTCAGTTTTTCGGTGTTTCATTTCGATTTCATTTTTTTTTAATAACAACTTCGGTATTCGGTTCCAGATCACCGGTTCTTCGGTATTTCAGTTAAACATGATTTGTACAACCGAAATTGTTTTCATGTTTTGTTGCTGCTACTACTTGTTTATGGCAGCAACCATAAGCTACTGATTTTGTTTAGGTTTAAGGTTGTTGCTACTGCTTGTTTAAGTTTAAGGCTTCAAGCTACTGATTTTGTTTAAGGCTTGTTTAGATCTCTTATAAGTTCATGTGAAAATTGAATTATTAAATATATTGTTTATATATACTGCATAGTGTATATAGTGGAAGGGGCCAATTTTTCATCCAACAAGCCACCAAAATTACCGAGGCATTAGATTGAGTCATCTTAATTTAAATTCAATTGCTTTGTGAAGCCTTGCTTATGGCTAATCTAGTCCTAAAAGGAGCACATTATTTGGTGGTATATCTCCTCCTCTACAAGGGTATGGAAGGTCATTAGCATCAAAATTGAATATACCTGCTTAATATGGTCTAATCTTGACTTAAATAATTTTAGAAAAGATACAATGCGTTTTAAATTGGAAGTAAGAAGTAATTACTTCAAACTGCTTTTATCTTGGACTTTTAACTATTTTTAATAGCAGAAAACCGAACTAGATTTGATTTAGTTAGGTTTGAATTTTACTGGAGAGAACAAATCATTTGATTTGATATTATTTAATTTGTTCACAATACTTGTATATTGTTATTTTGTTCTTTGGTTACTATATTAAAAGGCAATTTACTTTACATATATTTCATTTTTGTAACGATTGACAATTATGAATGTGCAAATTGAATATAAATATGCCACTATAGAATTAAATAGACGATATTATTAATATTTTGTTAAATTTGGAACTAATATTAATTGAAAGGTTGAAAATTCTAAATGTGACATTTGCAAAAAAATTTTAAAATGTCACTATTGTTTTTGACATTCACGTAAATTTGTTTTATTGATATTGACCAAAATTTCAAATTTTAATGACATTTTATAAGAGTCACAACTAAATGTCGAAAAATTTTACCAAAATAAATCAAAATGTCAAAAATTTTAAGTGACATTTTATATAGGGAAAATAACACTGTATGACACTTTAAAGAAAATATTTACCCGGATTAGCCAATATTTTCTTATTTACCTGAGCTAGCCGGCTTTTATAGCTTTGTTGTTGCTCTGTCGCTTTGTCTATCGTTGCTGAAAGCAACTGTATGTAGTCAATTATTTCATGTGATATTCCTAAGTTTATAGCTTACGTGTATAAGATAAATATCAATGATTGTTACAAATTTAGAATATGTGCAGCTTCCACACTATTATACACTTTTATACGGTGTAGAAGTGTGTATAAACACCTATTATATATTTTGTATAAACTCCTCATATGTAAACACCTCTTGTATAAGTTCGTATACTATTGTATACTAGTATAAAAGTGTGTATAAACACCTCTTATACATTATTATACACTTTTATACAAGGTTGATACATTGTCTACTTCAGGTGTATAAAGTTTTATATTATTGCATAATGTTGTATATCGTGAAAAAGTAGCTATGCGGGGTGTAATTTAAAAATATAGCTACGCAAATGTAATTTTGTATGCTACATTGTACATTATTGAAATTTTCCCTTTTATATATGTGGTAAATAAATTTTTACCAACATCTACCTAAATGCAGGAAAATTTAAGTGACATTTTATATATATAGTACATAAATGTCGTTTATTTCTTACGGACATTTACCTAAATGTCAGGAAATTTTGGACACTAAAATTTACGACATTTGATGCAAATGTAAATTAAATGTCGGTAAATCAATTTGCAACTTAATATAGACATTTATATAATGTTGTCAGATCTCTACTTGACATTTATATAATGTTGTCAGATCTCTTCTTCTTATAGTACATCTTAAAAGTCCACTCTCTCCCTCTATGCTTCATAGGGTTCCTCCTTCTTCACAGCTCCCACATAAAGATCTCTCTATGCTTAGTAGTGTTCCTCCTTTTTCACAAATCCCACGTAATGATCGCTGGCATTGCACAAAATAGATGCTTCAAATTAGGAACTGCGTATGCTTTCAACCAATTGACAATCACTTGTCTCAATGTTAGTCCATCAATATTGTTTCCTGCACATGCATCAAATATTATCCACAACTTTTAGGGTGTAGGAGAGATTAGGAAAAGTGAGACATTGCCTTTTGTTGTGGATTCCTGCAGCACCAACAGGGATGACAATTGGGACAGGACGGGCTGTGCAGGGAAAATTCTTAATGGGGCAGACGGGAGCAGAGGAGTGATAAGTTGGTATTTTACCAATTTATCTCTTCTTTAATCTTAGATTTTTGCAATGTTTGATTGAGAAATAGTGCATTTAGTGTCGTTTACTTTCATTTTATAGGTTTTATGTGATTTAGAAGTAATTGGAAAAAAAGCAAGTGAAAAACAAGTCAAAAAGATGTCAAATTGAAGAAATGGAAAAAGTGGCTAAAAGTGCAAAAACTAGAAAGATTTGTAAATCTGAAAATTTGGGGCTTATTTTGTTATTTTTAGACTTGGAAAAATGGGGGGAACTATAAAAACAAGACTTGGAGAAATTACTATCATTTTTGGCCATATTTACAAGCTTGGAGAGATAGGGTTTTTGCATCCACACTTGGGGATTAAAGATTTGAAGATCTTGATAAGAAATTTCTTAATCCTTTATTCATTTCTTCAATTTCTTGCTTTGTATTGACTATTTAAGTGTGTAGTTTTTTATTTCAATGCTTGAAACTTGTTTATGAAAATATACATTGTTAAAGTTTGGATTGGAACTCTTATTATGCTTATATATTGAATGATTTTTATTACTAATGAAGTGAGTTAATGTTGTTTTAATTAATCTTGTTCTTTAATATTTCTTAAGGGATTAGCTAACCCTAAGACCCGCCCATTTACTTCGATTTGAGCTCAAGAGAGGAAGATTGAGATTGGGAAAGATTAATTAATAAGAATTTGGGGCTTTAAACCTCATCTAATAACTTGAGCTACAGATAGGAAAGTTACTTGAGATTATATTGATTGTTCACATTTTCTACATTCTAAGGCTTGAGAAAGCTTAGTAATGACATTTATCAATTTGATCGAGAGGCTTTTGATGAGATTTTAGAAATCATTATCTATTAACATAAACTCGCTCTTAGTTGTAAAATCGTGAAATATATTGGATCGTTACTTGAGCGTAATTTCCTTTGTATCCATACTTGTGGCAATTGATCATTTTACCCGCTTTCTAGTTAGTTTTATTTTTGTTAGTTGTTAAACCAAAAATCAAATATTGAAAAAGTGTTTGGCTTAGCTTAGTTGGTGATAATTCCTTACTTGTTTAAATCGCCTATTATCTTATTCCCTGTGGGATCTACCCCGACTCATAGTTGGGTAAATTATATTGCATACGACCGTGTACACTTTCTCTTTGAGGAGTGGATTTGGACGTTATCAATTTTGGCGCCGTTGTCGGGGAACAATTTGGCGTATTGGGTTAGTTTGGGATTTAAGCTTGCTTGCTTTGGTCCAAACTTATGAATATATGTTTGTGATTTTTCGTGTTTCTTTGTGTTAGTTTTTATTTTTGTTACTTGTGTTACTATGGCATCATGGAATGAAAATGGATTTGATGGTTGCAATCCCTATTTTGATGACCCATGTCCTTATTGTGGAGGACCACACTCATGGCAAAATTGTTTGAATTCTCCCGGGGGTGGATTGTGCGCACAATCTCAAACCTATGAGTGGGGTATTTGTGATAAGTGTGGTGGTCAAAATGGTTATTGGGCTAATTGTGTTTATTTGTCCTTCCCTTCCCCGAACCCCACTATGACGATTCTACTTTTGATTTTGATGATGATAGGGTTATGGAAGTGGAAGAAGTCTCAAATGCTCAAAATGAGAAGATAATGCTCATGTTGGAGACCATTCTTGACAAAGAAGAAAAGTCAAACTTAGCACTCGAGGACTTGAGGCAACCACTTAATGACTTGAGACAAGCAATTGATTGCAATGACAAAGCTGTTCACACCTTGGTGGATCAAATGAAATCATTGGTTGAGGCTCATAATGCTCACCAACTTGAGGGTGTTGAAAGTAGACAAGAAAGTGTCCAAAATATGAATTTCTCCATGAGTTGATTTTTACAAGCTTTGAATGACTCTCAACTTGAAGAAAGCCTTGACAAAGTCGAAATTGTGAGCCAAGATTGGCTTATGAATCAAGCTCAACAACTTGGAGTCTATGGGGATCACCGTGAAGGCATTTCATGGATGATGAAAGAATTTCTAAAAATTCACGTTGAGCAAAGTCAAGAAGTGGAGCTACTTGAAATTGCTATCCGAAAATTGGAGGCCGAATTGAATGCAAAAATTGAGGCATGTGATGCTCAATGTCAAAGGGCCATGAATATTAGTTTTGAGTTGGTTTTCAATGAAGAAGAGGTCAAGATTGATTTTCAAGAGCTAATGATGGATTGCCAACTAACCTATCAAAAAATAGTGATGATGCCGAATTTGAAGAAGACTCTAGTTCATTTTTTGGTGAGGATGTTAAAATTCATGCAAGTTTAGAATTTGAGCGCATTGGACCGCATTCTAATCATTTTTCAACATTATGCTTGGTGGGTGATATGTAAATTGAACCACCCGAGCCTATGGAGGATTTTGGTGATGACGAACAATGTGTTTTTATTTTATAGTTTGCTATGCCAAGAAGACAAAATGACATGTCTCACTTAAAGGCCAAAAAGTGCAAGATGCGACACCCGAGAGTTGGCCTCTTGGCTTTTCTACCACCGTGCCATGAGCATCATCGTAATCTTGATTTAAAGTTGGGGCGAAAATTCAAATCTTCCAAGTGAAGGGAAAAGTGATAAAATTAACTCATGTCGTGCCACGACTTTAAATGCGGCGCTTTATGGGAGGCAACCCATGTTTTCTTAAAGTTTAATTTGCAATTGCAGAGTTTGTGCAAAAGGTGCTGGAACTATGCCTAAATGTAAAATAGAGCCAAGCCTGTGTGCTAATACTTAAAGTCAGTTGTGTCACTTATGTGCATGGGAGAACTCAAGCGGCCCAGGTAAGCAGTCAAAGTTTTGAAACTAAACACAACCCCTCTCCCAGTTCATTTGGAACTCCCTGTCCCAACTTCCCTGCACCACTGCGCATACCATCTCGACTTTCAGGTAAAGTTCTCCTTTATTTTCTTTCTTCTCGTCAACCTCTCTCCTCGTCCTTGCTCTTTCTGCTCATCTGCTTCTCTATCTCTGACCCACACTCCCATTCCCCAAAGGGCAGACTTCCTCTCTTAGTAAGGCAAAAGTGTGTTTGATTTTAATTTCGAAATCTGAATTGCCTCATGAATTGGTATCTTCTGCTGTGTTAGTCTGTTGAGCTATAATTCCTAACATTTTGGAAGGGCTGACTACTCACCGTTGTTGCTGAAACCAAGCTTACAGTAGGACGCCTGCAACCTGTTCGATAAATTGTCCGACAGATGATTTCATTCGTCGGTGAAGTCTGAGTAACCGAGTGCTATCAGGAGTTGATTGTGAGCGAGTTTTGGATAGTCTCGTAGGTTGTGGACTGCTTGATCAGCTCGCTCGAGCTGAAACCCGCCACTTGATTTCTTTATGGGAATTTAGTGGTATTTTACTTGGATTTTGTTCATAGTTCGTGTTGATTTTGGTGGGTTACTGTGTCATTTATTTGATTGTGAGGATATTTTAATTTTAAGCGTATCATGGTATATTTGCAATGATACAATGTTCTTACCTATCCGCTAGAGAGACAACGAGTTAATATAAATGGGGGTGTACTTTAATTAGGAATCGTTTGTTTGCGGAGGTCATTGAATCTTAGCCTACAGTGAATTTTAAAGACGTTGGTGAGTGAAGTTTGTGGAATTTGTGAGAAACTTTAGTTAAGAGCTTGGTCGAAAAAAATGTGTTTTAGGCATGTGTTGTCAAATTCATTTGTCACAAAATGAGTATTAGAAAGTATATGCACTGGTTCTTCATTTCGTTATGTGCTCAACCAGCAATTTTTGAATTATAAATTGGTGAATATATTGAAGGTATTGGTTAGTGTCATGATCTTGATTTTACATTATAATTTCATTGTACTATCACACAAGATGACTTTCAGTTCACCCTCATGCTCGAGCCTAGTGGCACAATCTTTTCAGGGAGACCATCTACTTTATTTAATTATATAGTTACATTAAGGACAATGCAACATTTTTAGTTGGGGTCAGACTTCATTTTGATGAATATCTTTGTGACGGGGTGTGATATGTCATGGCGGATGATAATTTGGTAGATTGACTTTACTTTTTTTTTTTTTTTTTTTTCCTATTACATATTTATATTAGTATGATTTTTTTTTTTTTTAAATTACTAGTTTCTTTAGTTTTTGTTAGGAGTAAAAGTGGTGTGAGATGTGATTTTTACCCCTTGATCAATTTGTGACTTGCTTGGTACTAACACACTTAAACCTTGGCAAATGAATTGTTGTTTTTGGAAAAGAAAAAATGATTGAAGTAAGGTTCTTGTTGCTCACTTTTAGATTCAATGTTTGACTTTTTTGTTCACTAAATAGTCTCTTTAGACTAGAAGTAACTTTCTTAGTTCATTTGTTTCAATAGGGTCTTGGATATATATTCTACTTGGATTTTCATGTGCCATGTGTGGTGAGTTTTACTTGTGAGTTCTTTTGCATATCTTGTGGTCTAGAACTTGCTCGGAGTGTGTTTCAAGGCGAAATTCTAGGTTACATTTGGTTTGAAAAATGATGTTAGGCCTTCCTTGGATCGTTTTGTGCTTTAAATTGCCTAGCCTTTGCATGTTTTCCCTAGTCAACCTCCTTTGAGCCTTGAACTTTTTTTTTTTGGACATCGATGTAACAAGCTTACCCTCTTGTTCTTAATTATCCTATCTTTTGGCATCCTACCTCCCTAAGTATTTTGAAATTGCAAAATAGGCTAAAAGCCTAAGTTTGGGAGTGATGGTTGGAAAAATTTGTGATGTGGGAGTTGCTTTAAAGGTGAAAAGGTTATAAAAAAAAAAAAAAAAAAAACCTTCCTTGTTGGTTTGAAAATGAATAAAAAAAATAAAAAATAAAAGGAAGGAAGAATAAAGAGATGTGAATAAAGGAAAGACTAGTTGGTGAATTGAAAAATGAAGAAAAAAGTGGAAAAGTTTGAAAGGAATTGTGCTTTTATGATTGCAAATTGTAGTGCTAGGGAGGTTTTGAGTCACTCTTACCCAAATTGCGCACCTTAACCAAAAGTCTACATTAGAACCCTTTAAGTCCTAATTGATTTTGAACCAAGTGTGTCTACATTAGTGGAGAAATACATGAAGGGCAAACTTATGGTACTACTTGTGCATTTGAACATCTTTGTGAGCGAAAAGAGTTAATTCTTTCCATTAGATATCCCATTTATATATTGAATTGTATTTTGTGAGTTCGGGACTGTCTCTTGATTGTGAGGGCACATGGAAATTTGAGTTGTGAATGTGTTTCATTTTTCAATTGGGATGAAGGAACAAAAAAAAAAAAGGAACTTTTGTGATAATGAGACAAATTTTGAAGTTTTAGTGTCCTGACTTGATTACTACTTTGATTAGTTTGGTGTTTGAGAATTTGGTGGATTCATATGTTTTGGATTAATTATTGGTACCAATCAAAGTCATATATTTGTGCTTAAAGTAGACTGTTTTTTTTTTTTTTTTTTTTTTTGACTTGGTATGTTGGCGCACTATTGAGCTTAAATGTGAATTGATGATCATGACAAACAGATGCTTCACCTTGTTACTCTTGACTATTCTTTTGGGTAATGCATAAATTGATCTTGTCTTAAAAGTTATTGACTCATTTTGAACAATGCATGTGCCATGAGTGGTGACGTCTTGTACTAAACTTGTGTGATTGCTTGTGTCAACTAGAACTTGCCCGGTTTGTCTATCTAAGCTAATCTTGAATGATCGGTTGAAGAAAGGATCTTAGGCAATCTTTGAATTTCCTTATGAAACACCTTGCACATATATGTATCACTAGTTACCCCTTTTGAGCCTTTAAGTCTCTTTCTTGTTGCCATGTTACAAGTCATACCACTTCTTACTTGTATCTCTTTTGAACCCATCCTTCCTTGAACTCTAAATCACAACATAGGCTTTTAACCTAAGTTGGGTGTGAGAGGCCATGTGAGTAAGGTTGATGGAAATGAAAGCTGAATTGATGGTTGATAGAAATTGAGAGGTTTCCCTTACACGAAAAATGAAAGAAACAGAAAAAAAAAAGTTTTTTTCAAGAGAAATCATTCAAATAAGTGCAAAAATGGGCTGACAATAAAGAAGGCAATATAAAGATGTGACTAAGGAGAAAAAGGTGGGAAAGAGAAAGAAATCACGATGAATCAAAGAAAAGGTCTCAATCACGTCAAATGTAGTGCTCAAGGAAGGAAAAGTCACTTTTGTATCCAAATATGTATCATACCCAACCCAAAGCCGTCATTACAACCCAGAAAATCCTTTGTGATCTACAATTGATTGTTTTTGACCTCATAGGGAAAGAAAGTAAGGGCAAGCATATGGTTTGATACTTGTGACACGTGAGATTCTTTTTCAGTGCGAGTGTTTTCCTTTTGTCCCTCTATATTAATTGATATTTGTGAGAAAGAGACTTTCTTTCTAGTGAGGGCACATGTGTTGTAATATTAGATAAGCAATGAGACCATTCAAGCGAGTCAATGGATGTAACGACCCGTTAGGTCGTTATTGCATTTTCGACCCTTTTGATCCTTTTTCGAGCTTGTTTACCTCACTTTTGACTCGAGGAGATCGTTGACACGCTTTTCGAGGTGTCTAGACTTGATTCGAGAGACTTTTTTGTGAATTTTGGCTTAAAGCGAAAAAGAGTTGACTCAAAATTGACTTTTGGATAAACAGACCCTTTTCGAAAATCTGTCGATTCCGAGAGGTCCGAACCACTCGGATGCATTTTGGGACTTGGGTTGAAAAGTTAGAAATGAGGTATCAAGGGTTGACTCGGTCAACGAGACCTCCGTTGGAAATTCCGAGGCCACGAGTGCGTTCGTAGCGTATTTTTTATGCGGGTCTATGTATGTGGTTTGTGAGCAGATGGCCTCGGGAGCGGTTCGGGATTTCGGTTGAGATTTAGAAAATTATTTAGGTTCTGGTACCTGGTGTTCACCAATGCGGCACCAGTGCCGTCCCAGCGGCACCGCTATTGCGGTGGGATGGCCGCTGGGGCGGCCAAGTGTGAATTGGCCCAGACTGTCCCATCGGTCTGTGAGGGCGCTGGAGCGGTGACGCTGTGGCGGCTCCAATGCTGCCGTGGCGGTATCGGGCCTGTTATTTCATTAAGTGTGTATTAAAAAGCCCTAGTCTATTCATTTATCACCATTACGAAAATAGAGCTCTTGGGGTCTGTTCTTGGAGAATTATTGTGAAGATTCTTGGTGGTAAGCTCTCATAACCCTCTTACTATTTCATTGTTCCTAATCATCCTAAGATCCCTCTTTCCTTGTTAGCCCTTAGTAATGGAAGATTAAAAGTAGGTTTTGATAGATTTTATATCTAAGCTTATTAATGATGAAATTGATGGGGTTTATGCTAGATTATGATGTATCTAAGGTTGTTAATCATATATCTTCCATTATTAGTGTTGAATTTTTGAATCAAAGAGTTAGGGTTTATACCCAAAATTGGGGGTTTTGCTTGAATTTCGAAATTAGGTGAATCCATGAGTTAATTTAGCAATTAGTTGTTGGGTTATGATCACCTAATGCTTAATTTGATATTTTACCCATGAGTTTCCCGTTTTGCCCTTGTGGTCCTTGTTTTCCCAAATTCTAGGGTTGGTTTTGACCTAAATTGAATGATAGCAATATTAGTATCGTTCTTCATGATTTTTAATCTAGAATTCGAATATGCCTAGACTTCTTTGATCCTGAGGCTCAGCGGAAGGGCAAGGCTATAGAGTAATTATTGGTGTTTGTTGTTCGGCCATCCAGGTAGGTTATGGCTCACCCTTGGTGAGACTTCGTATAACGAAGCATATATTTAGATTATATTGTCGGAGAAAGCATGTAAACCTTCGGGTATGGAGTTGGGTTGGATATTGTCTTAGGTAGGGCCCTATTGAGTGATTAGGGCTAGCCACTCCGTTGTGTTGTGACTTGATTGTTCTATTGTATTGGCTTGATGCCACATGTTGTTAGTAGATACTGAAATCTATTGTTCCATCTTGATTGTGATATTGTAGTATCTTACGGGTTGATGTTGATACGAGGATAGAACTCTATGACTTTTGTAGTCTTTCATGATATTGTTGGTGTACCTAGGGTGGTACTTGTGACACTGATATATTGTTGGCATACCCATGTTGGTACTTGTGACATTGATATGTTGTTGGCGTACCCATTTTTGGTACTTGTGATATTAAGCTGATTCTTGACGTTGACATATGCATTGCATTCATTCTCATTCGTCATGATATACTGTTGATACACTGTTGGTAATTGATGAAACACTGTGATGAGCTGGGCTCGATTCTTGAATGAGAGTGATGTGAGAGTCCGATATCCGATGGTAGTACCAGAATCGTGGACAGAGAGAGTTCATGGACTCCGCGGGTTCCCCAGGGTGGTGCTGGTGAGAACCCCCCATTGGCAAAGATTCGGGGTCTCGTCAGTCTGTTGAGCAAAGATCCGGGATGAGTGGCACTTAGACTTCGCGAGTCACCTTGGGTTGTGCTACCGAGATGTCGACATTTCCATCCGGATTACATGTGTACACATCATTGCATGACATTGTATTTCATTGATACATTATGGCATTGCACTGCATTGCATTGCATTATGGCTTATATTGAGATGATTTGGTGTTTTACTTATGATGTTGGTTTCGGATTGGACATATTGAGACTTGACACAATTGGGTGTAAATGCTCTACTTAGGTAATGACGTATGCTTGGTTCTGACTACGTTTGTCTTATACTTGTTGATTTATCTGCTTATCTTGCTTTATTGTCTGAATTATATTAGCTATACTTAGTCGGCCTATGATACCTACCAGTACTGTGGTTTTGTACTGATCTGCACTTGCTGCATTCTTTTATGAATGCAGAGTACCAGGTTGGGTCTTCCTCCGTCTCCTGTGGCTGATTGTCATCTTCAGCATTAGCATCGAGTTTCCTGGGTGAGCACGCGACGTTCGCTGCCTTGAAGATTCTTCCTATTATTATGTCTTACTTTTCTACTCTAAGACATAGCAGATTGATGTATTATTATACTATTCCAGACTTGTATTTATTTCTTTAGATGCTCTTGTATGACTTAGACCGGACCCTGGGGGTATTTTCCTTATTCAGCACATTTTCTATTATATATTATTGTGAGACTTACGTAATTATTCTTTTCTGCTGCTTGATTTATCATTCATGTCTTTCATTATCGTTGGATTAAGGGTTCGCTTACCGAGGTGAGAAAGGTAAGTGCCCACACGACTTAGTCAAAATGGATCGTGACAAGTTGGTATTAGAGCCCTAGGTTACCCGATCTATAATACAAGAGCGTGTTTAGTAAAATCTTGTGGATCGGTATGATGAGCTTCGTACTTATCTGCGAGAGGCTATAAGACATTTAAGAAACTTCGAATTCTTTAATTCTCTCGTGCGACTTTATTCAAATTGGTATCTGAACTCTCTTATCTTAATCACCCACGGAGGGTGGACACTCGTTCTTAAATTCTTATGCGAATGGTTGATCTTTGACGTGTGGTGGCTTGGTGCGAGATGTGTTATTCTGATTCGGGAAGGTGATCAAGTTCAGTCTCTAGTTATGGCCTGAGGTTTCGATTGTGTGGAGTCACGATTAGACTCCGTTGCTGTGTGGAGTCACGATTAAACTCGTTTATTGTGAGAGTTCGTGAGGATTGGGAAGATAGTTCAGAGGGTTACAGGGTCTACATGTTTCAGCATTGGGTTGCTCGGGAGTGACAAGGTGCAATTATGGCTTAACAATAGTGGGTTGCTCGATGATATGATCGGTTTGACTTCAGCTTCGTCAGGGCTTTATGATGGCGTGCGCGACGCTAGTGAACCAATGGCGGTCAACGATGCAGCAATGGTAGAGTATTAGACTTCGATATGTAAGAAGAAGTGTAAGTTCAGTGATGACCAAAGAATGTAGGCAAACGTCTTGTGATCGCGGGCAATCAAGAAAGGAAGTTGACAATAAGGACATGAGGCAAGCTTTTGTGCAAGTGTGTAGTGAAGTAAGACTTCTTAGAATATCTTGCATATGAGTACTTTTCGTGATATTGGGATAGGAAAAATTGGTATCTGACACGGTTGTCAGAATAAGGTTGCGACGGGTGCTAAGGGTCATTCTTGATATAAGCTCGTTAATGTTAAAGGACTACTCCTTTAGTAAGCGAAAGCTATGGTCTCAACGTTGGTCGATAAATTTGACTGGGTTGTAGGCTTCTGAGAAGCTAGTGATCGACTGATAGAAATGACTTCAATTATGAGCGTATGCGATGAGTTAATGACTTGGGAAGTTACTGGTTGCCACACTTCGACTTGAGGAGAAGTATTGATATTGTTTATGGTTCATTCGACTCAGAGGGATGATTGGTTTAGAGGATCGAGTGGATTTGAGTGTTGTTGGTTGATAGTGATTGTCACGACCCAAACCGATGGGCCATGACTAGTGCCCGAGCTGGGCACCCGTATACGACTCGCTAGCTATAATCAGACTGAAACTGAAAACAATATGGCACTCTGTAAAAGCATGTTGTGAACTCATCATATCATACATCAGAAAGAACCTGTCTCCTGAGAAGTCACAGTTAACCAAAACATAACAAATATGCAAGCCGACAAGGCTGCCGCTATACACGGGGACGTCCAAGACGAACTACATCGATATAGCTGACCAAACTGTATATACACAACCCACATATATCTACAGACCTCTAAGAGTGTAACAAAGTCTACGTCAAAAGGGTCTGTACCAAAATAACTCAAGCTCCGGAACAATGGAGCTCTCCAAGCAGCTGGGCAGAAGTCCTAAGCTGGGGCATCACCAAACTGAGTGTCTGTACCTGCGGGCATGAAACGCAGTCCTCGAAGAAAGGGGGTCAGTACGGAAAATATACTGAGTATGTAAGGCATGAAGTACAATAATAAAGATCATGTCTGAGTAGAAGATGACAAAAGACGAGTAAAATAATCAAAGATACCAATGCATCTGTGCCTTATAAGATGAGTCATGCATACATATACAATATGCCGTACCCGGCCCTCTAGTGAGGGACTCGGTGAAATAATCATATATATACCGTATCCGGCCCTCTAGTGAGGGACTCGGTGAAATATAATACGTACCCGGTCCTCTAGTGAGGGACTCGGTGAAATATAATACGTACCCGGCCCTCTAGTGAGGGACTCGGTGAACAATGCAATGAAACTGTGCACGATTACGTACCCGGCCCGGGACTCGATGAATGATATATTAACGGTATGCACGAGTAGAATATCATGAGCAACCATATGCAAACTAAATCATCATCTGAGACTCAACAGAATAATCAGAATGAACCAACACTTGAGAATCAATGACAACTATCATGTCAAGTACCACTGAGAATTAGAGTTCATTGGAGTCATGTATGTTCGTCGTTCGCTCACTTTATGTAGTTCATGCAATAAAGAAGGAAGGGATAGCTTTACATACACTTTGAAGCCTTTAGAAGTAGAGTCATCATCAATGAGTAAAATTGAGAAAATCTAGAAGTAGCTCCACATTCTCATATTCGCTTTGAAATCATAAACTTGAGTTCTTAAAACACGAAATCATCATTATCGTTGTCACCATCATAAAATCATTCTTATCCTCCACATCATGAGAAGCTTTAAGAACCATGGACTTTTAGTTTTTGAAAACAAGAAGGTTACGGAAACATTTATGAAATCATACCATAGGAATCATGCCTTTGAAAGAAAGGGGACGAGCCTTAACATACCTGTTCGACCTCTTATTAGCTACGCTTATTCGTCCGAGCTTGCAAGTCTACATTTAAGAGGAGTTATACTAACGTTAGACTCTTTATTGTACACTTGTTCCAAGTTTCAAATCAAACTATTCTATATTCTGTCGAAAATCGGGCAGCATCTCCCCTGTTTATATGCCTAGCCCAAAATTTCAATTCAGCAACCAATCAACAACAACAACAATACCAACATTAACCACACTATTATCTATACCAATATATTCCATAAACATCCCACACGATGTTTTTCAACATACAACAACAATATACACTTCCTTTCATCCCAATCAAGGAGTATGATCTCATCAACACACTAACAACATTAGGTACCATCCCTATACATATAAATCAGCCAAGCCACACGGCCACAATATGTTCAAAACGGCCCATGAACACAACAACTACAACACAACACTTTATGACCTTTCCTCCATAACTATTTTCACTTTTTAGGCTTGCTAAACCTTCAAATAAACTCAACATAAGAGATGGGATGAAGAACATACCTTATACTTGAAGAAACGTAGCCACAACAACTTTCTCTAGTGCCAAATTTAAGTAGAAGTAAGAACAATCACCTTTCGTGGGCTAATTTGTTGTAATCTTTTTAAATTTTTGATTTATCGGACTATAATGTTTGGGGGAGGTGTGGAGAAATTTCTAGGACTCTTTAGAATGTTGTTTGCTGAAAAAAACGGGGTTGATGGGGGTATTTATACCCCTCCTAGGTCGGTTTCACCGACTTCCTCAAGTGGGGCCCGCGGAGCCTTTTGGCAGCTTAGAGTCTTGATCTTAAAAGGGCCATAACTTTTGATTCCGATATTGTGTGAGGGTCCACGACCTATGGTTGGAAATTTAATTCAATTATCTACAACTTTCATTCTTGAAATTTTTTCAAATTCCAAACTTATAATAGCGTTTTGGCCCCTCCAAGTCAGGTCATCCGAAAACGTATCTCTAAATCATCCTTTTGGAGGGCTTATGCCCATATTTGGCTTAAGGGTCCTTCTTAAGGATTGCTCAACTTTCCATGTACTACTTATATCACTTTTCATATGTCCTTTACAAAATCCCGACATGTGGGCCCCACCTTAACTTATGGTTACGAGGGCTATCATCGAGTAACGTGTTAACTGACTTACTCCATACAATCTCCAAATGTCATATATATATATATATATATATATATATATATATATATATATATATATATATATATATATTCTTGTACTCAGATGATATAATCTTCATCCTTAATCTTTGTATAACTCTGCTCTCCCTTGAGCTCATACTAAGCCGTCCACAGGCTTGATAACGCGAAATCTTCCAGGGTGTAACAGTGATGGAGTGATTTGAGATGGAATAAGAGAACTGAAGGGTTACAATGAGGCATCTTGCTACCGGGTTCAGGAGATTGAGGTTCGTAAGACTTGAGGTGAGGTAACATGAGTACGTGAGTTGTGTTGGACTGCGAAGGCACTATATCATGATGTACAGTAAAAGAGTGACCGATGAGGTTGATCGGGATCTGCGAGGTTAAGGGCATCAAGAAAATCGTGGAAACAAGAGTTATGATGTGAGAGCTTGGTTGCGATTGTACAATGTATAGTGGGCTTGAGAGTTTATAGATGAGTTGGAATGTTCAGTTATGTCATAGGCTAATAGAGGTCAGTGGTGGACTAAGGTTGGGAACCTTGTATTCATTGTGTAAATTGTCTAGATTCCGCTACTAGTGGTGTTATTACTCGGCCTATGTGGTATTAGAAGAGGGATTGGCATGCGAGTGATTAGAAGTATTCAGATTCGACAATTGAGGTAAGAGGTGATTCTTCAACGACTAGTAACGTTAAGGATTTGAGTAAGGGATTGGTGAACATGGGTACTTCAAATGGTAGGTTGATGATGGGTTAACTGAGTTGAGTTCGAGATAACATTTCAAAAATTGAGTAAGGCATTTCGGGCTAGGACAATTCAGTGAGATACATGAGGATGTTAGTGAGATTGTTTGTGTGATACGCGGGATTTAGGGAGTGTTCAGTTTAGAATGGTAAGCTTTAAGGAAACTATAATGGATAGAGTTTGTGGCCTACTATTATCTCCAGGTGTGATTCATTTAGTGTACGAGACTTATGATTATATGGTGTTTGATGGAGTGGATTCGAGGATTGACTACGGTATTGATGATCGTGAATTGATTAGAATTGGGAAGTTGACGAGTCGAGAAAATGTATAGTTGATTATGAATCAGTAAGAAAAGGGTACATCTTGGGGATTTCTTGGGTCAGTAGGGATTGTGGTGTCGTTTCTTGCATATTCCAGTTAAGATGTGATGGTTGCGTGAGCTTAAGAAGGAAATCTACAGGAATGGACTATGTGATATGACAAAGTTTTGTGGGGTTCGTGATCAACAACTAGTGAGAAGCAAATTTCAGTGAACCGACATGTTAAGGTTTATAAGAAGTGTCTAGGTAGTACACCGTCGTATAAGTTTCGTAACGTTCTACAGTGGATGAGTTAGCATGCCTTAAGAGAGAAGATTGTGGAATCCCTATCATGTGAGGACTAGAGTTATATTTTCAAGCTGAGACCCTACTCGTGGTGATATTTTATATTGCAAGTAATATTGACTGGACAGTTTGGGTAAGCGCTTTGGTTATTAAAGACTTGAGGGTGATTGCGTGAGATTTAGAGCGGTAGTGTAAGACTGGATACTTTCAGAGAATTTACGAGCATATCGAGGTGATACAATGAGAGGTTCGATGTTATATAATTATTATATGAGGCTTTAGGTTTCACGTCGAAAGGTTC
Organism: Lycium barbarum; assembly: GCF_019175385.1. Classification (NCBI taxonomy): domain Eukaryota; kingdom Viridiplantae; phylum Streptophyta; class Magnoliopsida; order Solanales; family Solanaceae; genus Lycium; species Lycium barbarum. The sequence continues at coordinate 125,299,681 of NC_083337.1, read as the reverse complement.
AAGGTTGTATTGGAATTGCGTATCGGGTAAAGGTTGAGAAATATGAAGATGGAAATCGTAAGGTATAACTCTTCGGTACTAAGTTGATAACTTGGATATGATTCGACTTGTGGAGTCGAAAGCGATACACAGGATTTGTTATGCGGGGTATGACAGTGATTGGTTTCGAAATTCCGAGTCGGTTCTAATGACTATTGGTAATATTCGAGAGTTGTGCATTCGTTTAGGGTCAACTCGGTTCGAGACAAGCGTAATGGTCTATGGTTATATTTCCAGGAATATATTTAAAGATTCAATGCGTTTCGGCTCAGATTCGGGGTATGACAGGTTTACTGAGCCTTGTACAGATTTGAGGAGGAACTGTTGTGCAAGAGGTCTTATAGTGATCAGTTGTTTGCTCAACGAGATAATCAGTGTTATGGTTCCTGCATTGTGATTTGAAGGTTTAAGAAGTTTCGGAACTGGCTAAGTTGGCTGCCAGTAAGACTAATTTTTGATGGAATTGCGTAGAGATCGCAGATGGATCAAGGATTCTTTCTGACAAGAGTAAGTTATGGATTCAGAATTTTGGTATATGTGTTCTTATGTTTCTAAGGAATCGCGGTACGAGAAACGACTCTAGTAAGTGCGAAGGAAAGGTTAGCGAAATCAGAGTATTTCATCGGTTCAGAATGGGTTATGGTTGTGACCATGTTTTAAAGGGTTGCATTGGTTTTGGAAGTGTTTGTGGGGCCTAATGGTCGCGTTCAGGGTTGCGGTTTTACTCAATCGGAGAATTAGAGTAAAGCAATTAGTTTATTTGAGGATCTGTTGTGAAGGAAATTTGAATCTGGAGATATGAGAATTGGAGCTTGAACTAAGTTTAGGGAGTTGTGACTAATAAATGAGCCGAGGTGTAGTGTCCTGTTTGAGATTGTTCGTTGTGTTGATCCTGTGTTTTATGAGTTAGTTTTCACCAGATCTGTCGAATGTTCATCTGATTTTCCATGTTTCTGTGTTAGAGAAGTACTGTTCTGGTGGTTTCTGTATCACCCGTTAGGATTCAGTTTTGCTCGGTGAGAATCTTTCCTGTAAGGAGAAGTCCGACATGCGTGGCCGATATCTTCAGTAATTGCCGATTCGGGCATTTTTCATCCTCTCTTCCTTGTTGCTCTAGGACGAGCGATTGTTTAATTGGTATCTGATATAACGACCCGTTTGGTCGTTATTGCATTTCCTACCCTTTTGACCCTTTTTCAATCTTGGTTAGCTCACTTTTGACCTGAGGGGACCGCTGACACACTTCCCGAGGTGTCTAGACTTGATTCAGGCGTCCTTTTGTGAATTTTGGGCTTAAAGCGAAAAATAGTTGACTCAAAGTTAACTTTTAGGTAAACGAACCTTTTTCGAAAATTCGGCAATTCCGAGAGGTCTGGATGGTCGTTTAAAACTTGCGTGTTTATCTGATACGGTTCCCAATGCACTCGAATGCATTTTGGGACTTGGGTTGGAAAGTTGGTAATGAGGTATTAGGGGTTAACTCGGTCAACGAGACCTCCGTTGGAAATTCCGAGGCCAGGAGTGCTTTCGTAGCGTGTTTTTATGCGGGTCTGTGTACGTGGTTTGTGAGCAGATAACCTTGGGAGTGGTTCGGGATTTCGGTTAAGACTTAGAAAATTATTTGGGTTCTGGTACCTGATGTCCGCCAATGCGGCACCAGTGCCGTCCCAGCGGCACCGCTATTGCAGTGGGATGGCCGCTGGGGCTGCCAAGTGCGAAATGGCCCAGACCGTCCCAGCTGTCTGTGAGGGCGCTGGGGCGGTAACGCTGTGGCTGCTCCAATGCCGTCGTGGCGGTATCGGGCCTATTATTTCATTAAGTGTGTATTAAAAAGCCCTAGTCTATTCATTTATCACCATTACGAAAATAGAGCTCTTGGGGTCTGTTCTTGGAGAATTATTGTGAATATTCTTGGTGGTAAACTCTCCTAACACTCTTACTATTTCATTGTTCCTAATCATCTTAGGATCCCTCTTTCCTTGATAGCCCTTAGTAATGGAAGATTAAAAGTGGGTTTTGATAGATTTTATATCTAGGCTTATTAATGATGAAATTGATGGGGTTTATGCTAGATTATGATGTATCTAAGGTTGTTAATCATATATCTTCCATTATTAGTGTTGAATTGTTGAATCAAAGAGTTAGGGTTTATACCCAAAAGTGGGGGTTTTGCTTGAATTTCGAAATTAGGTGAATCCATGAGTTAATTTAGCAATTAGTTGTTGGGTTATGATTACCTAATGCTTAATTTGATATTTTATTCCTGAGATTCTCGTTTTGCCATTGTGGTCCCCGTTTTCTCAAGTTCTAGGGTTGGTTTTGACCTAAATTGAATGATAGCAATATTAGTATCGTTCTTCATAATTTCTAATCTAGAATTCGAATATGCCTAGACTTCTTTGATCATGAGGCTCAGCGGAAGGGCAAGGCTATAGAGTGATTGTTGGTGTTTGTTGTTCGGCCATCCAGGTAGGTTATGGTTTTCCCTTGGTGATACTTCGTATAGCGAAGCATATATTTAGATTATATTATCGGAGAAAACATGTAAGCTGTTACACCTCGTAGTTTTGTACGTTGAGATTCATAAGTGTTGATTGTCTTAAGTATGAACACTGGAGTTACCTTCAAGAATATATGACATTATATGCGCCAATCTTATGGTTATGAGGGTTTAAGTTCATATAATAAGCTATGGAAGGATTGAAGGCAAGTGAATCAAGGAAATTAAATTTGTTGGAATTTTGAAGAAAATATGAGGGGCAATTTTGGCCCAACTTGGAGGAAGAATATTTTTTAGTATATGAGGAGTTTTGAAGCAAAGCAAAAGCCTAAATTGAATTTCACGAAATCGAGTTTCCAACGCAATAAACCACTCGTCGATAAGACGTCGGAGTAGAGAATTATGGACGTTACAAGTTAGGCGGGCAGAGAAGGGGACTGCACTGCGCAGATGCACAGTGTCGCACGCTGCTACAGTGCTATAGTGCCACCGACTTCAACCCACTATATAAGGGTTAAAACCCACAATTTTCTTCATAATAATTCCCAAAAACACTCAGCAACATATGAGAGCATATATACAACATAAAAGTGAGGATTTTAAGTAATTTCAAGTGACGGAGTATTAATCAAGGTCCGGGTAACGTGTAGTCGCGATTATAGTTTTGTCTTGTGTTGGAATTCGCCTGGATTCAAAGTAAATATTGAATATATGGCTGCTCGAGAAAGAATAAGGTATGAATCTCTCCTTATTAATATTAATTTCAGTTTAATTACGGAGATAAAGTTGTTAAATAGTCGTATAACAAGTTGGTTAGTTGAGAAACTTGGAAAACATCGTGTGAGATTTTTTATGGAGCTTATTGGTGTTGATAATGTTGTTGTGATGTTGGCATTGTTGTTGTTGTTGTTGTTGGTTATTGGATTGTGATTTCGGGCTAGGCATATAAACAGAGGAGATGCTGCCCGAATTTCAGCAGATTCTAAATGGATTTAAATTGAAGGCTTAAGATAAGCACGTGGCAATGAGCCTAACAATAGTATGAATGGTTTACATGTCGATTTGCGAGCTTGGAAGGATAAACGTTGAGTAGTTAAGGAGGATAAACATTGGGTAGTTAAGGAGACCAAAAGGTATGTTATGGCTAGTCCTTTTTTTTCAAAAGGCATGATTCCTATATTATGATTCCATATATGTTTCCATAACCTTTTTACTTCCAAATGTTAGAAGTTCATGATTCTTAAAAGCTTCTTATGATACGAAAGATGAGATGCTTTCTATGATGAACATGATGATGATGATGATTCTAATTCTAGAAATTCCAAAGCTTACGATTTTAATGCTATTATGAGATTATTGATTTATTTCATGATTTTCTCGATTTTATGCATTGTTGTTGATCTCACCTTATAATAATTGTTCCTTCAAGGTGAGATAGAGCGATAATAATTGTTCCATAATATAAATCGGAGGTTACCGACCTTAAGTCATTCCGATGTATTTATAGCTTTTATTTGGCTCTCATGCATGCTTTATATATATATATATATATATATATATATATATATATATATATATATATATGTATGTATTTTTTCACACCGAGCCGCGCTATAGTTGGCCGGGTACGACACCTATTGTGCAACCACTGATTAGTTGGTATTACACACTGAGTCCCGAAGGGGCCGGGTACGTTACACACCGAGTCCCGAAAGGGCCGGGTACGTTACACATCGTGTCGATTTCTATATATATATATATATATATATATGTATGTATATATGTATGTATGAAAAAGTTTTTTTAAAGGCTAAGCATGCATGACATCCGCCTTATGAGGCATTCAGATGTACATGTTATCTCTCTTATTTCATGTTACTTTTTATATCTATATTATGTTGTTAGTCATGCCTTACATACTCAGTACATTACTCGTACTGACGTCCCTTCTTATGAACGCTGCGCTCATGCCCGCAGGTAGGTAGGGAGACGGATCAGACCCGTAGGTGTTCTATCAGCGGATTCTCAGGAGCACTCCACTTACTTCGGAGCTGCAGTCGATTTGGTATTGGTCCTTATGATCATTTGTATTCTATGTAGAGGCTCGTAGACGTGTGTGTACATTTAGACATTTTATAGCTCCACCGGGTTATATTATTGTATAATATATTGGTAGCCTTGTCAGTTGGTGATAACGAGCATAATTGTTGATGAATATATAGAGATGCACCATTATGTTATGGTATGTGTCCTTATAGGTTATGACAACCATGAGCTACCTTTAGGGTCCACCTAGAAATGATTATGAGATGTATGCTTAGAGGTACTCGGTAGGTTAGTTCCAGGTGCCCGTCATGGCCCTCTGGTTGGGTCGTGACATAAACCTTCGGGTATGAAGTTGGGTTGGATATTGTCTTAGGTGGGGACCTATTTCGTGATTAGGGCTAGCCACTCCGTTGTGTTGTGACTTGATTGTTCTATTATGTTGGCTTGATGCCACGTGTTATTAGTAGATATTGGAATATGTTGTTCCATCTTGATTGTGATATTGTAGTATCTTACGGGTTGATGTCGATATGAGGATAGAACTCTATATGACTTGTGTAGTCTTTCATGATATTGTTGGTGTACCCAGGGTGGTACTTGTGACACTGATATATTGTTAGCGTACCCATGTTGGTATTTGTGCCATTGATATGTTATTGGCGTACCCATTGTTGGTACTTGTGATATTGACGCTGATTCTTATGTGTATCGACCCATCCGGTCGTTATTTAATACTTCGCGAATCCATGCCCAATCTAGGTCTATATTCGTAAATAATAAGCCCCATGGGGTGTTTTAAGGATTAATAGTGGGAAAAATCAGTTTCGAGAAAAGTTAAAAATTGTGGGTCCGGGACAGAATTGGACCGCTATAGCGGCTATAACGGAACCTCGACCGCCGCAGCGGGCGAGGCGGAGCAGTAGGCTCGTTTTTTATACTCAATTTATATTTCACCCTCTTTTTTAATAAAAGACCTTCCAAGGCTGCTATTAGGTTTCTTCAAAAAGATAAAACCCTTGACACCAAGAGAAGAGACTCTTTTCAACATTCTCCACATCTTTTCCCCACAACTATCATCTCTCATCTCTCATGGATTCAGATAAAGGCTGGGAAAACGAGCAATTCATGGAAATTCAAATAGCTGTTCGTCATCGAGGTAGATTACGGTTTACTTGAGTTAGACTTTGATTAGTAAATCGTATATACATTTAGAGTTGACGGGAGATTGCATGATTAGGTCTTCGGACATGAGTTTGGATAGATATATTCGCAGTTTAACGAAAGTTATGTCTAGATAGTAATTAGGGTAACAACGAGTGTTTAATTGAGTGTTGAGTGCTACTATTGTTGAGGTTTATGCATTACGGAGTAGGAAGTGATTATTTTTCATGGTTAAAAAGGGGGTATTGTGTTGTTCAGAATATGTATACCTAGGAAGACGTGATTTCCGTATTTATTTCCAAGTTTGTTGAATTATTCATATGATTGTCGTTCTTGTTAATCAAGAGGACTGAAGGAAGGTATATTAGTGCTACGCCCTTCAAGGGCATGATTCATGACATTGTTTTCATTCATTGGCATCATTGCATACATGGTATGTGGTTATGAGGTAATACATGGAGCTGAAAGTATGAGTATGTGACAGTTGTGCTATCACGTCCTATGACCGAGTTGGGTTGAATATGAGGTACTATTTGTCAGCCAATCATTGGCAATGAGGTAACGGTGAGTATATTTATATGATGTGGATCCGCGTCCGAGGTTCTTTTTGGAGCGGAGGATTTATGGCTCGGGTCCGATGAGTATCCGGAACGAGTGCTACATGGACACCATGGGTCCCCTTCAGGGCATGACTACTGAGCAATGACATAAGTTAGCATGTATGTACAACATGATTGGGCCCTTTCATCGCATTTGCATCGCATTACATTTCACACTGCTATGTCCTTACATTCGTGTACTGTCAGTCTGCTATATTGCATTGTGAATCTTTTATGATTTGGTTAATGTGGTGTCTATTTTGAAAGTAAACATAAAACGATTTCTAAATGGTGAGTCGTCCCATGAGTGCATCATATCTTAGTAAGTGAATTGGATAGAAAAGCTCTACGGCTAAAAGTTAGGAATTTAGAGGTTAGTGTAATGAGGAGTTGAGACTTAATTAATTGGCTTAAGGGAAGGTGGAATGGGATTTCAATGACTAGTTAGATAATTGGTAATTTTGTGGGAATAAGAGGAGTGAATAATTGGGAGTCGGGAGGTAAGTTCGTGACGAAAAAATAATCTATGTTGAGTGCCTTGAGGGTCGTTGACTTATTTTCTTATCTTATTGACTTTATATTGTGTTATGTGAACTAATCTTAGTCGACCTATGGTGCTTACCAGTACGTGTGGTGTATTGATACTACTCTTGCTACATCCTTTTTTAGTGTAGTTATGTTGCAGGTTTAAGTTGAAGTTTCTTCGTGTGGATTGCCAGGCATTCTCATACAGCCTCGCTCATCTCACTCCAAGCAGAGGCTGGGTCATTTATTTTATTTTTCTTGTGTAGTAGGAGCTCTTGTACCTGTTTAGATTAGATCCCGGGGAATTTTTCAGTTTACTTTGTATAAAAAACAGAGTCTGTATGAACTTTTACTTTTAAACATTGTGATTATTTTGAAATTGCTATTTATAAATTGGCTGAATTTTGGGTTGGTTGGTAAGGGTTCGCCTACTAGTTAATAATGTGGTAGGTGCCCGCACGGCCTGTAAGTTGGGTCCTGATATTGTGCCTGGTTACTTTTCCTTTGCTTGAGAAAGAAAGGGAAAGTTAGGAAAAGAGTAAATAGCAAGGATTTGAGGCTTATAAACCTTATCTAATAACTTGAGCTAGAGATAGGAAAGTTCCTTGAAATAAAATGGGTGTTCATATTTTCCACATTCTAAGGCTTGAGAAAGCTTAATAATGATATTTATCAATTTGGTTGAGAAACTTTTGATAAACTTGAGTGACCCATATTTAATTACATCGACACATATAAAGAAGTTGGATTGATACCCATTTGCATTATTTTCCATTGGAACCGCAACCTTAGTCCCTTTACCAATAGTTCATATTTTATAACTACAAAACTTAGTCATTAATGAACAAATTTCAAACCAATTACTATTATATTCTCCTCTCCCTTGAAATATAGACTAATAGTTGAGCATTACACTTAGCAAGTATATTTCTTCATTGTATTCTCTGTGGGATTTGACCCCAACCTTGTTGGGTTCTATATTTGATAACGGGCGCTTACTCCTACTATTAAAGGTGTAATTTGGGCATATCAAGGAGATCAAGGAAATATTTAAATGGGGCAGGACAGGACAGGGTAATACGTTGTTTTTGAAGAATTTTAATTTAATGGGTTAGGGCAGGGCATGTTACACCTCGAAACTTTGGGTTGCTGAGCGGTGAAGGGACTAACGTAAGTTAAGGTGTACATGATGTCCCAACAAGTAAAAAGAGATGTTTAATAATTCTAATTAAGATTCCAAAGAAGTTAGAGGCAAGGGAGAAAAGTTCGTCAAATGAAACTCCACTGCAGTTCTGTGAAAAGGGGGTTCGACTGTCGTTCTTTGTACCGTCGGACGGGCCGACGATTCGTCGATTGTACCGTAGAATCAAGTTAGCCCGAAGACCATTCGACGATCAGATCGACGCTCCGTCGATCAATTCGACGGACCGTCCTTCTCACCGTAGAATGAAAGGAAACGAAAGGCTGCTCACTGGAAATTTAACGACTTCGACGATCAGATCGAAGCTCCGTCGATCCGATCGACGCTCCGTCAATCGTACCGTATATCTCAGTCGGGACTAATTTCAAGATTTTATATAAGGACCATTCCTTCATTTCATTTTCCACTCTCCTCTCTTCAAGAAAACTCTAGAACACTCTCCAATATTCATCTACAAGAAATCAAAGGAAATCCATGGTCAACTACACCAAAACTATGAAATCAAGTGTGTGAAACCTAGTAAAGGTTCATCTACACCAAGAAAACTCAAGGGAAGTGAATTGGGGTTTTGGTGCAAGAAGAGAAGTTCCACTCAAAGGTTTTTCATCCATCATCCAAGGTGAGTTTTATGGTATTTACATGCTATTTAAGGTATTAAAAAGTTAAAACACTTGGATTGTAGAAGGAGATAGAAAATGGGTCATGAATGAGTGAATAGTGTCATTGTTGAGTAGTAGTTGGGCTGAATTATGAATATTGGTATATTGTGATTGTAAATAGGTTATGAATGACATTTAGACCATGTATTAAGTATTATGTATGAGAAAACGCGATAATGAGCTATATCTATAATTGTGGAGAATTGAAGGGAAATGGTGAATTGTGGTAAATGTAGATGATTGATGATTGTTGTTGCGATATTGTGAATATTGTTATGAACGTTTGGGAGTTGATATAGAATATGGGAAAAGTTGTATAAACAAAGGAAATGCTGCCCAATTTTATTTAGCTCTAGTAAGTACGTTTAAGTAATCGATTAGCTAATGTTAATGCGAATCCTCTTGAAGGTAGAAACGCGAGCATCGAAGGAGAACGATCAAGCGATAGCTTGGTTAAGTGTAAAAGGTATGTGAGGCTAGTCCTTTCTTTCTATGGCATGAATCCTATAGTATGACTTTCCTTCCTCTTCATGAATTTCTTACATTCCGGAAAAACTGTGAGCCTATGTTCATGAATAGCTCCATGAGATAAGAGATATGTTATGAGCCCAATAATGATGATGATGAGTTACAGCATAGAGATTCTAGATGTTCATGATATAATGTTCCTAAAACGTTAATGGTCTCATTTATTGCTTACACTCACCTTATATACTATTTCCTTCAAGGTGAGGTAGGATATTAATGAGTGCTCCATAATGAAATCGGGGGATCACGACCTTACGTCGCCCCGATAAAGTATAGTTGTCCTTGAGTCTTTATGCATGTATTATGATGAGCATACTATGATGAGCATACTATAAAGAGCATATTATGATGAGCATATTATGATGATGATATTACACCGCGCCTATATGGCTGGGCAGCACCGCTAAGGCGGGCGGCTTATAGATGATTACACCGTGTCTATATGGCACGGGCAGCACCACTAGTGGACGGCATGAGATGGTTCCCCGGACGCGGGAGGCCTGGACGCAGGCTACTGATTATCACCCGTACCTACATGGACGGGCAGCTTATACATTTATGCATATATGATATGATGATGATTATGAGTAAGCCAGCATGCATCATTTCCTTTATATTTGACAGTCAGATACAGATGTTCCTTATTGATGCTTCCCTTATTTCATTGACGTATCATTATTGTTTATGCCTCTCATACTCAGTACAATGTTCGTACTGACGTCCGTTTTCTTTGGACGCTATGTTCATGCCCACAGGTAGACAGGGAGGTGGTCTTGATCCAAATTCGTAGGAGCTATTAGCTGATTTGAAGAGCACTCCATTTTCCGGAGGTGCCATTAATTATTCTTTTGGTATATATGTATATGCATGTTTTGGGCACGACGGGGTCTTGTCCCGTCCATATGTCTAGTACTCTAGTAGAGGCTCGTAGATGCGCAGTGTGGGTAGTATGGTCTCACAAGTTCCTCATTGTATATATATGTATTTATATTATTTTGATAGCCGAAAGGCTCATGTATATAAAGTAAATATGTTTCAAATGATAATAATTACCATGGTTATGAGCACAAGATGCATGAATGAGAGCAGATGAGTAGTAGAACGAGTGGTGCTCGGTGGTTAGCCCCGGTACCCGTCACGGCCCCTAGTCGGGTCGTGACAGGGCATGCTGGGCAAGGTCCCTGGTTCACCATATCCTTAGTGATTGGGCGAGAAAAAATTGATGCTTTGAAGAAAATTTGATTCCTTCAGCAATATTGGCAAGGATTAAGAGATCCTTCTTTCTCTCGTGGTCAATATTTTCATGCATTTTACAAATGCCATAAATCCACTAAACAACTTGTCCTTTTTGTTAGTACCCACTTGATATGAGATGATTGCAGCAAAGCATGGATCAATCCTCGAGAAAATTATTCTCTCCCGTAATTCCATACTAAATGTCTTAGTTTGATTAGAGAATGTATGGATATTTATAATTTATGGATTTTTGGCTTATATTTTTTCCAGAACCAATTTCCTTACTTCTTTCATAATATTCCATAATTATCATTTCAATTATCACTCGACGTGGGTAGTTTTAGACTATAGCATTGATAGAGAACATATTTTATTTGATCGATATACATAGATAATTATTATTCACATATTAATTTTAAATGTTTCAACAAAAAAATCGAAATAGTGAAAAACAATTGAATAGAATATTACAAAATGACAAGTAAAGAGAAAAAAAAGGAAAGATAGACCAAACAGGGGAATATTAAACGAGACAAAGAATGGCGGGTCAAAATTTTGGAGGGTCAAGACTTGCCCTGCCTTGCCCCAATTTCCATCTCTGAGCACCAACGTCCAAATGGCAAGTGAAAACCCATCCTTCTCATCACCCCATTAATAGGCAGCTTAAATTTTTATGCCCTCGAGAGGAAAAAAGTAATCTTTCTTGATAGTCCTTAGTCCAAATGAACATGTAAGGATTTATGTTATTTCCTCTATATGTCTTATTTATTCTGAGGCATTTCTCATAGAAAATCGCTCAGTTTTCTCTAACATCCATCAAGATTTATCAGGTTCATCACTCAAAAGGAGGATACACATTGTCAGTGATATATGTTGTACCATTTCAATTGGCAGGTTCTCCTCAACAAGTTCTCATTATATTCCAGATTCCTTATGCCACAAATTTTGAGAGCTCTATTTCTCTATTTGTTAGAGTTTCATCTAGAAGAACAAATTCTAAAGTCCCTAACTTGGTTCAGTTGTCAAACGAAAAGCTAGAGCGACCTCCCTTATGTTACCAGCAAATGTGAGGCTCCGCCAGCTCCCTCACTATTACTGTCTTTTTTCATATTGGAGGTCCTCCTTTGTCCGAAGCTACTACAGAATGTGCCTTTTAACAGTAGTTATTACCGTCAAATAAACTCCATAGTGAGGGTATGATTCTAAAATTCCATCACAACTTTAAAAAGGGCACTGGACATATCATATAAAGATGGAAATCTCAAACCTTTTTCCTAGCGAGGAAGATAAAGAGTTCTAGGAAGTCCAATGAAAGCCTCTAGTTCCTCCAAAATTGCTTTAAAACATTTGTGTAATTAGTTGATTAATCACACCAATAATAGACTGTGTGTTTTGTAATAAGTGACTTGATTGTGTATTTTGTAAACCATTAATTGAATTTTACCCACTATAAGCTAATTTTATTAAATCTCGTCCGCTATAATAATCAAGTCATAAAATTACTATTTTTGTGGCATTAAAGTAACAGAACATTGTGTTGATGGTAGCTTGGACTGAATAGTGGAATTTTTACTCTAAGAAGCGATGGACATATTGAGTTTTGAGATTTAGCTAGGATACACTGGTCGTACCAGTACACAAATTTATATCACATTGCATCATTTTTTGTCAAATTGATACCCATCCAATTACAGTACTGGCAGCAGCCTTTGCAGGAAATTATCTCTATTAATTTGAAAGTGGTGACAAAACACAAGCACCTAAAAGAAATAAGGTGAATGATGGAGATCGAGTTCCAAAGGGGAGATCATATGGAGCTTTCTGGTGAAGTAATAGACAGAGAAACCGACTTAATTATCAAGTAAGTGACAATTATTAACACACACCGTCACGATGCCAAATTAGGGGATCGTGATCGATACCTGAAGAGCCTAACACCTATTGATACTCTTTTTATAATCGTAATAATTACAAAATCATCACATTCACATACATGAATATGAGACACCAAATGACCCCATATCATTATGCTAACACTTAAACTATAAACATTAAAATAGCTCGACGGCGCCAATTAGACAACCCAAAACACTAATTCAGTATCTAAATAAGAATGTCAAAATATGAAATACAATCATACACAAAAGAAAAGAGAAATGAAACATCAGCCACCACAGAGAGAGGTCTCTCGCCATAAGACTAGAACGAGTCAAAGGTCACCTATAAGTAAGCCTCATTGGTACTGGTTAAAAAGGCTCCCGGGACAAGAGATCAAACATAATATATATATATATATATACCATACAATATATTAAATAGTAAGTACATGGTAGGGCTACATATATGTGATTTTTGACCCTTCCCGGGGTTTATATCGTTTAGTGGCTGAATTTTTCGTTTAGTTCTAATCTTGACATTTTACCTTTTGCTTCATTTTTAGAATATACGTCTTTTTTCCTTTTTTTCTAAAAAAAAAAAAAAGAGAGAAAATTTGCAAAATATTAGATATTGTTTTAATTTAAGTTTTAGTTGGCTAATACTTACATAGTCTAGAGATAACTAATTAATTAATATTGATATTTTTACCTTGATTTTTATTTACTTTCTTAAATTGAAAACTAAAAAGTAAGGACCAATGATCTTACGCCACTTGGAAAATATTCCATCCTCTTCCTCCCTAACTAACTCATCATCACAATGACACTTGCACTCACCTTTACAATTTTTTGGGCAACAATTCACATTTGGGACCACAAAAGGATTCCCCGAATATACACAAGCACAAGTATACTAAGGGAATGGTGCACTTACCTCACAATTATACATCACTATCACACTACACACTCATGTGACAACTTTGGGGTTTTGATTTTGCTTGCTCTCCACTTTAAGAGGGCACAATATACAAAGGGGGTGACATTTTTTTTTTTCACTGTTAACAGACCTAGAGCACTCACCATTTTGACTTTTCACTCACCATTGAGTCGCGGCAATTTCGGAGCTAAACTAATATAGACAGAAGTCCGTTTCTTACCTCGTCACTCATTTAATTTATTATTATCAGTATGCCATATATCTATACTTTGTGGAATTTCACTGAGTATGTTATTGTTGTCGTAGTATGCCATATATCTTTGTACTTGAATGTGGTGATTACAATGTGAAATTCATGAAGTTGCTTGGTTCTTGTTTTGAGTGTGTTCGTAGTCTCTCTCTGTTTTGATTTTCAAGTAGCAATACTGTGATTTTGGTAAAAATTTGATAAGGGAAAAATAATTTGTTATATCTTGAAAAAAGTTGAGTTGGTTTTCCATCTTTGATTGATTTTCAAGAGGATTTGGGGTTTGGTTGATAAGAACGAACGTAATCGGGCTCGGAAAGGTAATAATTTTTCTTCCATTGTTTATTGAGATAATTACTTACACATACTCGTCGGGTAGTCTAGTTTACTAATGTTGGCCGAACTTCCATTTTCTTACCTGATTTAACCTTGTTCTTACACTTGACCCTATTTGATAGCTTTTTCCCTTTTCGATGGATTTTTTGTTCTTTGACCCCATTCTTTTCTTTCCCACATTGTTTCTCTTTTTCTCTTATATCAAATTCATTACCATTTTCACTTCTTAGTTCTTCATTCTTTCTCATCTCATTTGTCCACGTTCCCTTCTTCTGTTCCTTTCTTATTTTGTTCTTGGAAGACCCATTTGTGGATACAAAAGTTGGATGTGAAAATCGAGCTTCCTTATAATGGTTGAGCTAGAGAAAATCTAGCCTAAAGCGTGATATTAATGTTTATTTGACATTATGTCTTGACTTGATGGTTTAGAACTTAAAAAATTGATCGAGATATCCACATTAAATTGTAAACTTTGAATTTGAAATTCTAAATCCACGACGTGGATCTCAAGAACAATGGTTAGTGTTGGTGATAAATTGAACTTTAGCGCTGTTAAGTTGAAAATTTGACATTAATCACTATGTTAGCAGACTCTCTTCTTTTTCTTCCCTCTTCTTTTTTATTTTTATTGATACGGTGTTTGTATTATTATGGTGGAATAACCGGCTATTATGGTGGTTTTGTGGTAGTGGTGCGGCGGAGGATGTGTGAAAATGTGGTGGTATGCTGTGTCTATTCATGAATAGACATATATGTATTTTGTATATCCATGTACAAATCATGTATAAATGTGTATATACTACATGATTATAAGCTTATACATATGTATAGGGTGTAGGGTGTGAGGTGCTTAGTTAGAATAGCTAATTAAGTAACACTATTTTTAAAACTATACAGAACATATACATTATCTATACACCGATGATATAGTGAGCTACATGGACTGCAAACTAGATGCTTGTGCCGTATAACTATACAAAACAAATACATTATCTATAAACTGATGATACAATGGGCTACATCAACTACAAACTAGATGCATAATTCGTACATAAAAGTTATTTCCCTTGTTTATTACTGTTTGGATATAGGAGCATATATAGTTTATAACCAAAAGTAAACACATATTAGGATATTTTGGGGTTTGGTAGGCAAAACTCTAGGCGCGTTTAATTGCCTGTGTGTTTAATTACTTGCTAAATCTCATGTATTTATTTTTTGGGTGAGATATCCCAGAAGGAAATTAATGTATAAATGGAAGCCGTTCGTGGACAAGATCCGGGATGTCGGGGTGAAGTTTAGTAAAGGATAGTATAGTTAGTGTAGGTTTAATTTATTTTTCTAGTATTTTCTTTTTTATTTTTACTGTAATAACTCTGACTTTGTTTTGGACATTCTTTGTGCCCGCGTTTGCTTGTCCGTGAGTTTGTCCTTCAGTTTCTTACTAAGCTGATACAAGTCAATTGAGTTACCGTGCTAAAACTACGGGACTCGAGGGATGCCTCACACCTTCCCCTCGGTCAACAGAATTCCTTAACTGAAATCTCTGTCACTGATCAGTCATTTAGAATCACACTTGCTTTAAAAAGGTTATTAATTTTAAACGGTGACTTGACACACAAGAATTTGATGTTAAGCAACAACTCTTTTTGCTCCAAACAAATCCCTTTCCGATGCGCACAATTTTTGTCACTTTCAGCATTTGAAAACCCTTTGGTATTTAATCATAAATCGTTTTGAAAAAAAAAAAGGGGGTGTGACACTATGTCTTATATATCTTCTAACCCACCATCTTTTAGGCACTACACTTTAATGATTCAAGTTGATAAAGGAGAGGAGGCAATCCAATAATTTATGAAGGATCGGAATCTCGAAAAACAACAAATTAAAATCAGCAAACTTAGGTAAGAACATGCATAACATAATGGAAGCAAAGAATCCTAATTATTCGAACATGCATAATACAATGGAAGTAAATTAAGCATCCTTATAGGTAGTTGTATACGGTAAAAATCGAATATATGCTAAACCGGTAAGACCGAAGATTGAGGGAAGAAAGAAGCAAGCACGAGCATGAAGACTTTCTTTCGAGGCCGGAGGAATGCTTGAACCGAAGAAAGCGAAGAACATTGTTTGGTCTGGTTTCTCCATAGCCGAGTTGATCGTGGTCGTTGGCCCGGTTGATCGTGGCCGTTGGTCCAGATAATCCGTTACACAATTGTCACGCGTCAAGACCGTTCTGCCACATTGTACTACCAATCGTACGGGTGTCAGACCGTACGACCAACCTTATCCTTTTAGGGTTTTTATTTATTCAAAAGGGCTTTATGTTGTATGAGGCCCATAAGGCAAAAACTATAAATAGGGGCCATTACCCTACTTTTGAGGGTTGACTTCTTGAGTTCTAGAACATTGTAATAGCAAAATATATCAAATCTCTCTCTCATTCTCTGATTTTGGTCCGGATTCAGTGTGTTCTTTAGCTTTGTTCAATCAAACAAGTACTCAATATATTATTTAATATACGCATTCAGTACAAAACATCGATTGCTACATAGATTATCATTTACATATTCATATTTATATTTCTTCAACCAAATATATTAAAGTTCAACCACATATCCTATACCTCATTTACAAATTCAATTGATTATCCAAATTCGGGGTAAACAGTTTGGCGCCCACCGTGGGGTTAGGATAATAGTGGTCTTTGATCCTTGGTTTCTATCTTACCCGTCAGAATCGAAAACATCTTTTGTTCATCTCTGTGAAAACGGACCAAATGGCTAACAGTGGACAATCTAGTCACGTCAACAACAACGAGATTGTGGCCGAGAATGAAAACAGTGGGCCACGAGGATTACCAGCAAATCCCGCTGACCCGAACCCCGTTGATTTGAAAGAGGGCCCCAACCAGCAAAACACCGTGAATCAGGAGAATGCCGCCCCGCCGGCCATCGATCCTTTAAATATTCACAATTCAATTACTTTGTCCCGGACACAAGGCCGGAAAGCACCGGATACCCCGGATGATAATATTGACTTACGTTTAATTTTTGAAATGTTGCAGGAACAGAGAGCAGCGATTGCCGAACAAGGAATCGCAATAGCCCAGTTGCAAAGCAAAAATGATAAAACGACCCCGGAGAGGACAAAAGGTGTTGCTGAACCTCGAAGGGACGAGATGCGGATGGCCGAGAGTAATGGCTCCGGAGCCGGTTCGTCCACCGAAGTCCTAAGAATGCTCGAAACATTGGCGAAGCGGGTAGACTCTACTGAGAAGAGGGTGGAAACACACAACTCTCGGGTGGATCAAATCCCGGGGGCACCACCTATTTTGAAAGGGCCGGATTCGAAAAGGTACATCCAAAGGCCTTTTCCTCCGAGTGCGGCTCCGAAATTGATCCTGAAGAGGTTCAAGATGCCAGATATCCAGAAAGATGACGGCATAACGGACCCTCAGAACATGTGACCTCATACACCTGCGCTATAAAAGGCAATGATATGGAAGAAGATGAAATTGAATCCGTGTTGCTGAAAAAGATCGGGGAAACTCTGTCAAAAGGAGCATTGACTTGGTACGACCATCTGCCCGAGCATTCAATCACTTCTTTTGAAATGCTCGCCGATGCGTTCGTAAAAGTTCACGCCGGTGCCAAAAAGGTACAGGCCCGTAAGGAGGATATTTTCCGTATAGCCTAAAGGGATGACGAGTTATTTGCGTGAATTTGTCAACCGATTCCAAAGGGAACGAATGGAGCTCCCTCCGGTTCCGGAGGAATGGGCTGCACAAGCCTTCACCAAAGGGCTCAATCCTCGGAGCTCGACGGCCTCATTCAAACTAAAAGAAAACTTGCTGGAATACGAGGCTGTAACCTGGGCGGATGTCCATAACCGGTACGAGTCAAAGATTCGGATAGAGGATGACCAACTCAAGCTTCCCCCGGGGCCCGTAAACATGAACAAAATCTCGGAGAGATCGCGAAAGAATTACGAACAGGAGGCCAGACCATCGAGGGAAAGGTATCGGCCATACTCTCATTTGGAAAAACCAAGCTTCAGGTCGGAAAAATCTAGGGTTGGCCCAAGTCATTTCTCCAGGCGAGGTGATAAACGAGTCGAGTGCCCGTCGAACAGTCGAGGTCTATCATTCAGGAGCGATGTCGGAAGCTCGGCCAACAACAAAGACTTGCCGAGGATATCGGAGTACAACTTCAATGTCAATACTTCGGGCCTCATCTCGGCTATTGGCCGTATTGCAGATGTTAGATGGCCGAGACCACTAAGGTCAGACCCGGGCCAACGGGACCCGAACGTGATGTGTGAATATCATGGAACCCATGGGCACAGAACTGAGGATTGTCGCTAGCTAAGGGAGGAGGTGGCTCGGTTACTGAAGAATGGCCACCTCCGAGAATTGCTAAGTGAACGAGCCAAAGGCCACTACAAGGAAATGGAGACCCATAAACAGGCCGAACCAGTAGAAACGCAGCATATAATCAACATGATAATCGGGGGTACGGATACCCCACGAGGGCCGGTGATGAAATGAACCAAGGTTTCTATTGTCTATGAGAAGCGCAGCTGGGATTATTTACCCGAGGGTTCCATCTCTTTCAGCAACGAGGATGCAGAAGGCATCATTCAACCGCACAATGATGCATTGGTAATATTTATACTTATTTTTAAAACTCAGGTTAAACGTATTTTGATTGACCCAGGTAGCTCGACCAACATTATCCGGTGGAGAGTGGTCGAATAGCTAAGGCTGCTCGATCAGATCATACTGGTAGCCCGGGTGCTCAGCGGGTTCAACATGGCGAGCGAAACCACGAAGGGAGAGATCTCTTTGCCGGTTAACATTGATGGCACTATCCAGCAAACGGTGTTCTCTGTAATCGAAGGAGATATGAATTATAATGCATTGCTGGGTAGGCCTTGGATACACAGCATGAGGGTCGTGCCGTCGACATTACATCAGTTGTTGAAATTCCTGACCCCGGAGGGGATAAAAACCATCCGAGGTGAACAGCCCGCTGCAAGGGAGATGTTCGCGGTCAAGGAAGAGACACCTCAGTCCAAAAAATCAGATCAAAAGGAAGAAGATTCAACCGGGGAAAAGGACGCCAAATAGCAACTAAAGGACACGGGGTTGGACCCGGGATATGAAGAGGATGATTTTGATGTACCCAGATCATTCGTCATGCCGGATGACTCGGATGCGACCAAGTCAACAGTTGAAGAGTTGGAGCAGATCACCTTATCCGTATGTCTACCGGACAGAAAGGTATACCTGGGCACGGGGTTAACCTCGGAGCTCAAGAACAACTTAATTAAATTTCTTATAGCTATGGTCCCATATAGATATGACAGGTGTGCCACCGGAAGTAACAACTCACAAGCTCAGCTTAGACGGGAGGTTTCCCCCGGTGAAGCAGAAGAGAAAGCCCATGGCAGAGGCAAAACACGCCTTCGTAAAGGATGAGGTAACGAAGCTTTTAAAAATAGGCTCTATCCGGGAGGTAAAATACCCGGACTGGCTAGCCAACGTAGTAGTGGTGCCGAAAAAAGGTAATAAATTTCGAATGTGCGTTGATTATAAAGATCTAAACAAAGCATGCCCGAAGGATTCATTTCTGTTGCCTCACGTCGATAGAATGATCGATGTGATGGTCGGGCATGAGATGTTAAGTTTTCTCGATGCATACTCCGAGTATAACCAAATCCGGATGCACCCGGAAGATCAAGAGAAAACGTCCTTTATTACCCGATATGGGACTTACCGTTACAATGTCATGCCTTTTGGATTAAAAAATACCGATGCAACTTACCAACGCCTAGTTAATTGAATGTTCGAAGAACAAATAGGGAAAACAATAGAATTTTATATTGATGACATGGTGGTCAAGTCCCTGGAAACAGAGGACCATTTAAAGCATTTGCAGGAAACCTTCGATGTACGCCGCAAGTATAACATGAAGCTCAACCCGGAAAAATGTGCCTTCGGTGTCCGGTCTGGTAAATTTTTGGGTTTCATGGTGTCAAATCGGGGGATTGAAATCAACCCGGAGAAGATCAAAGCCATCGAGGATATTGAGGTGGTGAATAACGTCAAAGGAGTGCAGAGGCTCACCGGAAGGATAGCGGCGCTGAGTCGTTTCATATCAAGGTCCTCGGACAAGAGTCACCGCCTTTTCTCCTTACTGAGGAAGAAGAACGACTTCGTTTGGACACCGGAGTGTCAAAGAGCTTTACAAGAATTAAAAAGGTACTTGTCCAGCCCACCGCTATTGCACACACCAAAAGCGGACGAGCAGCTTTTTCTCTACCTTGCTGTCTCCGAGGTGGCGGTAAGTGGCTTTTTGGTTCGAGACGAATCAGGTACACAGTTCCCTAAATATTATGTGAGTAGAACTTTGGGGGATGCGGAGACCCGTTATCCCCATTTGGAAAAGTTGGCATTGGCCTTGGTAAGTGCTTTTAGAAAGCTCAAGCCTTACTTTCAATGCCATCCGATATGTGTAGTGACTACTTACCCCTTAAAAAACATCATGCACAAACCGGAATTATCGGGTAGACTAACTAAATGGGCCGTAAAAATTAGCGGGTATGATATCGAATACAAGCCTCGGACGACCATCAAGTCCCAGATCGTGGCCGATTTTGTGGCGGCCTTCACCCCGGCTATGGTCCCCGAGGTTGAGAAAGAACTTCTGCTAACCTCGGGAAAAGCTTTGGGTATTTGGTCGCTACACACGGACGGAGTCTCGAACCTCAAAGGTTCCGGGCTAGGAATCGTCCTTAGAACCCCGGCCGGGGATGCCGTTCGACAATCCATTAGAACTGTTAAATTGATTAACAATGAAGCCGAGTATGAGGCTATGATTGCAGGTTTGGAATTGGCCCGGAGTATGGGGGCCGAAATAATCGAGGCAAAGTGAGATTCTCTTTTGGTCGTTAACCAGGTGAACGGCGTCTTCGAGGTCAAGGACGAACGGATGCAGAGGTATCTGGAAAACATCCAAGTGATACTACACCGGTTTAATGAATGGACCATGCAGCATGTACCGAGGGAGCAGAACAGCGAAGCCAATGCATTGGCCAATTTGGGATCTTTGGTCGAAGGGGAAGAAATCAACCCTGGGACTACTGTGCACTTGATGAATTCGGCGATAGAAAACGGACATGCCGAGATAAACACAATGGGTTTAACTTGGGATTGGTGCAACAAATACATCGATTACTTGCGAGATGGAAAACTTCCGAATGACCCAAAAGCATCACAATCATTAAGGACGAAAGCTGCGCGTTTTTACTTGGTAGATGGCCAATTGTATTGGCGATCTTTCTTCGGACCCCTGGACAAGGGTTTGGGTCCCGGAGAAGTGGAGTATGTTTTAAGAGAAGTGCACGAGGGGGCCTGCGGAAACCACTCCGGTTCAGAAGCCTTGGTCCGAAAAATCGTCAGAGCCGGTTACTACTGGAACCGGATGGAGGAAGATTCGAAGAATTTTGTCCAGAGGTGTGACGGGTGTCAAAGACATGCTCTGATGATTCATCAGCCCTGGGAGTTGCTGCACTCGGTGATGTCACCTTGGCCTTTCATGAAGTGGGGAATGGACATTGTTGGTCCATTGCCATGGGCACCAGGTAAAGCCCGTTTTATTCTGTTTATCACTGACTATTTCTCCAAATGGGTTGAAGCGCAGGCCTTCAAAAAAATTAGAGAAAAGGAAGTCATTGACTTCATATGGGACCACATTATTTGTCGTTTCGGCATCCCTGCCGAGATAACTTGTGATAATGGCCCTCAGTTCGTGGGCGGCAAAGTCAATGTTTTCCTCGAAGGGCTAAAGATCAAAAAACAATTATCAACTCCCTATCACCCGTGTGCGAATGGACAGGCGGAATCCACGAACAAAACGATAATTCAAAATCTGAGGAAAAGACTTGAAGCGTCAAAGCATCACTGGAGGGAAGTACTATCAGAGGTATTGTGGGCTTACAGAACCACGTCGAAATCGAGCACGGGAGAAACACCTTTCTCGTTGGTCTACGGGACCGAAGCCCTCATTCCCGTAGAAGTTGGTGAACCGAGTCTCCGGTTCAGGTACACCACCGAGGAGTCAAACGAGGAGGCCATGGCCGTAAAACTCGTTCTCACGGATGAACTTCGCGAAAGCACGTTGGTCCGTATTGCAGCCCAGAAGCAGAGAATGGAAAGATAATACAATCGGAGAGCCAATTTTCGGCATTTCCAAGTTGGGGACTTGGTGCTTCAGAAAGTTACCTTAAACACCAAGAATCCCAACGAAGGAAAATTGGGTCCGAACTGGGAAGGACCGTACAAGATAACCGAGGTAACGGGCAAAGGATGGTATCAGCTGGAATCTATGGACGGTCAACGGTTGCGCAACAACTGGAATGTGGCTCATTTGAAGAGATACTACTGCTAAGGTATGGACACCTCGTGTTTATCTATTAACCTTTTTCTTTTTTGCAGGAAGTGTCAGATAAGGTTAGGATCTAGGTCTGAAAACGCGTGTTGCACTCTTTTCCTTAGTACGATTTTGTCCCAAAATGGGTTTTCCGACAAGGTTTTTAATGGGACAACGAGTACAATGTGTTACTTGACAAAGACAAGGACAAACGCCCGGAAACTCGGGGTCACACCCTACGAGTGGGGACTTAATAGCGCTCACCCGGTCTTGCAGCTCGGATAAGAACTAGGGGACTATTGTACCCACATCGAGGTTCACCCCGGTTAGTGGAAAACGGAGGAGCTCAACAAATCAAAACCGGACCTTCTATATTAGGTTTCGATGTAAGGACCAAACGATCAGAATGAATCGTGTCCACTCAATATTTGCTACGGCAAAACCAAGACCGGACCTTCTGCATTAAGTTTCGATGTAAGGACCAAACGATCAGAATGAATCGTGTCCATTTAGTATTTGCTACGGCAAAAGCAGAAGGAAACAAATTCTCATATCATGTACAAAATACTTGCAATACAAAAATTATCGAAAGTTCGGATTACGATATTTCGGATGTCCTTTTGTTAAAACACCCTACCCCGGTGATTATCGCCGTATTTCGGCATCGCTTCATTCATATACCCTATTCCGGGCACTACGGTCGAAATGCGACAAAGGCAACAAGGTCATAATGAACCGACAATTTTGCTAAGGTTGTAAAAAAACACCGGCCCTAAAAAATAGCAGAAAAATACCGGCCTTAAAAAATGCCTACGTGATTCGGAGACGTCTGAATTCACAAAGCATTAGATAAGTCCCACGGGCAAAAAACTTCATCAAATTCCCGGACGAAGTACCTTACGAAGAGAAAAGCCGATATTTAGGCGAGTCCGAAATAATGACTTCGAGTCTGCATGTCCTTAAAACGGACCGACAATTCGGGCAAAAGTCATAACAAAAATTCAAACAACATAATAAAGAAAAGAAAAATTCACGTTCCATTTATACAAAGGTTTTTACACCGGAAACCCCTACAAAAGCAAAAAAAACAAAGGCTAAATACAAGCCCAGGTCTATCCGGTGTGGCTTGATCCGGAGTGTTCGGACACTGTCCGCTCGGAGTCGTCGGAGTCAGCATCCAGGGCTCTTTTAGCTTCTTCCTCTACCCTTTTAGCTTCCACTATCAGGGCCGGAAGATCTGTAAAACCATGCCCGGCTTGCTCAAGGGTGATCCTCCGAGACTTCCACCATTCGTACTCCACAGATATCGTAATATGAGCCTCGGCGGCCTCCACGCTCCGACGGGTTTCTGCCAAATCGGCCTCAGCCTCGGCTAACTTTGCCACCAGTTCATCCCTATCTTTTTCAAGGACCCTTTGGATTTGAGTGGCCGGCTCGAGCTCGGCCTGGAGAAGGTCATTAGCTTCGACCGTCCCCTCGAGCTCGGTTTTCAGCTCATCACATATCCGGGCTCGGTCCTCAGCCTTCCACTCAAGCACCCTCATCCGCTCTTTGTACTGGGCACTCTCAGATTCGAGCAGCCGATGCCTTTCGGCCATGCTCGTGGCATCGGACTTGACTGAATCCAGCTCCCCCCGGAGTTGAGAGATGGTGGTTTCGAGCTCACCAAGCCTTGAAGAAAAACGAGCATTGTCTTGGCTAAGGCCGACTTTGTCTGCTTCTAGAAGCCGGTTGTTTTCGACCATCTCGGCCAGCTCATCCTTTAATCGAAGGTTTTCGGCCTTCGTAGTATCGAGCTCGGGTTGGAGGTTGGAAAGAGTAACTGCTCGGTTCAGCTCATCCTCCTTCACCCGTAAAAGGTGCTGAAACTTCTCCGTTTCTCGACCTTAGGCATCCAGTTGGCCCTTGAGATCGTCAACCTCTTGCTGAGCACGGACGAAGGCTTCGTTAACAAGCACCACACTCTATACAAGAAGCACGTTAAAACTCGGATAAACGAGAAATTAAAATTTTCAATGAATTATTCCAAGGATGGCTGATAAACTTACTCGATTGCCCGCGTGCATGCCCTCGTTAATGAGACACTGCCAGGGGACTCCATTCATCATCTGTTTGTCCGAGTCCGAGACGAGCGGCCTCAGGTAGCTTGTTACCCCCACCGGGCGAGACAAAAAGCTACAATCCTCGGGAACGGTGATTACGGTCGATCTGGTCCTCCTGGGTTCCACGCTTGGGGTCGGGAAGACACGCACCAGGCTATCCCTAGCTCCAGTCTCGGTGGTCCAGCTAGCTGCCCTCGTGGCTCGAGGGACCGAGAGATGTCCGAAGCCAGCAGCTTCGCCGGTAGCAGGACGAGTGTCCTAGAACATGTCATCAAACTCATCCGACCTTGAAGCCGGAGTTGGGGAACTCAGAGCGGCCTCAGCAGCTTCGGCAAAGGTAGGGATTTCCGAAGTTGCAGTGGTCTCATAGTCGGGGAGCGGGCCAATAGCCGTTGGAACTTCGGTCTCGGGGATCGGCTCAGTTCTTCGACCGACTTCGGTGGCAGGTGCCTTCTCGGATCTTCTTGTCCTTTGCAGGGGGGTTTCTTCGGAAGAAGCATCACCTGAAATGTCAACGAATTCAATGGACCTTAGAGGAGTTAGGTAATGAATTTCTTCCCCACCTGTGTGTAATGCCGGGGCTGAAGGTCCTTCCCCGGCTGAAGGAAGTGATGAAATGGTGATACCCTCCTCCGGAATGGAAGCCACAGAAGGGGCCACACCGATCCTTCGAACGAGGAGCTCGGGCTCTGTTTCATCCCTTAAAGTCCTAACGACGCTCCTCGCCCTCTTTTTCGGTTTTTGCCCTTTGTCCGAGGGCTTTTTTCTCTTGTTGGCGGCAGCAAGGATACGGGATGTACCCACTGAGTCGAACTCGGGTGCCAACGTAGCGGGTTCAGCTACTGATGTCGGTCTCGGGTCCACCGAGCCCTTAGGCAAACCTGAAAGCCGAAGATGTTACACAAAGGAAAGATAGAAAAATGTCATGACTACCAATAGAAGCAAAGTATTACCGTGGTTTTAAGCGACCCATCGGCCACGATAAAGAAGTCCCCACGTCCGAGCTTCGTGGGTATGTTGGCTGAGGAGAGCAATAACCCATTCATTAAGGTTTCGGACAGCCGGAGGTATCCAACCCACGGCTAGTATAAATAAGAGGACAAGTAGTGAGAATGTGGAAGAACTAAAGTTTGACAAAGCATTCAAAAGCAATTATTAGAAGAACTGGGACTTACGATTATCATTCCACCGCTCCGGAAAGGGCATGTAGCTGGCCGGAATAATGTCCTTGGTCCTCACCCGGACATAATGCTCCAACCAGCCCCGGTCTCTGTCTTCGTCAATTTTTGAGAAAATCGGATTCCGGCTACGCTTAGCGAGTTTTATTACACCGCTCCGGAATAATGTCGGGGAGTATAACCGTATGAAATGGGCTAGTGTGAACTCCTTTTTCATATTATTAGCCAACAGCCGGAGGCAGGCCACGGTCCTCCAAACAATCGGACCAATCTGGGCCAGGGTAACGTTGTAAGTCCGGCACATATCTAAAATGACTGGATCGATTGGGGGGGTGAGCTTGAGGGTGAAAGGATAAGTATAAACGTACAAGAAGCCCTCCCGATGGTCAGTGACTGACTCATCTGTTCCGGGGGCGAAAAATTGAACCGGACGGTTATCCCATCCGCAATCAGCCCGGACTAAATCGAGTTTGTCCTCTGTAATGGACGAGGGATACCGCCTTACATCAAACCCTCTATCGGAAACCAGAGAAGGTTTCTTGACCTCGAAATCTTTGTTGTAGTTAGGTTTGGACGGTACAATGTCCAAAGCAGTGGGTTCGAAGGTGACCTTCCCCTTGGGTTGAGAAGTTGGCTCGGTTCCTTGAGAAGAAACCTAGGGAACGTCATGGGAGGTGGTTTCGGTGTTAGCAGACATTTAAAAATATGGAAAAGGAGATTGGGTGAATTCGAAAAAAAAGTTAAAAAATAGGAGTGAGGGAACAGTCAAGAAAGAATTCGAAATGGTAAAAGAGTAAGAAGAAGCAGCAGCAACACACTCTACAAAAACAGCTAGTGAAGAAGTTGGCAGAGTTGTTTCCGTTATCGTAATATAAGCAATGAATCAACAAGAAATATGAGTTGAAAGATGATGAAATGAAGAGAAGTAAAAGGAAGAAGTGAAGAACTGAACATGGAGAGTGAAATGGATCGTAAACTGAAAAATGAAGCAGTGGAAGACGTTATATAGACATGGATCGAGGCGGTTACAGATCCCAACCAACCGGGGAGTGCCACGTGTCCCATAATTAATAAGAAGTGACTTGAAAAGACGTGCGTGACGGCGGTTTTCAGTGCTGACCATCCGGGATGAGACACGTGGCCGATGACAGAGGGACGTGACGCAACTGTTCCGCCAAAATGAAAAGATAATAACGGACAAATGGATCCACCGGTTTCTTGATTCATCCACTTCCCGTTACTCCGATAAAACTACGGTCCGGAAAGTGTGGGGACTATCTGTATGCGGTAAAAATCGGATATATGCTAAACCGATAAGACCGAAGATCGAGGGAAGAAAGAAGCAAGCACGAGCATGAAGACTTTCTTTCGGGACCGGAGGAATGCTTGAACCGAAGAAAGCGAAGAACATTGTTTGGTCCGGTTTCTCCTTCGCCGAGTTGATTGTGGCCGTTGGCCCGGTTGATTGTGGCCGTTGGCCCAGTTGATCATGGCCGTTGGTCCGGATAATCCGTTACACAATTGCCACACGTCAAGACCGTTCTGCCACATTGTACTGCCAATCGTACGGGTGTCAGACCGTACGACCAACCTTATCCTTTTAGGGTTTTTCTTTATTCAAAAGGGCTTTATGTTGTATGAGGCCCATAAGGCAAAAACTATAAATAGGGGTCATTACCCTACTTTTGAGGGTTGGCTTCTTGAGTTCTAGAACATTGTAATAGCAAAATATATCAAATCTCTCTCTCATTCTATGATTTTGGTCCGGATTCAGTGTGTTCTTTAGCTTTGTTCAATCAAACAAGTACTCAATATATTATTTAATATACACATTCAGTACAAAACATTGATTGCTACATAGATTATCATTTACATATTCTCATATTTATCTTTCTTCAACCAAATATATTAAAGTTCAACCACATATCCTATACCTCATTTACAAATTCAATTGATTATCCAAATTCGGGGTAAACAGTAGTATCAATTTGGAGTAAGCTTACTAGCTAGATGTTGTTGCACTTATATTAAGTTCAATGTCGTTGCAAGAAGTTTTTTGCTTATGGGTGGAAAAATTTATGTCTTCTAAATATATATAAATCTGTCATTAAGAGAATCTCTAATTATGTTTAGCACACTGACGTCGCCTTAGACAATATATTTGGTATTGGAATGAAATGTGTTTGGTTTAATAGTGGATATGTAAGATTCTTAATTATAGACGATCAACTCGTATATATGTGATTGAGGTGTAGTCAATTGATTGATTAAGTGCAGAAATTATTAAGTAATTAAATTTGGAATTGCACGTGTAAGTTATAATTATCACAAATTGAAATGTGTTAGTTCCCTAGACGTTCCATATAACTACATCATGCAAACAGAAAATTGTTGGCCTTAGAATCTTTGAATTTCAAAGGAAATTGTGGTGCTAGTATTTCTCTCATCTGTGGCCTGCCTACTTTTCCGATACCAACTTCAACCATCGGCAATCTCTAAGAATGTTATTTATAGCTCAAATTTTATTAGTTGGGGAAAACAAATTAAGTCTTTTGCAACAAATATATTAAAAAGTACGTGTGGAATATTTCTTTTTTTTTCTTTTCAGACATGCAATGTACTCATATATCCATGATATCATCAGTTTCTCATTTCCCTTTGTTGTTTTATGTCTTACAGGATGATGATGGCCAAAACATATCCTCAAGTACTCTTATGTTTACTTATTTGTTCATTGGCCATTATCAACACTGAGTCACACGCAAAAGAAAATGTAACATCAGATGAGGCATATTATGTCTCAAAAACAATCGTTCAGAATGCCGTGTCAAAAGGAGCAGGTTAATTTCCTTCACTTATTAATTTAGAAAATTTGAATTAATTGTAGGCATAGTTCTGTTAATATATATATTTTTTTTAATGTGGCAGTATGCTTGGATGGATCACCTCCAGCATATCATTTAGAACCAGGATTTGGAGAAGCAGCTGGAAATTGGATTGTTCAACTTTCGGTAAGCATGCATATTCTCCCTTTGGAGGGACATATGGTACATTTTATGTAGTTTCTAAAATCTAAATTATTCTTCAAAAAACATAAAGATTATATGTTTGACTTAACGATCAAAATAAAGAAGTTTGACCCTCGGAATCCGAACAGTATCACATGAATTGAGACAAAGCTAGAAGTATGACTATAGTACATTTTCCCCTAGATATAGTGCTGTTTCAATTTTTCTTTTTTTCAAATCTTTGGAATTCTCACATTGTTCTTATTAGGGAGGAGCATGGTGCACAAGCGTCACAGATTGTCTGGGACGTTCCAAATCCGATATTGGTTCATCAAAATATATGGGTTCATGGTGGTTTACAGGAATTTTTAGCAAGAATCAGAGTTCAAATTCAGGTTCTCTTGGAATAAACTAATATAATAAGATCTCAATCTGCGGTGCATTATTATTCTATTGTAGTTCAACATGTCAAATATAATGGTTAATTAATGTAAAATATGCAGAGTTCTACAATTGGAACAAAGTATTTGTTAGATACTGTGATGGTGGAGCATTCACCGGCAATGCCGAATCCGTTGATCCTGTACGTTCTTTAATTTTAATTAAGCTATAATTTCAAATAATAGATATATTTCTCAGCTGAAATAATACATACCAGAAAAGAAACTAGCCTTCCTTATGTTTCTATCATCTTTTTTTGATGTATTTTAGTAGAAGAACATGGAAATTTAATTTCGAACTTATTTGAGAGTAATTTATCATTATAACATGAAAGTGTTTAATCACATTTACCTTTTTCTTTTTTCTTAGGCTACCAATCTTCACTTCAGAGGTGCAAGAATTTTTGAGGCGGTATTGGAGGATCTGCTAGCAAAAGGATTAAAGAATGCGAAGAATGTAAGTAAATGTTAATTATCGCTCAACTAATTTAAGTAAATGAGAAATGAGAAAAATAAAGTGGAGGAGGAGGATGTCTATAAATAATACTAATAGCGGTTTTTTGGGTTTTTTAAAAGTGCAAAAGAGGTGCTATAGGAGAAATGGTTGAGATTCATTTAATGTTCCTAATATTCACGAATGTTAAGTTAGGAAAGTAGATTAAATACAAGTAACATCTCATACAGTTGGTTAGGTTACACTAACATGTATATAGATTGAATCCATGCAGTATACAGGTTTAGGTTTAACATGAGTTTATAGAAAAAATTTCACCAAGCCATCCATTAAAATTGAACGCTTCTTTGTTTGTACCTCTTAAAGGACTTATTCCGGTAAAATTTCAGATTAATCAGCTCAGTAAGTTCTGGATATGAAATGCCTAATGCAAAAGAAAAAAAAAATGCGCACGTGATTCTTCACTATTAATCTCATACATGTTAATTGACACATACTATATACTTTAATAAAAAATAAAAAATAAAAAGAAAAAAAAACACATACTATATACTAAGTAGAAGTTAATTATTGCAGGCCCTTCTTAGCGGAAGTTCTGCGGGAGCATATCCAACAATGTTATACTGCGATCGCTTTCGTCAATTATTGCCAAATACTCCTAGAGTGAAATGCATGGCTGATTCTGGTTATTTTATTCGTGTGTAAGATTTTTAAGACTACATTTATGATTTATGCATGAATGTTTTAAGAAATGATATATTCCTATATTTAGAATTGCAATTTAATGTTGGAGCTCCCTCTTTCCAATTACAGGAAGGATCCTCATCATGCAAAAGCTTTTACAGATATTTATACATCACTTGTTACTTTACATGTAAAATTCTATCACCTAATTAATTATCTTTTTCTATTTGTTTGACTTTTAATTTAATATAAGTTGCTATTCATCTGAGCTACTGCAGGGAGCGGCCAAAACGTTACCTAAATCATGCACTTCAAAAATGAGTCCAGAATTGGTACATACTACTACTGATTGATAGCAATTGTTGTGTTGAGTTTTTTTGTTTTTTTTTTTTGGCCAGTAAACTAATGACCATATATAAAAATCTTCCAATTCACTGCATGCAGTGCTTGTTCCCAGAGAACATTCAACAAGATATCAAGACACCACTTTTCATTGCCAATTCAGCATATGATAAATTTCAGGTAGTTAATTAGATATTCATCAATTGTTATACTCCTACTTAATTACTTTGGTCAGTACTGGCAAACTTAAAAATTCAATTAGAGTATTCAAGATTTAATATATAACTAGTATACACACAATTTTTATGTGAAAGATGTTTAATATAGCCGACCACACTTAGGCCACTACTGTAGACCTATATTTCGTGATTACCAAAGATTTTGTCGTAGAAAAATCGACACGTATATAAGGGTTGTAATTTGATAATGGATTTTCTTTATTGCTATATACTGGGAGCATACTTAAAATGTCTATTTTCTACATGAACCGTTTTGCAGATAAACACTACTATAGCCAATCATGTTAACGGTTGCATTGAAAGTGGAAATTGCACTGCCAGTGAGAACAAAACCTTCAGAGGTTAGTAAAGATGACTTAACAGGGATAATTTTTTATTTTTTTTCAATTATGCGATGGTGTAAAGTCTAACACTTCTTGATTTGATATTTCAGAGTTTAGGTCGGAATTTTTAGCTGCTTTGCCCAAAGCAGATAATCCTAAATTAAAGGGAGTTTTCATTGACTCTTTCAATCATCATAGCCAGAACCAATTTTGGTGGTCTCCTGCAAATGTCACCACGATTAACAACTTGGTACGTATGAGATTATTTAATTTATTCTTGGAATTGTATTTGTTAACTTCTTGCAACTATACTATTTTGTCGAACATTTTATTCCATGATCTTTTAAAACAAAATATTTCAGAAAAAAAGTTGTTCTATCATGCTATTAATTTGAGGAAGTTTTTTATATATGCAGACTCTAACAAAGGCATTTGCTGATTGGTACTATGATCGAAATTACACCTATGTCATAGATGAGCATGACTTGCCAATCTCTGCTCTAGGAACGCTTAAAGCCAAGCAGAGTGCAATGTCTAAAAGTTCTGTAAAATACAATGCAAGTATTTCATTGACATCAAATTTCTGATTTATATGTCTGAACTGTTGCAATATAAATAAATAAAGTCCAATTGTGGTATAATTCAGTAAAGTTCAGAAAGATGGATGTTAATCTCTGTACATCTTTGTTGTCTCCATTAATAACATGTCGCATATTCCCTTCTAATTTTCTTACGGCTACGTACCCAAGATAATTATTAGTGATATTTTTACCTAATATATTATGGTTTTAATAGAAAGCAACTCCAGCATATACATTCTTTCACGCTAACAATATATTTTAACAAAAGCTTACGTTTTATGTATTAATTGATGGTATAAAAAATATTAATACAATGATCTAAAAAGGTAGCTATCAATAACTTTATGTAGTGCATAATTAATTTATAATCTAAAACTATGGTAACTAACCTGCTATAATATATGAAAAAGATTATTATACTATTAATATGTATAACTTAAGTTATTAAAATGATGTGATCATTATTTTGTATTTTCTGCTATTTTATCACATCTGCGGTTTGAGAAAGTGCCCTTCAATGGATAATATAAATGAAACCAGTTCATGGGTGTAGGTTTTGATTTATAAGTAATAAATAATATGAAAGGTTGGAATAGTAATTAATGAGAAAATGAAAAAAAAGAAAATGAAAGAAAGAGTTACAACTATTCACATAAATTGGGTAACAGATGCACATTTCACACAATAAAAAGAAATAGAAAAATAAAGGAAAAAGGAAAAAAGGATAAACAATTTCTTGGCCAATGAGAGGTGCCAAGTCCTCTCTAGCACACGTTGAATAGTAAGCATGATAGAGTTGACGACTATCAAGTAATGAAAGAATGAACCAGTGATTGACTACATCAATCACTGGCGAGCATTAAGTTTGTGTTGCAAAGATCATCTCTCAGAAGTGTCTATTGTTGAAATGGACACATGGAGTTGAGTATTGCGACACATGGGAAGATTTCACAAGTATCCGATCCTAGGAAGGAAGAGAAATAATTCAAGCAACCATCAAGGCACCAAACTAAAGAAACAATGGCAGTAGGAACAACAATTATAAAAGTCTCCGCTAAACAAAAAATGAAGGAAAAAGTTGCAAGTCAACATCCTCCAAAGAAAAGCGTCATCCAACGTTGAAGGAGTTAGAAGCAAAAGTGTACCCTTTTCTTAACGATGATGTCCTTTCAATTCTTAATGAGTTGCTGACCAAGAAGGTCATTGAACTTCCTCTATCAAAGAGACCCCACGAAGCCAACAAAGTCAACAATCCTAAGTATTGAAAATTTCATCGCATCATTAGTCATCCAACTAAAAATGTTCCATCCTTAAACAGAAGATTACGATGTTAGTTAGGAACAGAAAAATAATCATTGATGATGAAGATATAGTCGAGGCAAACCATGCTAGTGCTTATCTTCATAACAAGAAAAGCTCGGTGCTAGAAACTCAAAGATGTAGGTTTTATGTTGCATCTACAAAAACTAAACAAGGATCAATTATGCTACAACTTGGGAGCTCTAAACCAGTTGAAGTTCCAGCCTTGAAGAAAACTCCAAACACATCCAATTTTGATGACGACTCCAACAATTAGGACGGTGAAACTTGGACATTGGTTGCTCATAAAAACGTAAGCAACCAAGAGCTTTAAAGCATCAAATTCCAAAAGTAAAAGGCAGCACATATCATCTTCAAACATAGAGAACCGTAAAGTCCAATGTCAAGAGTTGGTGCAGCAATGCTTTATCACAAAGGGTTCGATATCCAGTTACATTATTGGAATTCTTTCCTAAACTGCTCCTCGATGCACCAGCTTAAACTGCACATCCAATGCTCCTCGGCGCACGAGCCTAAACTGCAAGTTTCTATGTTACTCGACGTATGAGCCTAAACTACAAGTTGTTACGAGTCTTTTTACACAAGCTTAAACTGCACATTTCAACGCTCCATGATGCACGAGTATAAACTACATAAAAAAACTCAAATAAAGTACTCTTTATGAACTATGTAATGACTTGATCCTCTTCGCCGAGGTACGTAGGCTATTTAAAATTTTCTTCTAAGTGCAGTCACATGAGTAAAAATAAAAAGCTCATCCCTTTAACACGGAGTCAAAGAAAAGTTGCTTGCACAAAGTTTCCTTTGCTGCTTTTCACACGCTTGGAGAATCTAAAGACAAGGTTCTACAACTTTGGAGGATGGAGCGATTTTCCATGATGTTCTTCTTACATAAACTTCTTCATAGTAGATGGATCTTACTGCATCAATGGGTCTACACACTCTGTTTGGGGGCATATCTACTTAGTTCATATACTTGCTCGTCATACCTGCAAAAAAATGAGGTACTTCAAGTGCCTCTCTCGCCAAGTTAAAGAGGGAGATGCACCGTCAACTTTCTTGCCAAGGTTGGAAAGGACTACGCTAACTGTCAATCTTACTAAGCCGCAAGGATGAGATTTACCATGTAATTGTTCTACGGATGCTGCAAGAAAAGTGAAGGTCTAAGTTGTGTTCGCAAAAAAACTACTTCAAGGGTAGACACTAAGTATTCCTTACAAATCACGTCGACAGCATCGAGACCAGTTGTACTGCTTCATAGACCTAAAAATATATACAAAATGACGAAGCCTTAATGCTTCAGTGCGGGATGGTGAACATTGTGTCATTGTACTTCTCCACCAAGTCTTGAAGGATAAAACATCCATGCCGCGAGAAGGATGCTAGCTTCTTTCACTTCTTTACTAAGTCAAAAGAAGAGGTTGTCAGCGCCACAGGTTAATGGACAAGTCATTCTCCTTACGTCTTTATAAAATCGTGAGAAAATGACATCACATGGTCTTCTTCCGCCAAGTCATAGGGATGAGATTCTCCATGGTCTTTCTCCCCAAGGATAGAAAAGGCTACTCCAAATGTTCTCAATCAACGCAGCAAGAAAGGAGGAATCACCAAGTTATTCTTTGCTAAAGTAAAACAAAACCACCAAAGAGGGATGCAATAAGTTTCCTCTCACGAAAGCCAGCTGGACAGAGTAATGCAACAAGTTCCATCGAAGTCGGACGGACATCATCCCAAGTAGTTCCTCACCAATAAATGATGATGAATTATGAAGGTCCTTCCAGTGCTGTAGGAATTTTATTTGATATTTGTGGCTTCAAGAGTGGGTTGTGAATTCGTGTGCATGTTTTCATTTGAAATAGAGACCATTTACACTCTCGTGTAGACCTACAAAAAAAATACAAGAAAAAGGATAAGTGCCCTCATGAATGTTGTCCAAAGTCCAGCACGACATATCTGGAGACCAGCTTCAAAAATTAACTTCTGTCAATTCAGAAAAATTTTAACTTTGAGTTTTGGATATGTCATAGTACTACAATTGTAGAATCTTCTTAATCAAGCCACTCGTCATTTGGTTGCTCCTACGCTAAGATACAGACATTTTGGTGAGACTACACGAAACAATCAGAAGAATCACCAGATCTGGTTACCAATTTCAAAATTAATTCCCTTCAATCTTGACGGTGTTTGATGGTGAATTTTGATAGTCCTACGAGTATAGCATCTTCAGAATGAAGCCACTTTTCATTTAGACGCTCCTACACTAAGATACATATTTTTGGTGAGACTGCACGAAATTGTCAGAAGAAAACACAAATCTGGAGCTCAACTTTAAAACTTAATTCCCGTCAATCTGTACGGATTTTTTCTTTGGTTTTTGGATATGTTGTAGCCTTAGAAGTCTACTTTCATACAAACCAAGAGGCTTGTCATTTTGATACTCCAACAACAACGTACCATTCCTTTTCTCATAGGTGCACAAATCTAAAAATCCTTAGTCGCAATCCTTAAAAAAAAAAAAAGGAAGAGAGAAAAATGATACAATACATGGAAACCACTTGCCCGACGTTTCAACTTAGCATTGAAGGATATCTTTGCCAATGTCATGGTGCTTCAACCGAGCAGGATGGACGCCAGGGTGCGACGACACGCTTCGACTCAGCAGGAATGATATTGAAAGAGTTGTAAGAAATGGAAAAAGAATTGATGGCTTCAATTGGTAGAGGTGCACGCCTTATATAGATTTATTAAGGCAGTGAGATTTTTTCCAAAAAGAATGCAAATGTACCTAATTGTGTTTCCCGGAAAGCTCATCACTATATGGTTATTGATTTGGTCTATTATTTTTTCCAAATTACCATATAGGGAGAAATGAATTCAGAAACAAAATAAAGGAAAAGATCAATTCCATATTGCGAAAAAAAAAAAAAGGAAAGACATATAATTTTCCAAATCATGCAACATAATTTGAATAATTATGAGGAAGACAAAATCAAGAGTTACATAAGGCAAAAATCAATTTCATTGTTTTTGTTCAAATTTGAAATGGTTGAATTGAATAATGTTATTTTTCATTTTGTCCTGTTATGGAAGGATGTATTTGCCATATAGAGTTATAATACAATTCTGATATTTGATTATTGATCAAGAAAAATTGATGGAATAAACTCATCCTCAAAATTAAAGGAAGAGATTTGCGTATCTTTTTGGTTGTTCACAAAAAAAAAATGAAGAAGTTCAAGCCACATTTCAAGAAATGTCTTTGAAAACAAGTCTCAAAGAAGTTTTGTACGAAGACCACTCCAGGGGTACTTCAAGTCTCGTCTACAATTTTGGCAAGCCTACACCTCGAAAATTTTTGAAGTAGGGGGCATCTGTGGACATCGAAATTTTAATTGAATTAATCCATACAAAATTTCAATTAAATTCTAAGTTATTGACATGTTGACCAAGTCAAATTTTAGTTAATAAAATCAGATTAATTATTTAAGTCAAAATTACACGACTTGAATGAAATCCAAATTTTATTTGGGTTAGTCTATTAAGCTGACAAGATAAGCCCAACCCATGTTCTTCAGGTCTAAGGACCGTTAGAATTACTTAGAGACCAAAATACCCCCAAGCACTTGCTCACACCTATATAAAGGGGTCACATATCCCATTTTAAGGACATCTTGAAATTGACATAACATCTTGACTAGAGGCAGAAGAGAGCAACGACATCTACATAAGTCTTCTCCAAAGGTCTTCACAAAAAGAGAGTTCGAGAGACGTCTTCCCTCAAGAACAAACCAAGTGCTGCTCAAAGTTCTCCCTAGATTCAACACATGAACAGAAATCCATCCTTCATGTAACATCCCGTATTTTCTTTCAACGTATTTACGACTAAGTTAGAATCCCGTGTTTTCGTTCAATATATGCACGACTAAGTTGAGGTTGATGAATGCACTTAAATATGAGAAATGGAATTTTAGGCAATAAAAACGTGCTACTTGCTTACCCTGTCCTACTTGCTGAGCTACTTAACACGTATATTAATTATCAAACGAGGACGAGACGCGTGTTAAATTGATAAGGACCAGCAGATATTATTCTCTAATTAAGAAAGTAGGTGATTAGCAGGTGTGTCACCTACTTTCTAAAAGGAAAAACTGAAAACTAATCCCCCCTAAAAAAAGCAAGGGATAAGGGCAGCCAAAGGGCCCCTTTAAAGGGCTGGACTTTCTCATTATTTCCACATAATTTTCAGAACCTAGAGAGCCTTAGGAGGATCCAAAAGAATTCTCTCTCAGATCAGCCCCAAAACCCTAAGGAATTTGCAGAAAATCTTCTCACTTTTGCAATTTAAGTTGATGGGCTGTTTCAAATCTTGAAGAATGTAAGTCAATGAAAGTGATTTCCACCCAAGTCTAACTACCTCCTTGGTTTCTTCTCTTGAAGAACAGAAATAGGTAAGGAATCTTCTCCTCTTCATATGTTTGAGCTCTTTGGAGTCTTAACTAAGTTGCGGAAGTAAGAACTCTTGAAGAAATGGCCTGAAAATTAATTCTAGGCTGCTATAAACTGCTGGACTAATTTGAAGTTGTGTTCTTGATGTTTTATGGTTGGAAATCAGTACATATAACCTAATAATACTATTGTTATTGTGGTTGGTGTGATTGAAAGCAAAAGAAATCTTGGAGGAGTGTTGTTTGATATTGTAAAACCGGGCTTGTTGTGGTTATTGTTGCGCCCTTGTTGGAATGTTTTGAGGGTTTAATTGTTGGTGTTTAGGGCTGATTATTGTTGATAAAGGACTGATAGAGTTATTAGTGTTGTTTATGTTACACCTCGGAAATTTCTCCGTACTTGTATGATGAGTGGAATGATGAAAAAGTTTGAGTGTATGATGTTTTGTTAAGTCGGGAATGGCTAATCATGAATTTTTGGAAATAAGAAAGTCGCGGAAAAATTTTCAGTCCAGTGGTCGTATATGGCACTATACGGCCCGTAAAGTGATTTACGGACCGTATAGTGCAATCGTCCTTCAGCTTGCCAAAAATCTCAAGTTCTGCCCAGTGATGATATGGTTAAATACGACCCAGTTTACGGACCGTAAACTGGTTTACGGTCCGTAAACCAGGTCGTAAACTGCCATGTTCCTCAGCCAAAACTTTCTGTTTTTAAAATGATTAAATACGGCCATGGAGGACGGACCGTAAATCAAAATACGGTCCGTATATGGTGGTTTACGACCACTGTTCATCCCGACAAGAATTCATTAAAGATCAGATTTTTTGATTTTTAAAGGGGACTTAAGCTCATTTCATTTCATTTTTCATCAAGACAACTCAAGAGACTTCTAGAACTCTCCAAATATTTCCTCCACAAGAATTCAAGAGAATCAAAGGTGATATCAAGACCAACAACACTAATTTCATGAAATCAAGTGTAAGAACACAATAAAGGATCATCTAAGTGAAGAAATTTCAAAGAAGGTGAGACTAGGGTTTTGGCTAATTGAAGTATTTCAACTTAAGGATTGTTCAACCATCATCCAAGGTAAGTTTCATGATTATTCCATGTTGTTTGAAGTATTGGAAAGCTTAGACACTTGAAATGTAGAAGAACATAGAAATGGGTCATTATTGAGTGAATAGTGGCATAAATGAATGATAGTGGAATTGAACTATGAATATTGAAGTGTTGTTAGTACAAATACGTTATAAATGATGTTTATATCATGAAACAAGCATTAAATGCATGAAAACGCAAGGATGAGCTAGAAGTAGAAATAAGGGAAAATTGGAGGAAAATGGTGGAGTCTGCCAAATGTACGTAAATGACGATTGTCGATTATGATATTGCGAATAATATCATGAATATTGGGAGTTGATATAAAACATGAGAAAAGTAGTATGAGCGAAGGAAGCGTTGTCCGACTTTTCCTAGAATTAGCAATGCGTTCTTATAGTTAGTTTACTAATGTTGATACGAATTCTCTTATGAAGGTAACGACGTGATATCGACGGAGAACAAGTGAGCGATATCTTAGCTAAACGACCAAGGTATGTGAGGCTAGTCCTTCTTTCTAATGGCATGAATCTTTTAGCTTGAATCCCTATTCCTTTCATGAGTTCTTACATTCGAAGAAGTTAAAAGCTTATACCTATGAATGTCTATATGAGATAAGTTATACGATATGATGACACTAGAATGATGATGATGTTATTCCTTGCCTACACTCACCTTATGTACTAGTCCTTTCAAGGTGAGACAGAATGTCCATAATGGTTCCATAATGTAACCGGGGGATCACGACCTTACGTCACCCCGATAGAGTAAAGTTGATCATGAGCCTTATACATGCATTATGATAAGATAAGTATTTTATGATAAGCATATTACTATGAGTATTTACGTTAAGCATGTCATGAGCATTTCACACCATGCCTAGTTGGCCGGGCAGACACCGCTTCGACGGGCGGCGATACAGATACACCACGACCTACGGGCGTGGGCAGACACCACTAGTGGGCGGCATGAGATGGTACCCCGGACATGGGAGGCCTGGACGCGAGCTAATATTATTGATTATCACACCGTTCCGACATGGACGGGCAACTTGCATATAATGCATACATGTTATGATGATGAGTATGAGTAAGATAGCATGCATTACTTCATTTATGATTACCAGTCAGATCCAGATGTCTCATGTTGATGTTATCCCCATATTATTGATGTCTCCTTTCATTATGTATGCCTCTCATACTCGGTACAATATTCGTACTGACGTCCTTTCTTCGGACGTTGTGTTCATGCCCACAGGTAGACAGGGAGGAGAGCTTGGCCCGGGTCCTCAGTAGCTGTCAGCTGATAGATAGCACTCCATTGTTCGGAGGTGCTCATGGATATTCTTTTGATGTACATTCATATATGCATATTTTGGGCATGACAGAGTCTTGTTCCGTCTATGTTAGTAGAGGCTCGTAGATACGCAGTGTGGGTTAGATGGTCTCACAAGATGTTTTCATATATATGTATATTATTTTGATGGCCGAAAGGAAAATGTATATAATGTATTTATGTTTTGGTTAAATATGATTTTTCCTACAATTGGTATGTAAAATTGATAAAAGAGTATTAAATGAGCAAGACAAGTAGTAGAGTGAGCGGTGCTCAGTAATTTGCTCCGGGTACCCGTCGCGGCCCCTAGTTGGGTCATGACAGTTTACTTGTGATTTAAAGAAAAGAGGAGTTGGGAACTTGTCGTTTAATAACTTTAAACCGAGCATGTCGTACGTTGAGTTGGTGTCAAATTCTGATTGTGTTGTGTTAGGTTGTTGGTTGTGTTGTTGTGTAGTCTCACCTATTGTAGGCTCGAGGAAAGTAATAAAATCAGGGGAGGTGCTACCCCTTTTAATATAGAATAAGCTTATAGTTCGTTATACGATAGTTGTATCTTTCATAGCTTAACGATAGCGTCATTATCATTGTTGTAGATTAAGGCGCGACGAATTGAGTTCAGCGTGGCTATTGGACAGATTATTATAAGGTATGTAATGACTATCCTTTTTGTTTTTTGGCATGATCCGTAGACAGTAAGTGCTTATCGAATCTTAAAGAAAAAGAACTATTGTTTAGAGCTGACATAGAGGTGTAACGTTTCTAGATGTAGTATTGTATCTTCCGAGGGATTCCTGTCTGTTCCTTAGTTCATTGTTGGTAGAAGAGTTAGAGAAAGACATGTTGATATCTTCATATATTTCAGTCTACACATGATATACAACATGATATATACATATATTTTCTTTAGCTTGGCCACTAGGTCAGTGAGACAGACATGCTTGGCCTACGAGTCAGTGAGACAAATATGCTTGGCCTATGGGTCAGTGAGACAGATTGCCTGGTCGACAGGTCAGTAAGACAGATTTGCCTAGCCGATGGGTCAGTGAGACAGATTGCCTGGCCTTATGGTCAGTGAGATATTACAGTTGCCTGGCCACATGGTCAGTGAGATATATGTTATTGCTATATTGCATTTCACATGAGACATTTCAGGGTATTCCTTGGCCACCAGATTGTTATACTTATCAGTTCAGTTTCAATTTCAATTATTTTGTTGTCTTACATACTCGGTACATTGTTTTGTACTGACGTCCCTTTTGCTGGGGGCGCTGCATTCATGCTTGGAGGTACTGATAGACATGTGGAGCTCCCCAATAAGCGGGACCATACATCAGCTGATTGGTGATCTCCACTTATCGGAGTTTCCAGATCTAGTTTTGGAGTGTCTTTGTGCTATAGATATGATGGGTAGGTCGGGGCCTTGTCCCGACCATGATATAGTTATGCTTTCCATAGACGCTTGTAGACGAATCCTTTATACAGTATATTAGTGTTGTAGCCTTGCTGGTCTTGTATATGTCTACTTTGATACTGTTGATTGTGTACGTTCATAGTGGCTTCATCAGCTTGCTCAATATACATATGTTTTGGGTGTGTGCCCCATTCATGAGATAGCAAGTCTTTACACATATACAGAGTGTAGCCCTTTCGGCTTTGTTGGTATTGTCTGTTTGCAGGTAGGCTCTGTCAACCTAAGCTGAAGGCTACCCCTCCACAGTTATTGATTCAGAGTGGTTCGCTTGGGCCGAGTATGGCACGGGGTACCGGTCACGCCCCTCCAGATTTGGGATATGCACTTCATTTGAGAAAGACACTACATTGACCCTCGAATCAAGGCGAACAACATGGAGTTAGAATTAAAGGATACACCTAGAGTTGTACTCACAAAATAATCAATAAAATATTTTTTTCCTCATATTTGTTTTGTGATTGCAGTTATTTATTTTCTGCTAGCAAAATTTGTCGCGAACAAATACGGGTTACAAACCCATTCAAATAACTCATATCTTTATCAAATAACTTTAAATTTTAACCACAACTTCAAAAAGACATTCTCAACGAACCTCAATCATCAATTCGTCGGAAATTTCAACCAAGTACAAAACTCATGTGAGCTTTCAAGCTTTTAAAAACTCCAACAATAATTTTTTAATGTTTCACTTTAATTCACCCAACGTTATTTAAATCTGTGTTGATATGTAAATACCACTCTCAGTCAGTTTTTAAGTATTAAAACATGAAAATCATGATGACAAATTAAGAAAATATTGCCTTCTTGTTAAGCATTTCAAATTATATAAAAGGTGAGCTAAATAGGGTAAGATTTAAAATATGGACTTATTTTAATTATAAGTTCAGGCCAAAGTGATTTAGAGGGTAAAATAAAAAAATATGGATCCGGCTCCTCTCCATAGAACTCCATTTTCCCCAAGTTCTTATTTGGATGAAAGACATGTGTCATAGTTAACAAATAATGATTGAGATTTAATTAACCAAACTAAGGTTTTGATCAGAGCTAGAATAATTAATATACCAAAGATTTCCTTATGAATTTCTGAATTTTCCAATAGTTCCTCCTTTTTTCTAGATTTTTGAGCTCTTGATTAGTAATTTTGTATTTTGAGTTAATATTTACTTGCTAATTTAATTTGA
The DNA here is from genome assembly GCF_019175385.1 of Lycium barbarum. Lineage (NCBI taxonomy): Eukaryota > Viridiplantae > Streptophyta > Magnoliopsida > Solanales > Solanaceae > Lycium > Lycium barbarum. The sequence continues at coordinate 125,257,141 of NC_083337.1, read as the reverse complement.
TGTGTTCCTCTTTTTCTTTGATGAACAATACTTTTTTTTTTTTAACAATTGACAAGATTCCACTAAAATTTAACATTAGACAGATAAATTTTTTATTTTATAATATTATTTTTCATTCTTTTAATTTTTGATATTGTACATTAATTTAATTGGGTCTTATTGTATTTACTCCCACGAAGCATTAGGCTGTTCAAAAAGAAAAAGTCTATTTAAGAAAAAGAAGAAGAGGAACTCGTAACAAAATTGGAAAAGAGAGAAAATCATTAAATGTATATATGGATGAGATTTTCTGGAACTATAATTATGGGATTACCAAAAGATTTGGAAGTAAATATATGGTGTATTTATTATTCTAACTATGATTAAAATCTTAGTTTGTTTAACTAAATCTTAACCATTATTTGTTAACTATGACAAATGTCTATCATCCAAGTAAGAACTTGGGGAAAATAGAGAGAAGAGAAATGGAGAGGAGCCGGATCCAAAATAGAGATTCGTACACACTAAATAGAAGATTTAATGCACTTGCTATTTTTGCAAAGTTGTATTAGCTTTTCAACGGCTGCATCCATCTCCTCTGCTTATGGACTTCAAATTTTCACTAGTGTCCTTAACCCTCTGTTTGGATGGTTGTTTCTCGTAGTTCATTAATGTACAGTATGGTATGGTACAGTATGGTGTTGTATTGTATTGTACTGTATTAATGAACATAATGTTTGGATAGACTATATCGTTTGTTGTGGTTTAATAATATTTGTATTGTTTGGTTTGACTGTATGGTACTGTATAATAACTTGTAAGTTTACTAAAATACCCTTAACTCTTAATTAGAAATTAGTTTATATATATTAATAAAACTCAGGTAAAGAATAAAATAGGAACTTTAAAAGATAAGTAGGTAGTCAGTGGGGGTGGTGGAGGGGTAGGTGGTGTGAGATGGGTGGTTGTGGGATGAGGGTGGGGGTGAGGGGTAGTGGGATGAGGATAGGGGTAGTGAGGGTGGGGGTAGTGGGTGGTAGAGGGGTGGGTGGTTGTGGGATAAGGGTGGGGGTGGGTGGTAGGGAGGGCGTGGAGTGGGGGTGAGTGGGAGGGTGGAGGTGGGGGTGAGGTGGATGGTGGAAGGTGGAGCAGGGGAGGGGTGGGGGTGAGTGGTAGGGTAGGGGTGGAGTGGGGTGAATGGTGCAGGGTAGAGTATAATGGGGAAATAAAATACGTAACCATGGAAAAAACACCAAATTCGTAGTTACAAAAATTAGGACTTTTCATGGTTATATAACCATGGGATGAATCACGGGTTTACAACACAATACCATATAATTTTAAGAACAATGGAAACAAACATGGTTTCATACAAAACCATACATTAATGAACCACGGGAAACCACCATCCAAACAGGGGGTAAGTTTTTCTCTTAAAATTTCCCCTGTTTTCTCACAAATCACACTTTTGATAACATATGCCTTCTCTTCTCTGTGAACCTTCCCTTCATCATCTCTAGCAATCTCCACAGCTACCCCAACTTCTACCATACACCTAGCATTTATTGGTTGATCAAGGTGAATGGGCATGGCTATGATTTGCACACCAAAATTTATTACTTTCCGTTACAGAATTGCAACCGCAATGACTTACAAATCCTCCCGTACTTGGATGGTGGAGAATTCTTGGCTGTGATGCCCATCCATCCACTAGCCTTTCCCTGTCTCCAATTCTTTCAAGAAAACCTTGGGGTAGTGCTTCTTCAAGTTTGACTTTTTCCCCCTTTGGAAACCTTACAAACCATATGAAATTAACGCTGCTAAGTTACAGTCCGTAAGCTATCTCTTCCATGTCTTCCATAGTCAAGAAATACTCACTTCCACAGGAGACAAATACAGTTGAATGCTCATCTTTCTTTCCTAGCCAATTGATGAGGTCCATATTCCCATCATCTTCATTCATGCGGTCATGGACCGCAGGACCAATTGGAACAATTTTCGTTTAGATCAATTCAATAAGATAATCAATGCACTTTGCCTCTATTTGCCTGGAGGTATTCATCAGCATGATTTTATTCATTGGTACTTCTTCAGCTGAAGGGTCGTCCTTATCATCAGGATGCTTCTCTTCAATGTCTTTTTCCAACATTTCCTCAAATCTTGTTCGTTCAATCTTCCTCAAATAAAGGGATGAGAAAGGGATTCTAAGTTTGAATGTAAAAACTAGGAAAATGAAGCTTGAATGTAAAAACTAGGAAAATGAAGCTACACCGCAAGTCATGAGCATTATTGTTGGATTATTGTGTGAAGGGGCAAATCATAGAGAAGCAAATCAAGTTTCAAATTTTCCAAGATTCTTGAAAATTCAGGTTTGGACATTTTGAGGGCTTATTTGAGTGTAGGGTTAAGATGGAGTGGGAGGCCGTTAGTAGTATAGTAACTAGGAGGAAGCTCAGACAATTTTGGTAGATGGAGTTCAACTAGCTGAATTGAAAGAGTATACTTTTGGGGGATCCTTTTCTTGATAAGCTTGAGATTAATAGGTGTAGAACATAGGTAAACATAGAATCCCGTCTACAAGTTTCTTGGCCATGTTCAAGTAAAGGGGAAATGTGACCATAAGCCAACCATGGAAACATTAATACCCTCAAACTAGTACCTTCTAAATCCATGAAATCACTCTTTCTTGAAACACACTGGGTATAACTTGGTTTATGTTTTTCCTTTTTTGATACTGGGGAGAGTATAACTTTGTCTACGGCTACTTGTTGGGTTTTAATGTTAGCTGGCTTTTATAGACAAGGGAGATGAGGACAGAATCTCATGAAGAGCTTATGGTTGCTTTAAAAGGAAAACTATAAACGAAAGCTAATGAAGTTTTCTATGTTGATTTAGTCTTGTTGTTCTGGCATTCTGCTAACTTATGGTGAAGTGTAATCGCTGCCTAAAGAAGCCATGATTTTTTTCCCTCCTGAAATTCATAAATAACAGAACATATACATATATACACGCCTAGGTACCAAATAATTTTGCTAAGAGTTTAAGTTTTATATATCGTAGTGTAATTAAAATAAAGTTGTTTATTACATGTAAATTTCTTAAAATGTTGGATTTAAAATCTTAAAATCACCTCTATCTGTTATAGTGGTAAAGATGACCTGATGATGCAAAAATTGTTTAAACTAATAGTATATTACTTGAACTCTTTCAATAAACATACCGTGCGCGCAAAAGAAGCTAGATTTTCCTAATTGCGCGGTTTGATAATTTAATCAGCCGAAAGAAGACTAGGGCTAATTAATTTATTGATTCACGTGTGGTCATAAAATTAGCAACATGCATTAAATTGATAGTACAGTATATTATGTTTGAGATTTTACCCTCTAATTCACTTTGGCCCGAACTTATAATTACTTAAAATAAGTCCATATTTTAAATCTTACCCTATTTAGCTCACCTTTTATATAATTTGAAATGCTTAAGAAGAAGGCAATATTTTCTTAATTTGTCATCATGATTTTCATGTTTTAATACTTAAAAACTGACTGAGAGTGGTATTTACATATCAACACAGATTTAAATAACGTTGGGTGAATTAAAGTAAAACATTAAAAAATTATTGTTGGAGTTTTTAAAAGCTTGAAAGCTCACATGAGTTTTGTACTTGGTTGAAATTTTCGACGAATTGATGATTAAGGTTCGTTGAGAATGTCTTTTTGAAGTTGTGGTTAAAATTTAAAGTTATTTGATAAAGATATGAGTTATTTGAATGGGTTTGTAACCCGTATTTGTTCGCGACAAATTTTGCTAGCAGAAAATAAATAACTGCAATCACAAAACAAATATGAGGAAAAAAATATTTTATTGATTATTTTGTGAGTACAACTCTAGGTGTATCCTGTAATTCTAATCGCCATGTTGTTTGCCTTGATTCGAGGGTCAATGTAGCGTCTTTCTCAAATGAAGTGTCACATCCCAAATCTGGAGGGGCGTGACCGGCACCCCATGCCATACTCGGCCCAAGCGAACCACTCTGAATCTGTAACTATGGAGGGGTAGCCTTCAACTTAGGTTGACAGCGCCTACCTGCAAACAGACAATACCAACAAAGCTGAAAGGGCTACACTCTGTATATGTGTAAAGACTGGCTATCTCATGAATGGGGCACACACCCAAAACATATGTATATTGAGCAAGCTGATGAAGCCGCTATGAATGTACATAACCAACAGTATCAAAGTAGACATATATAAGACCAGTAAGGCTACAACACTAATATACTGTATAAAGGATTCGTCTACAAGCCTCTATGGAAAGCATTACTATATCATGGTCGGGACAGGGCCCCGACCTACCCATCATATCTATAACACAAAGACACTCCAAAACTAGATCTGGAAACTTCGGATAAGTGGAGATCACCAATCAGTTAATGTCTGGTCCCACTTATTGGGGAGCTCCACATGTCTATCAGTACCTCCAGGCATGAATGCAGCGCCCCCAGCAAAAGGGACGTCAGTACAAAACAATGTACCAAGTATGTAAGGCAACAAAATAATTGAAATTGAAACTGAACTGATAAGTATAACAATCTGGAGGCCAATGAATACCCTGAAATGTCTCATGTGAAATGCAATATAGCAATAACATATATCTCACTGACCATGTGGCCAGGCAACTGTAATATCTTACTGACTATAAGGCCAGGCAATTTGTCTCACTGACCTATCGGCTAGGCAAATCTGTCTCACTGACCCGTCGGCCAGGCAATCTGTCACTGACCCATAGTCCAGGCATATCTGTCTCACTGACTCATAGGCCAAGCATGTCTGTCTCACTGACCAAGTGGCCAGGCTAAAGGAATATATATATATATATATATATATATATATATATATATATATATATATATATATATATATATATATATATATATCATGTGTAGACTGAAATATATGAAGATATCAACATGTCTTTCTCTAACTCTTCTACCAACAATGAACTAAGGAGCAGACAGGAATCCCTCGGAAGATACAATACCATATCTAGAAACGTTACACCTCTATGACAGCTCTAAACAATAGTTCTTTTTTTTTTTAAAGATTCGATAAGCACTTAATGTCTACGGATCATGCCAAAAAAAAAGGATAGTCATTACATACCTTATAATAATCTGTCCAATAACCACGCTGAACTCAACTCATCATGCCTTCATCTACAACAATGATAATGACGCTATCGTTAAGCTATGAAAGATACAACTATCGTATAACGAACTATAAGCTTATTCTATATTAAAAGGGGTAGCACCTCCCCTGATTTTATTACTTTCCTCGAGCCTACAATAGGTGAGACTACACATAAACACAACCAACAACCTAACACAACACAATCAGAATTCTGACATCAACTCAACATACGACAAGCTCAGTTTAAAGTTATTAAACGACAAGTTCCTAACTCCTCTTTTCTTCAAATCACAAGGAAACAACACTAATAAATCTATCAGTCCTTTATCAACAATAATCAGCCCTAAACACCAACAATTAAACCCTCAAAACATTCCAACAAGGGCGCAACAATAACCACAATAAACGAGCAACAAGCTCGGTTTTACAATATCAAACAACACTCCTCCAAGATTTCTTTTGCTTTCAATCACACCAACCACAATAACAATAGTATTATTAGGTCATATCAACTGATTTCCAACCATAAAACATTAAGAACACAACTTCAAAGTAGTCCAACAGTTTATAGCAACCTAGAATTGATTTTCAGGCCATTTCTTCAAGAGTTCTTACTTCCTCAACTTAGTTAAGACTCCAATAAGCTCAAACATATAAAGAGGAGAAGATTCCTTACCTATTTCTGTTCTTCAAGAGAAGAAACCAAGGAGGTAGTTAGACTTGAGTGGAAATCACTTTCCTTGATGTAGATTCTTCAAGATTTGAAACAACCCATCAACTTAAATTGCAAAAGCGAGAAGATTTTCTGCAAATTCCTTAGGGATTTGGGGCTGAATTGAGAGAGAATTCTTTTGGATCCTCCTAAGGCTCTCTAGGTTCTGAAAATTGTGTGGAAATAATGAGAAAGTCCAGCCCTTTAAAGGGGCCCTTTGGCTGCCCTCATCCCTTGCTTTTTTTTGGGGGGTGGGGGGGTGGGGGGATTAGTTTTCAGTCTTTCCTTTTAGAAAGTAGGTGACACACCTGCTAGTCACCTACTTGCTTAATTAGAGAATAATATCGACTGGTCCTTATCAATTTAACACGCGTCTCGTCCTCATTTGATAATTAATATACGTGTTAAGTATCTCAGCAAGTAGGACAGGTAAGCAAGCAACACGTTTTTATTGCCTAAAGTTCCATTTCTCATATTTAAGTGCATTCGTCAACCTCAACTTAGTCGTGCATATATTGAACGAAAACACGGTATTCTAAATTAGTCATAAATACGTTGAAAGAAAATACGGGATGTTACATGAAGGATGGATTTCTGTTCATGTGTTGAATCTAGGGAGAACTTTGAGCAGCACTTGGTTTGTTCTTGAGGGAAGACGTCTCTCGAACTCTCTTCTTGTGAAGACCTTTGGAGAAGACTTATGTAGATGTCGTTGCTCTCCTCTGCCTCTAGTCAAGATGCTATGTCAATTTCAAGATGTCCTTAAAAGGGGATGTGTGACCCCTTCATATAGGTGTGAGCAAGTGCTTGGGGGTATTTTGGTCTCTAAGTAATTCTAACGGGTCTTGGACCTGAAGAACATGGGTTGGGCTTATCTTGTCAGCTTAATGGACTAACCCAAATAAAATTTGGATTTCATTCAAGTCGTGTAATTTTGACTTCAATAATTAATCTGACTTTATCAACTAAAATTTGACGTGGTCAACATGTCAATAGCTTAGAATTTAATCAAAATTTTGTATGGATTAATTCAATTAAAATTTCGATGTCCACAGATGCCCCCTACTTCAAAATTTCTCGAGGTGTAGGCTTGCCAAAATTGTAAACGAGACTTGAAGTACCACTAGAGTGGTCTTCGTACAAAACTTCTTTGAGACTTGTTTTCATAGACATTTCTTGAAATGTGCCAACTGAGGAATCTTCGTGTTGCTCCCAAACGCACACGCAAGTATACGTGGTCGTACAAGTAATATAGACTGTTAAGTCCAGATATCGATCCCACAGAGACTTAGATTCTACTGTTAAACTAATTCAAATTCGAATGAAACTATTCCAGAAAGTGAAAATCAAGATGTCTCTCAGTCGTTGCATCTCTGCCTATATCACATAGGCAAAAAAGTATCTCAATAAATCTAAATGATAAGTTTTAAAAAATTATTAAGTCGCGCAATGTTTTTCTCTAGTCTTGAACTTCTTCATTTTTTTTTTTTTTTGTGAACAACCAAAAAGATACGCAAATCTCTTCCTTTAATTTTGAAGATGAGTTTATTGCATCAATTTTTCTTGATCAATATTCAAATACCAGAATTGTATTATAACTCCATATGGAAAATATATCCTTCCATAATGGGACAAAATGACAAATAACATTATTCAATTCAACCATTTCAGATTTGAAGAAAAACAATGAAATTGATTTTTGCCTTATGTAACTCCTGATTTTGTCTTCCTCATAATTATTCAAATTATGTTGCATGATTTGGAAAATTATATGTCTTTCCTTTTTTTTTTTCGCAATGTGGAATTGATCTTTTCCTTTATTTTGCTTCTGAATTCATTTCTCCCTATATGGTAATTTGGAAAAAATAATAAACCAAATCAATAACCATATAGTGATGAGCTTTCCGGGAAACACAATTAGGTACATTTGCATTCTTTTTGGAAAAAATCTCACTGCCTTAATAAATCTATATAAGGCGTGCACCTCTACCAATCGAAGCCATCAATTCTTTTTTCATTTCTTACAACTCTTTCAATATCATTCCTGCTGAGTTGAAGCGTCGTGTCGTCGCAACCTGGCGTCCATCCTGCTCGGTTGAAGCACCATGCCATTGAGAAAGATATCATTCAATGCTAAGTTGAAACGTCGGGAAAGTGGCTCCCATGTATTGTATCATTTGTCTCTCTTCCTTTTTTTGTTTTTAAGGATTGCGGCTAAGGATTTTTAGATTTGCGCACCTGTGAGAAAAGGAATGGTACGTTGCTGTTGGAGTATCAAAATGACAAGCCTCTTGGTTTGTATGAAAGTAGACTTCTAAGCTACAACATATCCAAAAACCAAAGAAAAACTCCGTACAGATTAACGGGAATTAAGTTTTAAAGTTGAGCTCCAGATTTGTGTTTTCTTCTGAAAGTTTCGTGCAGTCTCACCAAAAATATGTATCTTGGTGTAGGAGCGTCAAATGAAAAGTGGCTTCATTCTGAAGATGCTATACTCGTAGGACTACGACATATTCAAAATTCACCATCAAACACCGTCAAGATTGAAGGGAATTAATTTTGAAATTGGTAACCAGATCTAGTGATTCTTCTGATAGTTTCGTGTAGTCTCACCAAAATGTCTGTATCTTAGCGTAGGAGCAACCAAATGACGAGAGGCTTGATTATGAAGATTGTACAATTTTAGTACTATGACATGTCCAAAATCAACATTGAAATCATTCTGTATTGATGGGAATTAATTTTTGAAGTTGGCCTCCAGATCTGGCGGTTCTTCTGACAGTTTCGTATAGTCGCATCAAAACGTTCGTATCTTTGTGTACGAGAGTGCAAATGATGAGGGGCTTGATTCTGAAGATGCTACAGTCGTATTACTACAACATAAACAACAATCAAAGCGAAAATCCTTTTGGATTGATGGGAATTATTTTTTTAAGTTGAATTGTAGATCTTCGTTTTCTTCTTTCAGCACTGTGCAATCTCACGGAAAACTCCATATCTTGAGATTGGGATGTCCAAATGACTAGCGGCTTGATTATGAAGATATTAGACTCCGAAGGCTACGACATATCCAAAACTCAAAGTTAAAATTTTTCTGAATTGACAGAAGTTAATTTTTGAAGCTGGTCTCTAGATATGTCGTGCTGGACTTTGGACAACATTCATGAGGGCACTTCCCTTTTTTTCTTGTATTGTTTTTGTAGGTAATGATATCTATACGTTAATTTAAATATTACTTTTGTGCTAATATATTCCTTACATGTTTCATTTTCCTTTTGTTAATTGTGATCTTCCTATACCTGTTTCTGAATAATTTTTTCAAAAATCATTGAGTGTCATAAGGAAAAACGAAACAACTATGAGGTCATTTGGTAGGAGGGATGAGGGATGGTATGGGGTTATTAGTCCTATGGGATTGAAATTATCACATGTTTAGTTGGTGGGATAACTCACTTGGTATCCTATCTGATCCTATCAATTTGGGATAAAAGGTGGGATAATGGGATAAGTTATCCATTTTTATTCCACCCAATTTCATCTAGATGTGTTTACCCCTTAAAAAGGTAACAATTGAATTTGTACGTGGTTTAAAAGATATTCGATTTGATTCATTTAACAAAAAATAACAATAATGAAATATAGATTGTGAGTAAAAGAATAAGAAATAGCCTTGGAATTGGATGCAATGAACAACTCGTTCCAAGGCCTGTGTTACTCGGACCAAACTGTAGGAATTCTTATTATTTTGATGCTTGACAGAACTTTGGGAACAAGTTAGTGATACAATCATGTGGAAGATGGTAAAAAAGTAATGGGGATATGAAGATTTAGTACAAGAGTTTACATTTAACAAGGTAACTAAATCAATTAGACATAAAGATCTCCGAAATCTCGATCTTGACAGCTGTTAATTGCGCCGTGTGGAATGAAATCCGCAACAGATCAGATTTCTCGCACTATCACCAACTATAAGCGCACTCTTTGGGAATTGCTGGGTCTGAGAGTTGGGTCCGAAATGTTCCTGTCTGGTTTAGTCGAGCTCTATCATCCACTGCCCTTCATTCTTAGTTCGAATAGTTAGACCTTGGGTCGGGATCACCGACCCCAGTTTTCACCATATACAGATAGTCCCTCCATTTTCTGGAGGAAAGTATTAGCTCCGGGAAATGGATCCGAATAAAGCCGAGCGATCTGTACTTAGCCACCTTTGAAAAGACATTTCATCGCTTCTGCACTCAGCTCGATGCAGATTTTTCATTATTACAGCCGCCTAATCATTCTTGAGAATCCAACCCTTGTCAGAACTTTTAAACTTTCAACTTCTCACTTTTTACTATATAAAGCCCATATTTCATATCTTGCCATGTACTTGGCAAAAAGCCCTAAAGTCCAAACCTTTTAAAAGCCTTATTTGCAGCTGCTTGATCTTGAGTCTCCTTCTAAGTTCCTAACTCTTTTAAAACCTTTGTTTGCGATCACATGATTCTACGCTTCTTTCTTAGTAATGACTTTGGTACCGTTGTTAACACAAAGTGCGGATCACTCTTCATCACCACTACGTTCTCCACCATTGTCAGCGGCGGGTGCGACCAGCCCCGATGAGGAGTTAGAGTTTCTTGCTGCGGACATCCTCCCCGCCGACTTTAAATATGCGAACGATTGCAAAGTTTCTTCCCACCTTGATTCTGTGGAAAAATTTGAATCCTACATTGATGTCTCCACTATTACCATAGTTCGGAATGATTGCAACTTCAGTGCGGACATCGACATCCGCCCTGTTGAACGAGGAGTAAGAATGAACCACAATGTAATTGGTTATTCGTTGGCTTATACTTACCCATTTGCTATTGAGTTTTATCTTCGCATTTCCCAAGTGATAAAAGACTTCTGCCATCTGTACCGCGACTGTATTGGCAAAATTGCTCCGCAGATTTGGAGGCTTGTTTACTGCTTCGAGATTTTGGCCAACGTAGCTGGGGTTTATTTTACCCTTGACCATCTGATCCATACCTATGTTCTCCGTTTAATCTGATGAGACATAATTCATCTATATCCTCATGGGGCTCGTGGCCTTATAAACCCCGAGGATGATTTTGATAGGGGATGGTTGCATCGGTTCGTTATGATTCGCACGGACCAACTCCATCGCTCTTTGTCTGTAAACTTTCCCGAGGAGTGGAATCTAACCCCGGTATCGGCTGAACCCGAGCTCGTAGTTACCATTTTTGAGCGGGTTGTTGCCCTGTTAAGCACCTCTCGTAATGTGGGCCGCTCTTGGAGGAGCATGGCGCCCGAAGGATGGAGTGGAAAAAATCATGGTAAGTTTTAAGCTATCCGTGAAATCACCTGTTCATTCTTACAATTCTGTAATCTGAGCCTGAACCCTCATTTTTCAGGACTCCCCACGAAGAAATCCTCTTTAAAAGGGAAAAACATTGGTGAGGAGTATACCGGAGATACCGTTGAAGGAAGGGAGGCAACAGCTGCTTCGGCTAGGGCGTCAAGACGGAGAGTTCCTGCGGGCTCCCCAGCTATTCCCGTTGGGATAGGTTCTCGGGTCAGATCACGCCGTATCTTGCGGACTCGTGGGGAAGTTTCCCGTGGAGGACCAACCCCGGTGATTGTTCTGGATGAAGATGATCCATCAGAACAAAACAGCCCTGTTTCTGCTATTCCGGAGGGCAATCCCGAAACCACTTAGCCAATGCATGATTATGTAGAAGTTTCCGAGGGTATAAGCCGAAGTTCTCAACCTTTGGCTCATTATACCGGACTGGATTTTCTTTCTGTTTCTAGTTTAGGACCATATGTTAGGATATTTTGTTTTGTGAAGGTAATGTAACCGAAGTATTTGGGTACCTGTCACAGATGTAGTAGAAACTTTCTTGGATCAAATCGAATCTTATTCGGATTATGAATGTTTTCATTGGTTTTTAATCTTCATCCGAATGTAGCTGGCCTTTACTTTCCATACGGATTCTTCTCTTCGTTTAAGCCTTCGTTACGCCGAGCTTACCGATACCTTATCCCGTAAGTTTCGAATTAAGCTAGAAAATCAAATGTCTTATCAGTTGTCACGTCCATTTGATTTCGACCACGTGTGGCTTTACTATTGGCTGAACTTTCAGTTATCTGATCAATGCACTTCCGTCATTATGATCCCTCACTTATAAATAGTTCATGCTTCCCCATTTTTACTATTTATAGCCTCTAAAAATTACTCTTCGATCTCAACCTCTGCTTTCTTAGAAGCAAAAAACTTCATCGGAATCTTTAAGTTTTTCGCCGGAATCATCAAATTATTCATCGGAATCTTCATCCTACTCGCCGGAAACTTCATCTTGCTCTGGAGTTTTCCCCAGATCTTTAAACCTTCATAAGGATTTCTTTTATCTTTTGTTTCGTTACCATACCTTTATCAAAAATGGCTCTGAGTCCAGTATCCTCCTCTCATGAAGCCTCTCCGGTGGGATCTCCCCATCGACCGAGACTGAGGTTAAAGTTCCATTCGAATCCCAGGATAAAGACGTCATTCCTTCATATACTATTTCGACTCCGAGTTTGTGATTGAAAAGCCGACCAGGGTTACAATGTTAGGCGTTACCCCTCCGGGATTGATGCGACTGTCATTCCCAGGGTTCGTTCAGAATGCGGCTACAGAGACCGTCCTTCCAAAATCATAGCCCGAGCTCCGATAACGATATCACCACTTATGTGGAAGGGTACTCGTCCGTTTATGCTTACCCTTTCACCCTCAATCTTGACCCTCTGATTGATGAAGTTATTCTTGATAGATGCAAGACGTATAAATTATGCCTTGCACAAATTGGGCCGAACGTTTGGCAGATCGTCATATGCATCACTTTTTGGCAAGCAATGTTAGGCTCCCGTTTAGTTTGCACCACCTGATCCATCTTTATTCTCCCCGAATTTTTCATGGTGGGATCGTGAAGCTTGCGAAATGAGGAAAGTACCCGATCCTTTCGAGTGTTGACGAATACAAAGATCGCGGTTGGCTTGAATGCTTGGTTCGAGTCAAGACTGAGGAGATCATTCCTCAAAACTACGTCCCCTTCCTCGATGTTGACACCTAATTTTCACCGCATAGGATGCGTATTTTAATTCTCAAAATTCCCGAGTCAAAGAGGGAGCCAAGATGCACCTTCAAAATTAAAAATTCAAAAATCCCGAGAAAATTACAAAATTGACGTTTAATTATTATTTTTCCTAAAAATTAACAATTACAAGAAGTTACAAGTTATTTACTGTCACAAATGCAATTTGAGAATAAGATACATATCTTGCTCCGCCCGACTCGGGAAGATTGTTAATTAAGATAATGTATGAATTACCGCTCTTTTTTATCGCATTTGTTTCCATTTTTAAATATTTCTTAAAAGTATATCAATATTGGGCTCGTTTCGAAGCTCGTATTTTAAAGCGACGTATTACGATTTTTACCTTGCCAAAATATTATTTTACGGGGGCATTTTGTGTTAATTAATTTTTTTTTTACTATATACTAATTTTTTAAAAATGTGTGTATTACATTTTAAGGCAGGGGGGGGGGGGGGGGGGAGTAAGTAATATACTTACTCCCCCCCCCCCCCCCCCCAGTTTATTTTACTTGGAACCTGTCGTTTTATTACCCTAAGTACATTTCATCTCTTTCTCTTTTGAGAGAAACTGATGGCGGCTAGGGTTTTGACCAGGCGGCGCTACCGCTATCCCACCATGATTCCACCATTCGTCCACCATTTTTGATCCCATGTGGGTATTTCCCTACCATTTCCCGTGGTGTGGGATGCCATGGGCGAGCCTAAAAGGCTCTAGCCATCTTTTTCCACCACACAACAATAGGGAAATGGTGTGTGGTGATTTGCTCAGGGATTAACACCTTCCTCGTACTGTTATATTGACGTGTAAGGTTTGGATTATTTTCCAATGGTCCTTTTGGATTGTTTCTGGTACGATTTTTTTCTTTGTGTATGACTAGGTGCGTTCGTAGTTTCTGTTATGTACCGATTGGGAATCACTTTGTCCTTAGGTGTACTATTTCATGTGATTTTCGAAATTTTTTGTGCCATTGGTGCGATTAGGATAGAATTCCCTTTTGTTTTACTTGATTTTGAATTCTGATTTCTGCATGGGGGGGGGGGGGGGGGGGGGGGGGGAATTCATTTAGAAAAGTCTAGAATCATCCATTTTTGTCCCTACGGTAGATTCTTCCCTGCTATAAATAGATATTATATGAGACGTTAGAGGGGGATCTTTTTCTGGAAAAAAAAAGAGGGCTGCTACTAGTACTCAACCATGGGGGTTTGAATCTTTTGATAATTTCCCTAAAATATATCACATATATACATAAATTACTAAAATAGATATATAGATACTACTTTGATATAGAGGAGATTACTCTGAAAAACAGTGCATTACACTTGAAAAAAAAAAAAAGAACAAGACCTGCAAAAGATTTTTTGAAGTGTTGTTGTTGAAGGCTTGATTCAATCTCCCCAGTTGATCTTTAGGTTGCCTTTGCAAGAGGTAATATCCCTATCCTATTATTTAAATCAGTTTCAGTTTTTATATGAGTTTAAATGATTATATTATTGTCTAAATGTGTGTTTGAAGTGTTGTTTCACTAGTTTGGATACATTTCTGCCTAGTTTAGTTAATAGTGAAGTGTTGATGTTGTTTAAGACTGATATAATGTGATTGAGCCTGTTTTTGAATCATGTTTGAGGTTTGTCTTGTTGTTTCCCTTTCTGTGATTTAGAACTAAGAAATGGGATTTAGAGGGTGTTGTTTGGAGCTCAATATCATTTCTATCAAGTTATTTAAAGTTCCAATTTCTTTGTTGTATGATATTGTTAATTAGATTTGAGTAGGTAAAGTTGATCCATTATTATTAGACGGAACCCTATTCGCATCATAAGGAGCAAAAGTTACAAGAAAAGGATTAAATACTCAAATCTAATGGATCAAATTTAAATTTTTAGACTGATTCTGCTATAAAAAGTTTAAATTTCTTCCTTTAGAAGCTCGTTAAAGTTTAAGTTTTAGAAGTCAAAATTGATCCTTTCCTACCATTTGTTGGTTTGAATCACCTCTAATGGTTTAACTTCCTTTAAAAGGGGTAACTTAAGGTTTTGAAATTTCCTTGTTAGTGGAATCCTTGAATTCTTGAAATTCACCTCTGAATATGTGTGTATTATTAATGTTTTCCTAGAATCTGCTATAAAAAGAAAGAAAGAGGCTGTTTTGCTTAGACTATGGTGTGGATCTCTTTCTTAATATAACTGGTTTCCTTTTCTCTTGCTAGCTAATTACCTAGACTATCATGGAATGCTGTTCTGTTTAATTTGGACTTGGGAATGCTAAGTAGGCAGACCTTATACATCTTTGTTGCTTGAATAAGTAGTAGTATAAAAGAGGTTAAAATAAACCCAGGAAGCAAGAGTAAAACTTAGTATTAGTTCAGTGTTTTTGTTCCTTTCCTTCTATGTGCCTGATTTTTGGAAGCTTGGTCTTTAATGGAAATTTCTTTTCTAAAGCAGTGTCTTGAGTTGACTAAAGATTATACTTGGATAAATTTACTTTCATGCTAAAATGGAGGACAAAATTTGCTTTTGAAAGATGAACAAGGTGTTTGCTATTTGTTTGTAATCTCAGATTTGTATGTTCACATGTTTCTCCATTCTCCTTTGTACTGTTCAGTCTAAGTATGGTGTTGGTGACCTAAGAATAGAATCATGATCCCCTATGCCCAAGGTCTAGTTGTTTGTGAGTGTTTCTATGTGAATTCTCCTTTATTTGTGATTACTGTAACCTTATCTGACCTTTACTCATACTCAGTGTAGATTCATGCACCCATCACTCTTATGAACTAGTTTAATCTTGTACTGATCACCCTCTATAACTGAGTGAGACCTTTGTTGTCTTCTTTACTTTGTTTTGGACTTTTGTATGTAAGCTTTAAATAAAATCAAATGTAGAATTCTGTTGATGTTTCATGAAGTTGACTTGGATCTAAAATGACTTTAGTAAATAGTTAAGGCCTCTATGACTTTAAACAGGCTAATATTAGAAATTTAGAAGCCATGACCTTAAACTTGCTACTTGATTTTGTGGTACCTTGTTATGATATAAGTAAAACTAGGCAAGTCACTACTATTTAGTTAGTCTAAGAGGTGATTAAAAGATGTAATTCTTAGAAATCATGTGGCATTTTCTTGTTTTGATTGAGGCCAGAACTGATTGCTTGTTTTTACTTGCCTGTTTACCTTGCTTTGCCATTTCTGAACCTTGCTAAGTTATGTGAAGATAAAGGGGATCTTTCCTGTAACCTGTTGGACACATTTGAGACTGCCTAGATGGAAAGTTAGTATAAATGTGGAAGCTGTAAGATTTGTAGTTAATCTCTGATCCTAGAATAGTATAAGTGTCATTTTGAACATTGTGTGTGCTTGTCAATGCCTATTCTGTTAGCTTATTTAGGAAAGGTAGAAGTGTAGCGAGGTTGGAGGTTAAATTTCTGTTGAAACTAAGTATGAAAGTCTAAACTAGTTCTTGAGACTACTGTGTGACTTGTCTTCCCTTTTTACCTGTTATTTACCTAGAATGGTCTGCAGTCTATTCTTTCTTATAAAATTATGTTCTTTCAAGTTGGTTCTGGAATATAGCTTTTTGGGAATTGTTGTGCCTAGTATTTCAATATAGAAGAATGGGCATAGGAGGTTCAAAACTAAGCAAAAACTACAGGAAAAGGGTTAAATTCAGTCTGTGCAGGTGTTTTTTTTTCTCTTTGCCATTTGCTTGATCAATTCTTGGCTTATATGACAATTCCCCGTCTTTGCTTGTTGTTTAAGCGTACCATGACCTAATTTACCATTTGAAATTTAGATAAAGCACCACAAAATCCCTCTATCTCCCTAACTGGATCATATGATTTAATTTCCCCCCTAGAAAGTTCATAAATAAGGACTATGAGTATGGTCCCTAGCATGTTTTCTGTCATTTACCTCAATCTTGAGCTGCTTTACTTCCTTGCCCTTCTACTACCAACACTGCTTGTCTAGTCACCTAAAAGTGTGTCATGCCTTCCTTGATACTCAATGTCATGCTAAAACTAAAATCTAAACTGCTTTTACTAGAATAAATGTAGTACCTGCACACTTGCACCTATGGCTGATTTGTGAATTTCTATAGTCCATGTACATGATTTCCCACCTCTTCCTGCTTGTTGGTACCCATAACAATTTTAGTACAGTATTTTGAGCCCAGGACAGTGTCATGAATGTTATAGCCCGCATTTTGTACGTTCGGATATTTCGAGATCGTCGTGACAAGTTAAGGCAAGACCATTTTTTTTAAACATTTTTTGGTACAAGTTGTTAGGAATATTATTTACGAACATTGGTAGTATGGAAATATTTGGAAAGGCCATGGGTTAAAGAGAAATTTGCAAAATGACCAATGGAAATAATGTGGAAGGCTAGGGGCAAAATGGTAATATTGAGAAAAGTCGAGGGGCAAAACGGTAATTTTACACAAGGTTCATGAAAGTTCCAAAAGAGGCCATATTGGCCATGTGACAAAAAAAAAAAAAAAAGAGAAGAAGGATGACTAAAATAAGTCATCTTTTCCTAGAAATTTAAGAAATTTCTAGAGAGAGGGCATGTGCCCCTCACATGACTTGGGAGGTACATATATATATATATATATATATATATATATATGTCTTCATTTTAGTAAAAGAGAGTTGGAGAAGGAGAAAACAAAAGAAAAAAGAGCAAGAAAAGCATAGGCCATTCGGCCATGCTCCATGATTTTTGTCCCCATGAAATCTTGCTCCAAAAATTATTTTCTTCATGTATTCCTACTAATTCAAGGGCCCTTTACAACGTGGTGTAGTTATTTCGGAAGATGAGACGCTTGTTTCATCAATTTAGCAACCTTAGACAAGAGGGAAGTTGAAGGAAAAAGGTAAGAATTCAACCTTCCTTTCTATGTTATGGATGCTTGTGAATGTTGTGGTGTGTAGAAATGAATGAAAATCATGAAGATAATGTGTGTTGGGTGTGTGGCCGTGTGCATGTGTGGTTGTAAGAACCATGATTCAATTATTTTATTTAGTGTTTTGGTTGTTGTTGTTGTGAATTCTATGTTGATAATAAGAGTTTAATGATTCAAGTTGAAATTGTAAGTATTGGGGAGTCGTTTTAGAAATTGAGGTGAATTGTATATAGTGTTCTTGTGATTACGGAAGATAATGTTGTTAGTGTGAATTGTTGGTGTAATTCATGAGGTTGAAAGAAAGAAATGTGTTGTCTTTGTTCTTGTTGAGTTTGGAAGATTTTAGGTAGTATGTTGGTTTGGCCGTTGGAAATGTTGTGCGGGTTGTTGGAGTGTTCTTGAATATTGTTAAATGATTTCGGATTCGTATTTGAATATGTGAACAATCATGAATTGAGTATAAAGGAAATGTTATTAAATTATGTAACGTAGCTATTAAGGTTGTAATGTATTTTGAATAAATTGTGGAAGTCGTAAGATATGATTGTTGGTGTTGTTGTTGGTAATGTTGTCAATACTTTGGCCGAGTTCCATTCCCGGGTTTATTGTTGTGTTTTTGGCCGAGTTGAAATCTCGGGGATGGTATATTTACAGGGGAGATGCTGCCGAAATTTCGGCAGAATATAAGTGGATTTACTTGAGCAATTAAGACAAGTGTTGATTCAAGATTAAATCCCTAAAGGCTTATAATCATGTTTGGTATTTGTGACCAATTGTAGATTTTGAAGAATTTGGAACTTGAATTTGGAGAAGCTTAAGAAACGGAAAAGGTATGTAAGGCTTCACTTTTCCTTCTTTTGTCATATCTTAGACATATTAGGTTTGGATACGAGCCTCGCAGACGATTCTATTCCTAGAAATCCGAGTTTGAATTTGACCCTTTTTCATTCAATAGAATTGAAATAAGTTCTACGTGCCTTGTTGAAACAATTTCATAAGCATGCATAACTTGCCCAAATGGAACCGAATGACACTAAGACATTCATAAATGACTTCATAAGGCCAAGTGTTCATAATTTATGTACGCCACCTCAACTCGATCCGAGGTGGGCCACAATCCCCGAGACCTATTTGTATTGCCCTATTTGACTCATTTCCGTACAATAAGTAAGGGAAACTTTTGGCTATTGTTCCGAGTTTGTTGTGATTCATATGTATTCTGTCACGACCCAGCCCCGTGGGCCATGACTAGTGCCCGAGCTGGGCACTCGTATACATACCTGTTAGATATAATCAAACTGAATCTATGAACAATATGGAAACTTGCAAAAGAACTCCAACGGTTCATAACGTCATCATATATGTATATTCAGATAAACTGTCTCCTGAGGAGTCACAACTAATCAAGTCATAAAATGATACGCAAGCCGACAAGGCTGCCACTACACATCAATATCATGTCATATGCAAGCCGACAAGGCTGCCACTACAGACAGACATCATATCATAACACATCGTATAGACACAGCTGAACAAAACTTATACATAACCCGCACATATGTCTACAGGCCTCTAAGAGTATCAACAGTGAAATATGACAGGACAGGGCCCCGCCGTACCCCTGGATAAACATACATATATATATATATATATATATATATATATATATATATATATATATATATATATCATAAGATCTGTACCAAAAGTCTAAACTCCGAAACAACGGAGCTCTCCGAGACAGTTGAGTAGAAGTCCTATGCTAAAGGGTCACCAAACCGACTATCTGTACCTGCGGGCATGAAACGCAGCCCCCCGAAGAAAGGGGGGTCAGTACGGAATATGTACTGAGCATATAAAGCATGAAATACGGTAGAGAGGATCATAACTGAAATAGAGATTATCAGAAACAAGTATGACTTTTTAAACATCAATACACTTGCCTTATGAAATGAAAATCATGCATATCAATATCATATATCATATATATAACGTGTCCCGGCCCTCTAGTGAGGGACTCGGTGAATAAGGTCGCCACATACCATCCTTGGCGCCATAATCACATCATCACACCATCACATCATCACATCATCATATGTATATATATAACGTGTCCCGGCCCTCTAGTGAGGGACTCGGTGAACAATGCAGTGAAACTGTGCACGAAAACGTGTCCTGGCCCGAGACTCGGTGAAAGACATATTGAGGCACGCACGAGCAGAGTAGTGAGCAACTATATGCAATTTAAATCATATCTGAGACTAAATGGAATAATCAAAATGAACCATCATTTGCGAATCAAGACAATAGTCATACCAAATACCTTTCGAATGTCACTGTGAATTATATCAAAATAGAACTCTGGAACCATATGTACGTATTAAAACATGATAAAGTGAGTTCTGGGAATCAATAACATTAGCCATCCTAGTGGCTCTAAGAATAGGAATTTCCTTGGAACCATATACACATCGTCTGTTCGTTTCATAAAGATCATGCCAAAAAGAAAGAACGGTTAACTTTACATACCTTGTCTCTTCTCAAGTTAACCATAACTTAGGTCTTGGGCTTCACCAATCTACAAATAATACCAAATATGCCAATAATTAAATTAGGATACTTTTTCAAACTGATCCGTAATTATTTAGAAGTCTAGCGATATTCGGTCATCATCTTCCCTAAAACACAATAATCCTCGTGATTCCAACTTAGCCAAAATATCAATCATCATACCAACAACAATATCAATAAATACATATCCAAATAGAATCGCATCCATTCTTAAATCACCTCCAAAACAGCCCAATATACATTCCTATACCGATACTTGTATACACTTCTTTATTTTCGTATATACATAGTATAGCAACAAGCACAATAACAACAACTACAGCCAATCCCACGATACTCCAGCACACCAAACAATCTATAGCAACCACCAAACAGTCCACATGATAACAATAAAAATTTATCCGATTTCCCGCAATTAATTTCGTAGTTCCCATCTCTCAATTTAACTATGACCTGGTCGAATTTAAATATATTTAGTAGAGGAGAATTCTTACCTTATTTTCCAAGAAATACTATTCTTCAACCTTACTTCATTTCGAAGAAAGCCCGAATTCAACAACGAACTTGGTACGCCAATCCTTGATTAAATATGTCGAGTGACTATAATGAGTCAACCCTTCCATTAGATGTCTGCCCTTGAATCCGAGTCAACATGAAGAAATTCTTTCAAACTCTAGGTGTTAGTCCCAAATTTATAATTCTACTTCGAGCATGCAAATGGTAAGCACCTAATCTTTTTGGTTCATATCACTCTTTTGCTTCAATTGTTGTATATATTGAGGGTGATGGATTATGGAGATTAGATCTCTAGTCGTGGAAGTTACTAAAGGCAGTAGATGAACTAAATACTAATCCTTTTTGTATATAAAAAAAAAAAGTTGTTTGGTGTACCTTTTTTTAAATAGCCACGTACTATGTCCAGAATAGGTGTCGTCAATACGTTCTCCCTCTAATAAAATGACTACTTAAGTACTAAGATATCTATGCATGTAATTTGATAAAATAATGGACAAGTGGTGAGCTTACCGTGGATGTATATCCATAGATATAAAATTCAAATTTTCCAGCCTAATATTAAGTGACTTGGCCCATAACTTTCTATACATATCTTTGACCAACAATGTATAATACGTGGCAGATTTATGCACTACAATTTATCTTGATCATCAATCTCATTTAGCTTCTCAAATACATTTCAGCACAAGTGATGAGTTATTAACTAATTTTAGATAGTGCCACCACTACTTTTCTGTGCGTGTGTATAATTTCACACTTGTTGCCACTTGTCAAGATCCATATGGATTATATCCACATAATACTTATCCCATTGTCTTAATTAATTTCTTGCCTTCCACTACAATCCCCCATTTAATCAATTGCACACATAATTAATTCCTTGATCACTATTTACTTAAATAAAAATTATTTCTCCTTTCAACACACCTTATATACTCATTATCATAATCGTGTTGTAGAACTCTAATCCATAGCCTCTTTATACATACACCAGATATAATTCTCAATCACCGTCATCACACTTTCTAAGTCCTAAATTATTTTAGAACTTCATTCTTGTATACACCGAGTTCTTGATTTTCATGCTTGAATATGACCAAATCCTTCAGGCTCGGGTAAATTTGCTCATGTGTGATGATTCAATTTCCTAGTCCAAAAATACGGGATATCATAGCTTGGACCGTATCCCATTCGAATAAATTTTGAACCTCGACGAAACTTATTTTCTTTAATTGGTTTAACTTCAAATCCTTATGACACACCTGTACTCACTCTAACCACCTATAAGCTTGGGGATAACCACGTTTCCATTAGTAGTGTCATTTAACTCGTACGCTTTCCAACGCACGAAAATACGGGCTGTAACATATTCTTTGAAATAAGCATCTAGGAACTCCGATATAAGTATTCTGATTTGACTATCCTGATATGAATAATTTGAAATAAGTATTTTGAAATAAGTGCTCTAATATAAATATTCTGATATGGGTATGTAATCTGATAAAAATAATCCGTTATGAGTATTCTGATACAAGAATTCTGACATAAGTATTCTGATATAAATATGTTGATATAAGTATTCTGTTATAAGTAATATGCTACGAACATTCTGATGATACGTCGATTATTCCATCGAATCTTGATTTATTTGCATTTAGTTTCTCACTACTCTGCTCGTGCATATGTCATGGTTTCCTTCGCCGAGTCCCGGGCCGGTATGTATCGTGCGGATGGTTCACCGGTTTCCCCGTTTGAGAGCCGGGTGTCATATATGTATTCCGAAGTTAGATGTGTTCGGTTCCGGGGTACTGTGGTATATGTCCGTCCCCGGTTACCGTGTATACGGAGTATGATGTGTCCGGTTCCGGAGTACTGTGGTATATGTCCATCTCCGGTTACCGTGTGACTGGTCCCCGGGTTCTCGTGGTATCTGTCCCGTTCCCGGGGTACCTTGTATATGTATATGGAGTATGATGTGACCGGTCCCCGGGTTCTCGTGGTATCTATCCGGTTCCCGGGGTACCGTGTATCCGGTTCCCGGGTTCTCATGGTATATGTCCGGTTCTCGGGATACCGTGTACATGTTATGAAGCATGATGGAGATGTTCGGAGATATGAAATCATCTGGAGTATGATGTGTTATGGCGCCAGAGATGGGAGTGGCGACCATATTCCTGTGCCCTTTGCATGACTTCGATATGCATTATTTGTGACTGAAAAGTAAGTATTCTGATATTTTGGGTAAGCTACTTACCTTATGTATTTTTCCTGATATATGATTCTGGCATACATGATTTGTGTTCTGAAAGTAAGCATTTATGATGTCTCGGATAAGGTACTTTCCTTCTGTGCTTCTGATTCTGATTATGGTTCTGTCTGTTATACTTCTGTGCTCCTGACTCCGATTATGATTCTGTTTATTGTACTTCTTGCCTTACATACTCAGTACATATTCCGTACTGACCCCCTTTCTTCGGGGGCTGCGTTTCATGCCGCGCAGGTACTCCCAGATGAGTTGGAGACATTAAAGAAGACATTCCAGCGAAGATGGCAAGCTTCATTTGCTCCTGGAGAACTGCCGAGTCAGAGTATATGTGTTAAAGGTTCTGTTAATGTTAGAGACTTTGCAGACAGAGTCGTGGGTATGGTATGTCGCTTTAGTAAGCGGCTCCATCAGCCGATGCGTCGTTTTTGTATTATGTTATAAAGTTCGTGTGATAACAGATTTGTTTGACTTGAAAGCTACAATATATATATATATATATATATATTCCAGCAAGTTTTACTATGTTCTACATTCTATTTGATTAAAAGTCCGGAAAGATTATGTACGAAATGAAAGTCTGTGGGTTCACTCGGCTCCGGATATGGGGTCGGGTGCCCATCACACCCTAATGGGATTAGGGTGTGACAAAGTGGTATCAGAGCAGGTATGTCCTAGGGGTTGTCTGCAAAGTCGTGTCCAGTAGAGTCCTGTTTATGGTGTGAAGCACGCCACATTTATAAACAGGAGGCTACGGGGCATCTAGGGATTGTTGACCTTCTTTCTGTCATAGATCGTGCGATAGAGCCAAGTCATAGGAAAAATGAAACTCTTTCTGTAAGCCTTACATACGATGGAAACAGGTAAGTGACGATATGGAAAGGTCACAAGGGCAAGTCTGGATATATTTGTTCTGTAATTGTGAAAGAAAGGACGTATTACGAACATGCCTCAGAATCTGTAAGACCTTGAATAGCCCCAAATCATGTAATAAGGGCCATACGAGGAAGTGGACACGATTATATCAGCATTAAGGCACTGAATCCCACCGAAGTTTCGGGGTTAAGCGTGCTAAGGTGGGAGGATGGGTGACCCCCCTGGGAAGTATGCAAGAATTCTATATATTCCGATATAAGAGACGAATGGAAAGCTAGAATATCCTGAGTGAAATTATAATATACGGGATGGTTGGAGACCATAAAAGGCCACATAGCACGCGATAGGTTAGACTAGAGAAGAGACAGAAGGTACGTCACGGCTCCGGAATAAGGATAGGCTTGAATAGCGTCTGGAAGTATTTTATGGATTAGTTGGTAATAATTATATGTATATATGTATATGAATATGTATGACATCTCATCTGTGAGGGTATCGGTGGACACGTGTGTCCCAACAACCTGCGCTACAATAAAGAAGGACTGTTGGCATATAAGGAGCCCCTTAAAGGGGCGGGGGGGGGGGGGGGGGGAGACCATATTATACTAGGCCAAAAAGGGATCACCACACTTTCAAGTATCAGGAAAAGAAACCTATGACATGAAATGAGGATTCATAAAAAGGCCAAGGAGTTTGATTATAGAAAATGGAGGGAAAGGCAAAGAACGGGCTCGAAGAAAAGAACAATTACAAGAGGAACCCCCTCCGAACTGTTATAACACCCCGTGGGGTTAGTTGAACATTCGAGGACGAATGTTCTAAAGGGGGGGAGGATGTTATAGCCCGCATTTTGTACGTTCGGATATTTCGAGATCGTCGTGACAAGTTAAGGCAAGACCATTTTTTTTTAAATGTTTTTGGTACAAGTTGTTAGGAATATTATTTACGAACATTGATAGTATGGAAATATTGGGAAAGTCCATGGGTTAAAGAGAAATTTGCAAAATGACCAATGGAAATAATGTGGAAGGCTAGGGGCAAAATGGTAATATTGAGAAAAGTCGAGGGGCAAAACGGTAATTTTACACAAGGTTAATGAAAGTTCCAAAAGAGGCCATATTGGCCATGTGACAAAAAAAAAAAAAAAAAGAAGGAAGACTAAAATAAGTCATCTTTTCCTAGAATATTAAGAAATTTCTAGAGAGAGGGCATGTGCCCCTCACATGACTTGGAAGATACATACATATATATATATATATATATATATATATATATATATATATATATATATAAGTGAGAAGTCTTCATTTTAGTAAAAGAGAGTTGGAGAAGGAGAAAACAAAAGAAAGAAGAGCAAGAAAAGCATAGGCCATTCGGCCATGCTCCATGATTTTTGTCCCCATGAAATCTTGCTCCAAAAATTATTTTCTTCATGTATTCCTACTAATTCAAGGGCCCTCTACAACGTGGTGTAGTTATTTCGGAAGATGAGACGCTTGTTTCATCAATTTAGCAACCTTAGCCAAGAGGGAAGTTGAAGGAAAAAGGTAAGAATTCAACCTTCCTTTCTATGTTATGGATGCTTGTGAATGTTGTGGTGTGTAGAAATGAATGAAAATCATGAAGATAATGTGTGTTGGGTGTGTGGCCGTATGCATGTGTGGTTGTAAGAACCATGATTCAATTATTTTATTTAGTGTTTTGGTTGTTGTTGTTGTGAATTCTATGTTGATAATAAGAGTTTAATGATTCAAGTTGAAATTGTAAGTATTGGGGAGTCGTTTTAGAAATTGAGGTGAATTGTATATAGTGTTCTTGTGATTACGGAAGATAATGTTGTTAGTGTGAATTTTTGGTGTAATTCATGAGGTTGAAAGAAAGAAATGTGTTGTCTTTGTTCTTGTTGAGTTTGGAAGATTTTAGGTAGTATGTTGGTTTGGCCGTTGGAAATGTTGTGCGGGTTGTTGGAGTGTTCTTGAATATTGTTAAATGATTTCGGATTCGTATTTGAATATGTGAACAATCATGAATTGAGTATAAAGGAAATGTTATTAAATTATGTAACGTAGCTATTAAGGTTGTAATGTATTTTGAATAAATTGTGGAAGTCGGAAGATATGATTGTTGGTGTTGTTGTTGGTAATGTTGTCAATACTTTGGCCGAGTTCCATTCCCGGGTTTATTGTTGTGTTTTTGGCCGAGTTGAAATCTCGGGGATGGTATATTTACAGGGGAGATGTTGCCGAAATTTCGGCAGAATATAAGTGGATTTACTTGAGCAATTAAGACAAGTGTTGATTCAAGATTAAATCCCTAAAGGCTTATAATCATGTTTGGTATTTGTGACCAATTGTAGATTTTGAAGAATTTGGAACTTGAATTTGGAGAAGCTTAAGAAGCGGAAAAGGTATGTAAGGCTTCACTTTTCCTTCTTTTGGCATGTCTTAGACATATTAGGTTTGGATACGAGCCTCGGAGACGATACTATTCCTAGAAATTCGAGTTTGAATTTGACCCTTTTTCATTCAATAGAATTGAACTAAGTTCTACGTGCCTTGTTGAAACAATTGCATAAGCATCCATAACTTGCCCAAATGGAACCGAATGACACTAAGGCATTCATACATGACTTAATAAGGCCAAGTGTTCATAATTTATGTACGCCACCTCAACTCGATCCGAGGTGGGCCCACAATCCCCGAGACCTATTTGTATTGCCCTATTTGACTCATTTCCGTACAATAAGTAAGGGAAACTTTTGGTTATTGTTCCGAGTTTGTTGTGATTCGTATGTATTCTCTGAAATAAGCATCTAGGAACTCCGATATAAGTATTCTGATTTGTCTATCCTGATATGAATAATTTGAAATAAGTATTTTGAAATAAGTGCTCTAATATAAATATTCTGATATGGGTATGTACTATGATAAAAATAATCCGTTATGAGTATTCTGATACAAGAATTCTGACATAAGTATTCTGATATAAATATGTTGATATAAGTATTCTGTTATAAGTAATCTGCTACGAACATTCTGATGATACGTCGATTATTCCATCGAATCTTGATTTATTTGCATTTAGTTTCTCACTACTCTGCTCATGCATATGTCATGGTTTCCTTCGCCGAGTCCCAGGCCGGTATGTATCGTGCGGATGGTTCGTCAGTTTCCCCGTTTGAGAGCCGGGTGCCATATATGTATTCCGAAGTTAGATGTGTTCGGTTCCGGGGTACTGTGGTATATGTCCGTCCCCGGTTACCGTGTATACGGAGTATGATGTGTCCGGTTCCGGTGTACTGTGGTATATGTCCATCTCCGGTTACCGTGTGACTGGTCCCCGGGTTCTCGTGGTATCTGTCCGGTTCCCGGGGTACCTTGTATATGTATATGGAGTATGATGTGACCGGTCCCTGGGTTCTCGTGGTATCTGTCCAGTTCCCGGGGTACCGTGTATCCGGTTCCCGGGTTCTCGTGGTATATGTCCGGTTCTCGGGATACCGTGTACATGTTATGAAGCATGATAGAGATGTTCGGAGATATGAAATCATCTAGAGTATGATGTGTTATGGCGCCAGAGACGGGAGTGGCGACCATATTCCTGTGCCCTTTGCATGACTTTGATATACATCATTTGTGACTGAAAAGTAAGTATTCTGATATTCTGGGTAAGCTACTTACCTTCTCTATTTTTCCTGATATATGATTCTGGCATACATGATTCGTGTTCTGAAAGTAAGCATTTATGATGTCTCGGATAAGGTACTTTCCTTCTGTGCTTCTGATTCTGATTATGGTTCTGTCTGTTATACTTCTGTGCTCCTGACTCCGATTATGATTTTGTTTATTGTACTTCTTGCCTTACATACTCAGTACATATTCCGTACTGCCTCCCTTTCTTCGGGGGCTGCGTTTCATGCCGCGCAGGTACTCCCAGATGAGTTGGAGATATTATAGAAGACGTTCCAGCGAAGATGGCAAGCTCCATTTGCTCCTGGAGAACTGCCGAGTCAGAGTATATGTGTTAAAGGTTCTGTTAATGTTAGAGACTTTGCAGACAGAGTCGTGGGTATGGTATGTCGGTTTAGTAAGCGGCTCCATCAGCCGATGCGTCGTTTTTGTATTATGTTATAAAGTTCGTGTGATTACAGATTTGTTTGACTTGAAAGCTACAAAATATATATATATTTCAACAAGTTTTACTATGTTCTACATTCTATTTGATTAAAAGTCCGGAAAGATTATGTACGAAATGAAAGTCTGTGGGTTCACTCGGCTCCGGATATGGGGTCGGGTGCCCATCACACCCTAATGGGATTAGGGTGTGACAATGAACCCATTTTGGCCACAGTTAGGATTAACTGAAACTGTAATTGCTCTCATGAAAGTCTCTTGTTATTTTTGATTTGCTATGTCTACAGTTTGAACTATGTTTGCACTTATGTTGGTTTCACCCTCTCAGGAATTTGTTGATCCATCTTAGCTATTTTTTATGCCATAGTTAAGTTCTGTTTGACTTTATATTCATGTTAAACCTTCATGTTCTTCCTAGTTATGCCATGGTCATCTTCTGAGCACAAATACTTGCTGTGTCTTGCCTTAGTTATCTTTGCATTGCCTAAAGCTACGTATTTCCTTCACCTTGTGTCTGATGAACTACTCAGTGACATTTTTTTCTTTTGTGTTTTATTGTTCAAGCTTTGGTCAGTAGCTAAAACTTGAGTTTGTAATTGTGTGGATTTCTGGGGAATTTGTGGCTTGTACATGACTTGAATGTGGTGTTTAGAGTCAAGGTTAACTGAATATGTAGTGTATATCAAGTGTATATGGAGGTTATGCCCTTTAAAGGGTTTTGCTCTTCATATATTAGTGATACATTGGTAGTATATCCTGTATATTAGAGTCTTGACACTTCGTAATTTGGGAGGAAAATCGAGTAGTATATCAGTAGTATATTGTGGGTATCACAGCTTTGACACTTAAAGAGAATTTAAGAAGAGAGTGAGTTTGGGCCCACTGCTTAGGCCCGTCATTTGCGATTTGTGTATCTGGGCTGCTACCATTGTTTTGGGCCTTCATTTTACGATGTTAGACACAGTTTTGAGTAGTTATTACATGGGCTTGGCCCAGATTTGATGTAATTCATTTTTTGGGCATTGCAATAATTATCATTATAGTTTTAATCTTGTACTTAATTTAATTTGTGAGCATTTATTAATGTTATGTATGTCCTTTACCTCTCTGTTCATCCAAAACCCGTTGGTTGGGGCCCACTAACGTATCTTGATCGAGTCAACCCAACATTGGAGCAAAATGGGGCATACGTTGGAATTTAGACGAGACTGATTGCATAAATGTTTTCCTTTTAGGCTTGGTCGGCCCAAATTCTCTACCTCATTTAAATTATGTACTTTAAGTGGATTATTCTCCTAATTATTGTGCCAATTGGAACCCTTATGGGATTGCCATGTTTACAGTCGCCAAAAATGAATTTGCCACGAAAGATAAAACTAAATTTGAGGCATTAACACAAATTGGGACTGATTTGATTAAAGGACTAAAACTGCTGACTTTTAGGAAGCTTGGGACTGATTTGAACATTTGCTAAAACTATGGACTTGGATGTGTGGACTGATTTGGACAAAACTTATGAGACTAATTATGATTATTTAGACTTAGGCTAAAGGATAAAAATTGAGTAATACTTAGAAAAGATAGAAATAAAAATGGACTATATATATGTATGTAGAATATTATATGGACTATAATAGTATACCCAGCTTATTTTCTTAAAAACTATTTTCCTATACTCCAAATATTTTTTCAAAACTATTTTTTGGGTGGACTTACGTAGGGTCCTACTTAGGCTAAGAGCCTTCGGGTATTAGCCTAAGTGTTCTAGTCCGACACCCCAAACGCCCAAGTTTGGGCAAAATTTTACCACTTTTGATTCTTGGAACATGATATATTTTGCATAAATGACTAATTTCTATTTGCGAAAATATGAAACATAACTATTTTTATCACAATCAATTTATATTTACAAACGCATACTATTAGAACCCGTAGGTCAACCGTATTGTACGGATCCTTAATACCGGGGTGCCTAATACCTTCCCCGGGGGATCACCAGAACCCTTACCCATACTTTGGTTAGATTAGGATTCTTTTATGACTTAACTGCTTTAAATGAACCCTTTTTGAACTGGTTTTTCCTAATTTCTTAAAAATTAGGTGGCAACTCTAAAATAAATCCATTTAGAGCCCCATCCACGTAGAAGTATATTTTTTCCTTTTTCCCAGTATGATTGACAACCGTACTTCTCCGGGACACTTTCCTTTTAAATGAGGCAAGTACAAATACGAATTGGAAAAAATAGAACCGCTACAGATGGCGACTCCACTGGAGACAATTTAAGGTTCTAACCATAAGGGTTCCAATAATTTGTGTGTTTTTATGATATAAATTTTTTAAGTGATATAAATTGTTTATGTGTTTAAATTTCCGCAAAATATAACTGTCATTCATGCATGCATACTCCGCCACTCCTGACATTTATTTTACATTTTTATTTAAGGATGATGATGCGGGATGAGCTGCGGTCATCCTTCACTAAAAAACCTTTTGATATATTCTTTGGAGGTCTCTAAGGTCGAGTGAGCATGTGGTCATCCCACAGCCTTAGAGAGCCCACCCCCAGCTTGTCCGCTTGGGTAACCTGTGTCATTCACGTGAAATCCACTCTAGAATAATTAGCGTAGAGCGGAACCAAATCCTTACTGATATAGCGCATGCTGACCATAGACCGGTTTGGGTATCTCAGACCTACCTGAATCGGACAGGAAAGGCATTTTACTGTATTCAAATGGTGTAAAAACCTGAAGACACTGTATCCCACTATTGTTATTTGGAAGCATACCTTGTGGGATTCAAGATAAAAGAGGATGGGCTCACATCTTTTCCGGACGGAGAGAAGAACATATCAGGTGGAGGGTACCTGATTTTCATTCCAAGATTGTTTGTGTCAATAGCCGTAGGCGTCCATATCTACCGCTTATGGGAATTAGGGGAATCAAAACCTGCGCACCATTGAGAGTACTTAGACAGTTTAGCATGGGACAGGTTATTCTAAATGTGGGTAATATGGGAGAGTTTGTACGAGATTATGAAGAAGGTCGCATCGAGGGTACAAAAGATGCTCAGAAAGATTGGAAGAATGTGATAAAGGAAGATAAGTTGGATGAAGATCCAAACGATCCAAGTCATGACGAAAACTACTACAAGTGGCTTAGGGCTGGGATAGCTAGTACTGCCGCTCCAGGACCATATTTGTACAAATTTCCCGAGGATAAGGAAGCCGCAAATGCAATTCAAGTTAGAAAAATGAAACGACAAATAGAAGGAAGAGAAATGGATCATCAAACAAAGATAGAATATGATCAAGAGATAATTAAGAGTTTGACAGACGAGGCAGATGCTTCATTGAAGAGCTTGGAAGGGCTTGACACTTTTGTTATGGAAGCCATATATACGGGGACGTCGTTGACTGACTATCAGAGGGGTCAGTGGATTGGGACAGCATTGATGCCAGCCCATGTAGCCATTCAGTCCGCCCTTCGAAGGGCCAAGAAGGCACGAGATGATAGAGAGCAGATTTCTGTCTGTGGTTCTTATTATTGCATTTACTTTAAAAAGCCCTGTAATCCCACTTGGGAAAATACTATTAATAAAAGCATTGAGATTTTACCTTTTTGGGAACAATACATCTATTTTAACATATGGCACAATTTTGCTTCATACGCTAGTAGCCTCGTAGCAATGAGGTATAGGAGAGCGAATTATATATAATCTAAATGCTTACTTGATATAACTGCTTTGTGTGAAAATCATATGTATTGTTGAAACTCTTGATTGCTCCACATTCCGGTCACTACCCAAAAGAAAACCAAGAAAAAAACCACCAAAACAAATTTAGCTTCACTTTTAAAAGGTTGATTTGCTAATAGGAAATGGAGACTCCAAACAACATGAGTGCAACTTCACCTCACGTCAATCTAGTCAGTGACGACGAGAACACGGAAGCAACAAGTGAGAAAAACTGATAATGGGACAATAGAATGGCCCTAGCCACTGCTAGAATGAAAGAAGCTGTACAAACCACTTAGGTGGCCAATGAGAAAATGAAAGAAATAGAAACTCTCCTGGCTTTTGTTGAGGAACTAACAAAGCAACACCCTACTAATCGAGTAAAACAGGGAAAGGCACTTGAAGCACCACTTGGGAGTTATGTCCCACTCAGTCAACAAGAAGGGCTTGACCCTATACCATATGGAGACGATGAACTACTTATCCCCAATCTGAAAGTCTATGGAGACCCCGCGAATCTCAGCTCGAGGAGCCTCCTGTTTCGTGCACAGTTGTTCTTAAAGGCACAAGATCGTACAATTGGGGTACACCAGTAGAATTGTCCAAACAAGAACTCTTAGAGACTTTGGGAAGTTTTGGAGCGTACGCGCAAAGCCCAAATCTGTTGCCACCATGCGCTCCTTCTAGTGGTCTACAGAAAGTGCCTCTACGACCGAAGTCAGTTAGGACATACAACCAATGAGTGTGGAGCATTGGAAAGGAAGCTTATCCAATGGATTGACCAAGGGAGAATTAGCCAACTGTGGGGGCCCCACTCTCTCCTGACTCATGACCAAGGAAGAAATCATCCAGAAAGGATATCAAAGGTTAGGTTCTAGAGGAGCAACTTTTCCAAATTCGAAGAGTCATACGCCAGGATCCACTCCCTACTATGTAGCGTGAAGAAGATAAGAGCAGTGCCACAAACCTATCAAGGTCACCCAGGATCTCCGGAAGAAAGGGTTTGTGTGTATCACCATGGCCGCCCTGGCCACGACATTGAAGAATGTGTGAATTTCAAGCTTGAACTGGAATGCCTCGTCAATGAAGGTCATGTTTGGATTGTTGCAGGAAGACAAGGATAGAAGATGGAGATGAAGAAGATAATGAAGATCTGCTTAGTATGGTTGGGTAGAAAAACATAAGTGTCCCTTTGCTGCTTTCAATAAGAAAGAATGTCCCTTTCCCTTTTTATGTAAATGGAACCACACCGACCTGATGTCCCGTTGGGGATACGTGGGAAGCCTACATAAGGCCTGGTCAGGGTAGAAAATTAAGTTTCGGGTAGCATAGGAAAAAATCTTTTCTGTGTATGCCTGAACTACAGATGAACCTGATTTCCCTTTGGTAGGGATACGTAGGCAGTCTATTTATGACTCGGTCCTTTTATAATAAAAATCTAAATTCCCCTTAGTTCAGGATGGGTAGAAGCAATCAACCATACAAACCACTTATCGAAAAGTCAATATTCCCAAAAAATACAAAAGACCAAAATACCCTTGGATGAGAATCAGTCAAAAAGTTGAGATAAAATATATGAGTCTATGTGCTATAAACTATAAACAACGTGATAACTTGTGTTTCGTGCTTAAAACTAATGCTAACTTGGGAGTTTTTGAGTTGTTTTCTCTTATAGACAGGGGTCGATTCGCTGGCACTAGTTACTCGATCAAAAGCTGTCGCAGCGTCCTTAAACCATCAAGAAGAAAATAAGCCTGAAACTCAGCTACCGAATAGAACTGATTTAGTTGAGGGTACCGCAACAACTGACATAGCTGGAATGCCTTTGGATGAGGCTGTTGGCTTGCTGATAAGACAATTGGCTGAAGCCAGAGAAGAAGCGGACTACCTGAAGGCCGAAAAGGAAAATGCCACTAATGCTAAGGCTAGGAGACCTCCACCCACTTTCCCAAATTTAGATTTACCAATTCCTGATCATTTCCCACAAGCCCAGACTGGGGCTACTTTTCAAACTCCACTATGCCAAAATACCACCCATGTGGGGAATTTCTCCCACCAAACCCCAGCTTTTCAAACACCTGCTCATGCTACAAATACAAATTCTTATCAAGCCTCTCGGGCGACAGAAGTTCCTGTGATCCATCCCGTGCAACCAAATGTCACTTTTCAAGATCATATCACCCATATTGACTCCTCGCTAGAACTGGAGAACGTGGAAATGTTCTTTGAAGCAAGAATAGACAAGATTGAGAAGGAAATAGGGAAGAAAATTTCTGAACTGGAGCATGGCTCTAAAAGGAAAGAGGGGTTAAGATACTCTGACTTGTGCATACATCCAGACCTGGGTCTGCCATAAGGCTTCAAAATTCCCAAATTCGATCACTTTAATGGGTCGGGCAATCCCAGAGCCCACTTGAGGGCTTACTGCGACCAGTTGGTTGGAAGTGGCGGAAATGAAGCTTTGCTCATGAGGTTGTTTCGTTGAAGTCTGTCAGGAACAGCTATGGAATAGTTTATCTCTCAAGACATTAGCCGATGAAAAACATGGGAAGAAATGGAAAGTTCATTCATAGAAAGATTTCGCTTCAATGTGGAAAATGTGCCTGATCGCTTCTCATTGGAGAAAATTCGTCAGAAATCGACTGAAACCTACAGAGAATATGCCAGTCATTGGAGAGATCAAGAGGTGCGTGTGTAACCACATATGACTGAAGCTAAGCTGGTAGCCGCATTCATATGGTACCAAGAAGCTAATTGTTTTCACAAATTGATAACAATGAAAGGGATTTCCTTTGCAGATTTAGTCGTTGTTGGGGAAGATATCGAAGATGGCCTTAAGACCGACAGGATTGTTAGTGTACTAAAAAGATCCGGTGCGTCTGGCGCCGCAGGTGGCAAAAATAAAAGAGAAGATATAGCCTATATTTCTAGAACTACTAGCTTGAAAAGCTAAGGAAAAGAGATGACCCACAAAAATCCAGATAACTGCCAATCACCTCCACCAACCAACTATATAACCACTTCAGCCCAATATAGCCCAATATCTGTGTGCTACGCACAACCTGGCTACCAAGCTCCACAACCAAATTATCAAATACCGGCACCTAGCAACGGAGCTCCACGACCAAATTATCGAATCCCAGCACCCAATAACCAAGCTCCACAAAACCAGACTTTCCAAAACCAGCCTTCGCCAGCGAACTGTGAGGCACCCCAAAAGAAACCTATGAGGGCATTCACTCATTTGCCAGAATCAAGGACCAGTTTATTTGCCAAGTTAAGAGATGCCAGGCGAATGAGCGTTGTTCCACCAAAACCTGCTAATTCCAAGGATCGATGGTACAGGCCGAATTTCACTCACGCCTACCATTCTAACCAAGTTGGCCATGCCACCGAATATTGCATAAACCTAAGGCACAAACTACAAGATATGATTGACAATCATGAGCTTATCCTGGAACCAACACCTCCGAATGCGGACACAAATCCGCTCCTAAAGCATGGAGGGAATCAAATTCATATGATAGAAAGAGGTGACGAATTGGAAGAGAGCCCTGCAAGAATTCGTCCAGATATTGAAGGTTTAGAAAGCACCGTTGCCTCGCTGTCTCTATAACAGCGAAGAGAAGTGTTAAGCCCTTTGACAAAGAAATCTGAGATATCTGTTGTTGTCAAAAGAGAGCCTTTCATGCTCAAATATCCATCAACGGTCGCTCGAATGCATAACGAGCCATTCATACTCAAAACATCAGGACCAATTGAGAATACACCCTTTGTGATCAAACCGCCGCACCAAATGATGGTCAGTAAAGAAAAAGAGATAGCTGCTGTGGTTTAGGGTATGACCAGGTTAGGAAGGTGTTATGGCCCAGAAGAACCTGTGCTTGAAGCGCCACGTCGCGAAAACCCCCCAGAAAAGACCAATCACCGAAGGCGAAGCTGAAAACTTCTGGAGGCAAATGCCGGTCAAGGATTATTCGATTGTTGAGCACCTGCATAAGACTCCTGCCAGGATATCAGTAATGTCATTGCTACTCAGTTCGTCCTAACATTTCTTAGATTTAATGAAAGCTTTGGATGAAGTCCAAGTGCCCACCGGCACTATAAGTGAAACATTGGCTGAGATCGTGGGGTATGTTGTACGAGCGCATATGCTATTATTTTCTGATGATGAATTACCAAGGGAAGGGAAGTCTCACAATAAATCCTTATACATAACAGTCAAATGTCGTGACAAGATTATCCCCCAAGTACTGATTGATGGAGAAGCTGGGTTGAATGTATGCCCTGTGACGACTCTGAAATGACTCGGGTATGGTGTTGGTAAGATCCGTTAGAGTCAAACCAATGTAAAAGCTTATGATGGCGCAACCAGTGACCCAATTGGAGAAATAGATCTACACATACAAATGGGCCCTATAGAGTTCGTAGTGGAGTTCATCATCATGGACATCAAAACGAGCTATAACCTATTGTTAGGCCGACCATGGTTGCACGGCACCAGAGTTGTAGCATCTTCGTTACACCAGTCTCTCAAATTCATATGGGATAATCAAGAAGTTGTGATTCACGGTAAAGAAAGTGTCCATAACTATCCAGACAACTCTGTACCAGTCATAAAGAAGTTACCAGTGGGTGCTGATTTTCACACCGTTGAACTAGCCATGGTAGATCATAGCGGAGATGATGAAGATATACCTATGCCACTGGTATACAAAATGGTTGCTACAACTATGATAAGGAGTGGGTTTGAGCCCGAAAAAAGTCTGGGAAAGAACTTATAAGGAATCAAAGAACCAGTGAGTGTCAAACATGGGAAGTATCGGTTTGGGATTGGATACAAGCCATGTGAGGAAAAAGAAGAAAAAGCAGAATACGGGCCAAAAGGCCCCGTTGAAATAAGAAAGTTGTTCCCTCATCTATGCCAGTCCTTCACAACATGCCCATTGGGTCACAACAGCGAGGATCCAGAAGAGGGTTTATGGACATTGTTTTGGGAAGAAGAATGTGCAACCATCATTGAAGAATGCTTTGAAGCATTAGAGATTTGCCATACTGAACCAGGAGAGACAACAAGCGGATGGACTTCTACCCCGTTATTCACTCTGCGGTAGAAAGAATGCTCATTTTCAAAAAAACGACGAAAGTCAGCTTTGAGGCGCGGCTTATTACGTGTTGTTAAATAACAGAAATGGATCGATGTTCCATTCTGAGTCAGGACCACAGTTTGAACCGCTCCTTTTAAAATTTCAATGAAAACACCTCAAAGTTTACAATAAGACAAAATTGTTTTACCTCACCTATATAAGTATATATATAATTATATATAGATACATAATTAAAATTGCTTTTACATGATTAATAACCATGTTATCTTGTTTTACATTAATAGTACAAAGGCAACAAATAATGTCATGACATGTTATGAAATAAGCAAAAACGACGGCGAACAAAATATCGATCAAGAAGAAGAGATAACTAAACCAGAAAGGTTGATAGATGTCGAAGAGGAATACAAGAATAGACTAACGCCAAACCTAGAGGAAACAGAGCAGTTAATCTAGGAAATGAGGAGTTGGTTCGAGAAACTAGAATAAGTGTGCATTTGACAGAAATTGAGAAAGAAGGGTATCGGAGTTTGCTAAAATTATATGAAGATAATTTTGCTTGGTCATACTCCGACATGCCGGGTCTGAGTACAGACATTGTTGCCCATAGGTTACCAATCCTTAAAGGATTTTCCCCGGTAAAACAGAAAATCAGGCACCTAAGCCTGATGTCAGCATTTGAATTAAAGAAGAAGTAGAAAAACAGATTCCGTCAGGAGTCGTTGAGGTGACACCGTACCCGACATGTTTATCTAACATAGTCTCGGCACCAGAGAAAGATGGGAAAATAAGGATCCTCGTGGACTACCGCGATCTTAACCGCGCTAGCCCAAAGGATAATTTCCCACTCCCAAACATTCACATACTCATTGATAACTGCGCCAAGCATGAGGTGCAATCTTTTGTGGATTATTCCGCAAGTTATCATCAGATATTAATGGACGAAGAATATGCTCAAAAGACAGCATTCATCACACCGTAGGGAGTGTATCATTACCAAGTAATGACTTTTGGGCTCAAGGATGCCAGCGCTACTTACATGAGGGCGCTGACCATAATTTTTCATGATATGATGCACAAAGAGATTGAGATGTATGTGGAAGATGTCATCATTAAATCCCGGGTAGGTGAGGACACCTCGAATATTTAAGAAGACTCTTTGACAGACTCCGCAAGTACGATTTGAAGTTGAATCCTACAAAGTGCGCATTTGGAGTGCCTGCTGAAAAATTACTAGGATTCGTAGTCAGTCGTCATGGAATTGAGTTAGACCCTATAACGATTAAAGCAATTCAAGAACTCCCTCCGCCAAGAACAAAGAAAGAGGTCATGAGTTTCTTAGGAAGGTTGAATTACATTGTACGCTTTATTGCCCAGTCCACAGTGATCATATAGCCAATCCTCAAGCTCCTCAAGAAAGATGCTCCAACTAAATGGACAGAGGACTGCCAGAAAGCTTTTGACACGATTAAAAGATACCTGTCAAATCCTCCCATTTTGGTCCCGCCGAGGCCGGGAAGTCCTTTGCTACTATACATGTCAGTATCAAAAAATGCTTTTGGGTGCATGTTGGCACAAAATGACAAAACAGGAAAGATAGAGAGAGCCATCTATTACATCAGTAAGAGGTTTACACCCTGCGAATCCAGATATTCCTTGGTGGAAAAGACGTGTTGCGCTCTAACCTGGGTATCTCAGTAGTTGAGACATTATATAGCTGCATATAGGACTCATTTGATCTCAAGAATGGATCCCCTTAGGTACATCTTTCGCCAGCCTATGCCCATAGGGAAGTTCGCCAAATGGCAAATGCTATTAAGTGAGTTTGACATTCTATACGTCGCGTAGAAAGCAGTTAGGGCAAGCACTGGCAGATTTATTGGCGGGAAGTCTAGTAGATGACAATCCCATACCTTTGTGGACTTACTTCTCGGATGAAGAAATAATGACAATTGAAGGCGAAGAAAGTGAAGATGAGTCAGGATGGAAAGTATACTTTGATGGAGCGGTCAACTTTAAAGGATCAGGAATTGGAGCCGTCTTGGTTTCAGGCTCAGGCTAATACTATCCAGTGGCAGCCAAGTTGAGCTTTAGTTGCACTAACAACATGGCTGAATACGAACCATATATCTTGGGTCTACGTTTAGCCCTCGACATGGATGTGAAAGATCTTCAGGTAATCGGCTACTCGGATTTTCTAATTCATCAGGTTCGAGGAGAGTAGGCCACCAAAAATGAGAAGATCATACCGTATGTCAGACTTGTGCAAAGATTGGCAGATCGGTTCCAAGAAGTCAAGTTCAAACACATACCAAAAACCCAGAATGAGTTTGCTGATGCATTGGCAACAATAGCATCCATGATTTAGCTTCTCGATAGTAGATACATTGATCCTGTCAAAATTGAGATCAGAGATCAACCAGCCTACTGTGATTTTGTAGAGGCAGAGACTGATGGAAAACCTTGGTACGTTAACATTAAAATGTTCTTGGAGAAAGGAGAATACCCCGAAGGAATCACCTTAAATCAGAAGAGGACTATCAGGAAGTTAGTGAATGGTTTCTTCCTCAACAAGAATGTCATGTACAAAAGAACTCCAGATTTAGGATTGCTCATGTATGTTGACTCTGTTTAAGCCACAAGATTGATTGAAGAAGTACCTGCCGGAACGTGTGGGCCTCACATGAATGGGTTCGTGCTAGCAAAGAAAATCTTAAGAACAGGGTATTACTAGATGACCATACAGAATGACTGTAGCAAATTCGTCCAGAAATTCCACAAGTGTCAGATTCATGAAGACTTGATAAAGGTCCCTCCGACAGAATTGAATGTTATGACGTC
This sequence comes from Lycium barbarum, assembly GCF_019175385.1. Classification (NCBI taxonomy): domain Eukaryota; kingdom Viridiplantae; phylum Streptophyta; class Magnoliopsida; order Solanales; family Solanaceae; genus Lycium; species Lycium barbarum. The sequence goes on along the minus strand of NC_083337.1, from coordinate 125,217,205 downwards.
ACCTTGGCCATTCGCCGCTTGGGGCATGGATGTCATAGGGCCAATTGAGCCAGCTGCGTCAAACAAAGACTGCTTCATTTTGGTCGCCATATTTTACTTCACCAAGTTGGTGGAAGCAGCATTTTATTCATCAGTAACAAAGAAAGTGGTCACAGACTTTGTGTGCAATAACATCATATGTCGATTTGGTATCCCATAATTAATCATAACAGACAATGGGGCTAATCTGAATAGCCACTTGATGAAAGACATGTGTGTGCACAGTTCTGAATCACTCACCAGAATTCAACCGCGTACCGGCCACAAATGAATGGGGCTGTGGAAGTCGCCAACAAAAACATCAAGAAGATCCTCAGAAAGATGATCGATAACTACAAAGAATGGCATGAATAATTGCCTTATGCATTACTGGGATACCGCACTACTGCCAGGACTTCAACTAAAGCCACCCCGTACCTATTGGTGTATGTCACTGAAGCAGTAATACCAGACGAAGTAGAAATCCCTTCACTTTGGATAATACAAGAAGCTGAGTTGGATGATGCAGAATGGATCCGCAAAAGGTATGAACAACTTGCTTTGATAAATGAAAAGCGGATGATTGCTGTTTGCCATGGCCAATTGTACCAACAAAGAATGGTGCGAGCTTTTAACAAGCATGTGAGAACTAGGTTTTTCAAATCAGGCAATTGGTGCGCAAACGAATATTCCCTAATCAAGAAGAATACAAAGGAAAGTTCGCACCAAATTGGTGAAGCCCCTATATGCTGCGAAAGGTACTATCAGCAGGAGCTGTGGTACTTGCTGAAATAGATGGTCAAGAGTGGCCAAGAGCAATAAATGCAGATGCCATCAAGAGATACTACGTGTGAAGAAGAAGATAACTACGAAGATTTAGAGTTTCCATAGTTTAGGTTTTCTTTAGTTTTAGTCTCTTTGCTTGTAATTTTGCATTTTAGTTAGAAAAACCAAATCCAAAATTATGTATGAACTGTGCAAGGACCTGATTCCTTATACTTATAAGGGGATACGTAGGCGCTCTTCCGAGTTCGGTCTCATAAAAAAAATTCCAATATGTTTACCCCGAACTATGTTACGATCTGATTCCCAAAACAAGATACGTAGGCGCTCTCCCGAGCTCGGTCATTCCAAACAAAATTCCCAACGAACCTTAGGAAACCTCAGAAATGTTTTAGCAAAAGAAAGACAAAGGTAACCCTATGAGGAACTGGGGCAGAATTGTTTAGAGAACCTCAAAAATTCTTTAAATATATCAGTTCAAAGGAACGGACAGATTAAAACTTGTACACTAGGGAAACATTTTTGAGAGGATCTCAAAAATTCCTTCGACATAGCGAAATTCAAGTCGGTATAAAGATCAAGAAGGAGGAAAGAGACGGGAGACCTTGTTTGAGTAACCAATGTCATAACATTAAAAGGGCGCGCGTAAAGCATATCATTTTTGAAACATATACTAAAATACATATATTCTTCAAAAAATCATCGCCCAAAAATTTTTTTTAGCTCTGCTAGAAAATAAAAGATTTTAAGGAAAATGAGCATCCTTTCCTGCCGAAATATGAACGGAAGAAGTCCATACGCAGGGAGAGCGGTCGACCATATAGGAAACTGATAAATTTTTCTGTGGATGCAGGAACAAACAAGCATGGATGTTTTACACTAACTCGTTTGCTAGAATGTTTAAAACAGGGTAACGATAACAAGCCAAGCGAAGAAGAAGCTTCAGGGAATAGCGGCACAAAGAGTGTATGAAAGGGTAACAAACCCCCCTTAAGTAAAGTCTGCTTTACGCTGATAAGTTTGTTCATTTTGCAGAGAACGAAGATTTTTACAAAAGGAAATTTTTAAAGACTACTAAAAGATATAATCACGGTGCCAAAACCTGGGTCTCCACTAAACAGTATTGTGTCAAGGTATTGAGACCCTGACCTAGACGTCACATGGCTTGACTTGATACAGTGGCTGAGTGGACGTCCAAAAATCTAAAAATTTAAAATGACGCGTTGATATCTGTATCGAAATGCCATATTGAAAATCGAGTCTAGTCCTTTTGGAAGATATGAACCCTGTCGACGGGCTGGTATTCTTCCCCGGAGTGAAAAAAGGAAGGTGTCAGTTTTTCCGCCGAGGTAAGCTTCATTCCTCAAAATGACGATATGGATTAAACGACTACGTGCCGAAGGGGCTGAGTCATCATCCATATATATAGCCAAAAATAGGTAGCATAATTTCGAGGTTGATGTCCACAGGTTGAAATACGAATGTGATTCCTACATCAAGATTTGCGGTCGCTATTGCAGTCTATTTCTAGTTAATTTGAATATGTCGTAGTTAATTTGAATATTTTGACTAAATGTTGTAATTCTGGACACAGTGGTTAGTAGTCATCATGAGAGGAATATGATACTGCACTCTGATGTGCAGTCTAAATTTGGGTATTTTTGACTATAAGTGATGTGGTCCCGAACTGGTATACCGCAAACTTCGTATGAGGATAGCGATGCAGTCGACACTAGATTTGCGACAGTCACCCCAATAAGTGAAAATGATGTGACTTCAAATTTTCAGGGGTGGCGGATGTCATAAGAAACAAAAATGACCCCGCACTTGAAAACATGGTTTTCATTAGTAACATCTTGCTTACAAAAATGACAACCAGACTGGGGTGTGTAGGTTTGCAAAATGCGGTATAGCTCGACCCAGATCCCAACAGAAGTTATCATTGAACAATGAAAACATATGAAAATGACGAAAAAAAGAGCCGGTCAAAGTATCGTGATTATTATTCAGAGTAGATCGCCTTTTAAAAAAATACACAAAAACACACACTTGCAAAAAAAAAGGAAGATGAACGAGCATTTGTGAAAAGGCGGACATAATATTGGAAGACGATTTCAATGTCAACAAAATGACAAAACGCCATTCAGGTATGACTACATTAAAACCAATAAAAATTCAGAAACTAACATGCAAGACTCAGCATTTGGGGATGGCTGAAAGATGCCAAGATAGGAGCAAGAGAGCCAGACTCAACACATGCGGAGCAAACGTGGAACTTTTCTTGGGCAACCGGTCAAAAATCGTGTACGAGAGTCAAGCTTTCTACACCAAAATTGAAACATCACTTCAAGCAACTGCACTCATAAATCTTTCGAAAACCGCGTCCGGTCGGGTTTTTCACTGGAAATAGTCAAAGGGATTCCCACAAAAAGGGATATTCCTTTTCGGGCTATCGAGTCGAACTACAATTGGTTTGATTCCCAAAGCCAGGGATATGTAGGCTGCTCAAAATTCGAGGCTCAGCCATATTCCTATAATTATCCTGAGACACCTGGAGATAATTTAAAGAAAAGCTCTTAATTTTTCATAGTCCTCATAGAGTCAGAACTACAAATGGCCTGAATTCTCATTGACCTGAGATATGGGAAGCCCAGAAGCTAGGGTCCGACCATACTTTTGAAATTTTGCGCAAAAGAGCTGTAATTGCTATTATTTGGTAAAAATTAGGATTGTCAAATTCGCAGCTCAAGGATGGCCTCGCCATCCTCGAACTCTAAAGGGGCAATTGTTGACACCTAATGTTTACCGCATAGGACGCGTATTTTAATTCTCAAAATTCCTGAGTCAAAGACGGAGCGAGGATGCACCTTCAAAATTAAAAATTCAAAAATCCCGAGAAAATTACAAAATTGACATTTAATTATTATTTTCCATAAAAATTAACAATTACAAGAAGTTGCGAGTTATTTACTGTCACAAACGTAATTTGAGAAGAAGATACATATCTTGCTCCGCCCGACTCGGGAAAATTGTTAATTAAAGACGACGTATGAATTACTGCTCATTTTTACCGCATTTGTTTCCATTTTTAAATATTGCTCAAAAGTATATCAATATTGAGCTCGCTTTGAAGCTCGTATTTCAAAACGACCTATTACGATTTTTATCTTGCCAAAATATTATTTTACGGGGGAATTTTGTGTTAATTAATTTTTTTTACTATATACTATTTTTAAATAAATGTGTGTATTATATTTTAAAGGGGGGAAGTAAATAATATACCTACCCCCCCCCCCTCCCCCGTACCCCAATTTATTTTACTTGGAACCCGTCATTTTATTACCCTAAGTACATTTTATCTCTTTCTCTTTTGAGAGAAATTAATGGCGGCTAGGGTTTCGACCAGGCGGCGCCACCGCTATCCCACCTTGATTTCACCATTCCTCCACCATTTTTGATCCTATGTGGGTATTTCCCTACCATTTCCCGTGGTGTGGGATGCCATGGGCGAGCCTAAAAGGCTCTAGCCATCTTGTGCCACCACACCACAATAGGGAAATGGTGTGTAGTGATTTGCTCAGGGATTAACACCCTCCTCGTATTGTTATTTGACGTGTAAGGTTTGGATTATTTTCCAACGGTCATTTTGAATTGGTTCTGGTACAATTTTTGTCTTTGTGTATGAATAGGTGCGTTCGTGGTTTCTGTTATGTATCGATTGGGAATCACTTTGTCCTTAGGTGTACTATTTCATGTGAGTTTTGAAAGTTTTTGTGCCATTGGTGGTATTAGGATAGAATTCCCTTTTGTTTTACTTGATTTTGAATTCTGATTTGTGCATGGGGGGGAAATTCATTTAGAAGTGTCTAGAATCTTCCATTTTTGTCCCTACGGTAGATTCTTCCCTGCTATAAATAGATATTATACGAGACGTTAGAGGGGGATATTTTTCTAGAAACAAAGGGGGCTGCTACTAGTACTCAACCATGAGGGCTTGAATCTTTTGATAATTTCCCTAAAATATATCACTTATATACATACATTACTAAAATAGATATATAGATACTACTTTGAGCCTGTTTTTGAATCATGTTTGAGGTTTGTCTTATTGTTTCCCCTTATGGGATTTAGAACTAAGAAATGGGATTTAGAGGGTGCTGTTTGGAGCTCAATATCATTTATATCAAGTCATATAAAGTTCTAGTTTCTTTGTTGTATGATATTGTTCATTAGATTTGAGTAGTTCATCCTTTTCTTGTAACTTTTGCTCCTTATGATGTGAATAGGGTCCCGTCTAATAATAATGGATCAACTTTACCTACTAGTTTAGTTATTGGATGTGGTTTTTAATCCTAGACATGGTCTCAGACTGATTCCGCTATAAAAAATTTAAATTTCTTCCTTTAGAAGCTTGTTAAAGTTTAAGTTTTAGAAGTCAAAATTGATCCGTTCCTAGCATTTGTTGGTTTGAATCACCTCTAATGGTTTAACTTCCTTTAAAAGGGGTAACTTAAGGTTTTGAAATTTCCTTGTTAGTGGAATCCTTGAAGTCTTGAAATTCACCTCTGAATATGTGTGTATTATTAATGTTTGCCTAGAATCTGCTATAAAAAGGAAAGAAAGAGGTTGTTTTGCTTAGACTATGGTGTGGATCTCTTTCTTAATATAACTTGTTTCCTTTTCTCTTGCTAGCTAATTACCTAGACTATCATGGAATGCTGTTCTGTTTAATTTGGACTTGGGAATGCTAAGTAGGCAGACCTTATACATCTTTGTTGCTTGAATAAGTAGTAGTATAAAAGAGGTTAAAATAAACCCAGGAAGCAAGATAAAACTTATTATTAGTTCAGTGTTTTTGTTCCTTTCCTTCTATGTGCCTGATTTTTGGAAGATCTTTAATGGAAATTTCTTTTCTAAAACAGTGTCTTGAGTTGCCTAAAGATTATACTTGGATGAATTTACTGTCATGCTAAAATGGAGGACAAAATTTGCTTTTGAAAGATGAACAAGGTGTTTGCTATTTGTTTGTAATCTCAGATTTGTGTGTTCACAGGTTTCTCCATTCTCCTTTGTACTGTTCAGTCTAAGTATGGTGTTGGTGACCTAAGAATAGAATCGTGATCCCCTATGCCCAAGGTCTAGTTGTTTGTGAGTGTTTCTATGTGAATTCTCCTTTATTTGTGATTACTGTAACCTTATCTGACCTTTACTCATACTCAGTGTAGATTCATGCACCCATCACTCTTATGAACTAGTTTAATCTTGTACTGATCACCCTCTATAACTGAGTGAGACCTTTGTTGTATTCTTTACTTTGTTTTGGACTTTTGTATGTAAGCTTTAAATAAAATCAAATGTAGAATTCTATTGATGTTTCATGAAGTTGACTTGGATCTAAAATGACTTTAGTAAATAGTTAAGGCCTCTGTGACTTAAAACAGGCTAAGAGTAGAAATTTAGAATCCATGACCTTAAACTTGCTACTTGATTTTGTGGTACCTTGTTATGATATAAGTAAAACTAGGTAAGTCACTACTATTTAGTTAGTCTAAGAGGTGATTAAAATATGTAATTCTTAGAAATCATGTGGCATTTACTTGTTTTGATTGAAGCCAGAATTGATTGCTTGTTTTTACTTGCCTGTTTACCTTGCTTTGCCATTTCTGAACCTTGCTAAGTTATGTGAAGATAAAGGGGATCTTTCATGTAACCTGTTGGACACATTTGAGACTGCCTAGATGGAAAGTTAGTACACATGTGGAAGCTATAAGATATGTAGTTAATCTCTGATCCTAGAATAGTATAAGTGCCATTTTGAACATTGTGTGTGCTTGTCAATGCCTATTCTGTTGGCTTATTTAGGAAAGGTAGAAGTGTAGGGAGGTTGGAGGTTAAATTTCTGTTGAAACTAAGTATGAAAGTCTAAACTAGTTCTTGAGACAACTGTGTGACTTGTCTTCCCTTTTTACCTATTATTTTCCTAGAATGTTCTGCAGTCTATTCTTTCTTATAAAATTGTGTTCTTTCAAGTTGGTTCTGGAATATAGCTTTTTTGGGAATTGTTGTGCCTAGTATTTCAATATAGAAGAATGGGCATAGGAGGTTCAAAACTAAGAAAAAACTGCAGGAAAGGGTTAAATTCAGTCTGTGTAGTTGTTGTTTTTTTGTCTCTTTGCCATTTGCTTGATCAATTCATGGCTTATATGACAATACCCTGTCTTTGCTTGTTGTTTGAGTGTACCATGACCTAATTTACCATTTGAAATTTAGATAAAGCACCACAACATCCCTCTATCTCCCTAACTGGATCATATGATTTAATTTCCCCCCTAGAGAGTTCATAAATAAGGACTATGAGTATGGTCCCTAGCATGTTTTCTGTCTCATTTATCTCAATCTTGAACTGCTTTACTTCCTTGCCCTTCTACTACCAACACTATTTGTCTAGTCACCTAAAAATGTGTCATGCCTTCCTTGATTATGCTATGTTTTGTTCTGAATTTTGATACTCAATGTCATGCTAAAACTAAAATCTAAACTGCTTTTACTAGAATAAATGTAGTACCTGCACACTTGCACCTATGGCTGATTTGTGAATTTCTATAGTCCATGTACATGATTTCCCACCTCTGCTTGCTTGTTGGTACCCATAACAATTTTAGTACAGTATTTTGAGCCCAGGACAGTGTCATGAACCTATTTTGTCCACAGTTAGGATTAACTGAATCTGTAATTGCTCTCATGAAATTCTCATGTCATTTGTGATTTGCTATGTCTACAGTTTGAACTATGTTTGCACTTATGTTGGTTTCACCCTCTCAGGAAATTGTTGATCCTGTCTTAGCTATTCTTAATGCCATAGTTAAGTTCTGTTTGACTTTATATTTATGTTAAACCTTCATGTTCTTCCTAGTTATGCCGTGGTCATCTTCTGAGTCATAAATACTTGTTATGTCTTGCCTTAGTTATCTTTGCATTGCCTAAAGCTACGTTTTTCCTTCACCTTGTGTCTGATGAACTACTCAGTGGCATTTTTTGCTTTTGTGTTTGATTGTTCAAGCTTTGGTCAGTAGCTAACACTTGAATTTGCAATTGTGTGGATTTCTGGGGAATTTATGGCTTGTACGTGACTTGAATGTGGTGTTTAAAGTCAAGGTTAACTACATATGTAGTGTATATCAAGTGTATATGGAGGGTATGCCCTTTAAAGGGTTTTGCTCTTCATATATTAGTGATACATTGGTAGTATATCCTGTATATTAGAGTCTTGACACTTAGTAATTTGGGAAGAAAACTGAGTAGTATATCAGTAGTATATTGTGTGTATCACAGCTTTGACACTTGAAGAGAATTTAAGAAGAGAGTGAGTTTGGGCCCACTTCTTGAGCCCGTCATTTGCGATTTGTGTATCTAGGCTGCTACCATTGTTTTGGGCCTTCATTTTGCGATGTTAGAGACAGCTTTGAGTAGTTATTACATGGGCTTGGCCCAGATCTGATGTAATTCATTTTTTGGGCATTGTAATAATTATCATAACAGTTTTAATCTTGTACTTAATTTAATTTGTGAGCATATACTAATGTTATGTATGTCCTTTACCTCTCTATTCATACAAAACCCGTTGGTGGGCCCCAATGGGGCACACTAACATATCAAGATCGAGTCAACCCAACATTGGAGCAAAATGGAGCATACGTTGGAATTTAGACAAGACTGATTGGATAAATGCTTTCCTTTTGGGCTTGGTCGGCCCAAATTCTCTACCTCATTTAGATTGTGTACTTTAAGTTGATTATTCTCATAATTATTGTGCCAATTGGAACCCTTATGAGATTGCCATGTTTTAAAGTCGCTAAAAATGTATTTGTCACGAAAGATAAAACTAAATTCGAGGCATTAACACAAATTGGGACTGATTTGATTAAAGGACTAAAACTGTCGACTTTTAGGAACTTTGGGACTGATTTGAACATTTGCAAAAACTATGGACTTGGATGTGTGGACTGATTTGGACAAAACTTATGAGACTAATTATGATTATTTAGACTTAGGCTAAAGGATAAAAATTGAGTAATATTTAGAAAAGATAGAAATAAAAATGGACTATATATATGTATGCAGAATATTATATGGACTATAATAGTATACCCAGCTTATTTTCTTAAAAACTATTTTCCTATACTCCAAATATTTTTTCAAAACTATTTTTTGGGTGGACTTACGTAGGGTCCTACTTAGGCTAAGAGCCTTCGGGTATTAGCCTAAGTGTTCTAGTCCGACACCCCAAACGCCCAAGTTTGGGCAAAATTTTACCACTTTTGATTCTTGGAACATGATATATTTTGCATAAATGACTAATTTATATTTGCGAAAATATGAAACATAACTATTTTTATCACAATCAATTTATATTTACAAAGGCCTACTATTAGAACCCGTAGGTCAATTTATATTTACGGATCCTTAATACCGAGGTGCCTAACACCTTCCCCGGGGGATCACCAGAACCCTTACCCATACTTTGGTTTGATTAGGATTCTTTTAAGACTTAACTGCTTCAAATAAACCTTTTTCCAAGTGGTTTTTCCTAATTTCCTAAAAATTAGGTGGCGACTCTAAAATAAATCCATTTAGAACACCATCCACATAGAAGTATATTTTTTCCTTTTTCCTGGTACGATTGACAACCGTACTTCCCCGGGACACTTTCCTTTTAAATGAGGCAAGTGCAAATACGAGTCCGAAAAATAGAACCGCTACACCCGAGAAGTGGAACAAAGCCCGTAAGTGCACCCGGCGTATCTTATTTCCTCCATTTCTTGTAGGCTCCTTACTTTTCTAACCTTTTCCCTTTTGTCCCTTTTCTTCTTTCAGCCAAAGAATGGCTACCAGATACCATATCCGGTTTTGAGAAGTGGGTGGATGCCATAATGGCATAGTACCACCATGGAATCCGTATTTGGAGAGACCTCTCCGCATGCAAGTGGGTAGCAAAACACCACGGTGAGTCTCTCGTCTATTCTTGCATTTTTTGCTTTACTTCGTAACCTTTACTGGTGATTAACCATTTGTTATGCAGGTCTGAAGAGGGATAAGGCTAATTTCAGGCCCGAGCCTTCGGATGCTTCCCCGGCAACAGAAGAAATGTTTGATCTGACAAGTGTGGATTAAGTCGTCTCCGAGGCTTCAAGGAGCAAGAAGCGAAGTAGACCCTCCAAGACCTCATCCTCAACGGATCAGAAAAAGAGGAGAACTACTCAGACTCGAACGCTAAGAGACATTCCCGAGGATGACATTGTCATTACATCCGTTGGTGCTGATGCAGCCGCAGCCACCGGTGTTAGGGCTAGTGACACTACAATCGGTATGATGGAGGGAAATATGACTGGGGTGGTCGGTCAGACCGCTGAGGATGGTGATATGCAGCCCTCCAATTTTCCAGATTTCGGCTCGTCGGGAACCATGGTCCCGGAAAGTCCCTTTTTGGTAGATGACGACCCGTCTTTGGCCGAAGCAGCTGGTATCACTTCCTCCCTCTCCCTAGAGCAGGAGGAATTTGAATGTATGTTCGATGATGCTGTCTCTACTCCTACTGCCATTCCAGATCCTACGGGATTTATTTTGCCAATTCTACACGGGAAAAGAAGACCTTTGAAGGCCACCGAGTTTGGTTCTCGACCTTAATTCGTGGATAATTTTCCATCCTTTAGCGCTAAGTCGAATGAAACCAGGTCCACGATTGTCACTGTCCCTATGGACACGTATTTTATGTCTCGGCCGGTTGGAATAGCTAGCTATCTTTGGCCCCTTGCGTCCGATGAGGATCGGGCGAAAATGGACCGAGTCTCGTGACAATGCCTTTTCCACGAGATCTTGCCTCTGCCAATTGGGTATGTTCGACATCCTCGGTTTCAATTATATCTTGTAACTTGATTTTGAGCCTAATTTGAGTTTTTCTTCTTTTTCGCAGTCTGTCCTTTTACAGCACGAGGGCTTCCTCCGATGTACGAAGAAGACCGCCGAGCTGCGGAGTCAGCTTGAAGACGTTCGGGGTCAGTTGTACGCACAAGGTCGGGAGATTGACAAATTTAAGATCCTATTGCAACAGAAGAAAGATCAACTACTTTTAGCGGGTGACCCCTCGGTACTCAAGGCCGTGCTTATGGCCTCCAAGGAGGGAAAGCTCAAGGCCGAGAATGACCTGGCCAACCTAGTTGAAAAATATATTGTTCTTTTGGTGGACAAGCGGAGGCTTGAATTGGAAACCGAGGCAGCACTTGAGGAGGAGGCGGCTGTCGATGCTAATTTGACACAGGAGCTTGATGCTGCCAGAGTTGATATTGCCTACCTTATTACCGAACATGATTCTAAAAGGGAGCACTCGACGGTAGCCCAAGAGAAGACTGATGCTCGGGCCAATTCTGTTGAGGATCTCGACGAATATCTCGAAGCGGCCAAACAAAATTTAGTGTGCTATCTTAGCAGTATGCCGAGCTAATGACCCAGATACAGCAAGCCTTGTCCGAGCAGCATCGGATTCAAGCCCAACCTAATGTTGATGTCAAAGCTGCCATTGACTGTTCTACTCCGCGAGCCGAGTATATGAAATGGAAAACCCCGATGCTTACCCTCAAAGAAGTCCAGCCCGACATTGAGGACGTAGGCGCAAAGATTGCTCAGGTCGAGGAGGCAGAGACTCAGACCCGGAAAGCTCTCTTGGGAGACAGTTCGAAAGAAGAGTCTGCCGCTTCTGAGGAGTTCGATTCCAAGGAGGACGAATAGATAGGCCCTTAGGCATAGAAAAATGTATCTTTCTTTTTTTTTGTAAATTTTTGTTGAGGCCGGTTTTCGGCCTTATGTAAATATATTTTGGAAGTGCTTATTTCTCCGATGTCTTTGAAAGCCAGTCTTCTCATTCTTCGACATTTCAAACATTGTTCATTTAGTGTCTATTCGAATGAAATTTACTTGTATTGATAACTTATTCAGATATAGATTCGGGCTCTACTTTGAGTGATATTTGCACAAGTTCGTTTGTTTGAGGTGAATTACCTTTTGACAACAAATGAGTTTTGCACTGAGGGTTGGTGACATACATATTTTTTATGCTCGTGAATTCGGATGTCTCCAAATCGCATCGGGCATTTGGGTTGGTATTTCCAACCTATTAGACTTGAGTCTTTTACCCTAGGCTAAGTCCATTTGAGACTTTTTGAAGCCTTTGTGAATGAGTCGGGCTCAACTCGCATAGAATTTGTTTGAGTCGAGCCCTTATTTTGTTTGATGACTATTAACGATAGTCCCTAGTTCATAGTTGTTTACAAACTTAGAAGTATAATAGACTTACGAATGTGAAGCAGATATATTGTGAAATAGTAATATGTGCAAAGTTTAAACCGAAGTGTTCTTCTCATTTCACAAACTTGTATGGTACAAATGCCAAGGGGCATCCGATTTTGTCGTAACAAGATTAACTACCCGGGCATGACTCATTCGGTTGTTTGGCCATTACAACAAATCCTAATGCAGGAGTTTTCAAAGAAACAATAATTAATTAGGCCTCGTTGGGCTTGCATATATGATACAATTGGTTTGGCCTCATTGGGCTTGTATGAAATGATAGTCCCCTAGTGTTTGTGTTTGAAGTATAAGAAGAGAAACACTATCGTTGATACCGAGCAGTGTAGCGCGCATTGGGATTTTAAAGTTTTAACGACTCGCACATGCCTCATAAAAGGAGAGAGGTGTCCCGGGAAAGTACGGTTGTCAATCGTACCGGGAAAGTCAAAAAAACCCACCAACTGCTTAATGGTGCTCTAAAGGATACATTTTAGAGCCGCCACCTAATTTTTAGGATATTAGGAAAACCGATTCGAAAAGGGTTCATTTAAAACTGTTATTTAAAAGAAACCTAATCTACCAAAGTCAGGTAAGGGTTTTGGTGATCCCCCGAAGGCACTTAACTTAAGTAGAACACCACATAAGCCCACCCTTTAAAAGTATTTTGGACAATCCCTTATTTTTTTAAGTAAAGGTCTCCTTTTATTAAGGCATATTTCTATAAATCCTGTCAATTTACCTTATTCTATTTTAATCCCTTATTCTTCCTTAAATCAGTTTAATTCTTACATCTAAGTCATTTATTTTCAAACTCCTAAAGTTAATGCATCAACCGTATTTTAGAGTCAAATTATGAATAAACAAACTTTCATTAAGAATAATTCGTATTTCATATCTATTTTATATAAGGCTTTAAAAAATCTGTTTTGGCAACTCTAAATTTAGAATTAATCTTAAGTTCTAATCTATAAGGGTTCCAATGATACTTAAATAAAACAAGTAAACAGAATATTTTCAAAATAACTAAAGGGAGAGAGAGAATGAAGGTGGATAAAGGTTAATCGGATAAGCCTATCTCCTCGCCTTCTTGGACCTTTAGTTGCAATTACGTTCTTCCTTTATTCTACGCCTGAAAGCTCCAAATGCCCAAGTCTTCGCCTCGTCTTTTGATACTTCTCCTTTTGTCCTTCCGTTTGTTTAGATTCCATGTGTATGCTCCAATTGTGCAATATTCGTCTTTGTAGTACTTCCCGAACTTGTTTATTTTACCTCGCAAGATTAGATGTGAGAATAATTAGTAAAATGATACACCACCCTCATAGGGTGATGTTTACACACACACACACACACACACACACACACACACACATATATATATTATCCCTTGTTTCGCATCAAACTGTAGGAGCTTTGATTATGAAGGGCTCAGACTCACGGTTCCGAATATGGCAAAGGAGTTCGAAGCATGTGTGGCTGCGAACTAGTGGTCATTCAAGTCGCCTCGCCAGGCGCATGTCGGTTCCTACCTCGCGACACCAATGAGCCATCATCCTATCCCACCGAGGGATAGAACCTTTCCGGACTAGGCATTCTCAAGTTAAGTATTTATTCAAATCAGTAAGATATCTAATCGTAGTATCTATTCTTTTTAATGAAATATCTGAAATGTAGTATTTGTTCTTTCAGTAAGACCGAATATAGAAATCTGTTCTTAAAAACGAGGCCTCAAGTTAAACAACTCTTCATCGGCCCAAGTGTAGTATCACATGCTCAAATCAGTGAATTTCAATCAAATGTAGTGATATGTTCATTCAAGAGAATATCCACAATCAAGAATGTGGTAAAATTTCTCTTGTAGCATCTGTTTATTTTTTAAGCAAAAGGCAACGGCTATGTCAAGGTGCAGTATCTGTTCTCCCAAATGTAACAGTTTCTCAAAAGCAGTAGTAGCACATGCCCAGACAGTGAAACAGTTTGGCCAAAATGCTATGGCTAATGACCAAAATGAAGCAGCCATTTTGTTTTCACAATGCAACAGTACAGGTCTCAAAACATCATAGCAGATTGGTTCAGGCCTAAAGGTGCTTAGTTTGGCTTTTCATTAGCAGCAAGGTAGCAAAAAATAGCAACAATAAAACTGGCCTTAGCAAGGACCCAAAATGCAACAACAAACAGGTGATATCAAGTGAACACTTTAAGTGCCATATTGATCATTTTTTGGATCAAAGACACTGCAATTCTATCAAGCAGCTCCACAAACAAAAATGCCAAAGTATAGCAGCAGTTTTAAACCCTGAGGCAGTATTTCCAAGTGTAGCATTTGTTTCCTTTTCAGTAGATATCAGAAATAGTAGCAGTTGTTCATTTCAAAGGGCAACAGTAACCTGGCTAAGAAAGAAAAATGCAGCAGCAATTTATATCAACACTGGAGCAAAAAATGCAACAGTAAGTGATTGAATGCAGCAGTTAATTATCCAAAACAAGTGTAGTGTATGATCTCCTCAAGTGTTGCCACTGTCTTGCTTTGAAAGATGGCCACAGTCTTACCCAAAGTGTATTCACACACATAAAGAGGTAGAAACTGAACAACAGCAACAACTTGAGACATCACAAGGTAGAAAACAATCATAAATGGGCAGCCATTCACCTTAAGGTGCAACAGCACCTCAACTCACAATATAGGCAAAGGAAAAATATGTAATGGTCAAAATAATAGGCAGAAGCTACAGCTCACAGTAACAACTTCAATTTTCCCAAAAAAGAACAAGTATGATAATCTATTTTCTCTAAACTTCAGGAACACAACAAGCTTATTCAGACTTTCAACCCATCAGAGTGCAATGGCATAACTAACCAGGTATGATAACCATTCCCCTGGTCCAACAACTTAAAGATCTATCAGTGAATGTATGATGCCTTAAGATACAATTGCACAAAGCCAAAGAACCAATAGCCATTTGCCTTCAAAAACCTCCCTAAATTCACATAATGCTACGGGTTGGACCACAGGTGGACCAGAGACAACAATGTAGCAGCTTTATCAAAGCAATGGCATTCAAGTATAGTAATAAAGGAAACTCCAAGGGCAGTATCATCTCAAAATTGATTCCAAGCCATGTGTCAAGCTAATAGCTTGAGAGACAAGACAGTAAAGGGGCTACCACCTTCCATATTTCGATGCCGCATCAAGATCTGAACGTTTCTAGAACCTTAGGCATGGCAGGCTATCGAGGAGGCTAAACCAAACTCAAACCTGTCTTGGCTTACAACCAACAAGATGACAATAGTAGCAAAGGAATCACTTAAATAGAGATTTTTTTTACACCTTGTTGAAACTGAAGTTTTTCATCCAAGAAACCAACAAATAGCCTAAAGAGTTGCAACAATTACCACCCTTATTTAGGATACTAAGGAAATATCAGTAGGTTAGAGGTTTAATATCTCAACAAGATAACCATTAGTTTATTCAAGGTGCAACACTTCAAACCTCAAATTATCCAAGATGCAACAGCAAGCAGTCAAGTTTTTCCTCAGAAAATACAACTTATGTAAACAGTTTCAACCCCAGATGTAGTAGGGTAATCAAGTTTAGTGATCTGTTCTGTTTATCTTTGTATGACAAGAACAATAGTTCTTAAGGGCAGGGATCAGAGGATAGGGTGTAGCAGTAATTGATTAATAGAAGCACCAAGGCATTACACTCAAGCATAGCAAGGAATTTAACAACTAAACAACATTTAAGAAGCAACATATTTGGCCTCAAAGATGTATGGTTAACCTGACCAGTTTGCAGCATAGCAGTAGCAGTTCAATCACTTTTTGGCCTCACTTTACAATCAAGAGTTCATGCCAGGACATGGTAACAAACATCCTTACAAGGGATGATTCTTATACCTCACAATGCCATTTCAAGGAGTGAAGCAGAGTGCTAAAAAGCCACCTCTTGACACAGCAGACAGTCTATGGACTTGCAACAAGAATTAAGGTGTATTTATTCACATGAGGGAGTGGCAGTGATAGCAGAAACTTCCCTCTCAACTTGTCATCTAATAATAAGTCATGATAGCAATCAATATAAAGGACTAAAGGGATTAGCAAACTTATCTGATAATACAATAAGCTCCAAGGAACTCTAGTATAGGCTCAGTAAAATGCAGCAAAGCTCCAGATGTGCAGCAGCTCAAGAGCAGTTGGGGGATTTGCAAATTTCCCCAAGTCATGCAAAGAAAACAAAGGGGTAAAGGATGAGTATCCAACAATAGTTTTCCCAAGAAATGAAAGCCAAATGAAATAAAGATTCTTCTCTTAGTTAATAAATATCACCACTTAATCTAGGTTTGAAAAAAATAACTCAAGGAGACAGAGGATTTAGGTTTTAAGGTCTTTTAAAAATAAATAATTTCATCAACACAATGTCATAACTTAATCAAGAGTTTACAGGAATCATCATAATAAAACACATGCTAGTCTTTAAAAAGTTAAGAATCTGGAGAACATAATTCTTTAAAGAGATTACCTAAGCTAAAACATAACCTTGTAAGTAGCATAGATAGTAAGTCATTCTTAAGGTATATTTCCTCATTACTGAACCGGATTTTAACAAAGAGAAACTCACTATTGTACATGCTATTGAGAGGGCACACACTCAAACTTAATTGTTTGCAAAGCACATAATGAGATAACCTTGAAACATATCCTACCCTCAGAAGGCCAAAACAAAACCCAAATAGTGATGAACTTTTTATGACTTCAAACACCTAAATTTGACTCAAAATATTAGTTGAGGGAGGGAACTTATGTAACAAATATTTAAGTTGCTTTGCCCTCAAAACTAGTAGGCTAAAATCTGAATCTAAATACAGCACGCAAGACATTGATATTCAAGGAACTTATAGTTCTCATGATATGCAATCAACTCAATTAATTTACCATGTTCATAATCAGTTTCTTTATAATGTGTTTCAACTAAAAGGAGAAATAAGCTTCCAATAAGATTAGTGAATCCTTATCCAATGTGAAAGATCATTTACCATACACCACATTTATACTTAGCATGGTCAAGCCCTTAATTCATTTAAAGAAAATGTTTAATAGTTGGTGAAGCCTAGGATAGCCTCCTAATCATCTTGATTCAACTAAATCAAACTTTGGTTTCAAGTGAGAATACACAAACATGATATACGTAAAATAATGATATATTCTTTAAGCTAATCATGGAATCTGCCCTTATTTTCTTTTGGCAACACATAGACAATTAAGAAGATCAAATGAAACTTACTACGATACGAACATGGTCATGCTAAACTAAAAAAAAAAAAACTGACAGCTGTACAGGAAACAACAATTAGCTTATTCAATCCAGACAAGATCATCTATAAAGTCACATAGTTAAACACCACTCAATAGTTATGCCAAACATTACATCCTCAAGCATTTACTTAATCCTCCCCCAACCATATTCACCATCACAGATTTTTAAATCAGTCCAGGTCAACTAAGAGCAAACAAGTAAAACATTTTTTAACATACGAGGGAGAAATGGATTAGTTATTTAACCCTGACCAGGTTTCCAACTAACATTCTTCATAGAATTAGCAACAACAGCTGAATGATGATGATCTCATAGAAAAGGTAACTTACCATCATATATATATATATACGACTAACCTATCTTGACACTAATGGACAAGTTATAGCATGCTAACTACTTACAAACAAACAGTAACTACTTTGTAATCACAATAACTATATAAAACTACAAACTGAAACTAAAAGGGAGTGGGATTCAAAGATTACCTTTTCGTCGAGAAACGAACGGGGGCAACGAGAGTTAATGATGACTTACCTTTCACCTTAATCAAATCCGACGAACGAAAACGATTTCCAAATATTATACTAGAGTGAGAACTTCCTCAAAATTTGTGTTCTAAACTCTTAGGATTAAAAAACCCCATTTTTATGGTGGAAACCATAATTTAGGTCTCAACACCATTGTTCATTTCTTTTGTTGAAAGGTAAAGGCTTCTATTTATAGAAAATAAGAAACCCCCAATTTTTTAGCTCCAACGATGTGGGATTGTTCACTTTCCAATCTTCCCCCTCTTTTCCTAGATTCCTTTGAAATTCAAAACTAAAAATAAAATCCCCCTCCACCGTACAGTACCCCCGCTTTTCAGTTTATTTGAAATTCAAATCCAAAGGACAAATCTTAGCTGGATAAACCTTGAATTTGTACCAAAACTAAAGGAAAAATGAAATGTTAGATTCTGTTACTGTTGAGAATGAGGGCAAAGTGCCAATAGTGCTGAAATCGTACAACAACAGCTGGATAATTCAGATTTTGTGATTTTTTTCCAAAATTTGTTTGGAACAGCTGGAAATTGGTATGAGGATTATACACGGATCGTTTGGGTTGCTGTTGTGGTTATACGTAAGGGTCGTTTGGGTTTTTTTTTTGTTCTTCTACTTGTAGGGTCTGTTTGGTTCATCTGTCGTTGGTTTTCCCAAAATGAAAAGGGAAAGAATTGAGGGGATGATTAGTTTAGGGGGGGTTTAAGTGAAATATTAAAACTTAAACTCCCCCTTTTAAAATGTAGTATACTCTTTACATAGTTCCAAACCTACGTATTAACTTAAGACACTCTCGTAAAATAACATTTGTACAAAATGAAATTCGTAGTACATAGTTTAAAAATAAGAGTTTCAATACGAGCCCAATATTGACATAGGTCCGGACAATATTTAAATAATATGAAAATTGTGGTCAAAATGAGCCGTAATTCATACGACATTTTAATTAACAATTGTCTCGAGTTAGATGGAGCGGGATACACATCTTATCTTCAAATCATGTTTGTGAAAGTAAATAACTCGTAATTTTCTCGTAATCATCAATTTTGTCAATTTCTGTAATTTTCTCGGGATTTTTTAATTGTTGAATTTGAAAGCATATCCTTATTCCGTCTTGGCTCGACAATTTTAAGAATTAAAATGCGCTCATTATCAGGTGAAAATTAGGTGTCAACAAGCAGTCCCCGGTCCTAGAACTTGCCTAGTCTTTTCCACTTAAAGTAACATGATGTACGTTGTTGCCTCGTTAAAAACCTTGCCGGAAAACTCACTTGGGAAAAATAGTGCAACACGTGTTTTCACTTCTAACTCTAATCTTCCTAACTTCGTTCGGTCTTTGCTTCTCTAAGGATCAAAACAGCTAAGTTAAAAAATTCACGAATAGGGTTCGGGTCATACTTTATCAATAGTATCTCTTTAAATTGCTACATTCCAATTGTTTGACAATTGTTGGCCATCCTCCGACATGAGCTGGTACGATCCTTTGCCGGTTATGCCGATTACTTTGTACGGTCCATCCCAGTTTGGACCAAGCTTCCCCTCATTAGGGTTCTTTGTGTGTAATGTGACCCTTTGGAGGACCAAGTCCCCAATCTGGAAGTGTCGATGATTGGTTCTTTGGTTGTAATACCTACCCATCCGTTGTTTTTGTGCTCCCAAATAGACTAACGCTGCTTCGCGTAGTTCCTCTATTAAGTCGAGTTTTACTGCCATAGCTTTGTCATTTGACTCCTCTGTGGTGTATTGGAATCTTAGGCTCGGTTCCCCGACTTCAATAGAGATCAAAGCCTCCGCTCCATATACCAAGGAAAATAGTGTCTCACCGATGCTCGACTTCGAGGTGGTTTTGTATGCCCAGAGTACTTCCGGCAAGATTTCTTTCCACCTGCCATTGGATTCATCCAACTGTTTCCTCAAGTTCTGAATGATAGTCTTGTTCGTCGATTCAGCCTACCCGTTCGCACTCAGATGATACAGAGTGGACATTATCTTCTTGATTTTCAAGACTTCGAGGAAGTTATTGACTTTGTTGCATTTGAATTATCGGCCATTGTCACATGTGATCTCGGTCGGGATGCCGAACTGGCATATGATATAATCCCATATGAAGTTGATAACCTCCTTTTTTCGTACCTTTTTGAAGGCCTACACTTCAACCCATTTAAAAAAATAGTCAGTCATAAACAAAATAAAACGAGTCTTACTTGGTGCCCAAGGCAAAGGATTGATAATGTGCATTCCCCATTTCATGAATGGCCATGGGGGCAATACCGGATGAAGCAATTCTCCCTGCTGATGGATCATAAGGGCCTTCCTTTGACATCGGTCGCATTTTCGAATGAAATTCTTTGTGTCTTCCTCCATATGAACCCAGTAGTAACCGTCTCGAATCAGTTTTTGAACTAACGACTCAACCTCAGAGTGATTACCACAAGTTCTTTCATGGACTTCGCACATTGCGTAGTCCGTCTCTCCGAGCCCTAAACACCTAGCTAAAGGACCGTAAAACAAATGCCGATATAATTTCCCTTCGATCAAGCTATATCTTGCCGCGTTGGTCCTAAGAGCTTGTGACTCTTTAGGGTCCGCTGGTAATTTTCCCTCCGCCAGATAGTCTATGAATTTGTTCTGCCAATCCTAAGTTAAACTTGTCATGTTGACTTAGGCATGGCTGCTTTCGACGACAGAGTTCATTAATTAGACCACAGTCCCCGAGTTAGATTCTTCCATACCGACCGAAGAGCCTAGGTTTGCCAATGCATCTGCCTCGGTGTTTTGTTTCCTCGGCACATGCTGCATAGTCCATTCTTTAAATCAGTGAAAAACTACTTGTATCTTATCCAAGTATTTTTGCATCCTATTATCCTTCATATTGGAAACCCCATTTACTTGATTCACGACCAAGAGTGAGTCGCATTTTGCTTCGATGATTTCTGTCCCAAAGCTCCTGGCCAGCTCCAAACCTTCAATCATAGCCTCATACTCGACTTCATTGTTAGTCCAATTTAAAGTTCTTATGGATTGTCAAATGATATCCCCTGTAGGTGCTTTAAGTACAATCCCAATGTAACATCCTGTAAATCCGTATGGAATATGAAAGCATTAGACGAGTCGTTTTGAACCTTATAAGTTAGGTTGTGTTCACAATTGGGGACCCAGAAACCAAAACTGGGAGTGTTGGGATGAAAATTCCATTTCAACGGTAACTACGAGATTTTACAACAAAAGTACGGCTCGTACTTCAAAGTACGGCCCGTACTTTACGGACGTTCTTTGGTCTTTTCAAATTTGAACTCTATGGAATTTTAGGGAAGGTATGACCTAGAAGTATGGCCCGTACTTCAAAGGACGAGACGTCCTTTCTGCCCGTCCTTTTCCCACCTCTTCACATTGACTCTCTAGAAATTTCTGGGGAAGTACGGCCAGAAAAAACTGCCCGTACTTAGAAGTACGTCCCGTCCTTCTTGGACGTACTTCTCCCGCGTCTATCAGAAACTTTAAAGACAACCGTTCAGTTAATTTTATCACTTTTCAGTTGTTCAAAAACCCTAAACACGAAAATTACTTCTCAAAACCTCCTATTTCAAGGGAGTGGCAAGATAACCTATTTCAAGGGAGTTCAAGCTAGGTTTGGGGGATTCTCCTCTAGGAAAGTAATTTGTTGAACTACGTATAACATAATTAAGGTATGTCTCTCTTTTGAAAACTGATTTTGGATGAATGTCTTTTTTAAAAAGCTCTTTATTGAATAAAAATGTGAACTTTTCACGAATTGAAACTTAACTTCTTGCTTTAATTAAGGTTAATGTGTGTGAGGGGAAAGCCCACATTAAACCTAGTTTGTATTATGTTCTAAGTACACATACAATTTTATACACGTTTTCTTCTATAAGAGATGATCAATAATGATCGCTAAGGATTGATAATAATATTTTCATGTTGAATTATGACATTGAAATTTTGGTTAAAGAAGTATAAACATTTTCAAGACATTCTTTGAAATGATTTATCTTTATGATATGGCATAATGAGCTTTAATGCTAATTGATGATGTGAGTACCTTGAGACAAATTGTGAATCGGCTTCTATGTTATGAACTTTATTGTTGTGTTGGCCTAGCTACTCAGTAGGAAGGGTAGTCACTATGGATCCTAGTGTGGTAATTCCTAGCTATTCGGGAAGAAGAGTGGCCACTGCCGGGTTCGCCACCCGGAGTGCGGTCAATGCCTAGCTATTTGGGAGGAAGGATATCCACCGGGAATCACATATTCTGGTGCGGTGCGCTGTGATTAGGGAACCTCTACGGTCATCCCTTCGATGTGATTGGTTCTTGGGCCTGTATTGGCAAGTGTGATATTCCTTATTCTTTCTTGGAACTGTTGTTGACAATCATGATCAAATTAAAATGCATATTTGAAAGTTGTAACTTAACAAGAGGCTTTATAATCAGTTTTGATAATTCTTATTGAGATACAGAAGTTGAATAACTGCTTTTACATTGATTACACATGGTTTTCAGAACTGATTTCTTTAAGCATCATTGTACTTGATTTTCTTATTACTTGTTGTCCCCGAGGCACTCACTGAGTACGAAGTACTCAGGCATACCATTGTTGTTTTTGATGGTATGTTAGGAAATGGAGAAAGAGCAGGTTCTTCATACTTCAGGCGCTTAAGAAGGATTTGTTGTTGCTGCTGACTTGGTGAGCCCACATGTTCATTCGTGGGACACCCCTTAGCATATTCATTTATTATTCTAGTCTTAGCGTGCTCCGTCCCGATGTGTCAGATAGTTACTCTTTATCTTAGAAGCTCCATAGCATACATTCTTGTGGGTAGATATTGAGTTTTGTTTAACTCTTGGGCATGTGACACGCTTGATTAAGGTTTATGTTATTAAAGACTTCCGCTGATTTAATTCATGTATCATGATTTCGTTTGAATTTATTCTATAAACTGTTGAAGGTGAATATTGAACCTGGCAGGTTCAATTGTTATTATTGCATATCTTAGGTTCTTCTAATTTTGTTCATGACGTCGGATGCCGGTCACATCTAGGGTGGGTTTTGGGGTGTCACACCCAAGCCCAGTCCCTTTCATGTTGGTAGCTCCATTCGTGTATAGGGTCCAAATCCTCGAGGTTCTACTCAAGGTTAAAATAAATTCTTTCTCTATCTCGGACACCATTGCAGGGGTAAAATCCGCTACAAAGTTTGCCAAAATCTGAGTCTTTATAGCCATTCATTCGGGGCTTATATTAGATATCATATCCGCTGACTTTGACTACCCACTTGCCCAACCTATCGGATAATTTTTGTTTGTGCATAACTTTTTTTAACGGATATGTCGTTACCACACATATACGATGACATTGAAAGTAAGGCTTTAACTTCTTAGATGCACTCAATAAAGCTAGGGCCAGTTTTTCAAGGTGGGGGTAGCGTATCTCCGCATCCCCCAAAGTTCTACTAACATAATAAATTGAAAATTGCGTACCTTGTTCTTCTCGGACCAGCACTCCGCTTACCGCAACTTCGAACACTGCCAGATATAAGTACAACTGCTCGTCTGCCTTCGGGAAATGCAACAGAGGTGGACTCGATAAATACTTTTTCAATTCTTCTAGGGCCAGCTGACACTCCAGTGTCCATACGAAGTCTTTTTTCTTAAGCAACGAGAAAAACTGGTGGCTTTTATCCAAAGACCGAGAAATGAATTTGCTTAAGGTCGCAATTCTTCCGGTCAACCTCTGCACACTTTTTACATTCTCACTACCCGGATATCCTCAATGGCCTTGATCTTATTCGGGTTGATTTTGATTCCTCGATTCGACACCATGAAACCCAGGAACTTACCCTAACCTACTCTGAAGGGGCACTTCTCCGGGTTCAGCTTTATGTTGCATTTGCGTAGTTTATCGAAGGTCTCCTGCAAATGCTTCAAAAGGTCTTTGTTTCCAGGGACTTAATGATACGCTCAAATTACACCTATTAATGGTATAATGCAGACGTTGTCAAATATAGTAACCCAACAAGGTTGGGGTCGAATCCCACAAAGAACAATATGTAGGCAATTTAAGCAGATTAGGAATTATCACTAACAATAGCTAGTCCGAACGCATCAATGGTGGTTTTTGATAAGGTTTTGATAAAATACGAAAATATAAATTCTAACAAGGGCGCCCTTTTCCTAGCTTCGGATGCAGCATTAGCCATAAAGGGCCTTTCAAGGCCTAGAAAGCAAGTAAATTGATCAATGGCCACAAGAATGGTATAAAGAAAACTACTTCTCAAGTAACGATCCAATATATTTCACGAATTATAAATAATAGCAAGTTTATGTTAATTAGCCTCGGATAATTACTCTAAATTAACTTCTCCCGAAGATTAACTAGACTACCCAATTGAAGATCCCTCAAGCAATTAGGAGCATTAAGAACACCCGAATCTGGCTACAAGTAGTATCGCCTATTCCTAGGTCAATTTCCATTAGATGAGGGTTAACGCCCC
This sequence comes from Lycium barbarum, assembly GCF_019175385.1. NCBI lineage: Eukaryota > Viridiplantae > Streptophyta > Magnoliopsida > Solanales > Solanaceae > Lycium > Lycium barbarum. The sequence goes on along the minus strand of NC_083337.1, from coordinate 125,192,705 downwards.
AAATTCATGTTAATTATTCTATCCCAACCCCGTTCTTTCTCTTCTGAGTTTTAAACGAAGTAAATGGGAGAGTTCTAGGGTTAGCTAATCCCTTGAGAAACGTTAAAGAACAAGAATAATGAAAATAACAAGAACTTACTTGATTAAAAATAATGTCGATGAATAAATAATCAAAACAAGAGTATCAATCTCAATTGTCACAAAGAAATTTCCATAAACAATGTTCAAATAAAAGAAAGAAAATATACGTAGGAACCCCAGCCTCCAAACTTGTGTTTTATGCCAAAGATGTCTAAGAATTGTGGCTTATGAAATATTTATAGGTGTAGGAAAAAGTCCAGATAAAATAACTCAGTCCAAAACTAAACAGGAAGAAGTAAATATCCAAAAACTGCACCGTGCGTTGCACCAATTACGTATCAAATTTGACGCGTCGACCAGTGCCTTTTGTTTTTCTTCTCAGTTTGCTTCCAATTGATCCTCTGGTCAGTGGTCACATTAATAGCCATAATCATTGGCAATAATGACCAAAACTTAAGCCACTATTCCTTGTCTCCCTTCTTTCTTTCTTTCTTTTCTTTTTCTTTCCTTTTTAATTCAATTTTGCTCCAAATCTCTTCATCTTCACACCGCTTTATTCCTTTTAGCTCTTCAACTCTTTTTCCCGATTTTCACTAGTTTTCCACAAATAGTCTCTCGGGACCTCGTAATACCTGAAACACAATAAAAACCACGTAAAATCACATAGACTTGCTTAAAAACAAGTAAAACTTATAGCCGAAAAACATCGATTGTGGTGTGAAATCACGCCATATCACTTAACTAGCATATCATCAATATAAACTTCCATTGTTTTACCAACTTATTTTTCAAACATTTTGTTTACTAGGCATTGATAGCTAGCACCGGCATTTTTTAACCCGAAAGGCATTACGTTATAACAGTAAGTTCTGTGCTTGGTTGTGCTTGGTTATGAAAGAAGTCTTTTCCTGATCTTCCGGGTTCATCCGAATTTGGTTGTACCCGAAATAAGCGAAAGAAAACTTAATATTGTGTGACCAGCCATCGCATCAATCATGCGATCAATGTTAGGCAAAGGAAAATAATCCTTCGGGCATGCTTTATTCAACTCTTTATAGTCTACACACATTCTAAATTTTTTACCCTTTTTGGGTACAACCACTACGTTAACTAACCAATCCGGGTACTTAACCTCCCGGATGTATCCTATTTTTAATAACTTTGTTACCTCTTCCTTGACGAATTTATGTTTGACCTCGGCCATTAGTCTCCGTTTTTGCTTTACCGGGGCAAATTTCTGATCAAGGCTCAGCCGGTGAGTGGTGACCTCGAGCAGAATACCTGGCATATCTAAATGGGACCATGCAAAACAATCAGCATTAGCTTGAAGAAATTTGATTAATTTATTCCTGAGCTCCGAGGTTAACCCCGTGCCCAGGTATACCTTTCTGTCCTGTAGATGGACGAACACAATGACTTGTTCAAGCTCTTCCACCGTTGACTTTTTTGCGTCCGAGTCATCGGGTAATACACACGACCTAGGAACACCGAAGTCGTCTTCTTCCATGTCTATCTTTCCTTCCCCTTCGAATTGGGCCGGAACTACGTCTTGTGATTGCTATTTGGAATCTTCCATTTCATTCGTGTTCTCAGCGTCCTCATGCATGGCTTTTTTAGGTGTTTGAGTAACTCCTTCAACCGCGAACATCTCCTTTTCCGCAGGTTGTTCTCCATGAATGATTTTTACTCCTTCTGAGGTTGGGAATTTTAGCATTTGGTGCAAAGTCGAAGGCACCGCCCTCATGATGTGTAATCATGGTCTTCCGATCCAAGCATTGTATTTCATTTCTCCGTCCATGACATAGAACTTTGTGGGCTGGATTATACCAGCTGCATTCACTGGTAGTGTAATCTCGCCTTTTGTAGTTTCGTACGCCATATTAAATCCGTTTAGGACATGGGCCACTGGTACAATCTGATCCAACAGTCCCGACTGCTCCACTACTTTCCATCGGCTAATGTTGGCTGAGCTACCTGGATCAATCAAAATATGTTTCACATGAGTTTTATTTATAAGGACAGAAATTACCAAAGCATCATTGTGGGGTTGAATGATGCCCTCCGCATCTTCGTCATTGAAGGAGATAAATCTATCTGGTACATAGTTCCTAGTTCTCGTTTCTCGAGTGATTGAGAACTTTGTCTTCTTCATCATTGGACCTAAGGGTATTTCTACTCCCCAAATAATCATGTTGATCACATGTTGAGGTTTCTCCGGTTCGTTCTTCTTGCTGGGTCCCGATTCTTGAAATGATCCTTTGCTCGCTCACTCAGGAATTCTCGGAGATGACCGTTCTTTATTAGCCATGCCACTTCATCCCTTAGCCCTTTACAATCGTCGGTTTGATGTCCATGAGTATCGTGGTACTCGCATATCAGGTTGGGATCCCGTTGTAAGGGGTCTGTTCGTAATGGCCTTGGCCATCTCACACCTTTGATGCGACCTTTCGCGGCTACAATGGCTGCTGAGTCGACGTTGAAGTTGTATTCAGATAACCTCGGACTTTCACCAGTGTCGGACCCCCCAATGGAGCTGTTTCTGCACTGTAAACCCCTACTCCTCGAATCGCAATCGCTTCGTTTGTCACTTCCCGCTATATTGGAGCTGGGACCACTTATTCTCTTATCCGATCTAAAGGCGGATCTTTTAGGTTAAGAGTATGGATGATATCTATCTCTTGGTGGTTGAAATTTAATTTTTGCTATCCTCCTTGGTCTGTCCGAATTTTTTATTCGATTAATCGGACCTGGTGAAAGCCCGAGCTGATCATCCTCCACCCGAATCTTGGATTCATACCTATTATGGACATCTACCCAATTGATAGCTCCGAACTCCAACAGGTTTTCTTTAAGTTTGAGGGAAGCGTTGGAACTTCGAGGATTAAGCTCTTTCGTGAAGCCTGAGCTGCCCACTCATCAGGAACTGTGGGAAGCAACATCCTTTCCTTCTAGAATCTTGTCACGAACTCTCTGAGTCGTTCTTCGTCCTTTTGGAAGGTCTTAACTATGTCGGCCTTTCTCGCCTCCACTTTTCGGGCCCCGGCGTGAGCTTTTACGAAGGCATCTGCGAGCAACCCGAAGGATGGACTAGAGTGATGGGGCAGCGTGCAATACCACTGCATGGCTCTTTTAGTCAATGTCTCACCAAAATTTTTTAGCATTACCGACTCAATTTCATCGTCTTCCAGATCATTGCCTGTTATGGCACAGGTGTAGGCGGTTATATGTTCTTGTGGATCCGTTGTCCCATCATATTTCGGGATATCGGGCATCTTAAACCTTTTTGGTATTAGTTTTGGAGTCGCACTCGGTGGGAAAGGCCTTCGGACAATATACTTCATCTCCGGTCCTGTCAGAATCGGTAGTGCACCCAGAATCCGATCCACTCAGGAATTATAGTCTTCCATTTTCTTTTCATTGAAGTTGATCTGTTTAGACAGCGCCTCCAACATCCTTATCACCTCGGAAATGTCACACCCTAACCTTGGGGGGTGTGGCCGGCACCCGGCACTAGAAGGGGTCGAGCGAACCAACTGTGATATCTGAACTCTATAACATAAATCATAGGCCGACAAGGCCGCTGAATAACAATTGTAAGAAGTATATCATGACAACCTGCAATCATAAAATGCCCAACAACACATATATGCATAACTAGGGCCGATAAGGCCACAACCAAGAAAGACAACTAGTCAGAAGGCCAGCAAGGCCAAACACAACACATGTACACTGACTGCTAGTCTGCAAGCCTCTAAGAGCACTAATATGCATCAATTGGTCGGGACAGTGGCCTCGACGTACCCATAGCCATACTCATAATATATATATACATGCATCCTATTTGATGACTCTGACCAGCAACTCCGGAGAATGGAATGCGAACATCCCTGCTGAATCTCTGGTATCCTACTGAGAAAGGTACAATAATCCGTCTACGTACCTATGGGCATGATCACAGCGCACAAAAATGCGTCAGTACGAAATATGTACCGAGTATGTAAGGTGGTAAGTGTAAACATAACATAAGCATAAGAGATATAGATAACATGGGAAGAGATGTAGAGACAACCTGAAATTCTGAACGAGGCCACTGAGGGCGACCATAACCATGACAGAAATATAATTGTATGCTCGTAAAAATTATTCCTCACGGTGGAGGCTTATATCATATCATATCATATAATAATATATATCCCTCTGTGGAGTGAGCTCATCATCATATTCTCTACCCAACTGATCAGTGAAAATGCACAGCTACGTGCCAACCCAGCCGCCTACAACACGGCTCGATAAAGAAAGAAATACATCTAGGTGCGCAGCTACGTGCCTACCCGGCCGCCTACAACACGGCTCGGTAAAGAAAGAAACATGTCTAGGTGCACATATAAGTGCCTACCCGGCCGACTATAGCGCAGCTCGGTAATGAAAATAAATACATACATACATACATACATACATATATATATATATATATATATATATATGTTATCCCTTCTGAGGTCGGTCTATATATATATAGACCGACCTCAGAAGGGATATCATATGAAGAGTCGGAGTGACCTATCGTCGTTACCCTCCGACTATCGTTATTGTTGCTACGTTCTTTACCTTTCAATTCAAGAGACAACAACATGGAGAACATGTAAGATACTTGGTATGAGTTACACATGAAGTAGATTTCAACTCGTTTGGATGGTATATGATCAATCCAAGTTTAGCGGAAACATTCCAATTTGGTGGCCCAAAGAGATATGGAAGCATGAAAGGCGTTTGATGCAATCGTATATGAAATAAAGATTAGTCCATCACAAGGAAGCGTGTTCATCTCATGTTTAGTGAAAACTTATATCAATGGAAGGTTCGTCATCTTTAAGTGATGCAAAAGAAAGATAAGGGTGCGGGAATACACTTTAATACAAGCTATTTCAAAGAAGAGGTAAACTTAACCATTTCGGGATACGGCCGACTCAAGTTTTATAAAAATGTTTCAATCAATAACCAAAGAAACATGGAAATATGGACAGTACTTTAATATAAGTCATGTATAAAGTAGAGCGCTGCTCAAATATAAGAATATGATTGACTTATGTTTTCACGGAATGAATGTATCAATGAAACGTTCGTCGAGTTCTAGTCATGCCACAAAAGAGAAGAGAAAGCCCTGCAGACCTCGTCGATAGAGTTTTATATGTTTCCCGAGTCCTCGAACGCCTTACATTCCTACATAATACAGACTATTCAAGATCAAAACCAAGGTCATAGCTTATAGAAATCTTCATTTAGACATTTAATCGAGCAACTCATGAGCGTGAATTTATAGGCCCTTTTGTAGCGTAACTTTCCCGTAAAACGCTACCAAATTCTACTTTTCTACTTCTCCTCTTCAATACGATCCTATACATATCACCACAACTCCAAACAACACAACAAAACCATATAAAACAGCCCAACAAATAAGCTAAGTTCATGAAAGTTTCATAAGAATATAGAAGAGCTTGTTCTATGGGGTTTTTCACCAATTTCTATGATCAATTACTTGTAAAAGTTCAAAGAGATCAAAAGGAAGTTAAAATATACCTTAGATCATGAAAATCACTTCAAACCCCAAGTTACTTCAGAGCAAGGTTTTCCTCCGAAAGGTGAAATAGTGAAGAAATCACAATTTCGAAGTTGCCATGTTGTTCTTCATGTTAAAGTTGATAGATTTGCTCTTGGTTTGGATTGAGATTGATGGAGGATTAATTGGAGAGGGTTTGAGGGCTTTCCATGTCGTGGATGGTGAAAAAAATGAAAAAATATTCGTGCAAGGGGTCTTTTATATGACCTAAAGTGAGCAGCCACCGACCTTGCTCGCTGTTCCCGCAACAGTTTGCGTCCTTGTACGAAAATGCGAATATCTCTCTACTCCGATGTCATATCAACGAACGGTAAAATACGCTGGAACCTAGACTCGTAGACCTTCGATTTGATAGGTAGATCACTTCGTTAATAGAAGTAGATTGAGGGAAAAGCTCTTCGACATCTGACCCAAATTTCAGTGAAATTTACAAACGTAACTTGCGACGACCTTTGTCGACTTTCGTATCACAACTCGTTTGACTTCAAAAATTAACATACAACTATCATACGATTCAAATACTTCATATCATTACTTTCTTAGCATGTGAAGCACTCCTAATCTTATCCAAAAGTACAAGTTATCGTATTCCCAACTTGCCGACTTTTGACGAAACTCATCCTTCTTTGATTCGTTAACCCTCCAGACCTTCCGCCACTTACTAATCTCATTTATAGACCCTTATAACCACTTATATTAATAAGCTCAATCCCTTTTAACCTCAAAATAATTTCTTTTTGAACTTACGTCGACTAACTCATAATACGAGTTTAACCTACGAAAATTCGGGGTGTAACAGGAAGATCCATCAGGCATCGACCGTTCCCGATCGCGGCTGGTGCGGACCTTCTGTTTGGTTCCGCTACCCTGACCTCGTTGTTGTTCCTTTGGAGTTGGGAAATAGTCGCCTGGTGCTGCATCATGGTTACCTGCTGTTCCTGCAATAAATCATAAATCACGCGTAAGTTAATCTCATCTCCCTCCTCTCCGTTTGCCCTTTGAGTTGTTCCCCTATCGGCGGGCGTGTCTCTGCTGTTGTGAACGGCTACATTTGAATGGGCAACACTCGCGTCAGCGGGAGGGTTTTTGTTCGGATCACCCGGTGGCATGATGTTCAATGGTATCCCGTTGTTGGGGTTATCGTCGTGGTTGTCGTTATTCACATTGTTTACATTCGACATGTCAAAGTTAACCTAAAATCAAAGTTAAACGGCAAAAGAACAAGTGAAAGCCGATTTGCGAACAAATCACCGCTATTATCCTTAGCCCCACGGTGGGCGCCAACTGTTTACTCCTTAAAAAGGTAACAATTGAATTTGTATGTGGTTTAAAGGATATGCGAGTTGATTCGTTTATGGAACAAAAAAATAACAATAATGAAATAGAGATTGTGACTAAAAGAATAAGAAATAGCCTTGGAATTGGATGCAATAAACAGCTTGTTCTAAGGCCTATGTTACTCGGACCAAACTATAGGAATTCTTATTATTTTGATGCTTGATAGAACTTTGGGAACAAGTTAGTGATACAAGATGGAATAATTTATCCCTCCCACCAAACGAATATGAACTAAAAAAGTTTCCGTGATTGGGCTGATCACGGTCGAACGAAAAGTACAATTAAAGACTTTGAAAGAACATCAACGAGAGGAAGGGAAAGAACAAATTGCACAGAAAGCAAAAAACAAAAGAAAATAGTGAACAGGGTGAAAGAAGAAACTAACACAATAGTTTATGTGCTATATCTATACTCTAAATTAAATGACAATTCAGAAGGGAAGTAAAAAATAAAAGAGAAACAATCATGTCCGACACTAATAAAGATCTTTATCCCCCAAACTCATTTTTTGTCCATTCTAAAAAGAATGATGAATTCGATTAAATTTTTTAATTTCAATATTATAATCAATTTGTTTTAAGCATGCTAATATTTTTTAAAAATTTATTTGTGCTTTTCGCGACCGCGTGAAAAGCGGACAAGTTTACTAGTGACATAGAAAGTATGAAGGTAACAGACTCTTTTTGTGCAGTACACATGGACTAATAAATCTCTTCCAGCAGAGTCTCTCCAGGAAACCAAAAAGAAAGTCTAAAGAAGAACTTAACAATAGTGTGGAAGGATTAATTGATAACCAACCATATACTATTTCAAAGCATTCAATTCACTACAACAAAGAAGACATTTGGTAACAAATTTTTTTTTGTTGCCATAGATAGATTATTGTTGCAAAAAGTACTTTTGGCAATAATTTTTTTTTTTTATTTGCATAAATTTTTCTCAATGGCTGTTATTGCAACGATGTGCAATAACATTTTTTTTAGTTGTCAAACGTACTTTTTGCAATAATAGTCAATATTATATCGCAAAAAAATTAAATTTTTGGCAACAAAAAAAAGTTCATTTTGAAAAGATTCATCATTTATGCCAACAATAAAACTGAACTGTTGCCAAATATTGACTTTTGCCAACTATATAATTTTTGTTGCTAAAAGAGCCGTTGCAATTTCTATACTTTCTTGTAGTGATTATTGAGTTGTATATATTGAGAGATATGATTACATATAAATATTTATGCTTTCAATGTATATAAATTAAATTCATATGCGATATGATTATGTAAATATCATCTTTATACCGCATAGAACATATACTTTCCTCATATATTTCTGTTACATATAAGTGCCAAAGAAGGGCCAACACAGCATTAACAAATTGTACATAGAGCATTCCGTGTTGTACTCATCTATTTCTATTATATTTTTCTATATTTAATAAGTGTCAAAGGAGGATCAACACAGCATTAACAAATTGTACAGAGAGCATTCCATGTTGTACCATCTATTTCTATTCTATTCAATTCTATATTATATATATATATATATATATATATATATCTTTCTAATTTTGATTTCTTTGTAACAATTATTTTTTTATATAATTGTTAATATAAAAAATTATAATGTAACTAATTTACCCCTTATTAACATATTTTTAATTAATTTAATAAAAATGTTTTATTAGTTTTGCTTTTAAAAAAATCCAATATATACAGCAATGGTTCTTATGTTTAGATTTGAACAGTTAGTTAATTGCGATGGATATCAACCTGTCGATATACATATAAGATATTAAAGAATTTAAAAGACAAAAATCTAGAATCAAAAATTAATTTTTCCTCATATTCTTACTAATTTTCTTGTTTTCACATCGATGAACAACTTTCATTGTCATGACAATAAAAAAAAAGTCCGACTTTTTCCATCTCAAAGACTTAATTCCATCATATGTTTTTAATATTTTAAAACTCCATTTTTTAATTATAACTAGAGTGATGGTACGTAAAATACATCTTGTATATGTTGCTATATATAATAACAATTAGAATGTTATTAAAAGTTATTTACAAAATACAAATCTTAAAGGCTAACTAATTAAAGTGAATAAACATGTTGGGTCCATGCATCACATGGGCATTTTTTCTAGTCTATATTACTACTTAATGTAAGAGGGAACGAAAATAATTGTAGTCCTCACAGGGTTACATTTGTAATTTCACTTCTTATTTCCTCCAATGGATGTGTTGCAGCTGTTGTCCTTTGCTGATGATTCACCAAAAATAATGTCGGTCTCAACCTTCTCCCGACCTTCTTAAACCCTCCATGGATTTCCACTTGTTTCCTACCAGCATCTTCCACACTTTCAAGCCAGGTAAAATCTTTCTCTTCCACCTTTTTAATGTCTTCTAATCAATTAAAGGGTTTTAGCTTCTGATTCTATTTTATTTTTGGTGCTTTCTGTTGAGATTCTCCATATATGGCGTGTTGACACCCAATTTTGTCCCTCTTTTATTTAATTTACTCGGGTTTCTAAATTTACTGACGAGCTAAATACTTTATTTTTTCACAATATTTTATTGCTACTACTATTAATATCACTACTTTTATTTTCAACATTATGAGCATTACTTTATCACAAATTTTTAAATGGTTCGCTATCGTTTCATTTTTTTTGGGTTCGGACTCGTTAAATTTAATTACAAGACAACACTTTGTAAAATCCTTATTTTTTCTACATATTAATTATTAATTGTCTCTACATAGTATATATTGTACTAGTCATTAAATTAGAAGCCCAATTTATATAGAGGAAGATTTTCAGCCAAATTAATGGCCAAAATACAAATACAATATTATTTCCCTACTCAAATGATCAGCCCACATTTTAAATACCAGCCCATACCTATTTTCTACACTAATGGACCAGCCCAATACCCGTTTAAAATTAACCCGACCCGGTCCAAGCCCATCCCTTTATTTTCTAAAACCTAAACCTAATCCTTTTTTTCCCCTCTTCAGCCGAGCCGCCCCTGCCCTTTCTCTCTCCCTTCCCTTTCTCCTCTCCCTCCTCACCGCCGCACCCCTACCCTCTCCTCTCTCCTCACGCTCCCTCCACTCACTGCTGTCCCCCACGTCTCACGTTCCTCTCCACTTTCCCTTGTTTCCCACACCGCTCCTCACCTCATACGCTCTTCTCTCTCATACGCTCCCCTCTCCTTGCTCTATAAAGGGAGAGGGAGATCGAACAGAAAAGGGGGTGGAAGATCTGGAAAACGAAAACCCCCCACAAAACACAAGTTTTAATCAACAAAGACAGCGAACGATTACTCTATTTGCCTTTCATTTTCTGTTTAAAACTTTAATTTCTTCAGTCGATTTTGAGTTCGTCTTGTTCGAAACATAGATTCGACGACTTCGACGTCCCAATTCACTGCACCCACAAAAGGTCAGTGTGTTCTTTTCTTTCAAATCTGAAGTTTCTGGTATGTTCGTGTGTGTTGTTGTTTCAGTCGGTTTAATTTCATTTTAGAATCTTAGTGTCATTATGCAGGTTCATGTTTAATGAGTCCAGGTTCGATTTAGTAATTAATAATGTTTGTATGGCTGTGCCTTAGTTCGGTTTAGTTTTAGTTTGGTAATTGACAACATCTGTATGTTTATGTCTTACTTTAGTTTAGTTTTCAGCTTCACTCAGTTATATGATATTTTGGATTAGAACATATGTCATTTGATAGTTATGCCTTTTCGATCTGATCTCAGATTAACTTTAGCTTAGTTGATCTGTGTGTATGCAAGATTGTTGGTTATATATACAAAATGCTACCCACGCCAAAGGAGTTAGTTGACTGATTTTGAGCATGTTTTGGACTGCTGTATGCTATGATTGATATACCTAGATGGTTTGAAAGTATAATTATACTTGTTTAGACTACATCCGCATATATCAACCCATATGATAGATCTGTTAACCCATGCTTATGTGTGTATAGGACTTGGTTGATCTTTCCCTTGTGTGCTAAGTGTCCAGCACCGTGATCTTGATTGTCACTCAAAATTCTATTTGATTTCTTTCCCTGAAAACATTAACATGAAAAGAATCCAAATCTGCCCTATTCTTTCCTTATACTTTCAAACTCCAGCAGAAAGGATTTAACTACTCTAACCTATATGTGTATCATTTGAGACGCGAAAAGGAGTTAACTCAGCCTATAGTCAATATCATTCAAATCCTATCACTAACAGGCTGCATAGACCCATAGGAAGGTCTGAAGCAAGTTGTTGTTTTGTATTGTTGGCTTTGGTCTTAGCTAGTTGAATCTGTAATTCCCTTAATTCTAAACACTATGGTCGGAACCCGTACATTGTCCCCTGCTTTCTATGGATATGTAGTGTATTACACATAATTTTAAGAGGGTCTATCCCTATTTGTCTTATCTTGTGTGGAAATTAGTTGTGGCTATGAAACTTGTCTGATTAAGTACAATTATTATTTATTACTTAAACTGTTACTCTATGGTTAAGCATCGTATGACAAGTCCTTTATTTAATCAAAAGCATGTGATTATAACTCCCTATGGCTTATACTACTCTGTTAAGTATAGCTTAATAGTTTTTGTGTTGAGTCAATATGCCTTTACTGTAATTTCTTGATCAGCGTCCTCCTTATTTATCTCAACTCACTCAAGTTTAGTATGAATATAAGGGCTTGTCTAGCCTTGCAAATGTCATTGTGTTTGTTAGTGTTGGGTTGTATAACTACATAATGTCCCCTTGTACCCCTGAATCTATCACTGACTTGTTCAAGCCATTCAGATTGGTCTGTGTGTTGTCATGTTCTTGTAGGATTTGATAATGACTATGCTCTAAGATTTTGTTTATTTCGAGCTGAAATATTTGTGTCTTAGTCTGAGTATATGGTCACTGGACTTATGAAATTGAAAATGATAGGAAATCTGTGTTAGTTCATCATATGGGAACTATGTCCACTTTACGCTTCATGCTAATGTTTGAAAAAATGTTAATAAGGCTAAAACCACCTAGCTCAAATATTCATTTGTCTAAAACCAGGGTCTAAAAGAGGTTATAATGTTGAGAAAATCCTTGAACAACCTGTACTTTTCTTTGAAAGTCATTTAGAGTTAGAATGGTATGCTTTCCTTGCATGATGTTTTGTTTTGACTTGGATGAAAAGATCTGGTCACTGTTGTTTTTCATCCTCATTACATGAAAACAAAAATATACTTTACATTCCATATTGTCCTCTCTGTCCTGCCCCCCCCCCCCCCCTGAGGTTGTGATATTTTGAGAACTTGGCTTAGTGAAAATGCGGTGACAGTTGTTGTTTTGGCAGAAACAGTCATCAGTGTCCTTTTTTTTATCTGAAATTTGTATGATTAGTATTGTGGTAATTTAGAATTAACAAATAAACGTAGGCTGACCATCAGGCTTTTCCAATCTCACAGTAGGCTGGTCAAGATATAATTCCCATTTATCATGTTACTATAGATACAAGTGTATTGTCCTCTTTTAGTGTGAACAAGAGCATCTTTAACCTGAAGACTCTGGCTGCATTTTTACCCCCATTTCAGCATGATAATTTGTGCATTTTGAAAGTTTCAGCTAGTCTACTATGAACTGTGATCGTTTGTTGTTTGTTACAAAATGTTACTACTTTGATAAAATAAATGCTACGTTTTGAGGAGAAATTAGTTGCCTACTGCTTTGTTCTATAAAAGGAATAGATATTACATTCGATAGGTCGGACCTACCTATGGCTGAAATGGCCACCATGACCTTCTATATGTCCTTATGAGTGCGTATACATGAAGTATACTTAGAGTATACATAGAATATATGATCTGTTAATTTGTTTTTGAGTTTATATTTCGTATGTTTAACATTATTCATCGATCGTATACTAATCGTTTTCTTCGTTTTATGCATGACATCTCGCATACGAGTCCAAGCGACCCGTCATCTCCCGCATTTGGTGTTGGGCTAAAACCCAACGCAACTTCTCTTTCAAGTCAGCCAACCTACAGCCCAAACAAGGAAATAAATTTTGGGCCAAAGCCCAATCACTGTGAACAGCAACATTAGCCGGGTCACAGCAACCCGAAATGGGCTAGGCCCATTTAAACCATTTTACTTTTCTATTTTTTTTATTTCTATTTTGTGTATTCAATTGTATTTACATGACTAACACTTTACTTGTTTATTTGCTTAGATTAAGTAAACCTTAGCGAATTAGTGGGGTTTGGTTTTTTTTAGTCATGAGTAGTTAATTTAAGAAAAATCAACTATTAAATCTATAAGTTTTAACTACTTATAACATCTATACTGTCATTTTCTATCATTAGGATAATGTATTTTAAATAACATGACTACATATTTGAGTTAAAAGAATCGAGATTCACCCTTACTACTTTAGAAATTTAAAACATTACATATTTGACACTAATGCTAAACTCGTTTAAGAAATAAAAAGGTAAACTAACTCTACGAATGACTCTTTCAATTTAGTTTCCTTCCAACACTTAGAACTGCATATCTGTCTAGGACAACCTTTAAAACTTTTTATTAAATAACTCTTTCGAATTTTAGTCATTTCCTCCAAATATAAACATTACATGTCTATTTTTAAAACTAAACTTTTTATGCAACTATTATTTTCTACAAATCTTATTTAATGCAAATTATTATGTTTTCCTATAAGTATTATTCTTAAACAATACTATTATACTATCGTTTAAAAACTTAACAACATTTATAAGTCGTATTTTAAAATAACATTAGAAGTATTCTTTTATACAAATCATTATCTTCTACAAATCCTATTTTAAACAATATTCTTATATATCTATCTGTAATTTTAGCTATATTTACAAAACTACTTTCTTTTTCTATAATACTATATTTACACTTAGCCTAATTAAATTTTAGTCCGGTCGGTTAACCATTGTTAATGGGTCTTAAAGGATGCCTAATACCTTCCCTTTAGACTAATTGAACCCTCACCTAGAATCTTAAGTTTCGCAGACCTTAAACAGAGTTAACTTTAAACATAACTTTAATAAACTTTAGGTGTCCTAATTCACCATAAATAATTAGGTGGCGACTCCTTTAACATAAACAAAAAACAGGAATCTCCAATACATCATACTTCTAACTTTAACTCTCCAGGGTTAAAAATGGGGTGTGACATGGCGAATATAATTAATGTTTCCAGACAATAGGATCGAAATTAACCTTAGAGAGTAGACAAACCCCCATCATAATCTGAAACAGAGGTGTTTTCTTGTACCTCTGGTATGATTTTAATTTGTTTCTACAACTTTACTTACGATCTATGAACTCTAATTACTGTTTGTATTTTGTTTTATTGGCCATTTGTTATATGTTTGTGTTTTTCAATACGTTTTAATGTTAGATTTGGTGTTTCTTTCGCTTGCAAATTAGAGAGTGTTTCTTGATATCTGATGGGTATAAAAATGCTAATTCAGCCCCCAATAGCAATTGATCATGATGATCGCTCGACATATAATGTAGTTTATGATGAAATCATTCAAAAAACAATTCTGCAAAAATAATATAGCATGACCAAGTACTGTTTTATTCTTTCTCCATTTTATTTTTCATTATTTACTTTATCACTCAGTATACTAACCATATCTTCTTTTTGCTTTTCCCCGTTTTACAGTATCTACTACAAAATATGGAATATAGACTTAATATTACTGAAATAACTCCGGAAACAAGAGAGTGGACATGCAAAGTACAACTAATTGAAAAAGCTAGAGCAAGACAAAGTAAAGATGGGCGGATACGATTTCAAGTCATGATTGCGCAAGATGAGACGGTAATCTTTCCAATAATTTATAATTTCTTTCTTATTTTAATCTATAGTATTTGCAATACGTTTTGATGTTAGATTTGGTATTTATTTCACATTAGAATTAGAGAGTGTTTCTTCATATATCGTGGGTATTCATAGTGTTTAATCATGAACTAGATAATTATTATGAAGATTGTTTTGTGTTTCAGATTTATATGATTTTCTTTGGAGTACTTTAGAAGATGAAGTTTGTTCGGTGACAATCTATTTACTTATTTGTTATATATACATCTCTCCTTACCCTTGAATTGTTAAAAATTATTTCATCTTATTGTTTTCCATAAAAAAGTTTAACTAAGCATGGATATTAAGAAATATAATTTATATTAGTAATAATTAAATTTCATATAAGTATAGATTTGCAGAGCCCTTATTAATAATCTTTCTTTTGTTGGTGTTTTTACCACTCCAAAGCTATTTTTCTTATGCTATTGTGAATATTTTGTGTTGTGGAACATAAAACCTTTCTTGTGTCAAGTTTGCTGTTATTAGCATGTTTCCTATAATTTTATTCCAACTATATTGCCCATTCGAATCTACCGTGCCTAATCGGTGGATAAGGATGCATCATCTTTCTTTTAGGTTGAAGAGAAAAAATCTTAATGGATTTCACGAAGCTTGAATCACAAGAAAACGTTGAACATCAATAACCAATAGGAAACAGATTTGACTCTTATTAATGACTGGATAGATGCCTTTACAGTCATAAACAATATGCCTTTACAGTCATAAACAATATGACTTACTTTAGAAGGCGGCATATAGATAAATGGGATAAGAGAAGTGAACCTTTGAGAAAAACTTCTGAGTATGGCTTCTGATCTGAACTGCAGTTGTGGTGCCCACATGCTCTGTGAATTTTAAATAATCAATTCATTTTATTAGATGTTTACCTCTTATGTGTTACCATGGAGCTTTAATATCTATTTAACTGATTATTTTTTGTAAATACAGGAAGAACAAGTTGCAGTTGTTTTGTATGGAGATGACATAGGAAAATATGAAAAGAAGTTCACTCCCTTCAACACATATTTGATATCAACTGCAAAAGTTAGACCACCTCTACCCTATGGAATTCCTATCAATAAGTTTGAATGGGTTCTAGATAGATTTACTGTTATTGAACAAGTAAAGGGAGACAATGTAGAGGATCCACCATTGCCTACTCCAACAAGATTAAACACAGTATCTTTATCGAACCTGGACCAAGAGCCACGGCAAGGAGTACTTCACTGTGTATTTTAAAGTATACTTATATGTCGTTTCATGAAATAGTATTCACGGCACCCCTACAAACAGACATACTTGCTGTTGTCGTGAGTTGTGGTGCAATAAAGATTGCTAGTGTCCATGGAAACAAATGTCGACAAATCATTGTCATATATACAAAGTAAGTCCACTAAAATTCTACTTATTTGAAAATTACTTATTTATAGTATGGTAATGATGATTGCAAATGTGCTGATTCAAAGAAAGGAGTTAGTATCATTACTGTACCTGAAGAAAATAGGCCACATATGATATCTGAAAATGAAAATGAGGATGATGAGAATGTTACCTGTTTAAAAAAAATGAGCATGATGAGATCTTATCATTAGATGGTGATCAAATTCTTGATAGTTCATGTTCCCTGTCAGTGGTGAGTGATTCCAGTAGTTTATGTGCTGATGATTTTATAAGTTTTGACGTAGCGTCTGATATAGACGATCAGAATTTGGTAGATGCTCAGCAGTTAGCTGCAATATTTTGTAGTGGATTATATACCCCTTGGGGGATTTACATCTGTGTGTGGAAGGAGACCGGAAATGAAAGATGCGCTTGCAACTGTTCCTAGGTTCTTGGCATGTTGCAGTAGGTTAACACTCAGTATGAAAAGATAATCAATTTTCTAAATCTTGAATTGGGAATGACTATAGAGGATTTATACAGACAAGCTAAACTAATTTCAGATTGAGGCATATTTATTCATTTATAAATTTCTAGCTAAATGAACAAGATAAATTTAATAGCTTGATCCTTTGTTGTAGTATTGTTCTATTCGTAGCTTCACTGGTTGAGTAATACAGGACTGCAGTAGTTTGTATGATAGGCATCTATAAACGGTTTTTCCATTTGAGTATCGTCCAAGCTATATATATATATATATATATATATATATATATATATATATGAAAATAGTGCAAATTAATAATGTTCAAAAAACAAAAGTGCACTCCATATTACAAAATCAAACAATATTCATGTAATTTTCAAAGTATCTCATTAAGTCAATAATGATAGATTCATTGCCACGTGCGTATCAATCCATTAGTGGGAGCAAATGAAATTGCTTTTCTTCAAAAAGTTCAGTAGTCAAACCATATATATATATATATATATATATATATACTATGTTCAAAACACGATTAATATAACATCGTAGTTTGTGCTCCGTATCTAAAACTTTAGTATATTAGTGTTTACTACGAATACAAAGTCTGCACTTTTTTTTTACATTATTTTTTTTTAATATGGGGTTCCAGTTTTTTTTTTTTTTTTATATTGCTTGATTTTGTTAATATGGGGTCCACTTTTTTTTACAGTGAGTTTGGAGATGGTGGGTTCCACTTTTTTGTTTTTTGTGTTCCGTATTTAACACTTTATTATATTAGTATTTGCTATTAATACGCACGTGGCAATGAATCCATCATTATTGACTTAATGAGATACTTTGAAAATTACATGAATATTGTTTGATTTTTTAATACAGGGTGCACTTTTTTTTTTAACATTATTAATTTGCACTATTTTTATGCATATATATATATATATATATATTTAATATGGGGTGCACTTTTTTTTTGACATTATTAATTTGCACTATTTTTATGCATATATATATATATATATATATATATATATATATATATATATATATACACTATGTTCAAAACACGATTAATATAACATCGTAGTTTGTACTCCGTATCTAAAACTTTAGTATATTAGTGTTTACTACGAATATAAAGTCTGCACTTTTTTTTAATGTGGGATTCACTTTTTTTTTTATATTGCTTAATTTTGTTAATATGGGGTCCACTTTTTTTTTACAGTGAGTTTGGAGATGGTGGGTTCCACTTTTTTTTTGTGCTCCCTATTTAAAACTTTATTATATTAGTGTTTGCTACGAATATGCACGTGGCAATGAATCCATCATTATTGACTTAATGAGATACTTTGAAAATTACATGAATATTGTTTGATTTTTTAATACGGGGTGCACTTTTTTTTTTAACATTATTAATTTGCACTATTTTTATGCATATATATATATATATATATATATATATATATATATATATATATATATATATATATATATATATATATATATATATATATATATATATATATATATATATATATATATATATATATATATTTAATATGGGGTGCACTTTATTTTTGGACATTATTAATTTGCACTATTTTTATGCATATATATATATATATATATATATATATATATATATATATATATTAGAATTATGGGGCCCACAATTTTGTTTTTGCACTTTTTGTTTTGACATTGTTTGTTTTTTTAATATGAGATTCACTTTTTATATATATATATATATATATATATATATATATATATATATTGCTTGATTTTGTCAATATGGGATACTATGTTCAAAACATGATTAATATAACATTGTAGTTTGTGCTCCGTATTTAAAACTTTATTATATTAGTGTTTGCTACGAATACGCACGTGGCAATGAATCCATCATTATTGACTTAATGAGATACTTTGGAAATTACATGAATATTTTTTGATTTTTTAATATGGGGGGAACTTTTTTTTGCACATTATTAATTTGCACTATTTTTTTAATATTAGTTGTTATTTAATATATATGGAGCCCACAATTTTTTTTGTTTTTTTAATATGGGATTCACTTTTTTTTATATATATATATTGCTTAATTTTGTCAATGTGGGATGCTATGTTCAAAACACGATTAATATAACATTGTAGTTTGTGCTCCGTATTTAAAACTTTATTATATTAGTGTTTGCTACGAATACGCACGTGGCAATGAATCCATCATTATTGACTTAATGAGATACTTTGGAAATTACATGAATATTGTTTGATTTTTTAATATGGGGGACACTTTTTTTTTGACATTATTAATTTGCACTATTTTTTTAATATTAATTGTTGTTTAATATATATGGGGCCCACAATTGTTTTTTGATTAAATTGGAACGGATATATATATATATATATATATTAGAATTATGGGGCCCACAATTTTTTTTAATATTAGTTGTTGTTTTTTAATATATATGGGGTTTAATATATATGGGGTTTAATATATATGGGGCCCACATTTATTTTTATTAAATTGGGACGGACGACGAGAAAGTGATTCTAACTCACTCTTCTTAATAGTAGTAAATTATAGGAGATCAGACCACGGAGTGGCGGTTATCATATTTCTATGGATTGAGCTTGAAATAAAAATTAACATAAAACTCTAGGCCAATAGATAACATTCAAAGATTATAACGAATGTAGTGTGTGCTCGCGCTGTGTGTGTGGTGATACTTCACTACAAGAAAGTATAAAACTTGCAACTGTTTTTTTTGGCAATAAAAATAATATAGTTGGTAAAAGTCATTTTTTGTTGCAAAAAATTTAATTTTGTTGTCATATGGTATTAACTATTGTTGCAAAAAAGTACTTTTGATAACAAAATAAAAAAAAAATTATTGCACATCGTTGTAATAACAGCCGCAGGAAAAAGTTTATGCAATAACAAAAACAAATTATTGCCAAAAACACTTTTTGCAATAATAATTCATCTACCATTTGTGATGACCCGCCACATCATCATGCCACCTAGGCGGAAGCTTATGTTGATGCTTACATGGAAAGAAGGCTATCATTTGTGGAAACATTCTAGAGCCATGGAGAGCTTCCTTGGAAAGTCTCTAGATTCTTATGAAAATATCTAGGAAGACTTTCTTGGAAGACCCTAGAATTTCATGGATTTGCATGGAAAGTTCTTGGAATACTCTAGTTGTGTAGATAGATTATAATCTTGTTGACTTCTTAGCCTATACCCATTAATTCTGTCATTCTTGCAACTGTGATCTATAAATACGGTTTGCCATGTGATATAACTTGGCATCCCTGCTTCTTCTCTACAGTATGCATCATTGTATATTTACCTTATGGGAGGATTTTGCTGAGATTGATGGAAGCGACCTAGCTGCACAACTTGAAGAACATCCAATAATCCTAGCAAAACGAATTGCACGGTCTTCATATGCTGGTATGAACTAGATTTTAATTTTTCCTCTGTCTATTAAAAATATTAATTGTTTTTACTTATACTATGTACAACACAGGAACATCCTTGACAACAAGATACAATTCTGTAATATTGATAAATCCATCCTATCCACAGGCTGCATAATTGATGAACTGGTATGGGATAAATATGTGACAAATAGTACAATCATATACAAAAAGCTAGCTGTGTATATGACCCAAAATAATATGACTATGTTCATTTACAGGGCAAAAGAGAATGAAGAAATGTTGAGCACATATACGCAAAGAAGTTCTCAAGAAACAGCTTCATCGCCAATTCTTATATCACTAAATGATGAGGCGATACCTATAGGAAATATCCAAGCACAACCAGCGGTATATGTCCAACAAATGCTACTATATATTTTAATTTGATACGATTACCAGCAACACAAATTATCTTATACACTTCTCTTTTTTGAATAGATGCAATCTTTTCACGTTGAAGGTAAAATATCGTTGCTGGATGATGAGCAGCTGTTTTCAGGGGCGGAGCCAGCCCTTCGGGTGGGGTTCGGCCAAACCCAGTAGCTTTTGTCCGAACCATATATTTGTATTAAAAATTTTGTCAAATATGTACAAATTATTAATTAAGAACTCAGTACTTTAAAAAATTAGAATCCCGAACCCACAAGCTTCGAATCCTGGCTCCGCCTCTGGCTGTTTTATGAGTTGATGTGTTCAAAATGCAAGAACTTTGTTAGGACCAAAATAATGAAAGCTATTGACTGTGTAAACTTTGATCAACAAGCAATGTTAACACCCAGGTAACCAAGCGTTCCATAATCCAAATTTACTTTCTCATATAATTTATGAATATAAAATAACATGTAATAATATTATATAACATGTGTCGCTTTCAAGTCCAAATTGCATATGGAAGTGGATCGACAATTGCAACATTAGTAGGTGAACTTGGGGAGAATCTTCTTTCAATGAAAGCTGAACAAATCTACGAAACAATTAACGTGAAGGTACAAATCAATTAGAATTCTTTCTTAAGTAACTTCTGGACAATAAATTTTCTAAATCATCTTAAGTTTAAAATTGTTTTCTGTTTCTTTTAGTGAGCTTACTGGCTATGTGTGCTGTTCTTGTGAATGTGAACTACAGGGATTTCAAGTCATTTTTAGCATATCAAGTGTTAATTATTTCACTTTTATTGCCATAGTCCAAATAATTTCTTTTCTTCTCCTTCTTTAGTTCTATTTCTTAGCTTTTCTTATTTGTTGGTTCTTATGTTGCTACTTTGTGCATGGAGCTAGATAAATCAAGAGAAAAACATGATAACTTCATCAAATTATTAACATTTTAAAAAAATTATTAGATTAAAATTAAGCAAAGATATGACATGTGTGTTGAAAAATAAATAGTAGCCTAAAGAAATTCAAAATAAATACATTTTGAGTTATTTCTTAAAATAATTTAGGTCATAGAGATAGATTTAGTTTGGGTGCAAATATATAGGAGTATATCAGTACATATATACAACACATATATAATTTTTTATATATAACCCTATCTCTTGCTCTTTTTTTTTTTTTAAGGAGAGCTAAATAAGTATACAATGAAAACGCCTGAATCCTTTTTTAAAGCATTACAGCAATTTTTAAAATAAACAAAAAATAAGAAAGCAATTGATCCGCGTAAAAATGTAGATTTTATGGAGCTTGGGCAGAAAGAGAAAATACATGCTCTAGAGTAGAGTAATATGTGGGGCCTCTAACTTTTGAAAATTTGACCAAGCTTTTAGGATAAAATAAGTATTTCTGATTAGTTAACAGAAGCATTTGTGTAAGCTAAAAAAACATTTGTTGCTCTAAGATTGGCAAGATTGTTTTAAAATTTATTAGTCAAACACAAATTGCTATTCTCCGACAATACTTTTTGGAAAGCAATCTCACAAAAAACACTTTTCAAAGTAAACAGATTTTGAAAGCTTGGTGTGAGGTCTAGAAGACATGCTATGTTTGTGGATGATGGAATTGTTAAGGTTTTGAATTTGGAAGAAGGTGGAGCTTTTAATGTTAGCCGGTGCAGAAGATATTCTCAAGGCCCTTTAGAAGTTTTTTCATTTTTTCACTTTTCTTGTTTCTTTTGTTTTGAGGGAATGTTGATGCGAATCATGAGGCTAAAATCTTGATTTCAAGTGTTATTTATAGAAATAACACTCACTGACCATTTATCGGTTTTTTCTTTTTATCAACATTAATTACGATATGTTAGAACTTAAAGAGCTCCTTTTTAATTGCAGAACGAATCACTGCCCCTTCCAGATATTCAACAACATCTTGCTGACAAAGTGTTTAAAGTACAACAGAAGAAATCTTTTTCTAGGAATTCTGATGAAACACCAGCAAAACTGTTCAATTTGTCATTTGCTGAGAAGCAGGATACTCTCCAATTGCCAGCAGTATCAACTTCTACAAATACTGGAGAAAGCAGTAAGAGAGAACTCGACAAGGTAGCATCAGAAGAAGAACAAAAAAAGATAATCATTGGAAGTACCTCATCTAGCAAAAGACAGCAGACTGAGCGAACAACTCCAACCAAAAAAACTGCATCTTCTAACAAAAGGGAGGGTATCGAACCAGTCACTCCAACTAAGAAGAAGTAAAGGTCAGTAAACAAAAGTTGAGTTCTTTCATTTGCTCATTTCTACTCATGAATAACACCAAACTAAATTTCCAGTAAAAACAAGTAGTAATCCATTAAGGTAAAAGTAAAATAAATACCATATAAATGCTAACAAAACTTTCATGGTTCCAACTTGCTAATCATAAGTGATCCTATTTGACTAGAAATATCATTGTCATGTCTCCAAAAAAATTAAAAGAAAAAAGATTAATTGTTGCTTTTAATGATATTTTTCCGGTTCAGCATCTCTCTCTCCTCATTTTAAAGATTCAAAGCATCCTCCATAAACTGATTTAATGGGTATTTTCCAACTATTCCAAAGAAATCTTACTGCTTCTTCTATGTATCAAATTAATTAATGAGCTAAACAAGGCGAAAAAGAAGTTTATATCCGACTCTGATGATACTTAAAAACATTGAAAAAGTGTTTGACTCAATACAAGACCAAGAATTTGATTTATATCCAGTTATAACTTACAACTTCTTTTTTTTCTGGCTTATAATGACGAAGCACTGTTAAGTTGGTACTTGGTAGACTAGGTACAATTACGAAGATTACTTCACATACCTGCCTATTTCTATTACCCAGATGTTTAATGATGTTCCTCGCTGCGTTATAACGTTACAGTCTTATGTATCTCTGTGCTTAGTTAGTACTTGGTAGACTAAGTATAGTTACCTCTTATGAAAGGAGTTAATTAAGATTACTTCACATGCCTGCCTATTTCTATTACCTAACGTTACAGTCTTATGTATCTCTGTTCTTATCTTTTAGAAGGTTTATTGTGTTTGTTAATTATACTTAAAGAACTAAGGAGATCAGGTGTAATCACCAAAAAAAAAAAAAAAAGTTACCCACAACATTAATTGAGTTTGTTATAAGATATGCATTTGAAGTTCGAATATATTGTAGAATTTCTCATTATAAATATATGAATGTTTTGTTTCATCATTCAGTGTAGGTTCCCCTCTTCTGCATATTTTGCAGGTCATTTGATGGATAAGTAGAAATAGAATAGAAGTTATGCTGAATATGGAAAATCAATTGTATCAATACTGAATTGAATATTGTTTGTGGGAAAATTGTGTCTTCTTGTTCTTACATTTTAAATCTATCGATGGCTATATCTGGTGAAAATAAAGTATCCACTCTTTTGATCTCTGCCATGTTTGTTCTGTTTCACCTATTTACATTTGATACTAATTACATATCCCTTATTTCTATTTGCAGTTCATTATGACTGTGGCGAGGTTGTACAAAGGTCTTTTGGTGGCTTGTACATACCAAACTTTTGATGGCCTAGACGGTCATAAATCAGCAGTTGAAATATACAGGACTATGCATGCTTATAGCTTTTACTCTTAGTTTTGTCCACTGTGAAAATGCTTAGGAGTCCTGTAACTATAATCTAAACTGCTTATTCAAAAATGCAATGTAAATATAATCTACATTTTGGTTTGAATCAGATTGTGAGTAGATAGCTTCACTACTTTAACCTCTTCTTATAATTCTTCCTCCGGTGACATAAGTGATATACTTTGGATATGTTTAATAATCCAAAGTGCGGTTAAAAAAATTTGATACAAATCTTTATATTTTGAGTTTGGGCCCGGGCTTAGCACCGGCCTGTCATAACTAGTTCTAATATAATCAATGGACGCTTGTTTTCTGAAGTTCTAGATTCTTCCATTTGGGTTGTTAAACAATAATAGGTGTACAGCAAATTGTTCAACTATATTAATTTCTTAACCATGGCCGTAGTAAAAGCCCATATGAAAAAAAGTACTATGTTTACCAAAAAAAATATGTATATACTATGCTTTAAGGCTAGTTTACTTTCTAGGTTAGAGTCCCTAAGATGTCAAAATTAACCATTACAATGAGTTCTAACTTTTATACACCATCAAGTGTAAATAATATTTTATACCATTAGATTATTTAAATGATATCTAGAGATCACCCTCCTTAATTATGAATTTGAAATTATGAAAGTAAAATATATTACCTGCTATAATAGGTAAAAATTATCTGAAAAAGTAAAAATTGTTTATGTTAAAACATTTATTAATAAACTCCTATATTTATTAGCATCAGAGGACACAGTACAAAAATTATGCTTTGATAGTTATTAAAAAAAAAAAAAAATGTATGTGCAGAACCTCAATCTTAGGCTCTTAGCATTCGAATTAGGTTTAAGTGGTGCAGTTAACATCTGATATAGAAAGTTTTCCACATGTTTTTTATAATACAAGTGGCGATAATATTGGTTCGAACTTCGGGCTCGTGCAGTGGCGAATCCAAGATTTCAAGGTCCTGAGTGCTTGCCTTTAACGATAAATGACGGTCGTCCAAAAAGGAAAACCGGCATAAAGAAAAACTACTCTATTCAGGTTAGGAAGTGATAATTTTTCTCTTCTTCTTTTTCTTTTTAGGCCTTTTGCCGCGATGAAGTTTGACAAATTAGAAAGGGAAAAAAAGAAAAAAGAAAAAAAGTAAGTAGTGAAAGAAAAAGTCAATTGGTAAAAATAAAAAAGAAGAATATGCATTAAAAAAAATAAGAAACAAAGCAATGAGACATAGAAATAAGAACTAGAAGAGTATCCAAAAATAACCTTTGTGGAGGATCAAACCCTTAACCTCACGCAAACATGGAATTTGACATTCCACATCCAAACCAGAAAACCCATAAGCACATTTGTGTAATGAGTGCTTACCAATTTAATATATCTATTTTTGACAGTTTTATATACAAATATATACATTCCGAGACCGGTTTAATGGGTGCTCAAGCACCACAATTTTCTATGTGGGTCCGCCCCTGGCCGCTCGTGTTACTATTATTGTATGTATTAAGAATTTAATATGATGCCTTTTGTCTCTTTACTAATGACAAGTTTGTCGATTCTTTTAAATAATTATCATTACATGCCGTTGTCCGACTAACCCTTAATGCAGGGTTAAAAGAAGTAAGTTAATGGGTGGATACAGAAACCGCAGAGATAAAGAAAAGTTCCATAGAAGTTATTTTTATCACCATATGCTAGACTTTTTAATCAAGATTTCTTCAGCCCTTTTTATTTTAATTTTCATCAAATGGCAGAGGAAGCAAAGTACACGAACCTAGAGAGGTTACTTTTTAATTCAGAAATTGCAAGAATATTCTGGATCAAATCAAAGAAATATTTAGAAGTCAATAATAAATTCTTAATATACAGAAATGCAAAAATATTCTGAAATAATGTATTTACAAACAAAGGTAGGGGTGAGATTTTTGTACAACAATCCACCCTTCCTACACCCTACTTGTTGGATCATCGAGTTTATTGTTATTGTTGTTGACTTCTTGTACTGCTTAATAAGATGCTTGTCTTTGTGTCTCGACTATCTCCCAAATAAATAATATTTAATACGTAAAATAATTAATAAAAGTATCTATTATGAATTTTTGGTTTTTACCAACTCATATGAATATAATATATATAATTTATAAGTTATTGCATTAAAAAAATATAGGTATAAGCTTTGAAGGTATTAACTCTCGTGATAATTAAAGGTGCTAACTATTCAAAATAAACGTTCCATCCGCTTCACTTATTTGATTGTACTACTTGATCGAGGATGGAGTTTAAGATATTAATTAAAGTCAAAATAGTCAAGACTAAATTTTTGACGCTCGTGATTGTTGCATAGAAAATTAGAAATAAAGAATGCTAAGTTTTATTTTTTTTCCTTAAATGGCTTATTAATGGAAACTATGTGACAATGGACAGATTATATATATATATATAGAGTTGGATTTCTTACTTACAAATTCGAGATCTAGCCGTATAATTGTATTAAGACGCTTTCCCATGTGATTCGCTGGATCAGTGTTTTAGATTTTGTGAGTTCATGTTTAGTAATTGATGACGCAGAACGCATGGGAAGTTCCCAACAGTGGCAAACGGTATTGAATTGATAACGGTGTTGCAGTGTGCATGAATTTCTTACTATTTTTGTGGGCCCCAACTTCTGCAAGTGTTCGCTTTACATATTGCAGTTGAATTGTTGGAAGTTACTTAGCCTTTTGATTTTTTAAGATCATAAGATTAAAGAGCATTTGATAGATTCTACAGGCTGATCTATGGAAAGGCATCCCACTTGCCAAGCATAAAGCATACTGCGTTATCAAATATCTCAACCTAGACATGGAGTTAGCAGGTAAGAGGAGGATGTTGCAGCTATGTTGCGGTTGCATGAACCTGATGAATTTCAACTGCAGGCCTACAAAAATGTTAAATTGTACAAGGAGACAAAAAGATGGCATGATAGACACATCCAGGAGAGTTCCTTTGAGCCTAGCCAGTTGGTATTGTCATTCAATTCGAGACTTAAGCTAATCCCTGGAAAGTTAAAGTCTAAATGGTCAGGGCCCTTTGAGGTTCTGAGGATGACAAGGCATGGAGCTGTTGAACTATGAACGGCCAGATTCAAGGGAACTTTCTTGATGAATGGACAGAGTGAAGCACTATCGGGCTGAAGACATGGACAGACACAAGACCTTAGTTGAGCTGTCCAATAACTATTGGTGGTGACGTCGAGCCACGACATAAACTAAGACACTTCTTGGGAGGTAACTCATGCCTGCATCATGACGCGATGTTAAATCAAGAGCTGCTGAGGAGGCAACCCGAGGATTGTAATAGGAAAAACACAAAAAAACAGAGACCAAAATCAGAAAAAATACAAAAAGATGTCGTGTCATGGCCTAAACTAAGGCACTTGTTGGGAGGCAACCCAACCTTTTAATTGTTGTTCGTAGTTTTGATTTTTGTTCAGGCTAACCGACCGTGTTGAGGGTGTATTGAGCATGGTACAATGCTAAAACGGAGTCACGGGAGAAAAGGACACAAGATAGGACGAAATTAGACTAAGGCATGGGTTGCATGAGCAACTTGCCGAGCGAGGGCCAAAGCAAGAGGCAACCTCGCTTTGGAGCTCGCTGAGGGAAGCCCATAATAAGGTCTTGCCTCTCTTTGGAGCTCACCTCGAGCAAGGTAAGTCGCCCAAAAATTTCTTTTTGTCACGTGGGTCAACCCGACCTGCTCCCCTATTCCACAATTTAAATCCACTCCCTAAACCCCTATTTCACTCGTCCCACATACACCCACCTCTCCATTCTCTCTCTCAAACCACCTCAGACACCTCTCCATTGCACTGAGCTCCAAATTATATTTCGATTAAATCTTTAGATTAGTACCATGATTTCGGAATCATAGAAACAAGAATCATTAAATTCTGAAAGAGTATAATTATTTCAGCATAGGATTTTATTGTTGGGTTTGACTAGTCTGGTGCCCAGCAATTGTGAAGTTAGGTCCGTAGTTGCGATGCCGCAAATGTGACAAAATGTCCACAAAAGTGAACTTTCAGCAATTGCGATGACCCTAGTGTATCAAAGTTGGTAGATTTTGTGATTTGGTTTTTTCAGTATTTTGAGAGATGGGAGCTTGGATTGAGGAAATTTTCAAAGCGATTTATTTGTACAAACGTTGGGTAAGTGATTCTACCTCAGGTTTGATCATTTTGCAAGAATACCATTGTATTTCATGCTTAGATTAATATATTTGAATGTTAAAGTTGAGATTTTAGCCCTAGGTTTAAAGAGTATAAATTTTGAGGATTTGAAGGACAATATTGCATCAAATTTGAGTTTGAGCACAGTTTTAGAGTCGTATGAGTATGGGTGACGTGTTTATGAAATAAAGTTATGTTTTGACTCTGAGGCTTGAGTTTGACTTTTTGTCTGATTCATTTCATATACAATATGGGTATCATTATCTACATCTAATCTTTTAGAGTAATATTTTGAATAGATTGGACTCATTTGATGGATTTTTGACATGATAAAGCTTTGGGATCAATAAAGCTTAGGTCCAATCGAGGTAAGTTAAGAATTTGACCTTCGATGAGGGATGTTTTCCCAGTTAACTGACCAGCGTCTAGAAGTACATAATTTAGATACATCCCCTCATATTTGGTGCTCTTTTCTTGTGTATAAGTTCATTTCGTGCACTTTATTCTTTAATATTTGTATTTTGTATGTGCAGGATATGATTTGATAAAAAGCTAACTATTTAATGCAAAAAGAGATGAACAAATGGCTTTGAAGTCTCCATAGAAGTCATTCCCTAGTATTCGGATCGAGCTACGGAATCGACGGCCAAGTACCCATAAAAAGAAGTTGAAAATGGCGTTTCACAAAAAATGACTTGGCGTGACAACATGGTTTGGGACCCTGTGCACTGCACGTGCGCAATTATCAACAAAATCTACAGATTTTTTACTCTCTCAATATTTGGCTTGATGTGTCGTTCACCCTAATACCCTGTGCGGCCCACCTATGTAATTTTTTGTCAATCCAGGTCAGTTTTGTACTAGACGAAGTATTTCGGCCAAGGTTAATTTTCCACACTATAAATATATCTTAAACACATTTTTGAGAGGAGATTCAAACTTTGGATAGAAGAACATCACAAGGATGTCTAGAGCATCACGGAGTGGAGATTCGCGCAATTTATCTTTACTTTTTTCTAGTTTTATGGTTGAATGATTATGAATTTGTAGTCGTCACGAACATGAGTGACTATTTTAATATCATTCTAGGGTTGAAGAATTATCCGTGAACATTGTAATTGGAAACTTTATGTTAGATTATTTTTTATTGTCACTGATTTTAGTTGGTTTAAATAGTTTACTTATGTTATCCTGCGCTTAATTATATGATTGTTTGATTGTGCGCTAGACAGAGGATGTCTAATTTGGATTATAGAATAAGACAGGGAAAATTACCAACCCAGCCATTCATCTAGCATGGATTATTGGATAGGATAGACATTATACTAATCGCCTTTCTTAGTCATATACAGAAGATGCAACTACATTCTTATTGCTTGTAATACATAGACATACAAGTATTTCAATAGTTTGGATAGGCGATGGAGTATCAGACATGAGCTTTGTAGTGTCATATCAACTGTGTGACTAGATTTCCAAATAGCTAACTAAGATGAGTACGCAACGGAATTGGAGAAATCGGCCTGTAACCCTGGAATATCTCTCTCTTCTGAATTCTCAAAAGCATATTACCTTAGTTTACATTTTGTCTTAGATTATTATACTTTACATCTTTTGATAAGCTCTTGGATACTTGTTACTGTTTAATCTATCTGAAAGTCAATGGGCAAGTCCTCGTTGGGAACTATACTCTATTTATTACTTGTTGACCACGTTCCCTTGCATGTTAGTAGGACACGATCAAGTTTTGGGCGTTGTTATCGGAGACTTCGGTATTAACTTTCTTGTTAAATTAGATAGTTTTTATTTATTCAAAATTTAGCATTCATTTCTCACTTTGTGCTGCACTATAGGTACTTAAGTGACACGGGAAAACGTTAGGGACAAAGAACTTGTAGAATCATACGCTTATCCTGAAAAGACAATTTGTAGGAAACTATGAGATATATCTTTGGGCGATAAGGCTAAGGAAACTAAGAAGTTGGCATCTAATAATCTGAACAGTGTTCCCTTAGTCATCATCGATGAACAAGCACCACCAGTGATGGTACAGATCGCGGAAGGAGCGGTGATAAAGGGGGATAGACCTAGTTTGGAGAATATGAGCCAACACATTACTAAGCCTACTATCACTGGATACATTAAGCAGAAACAGACTATGGAGTAGTTGGTCCAATCGCAGGGCCAGTTTCTAGATAAACCGCATGAAGACCCACGTCAGCATATACATAACTTTCTAGAGATCACTAATACCTACAATTTCATGGAATGACTCTATCAGATTATATCAGGCTGGCTTTGTTCCCCTTCTCCTTGTTGGGAGAAATAAAGCATGATTGCATAAAGACCCCAAGAATTCCATTCCTACATGGGATGATCTTGCTTGAAAATTATTGATAAAGTTCTTTTTATCTAGGAAAAATAAGTCGCTGAGAAGAGAGATAGTAGGGTTTCAATAGAAGACAGGGAAGACATCGTATGAAGCATGAGAGCTATCCAAACAACTGCTCAAAGATTGTTGTTCATTGCGGGCAGTCTAATCACATCTTGGGCCACACTTTTATGGAGATCTTACATGATGACACGAAGATGCTTCTCAATACTTGTGAAGGGCGCTGCATGGAGAAAAAATCTGACAAGCTTAAGGCACTGGTCGGCACTGTCACATCAAAAATTTAGAGTTGACAGGACGATTTAATCAATTATGTCATTTCCAGGAAAGCGGGAATTATCGAGGTGGATGTTATAACTGCGTTAAAAGACAAAGTGTCTTTACTTACTAACCAAGTTGGTAAAATTCTTGTGACCGCACTAGCTATGAAAGCAACACCTATTCAGCAGGTACAACAAGTGATGACTACTTGTGAGATCTGTGGAGATCATCACACGAGTGACAATTGCCAACTCAATCTTGGGTCGGTATTCTATGTGGGGCAGTAAAACCTGAGGCAGATGAATTAGAATATGAATACAGTAACACATACAATCCTAATTGGAAGAATCATCTTACCTTTGTTTGGAGTATTAACCAATTAGAGTTTCAACTCAGATTTAGGAAATGGCTTTTTTCTTCCTCTTTGTTTATTTCTTCTCCTAGTGATAGTACCGATTTACGTCTTCTAAACCCCAAAACCAATATATATGAAAATTTGACATAAGATCATACTGGGATTAGGATTTGACCCTGAATTCTTTGGTTTTGAGATGTCAACCTTAACAGTCAGATAAACTTTTTAAAACAGAAACATGTCTTTGGAGGGGAAATTGACCATTATATTAAATAAATAAGAGTAAAATCTTGATTTGGCCTAAAAAATTGAGTCATATTGGATTCCTACTAATTCATGTTTATTTGAGCCCGATATATGTTAAACAAATTAGATCAAATGTGCTCCTAAGTAATTCCATAGTTGAACGCTTGCAAGAGATCTCGATGAACTGCATGCACAAATTGTCAACTCGATTCTAGAATTGAATTATTTAGTAACAACGCACCATGTCATAAAATAACTTGCAATAAAAGTAATGCTTCTGATTTTCAAAGAGAGACAGAGAGCGCACATTAATTTACTGATCCTATTTGCAAATACTAGCTAGAAGAATTAATGCACGTGCTATTTTTGCAAAGTTGTATTAACTCTTCAACGACGACATCCATCTCCTCGTCTCATGGACTTCAAATTCTCACTAATGTCCTTAACTTTCTCTCTTAAATGTTTCCCTGTTTCCTTACAAATTACACTTTTGATAACTTGTGCCACCTCTTCTCTGTGAACCTTCCCTTCAGCATCTCTATCAATCTCTACAGCCACTCCAAGTTCTACCATTAACCTAGCATTAAATGGCTGATCCAAGTGCATGGGCATGGGTATGATTGGCACACCAAAATCTATGCTTTCCATCACAGAATTCCAACCACAATGACTTACAAATCCTCCAGTACTTGGATGGCTTAGGATTCTTGGTTGTGGTGCCCATCCACTCACAACCCTTCCCCTGTTTTCAATTCTTTCAAGAAAACCTTGTGGTAGTGCTTCTTCAAGTTTGACTTCTTCCCCCTTTGGAAACCTTACAACCCATATGAAATTAATATTGCTAAGCTCTAATCCATAAGCTATCTCTTCCATGTCTTCCTTTGTCAAGAAATACTCGCTCCCAAAGGAGACATATACAGTTGAATGCTCATCTTTCTTTCCTAGCCAATCGATGAGGTCCATATCCCCATCATCCTCATTCATGGGTTCTTGGACTGGAGGACCAACTGAAACATATTTTGATTGGGTCAATTCGGTCAGATAATCGATGTATTTGGCCTCGGTTGCTGAGGAACTCATCAGCAATATGATTCTCGTAGGGTCTTCAGCGAAAGGGTCCTCATCATCATCAGGATCCTTATCTTTAGCAACATTTTTCATCATTTCTTGCAATCTTTGTTGTTCTATTTTCCTCAAATAAATAGCTGGGTAAGGGAAGTCGATCCCTGGCTTTTTCATTTGATGAATAAAGTATGAAATAACAGCTGCACCAAAAGTTATGAGTGGGATTTCTGGAATGTTGTGTGAATTGGCAACTCCCTTAGCCCATGGTTGTACTACATCATGGATTAGCAAATCAGGTTTCAAGTTTTCTAAGATTCTTGAAAATTCAGGTTTGGACATTTTGGCTGCCCGTTTGAGTGTGGCGTTGAGATGGGGTGGGAGGCCATTAGTTGTATGGTAACTTGGAGGAAGCTCAGGCAATTCTGGTAAATGGAGTTCAACTAGCTGAATAGAAAGAGAATAATTTTGGAGGATCCTTTTCTTGATAAAATTGAGATTAACCGGAGTAGAACAAAGATAGACATACCATCCTCTGTCTGCAAGTTTCTTGGACACAGTTAAATAAGGAGAGATGTGTCCATGAGCCAACCATGGAAACATTAATACCTTCAAAGTACTGCCTTCTGTACCCATGGAAACAGAGAAGGATATGAAGAAAAAGAGAAAGATAAGGAAGGGACGTTTGTGGAGTTCTTAATATTGCAGGCTTGGCTTTAATAGACAAAGAAATATATATGATTGCTAAAAAGGAAAAGAAAATTAAAGCTACGTTTTATTTTTTAAAGTTAATTTGAATCTTGTTTTCTTGCAAACGTTATGTCATGGGCGGCTTTCCAGCCATGCCCCATGACCCCTTGGGCACGCCCCATGGCGCCATGGCAAGCCTCTCAGCGCCTAGCGCCATGGACGGCCCCGTGGTCTCGGACGCCCCAAGTGACAAGGTTGCTTCTGCCAATGTCACCCCATCAATGTCCCTCGCTCGCGCCCCTGCGCTGGCCGTGCCTCAACGCGTGCCCAGCGCCCAGTGACAATG
The DNA here is from genome assembly GCF_019175385.1 of Lycium barbarum. Taxonomy (NCBI): domain Eukaryota; kingdom Viridiplantae; phylum Streptophyta; class Magnoliopsida; order Solanales; family Solanaceae; genus Lycium; species Lycium barbarum. Next base: position 125,158,862 of record NC_083337.1, on the reverse strand, counting down.
CAGCTCTGCTACAGTGCCAGCGCCTAGTACCTGCGCCCCAGTGCGCGCGCGCACCATGCCCTGCGCGCACGGCAGTGCCCCGACCAAGGGTGCACATGGACCTGCTCTAGTTAGGTCTCTTTTGTTGTAATTATAGAGTAGTTTACTTTATGTATTTTTGGTTGTGATTCTCTAGCAAGTCTATGTCTAGTTCTATGACTTGGGTTTTTATTTTTAAAGCATTATTAGGGGGGATCAAGCAATCAAAACTTTCAAGCAAGCAATCAATTCTCTGTACTGGTGTCTCTCCCCCTCGACACTGCTTGCTTTCTTTGTAATAGCCTTCATTAATGCAAACAACTCTTTTCTCAATTCACTTTCCTGTTCTCTCAATTGCTCTTGACATTGGTTTTCCCGCACGGCACTGACAGTCTCGTCTAGCGTGCGGAGGGGACCCCGGTTGGCGGACAGTAACCTTGGAATCATCAGTTGCTTAGCCTTACGTCGCCCTTCCAAGAAGTCTCAGGAAGGCGCCGCGTAACAGTTGGTATCAGAGCTTAGGCTCGACATCGGACGAGGGAACACGTTGCTATTGTTGTCATTTTCTGACCATGGTGAACCATGGAGACCGCCTCTTGATTTTGGAAACTGCGGTCAATAGATTTCGACCGTGACCGAAAGGGTAGAGGACCTGGACCGCAGGATGCGGCAGGCCGAACAAGACATTGTGAATATTGCTACTGACACTGATGTAGCCGCGCAGACGGCTGCCGCACAAAGAGATGAGGACCTGGCCCATAGGACTCAGGAGGCCGATAGAATGACTGCCATGCAAGTAACCATCGACAACTTGACTAATCAGCTCAATGTTGTCAACGCTGCCTTACAGGGCCTACTCCGAGGAGGGGGAAATCCTATTGGGGGGGGGGGGGCGGCAAACATTTCCGTGGCACCCAGAAACTCAAGATTCCTGAACCAAAGCCCTATCAGGGTGCTCGAAAAGCCAAAGAAGTGGAAAATTTCATCTTTGACATCGAACAGTACTTCGACGCTGTGGGAGAACTGGAGGAGCCTAAGAAGGTAGCAACTGCTGCCATGTATTTACAAGGCGACGCCAAACTCTGGTGGCGTGTGAAATATGAAGTTATCAAGGCAGGTGAGGAAGCTCTTGAGACATGGGAAGAACTAAAAGTAGCCATTCGTTTACAGTTCTTCCCCGAGAACGTCGAGTATAATGCACGGAGGAAACTTCAGGAACTCAGGCAAACGAAGTCAGTCCGAGATTATGTCCGCGAGTTCTCTGCACTCATGCTGAACATAAGGGACATGGGCTACAAGGACAAGCTTTTCACGTTCATGGAAGGTTTGAAACCCTATGCCCGCATGGAAATACAAAGACAAATGGTGGATTCCTTGCCCAAAGTTATCCAAGCTGCGGAATGCCTCAGTGACTACCAAGTGGATGCTCGAAAGGATAGACCTCAACCACCAGCCCGTGGGGGATTCAAAGGGGGCCAATCCTACAATGCTGGCCCCAGCCGAAGTGGGGGAGATCGTAGTGTGACCAAATCTAAAGGCTCCTCCTCAGGCAGCAATAGTGCTGCATCTCATAATAATGATCGGGGGCGGAAGCCCCCCTCAGGATGTCGTCATTGCGGTGGACCATATTGGAACAATGAATGCCCACAGGCACAGATGAATGCCCATCAAATTCTGGATGATGGGACGGACGATGATGAGGATGATACGGATCAGACAGAACCAATAGGTGTCTTCAATGCACTTGTTTGTTCCATTTCCAACGCTGTAGAGGGCACCAGTGCCGGCCTATGCAAAAAGAAAGACCCAAGCTCAACTGCCAAGAGGGGAAAGACAAAGGCAGGCAACGGGCCTCCTCCCAGCAAGGAGAAGACCCTGATGTTTGTTGACTTGAGAGTAAATGGAAAACCTATTAAGGCCATGATAGACACAGGTGCTACGCACAACTATCTGGCCACCACATAAGTAGAGCGCCTTGGCCTAGTTGTTGGAAAGGGTAAAGGTCGTGTCAAAGCTATCAAATCACCGCCCCAATTGGTGGGTGGGATAGCCAAAGGAGTGTCGGTAAAGATGGGTCCTTATGAAGGCAAGTTCGACTTGCGGATAGTGATCATTGATGACTTCGACTTGATAGTGGGGTTGGAATTCATGAGACAAACTAACATCATTCCCATACCCTACGCGGATGTGCTTCTGATGATGGGAGCAAACGGGGCCAAACCCTGCATTGTCCCATGCACAACCATAAAGATGGCTTCAGGAAATATCTCTGCATTGCAGCTGAAGAAGGGGGTCCAGCGACAAGAACCCACATTCCTAGCTACCCTTTGCATTGAAGAGATTGAGCGTTCTTCGGGTCCCATTCCAATGCCCGTGAAGGAGCTCATGAAGGAATTTGAGGATGTCATGCCGCAAGATATGCCGAAACGACTCCCGCCTAGGCGGACGGTCGATCATGAAATTGAATTGGTGCCGGGTGCGAAGCCACCTGCCCGGGCACCCTACAGAATGTCACAACCCGAACTCACCGAGCTTCGGAGACAGTTGACGGAGATGCTGGACACGGGGATCATCGTGCCCTCCAAGTCGCCTTATGGGTCACCTGTACTATTCCAAAACAAACACGATGGCACCCTAAGGCTTTGTGTTGACTATAGGGCCCTCAACAAGATCACCGTGAAGAACAAGTACCCCATACCCCTAATGGCGGACTTGTTTGACAGACTGGGCGGTGCCACAGTGTTCACCAAAATAGACCTGAAGACAGGTTATTGGCAAGTCCGCATTGCGGAAGGAGACGAGTCCAAGACGACATGTGTGACAAGATATGGCTCGTTCGACTTCCTGTCATGTCGTTCGGTCTGACCAATGCTCCAGCCACGTTTTGCACTCTAATGAACCAGGTCTTTCGAGAATACATTGATGAATTTGTGGTGGTATACCTGGACGACATTGTGGTGTACAGCAAAACGTTAGGCGAACACCTGGAGCACCTAAGGAAAGTTCTAACTCAGTTGCGGGAGCATGAATTGTACGTAAATCTATCCAAATGCTCCTTTGCTCAGAAACAGATTGACTTCCTTGGGCATGTTGTTGAAGAAGGTCGCATCAAGATGGACCAACAAAAGATCAAGGCTGTCACAGATTGGCCACCACCCAAGGATATCCATGCCTTGAGGGCGTTCCTTGGCCTATGCAACTTTTATCGACGGTTCATCAAGAACTACTCCCTCATTGCATTACCACTGACAGAGCTCCTCAAGAAGATCACACCTTGGGACTGGTCGCCAAAGAGAGCAGACGCTTTCAACTCACTAAAAGTGGCTATGTCTAGTAGCCCTGTTTTGGCCTTGCCCGACTTGACCAGACCCTTCGAAGTAGAGACGGATGCCTCTGATTACGCCTTGGGCGGAGTCTTGCTACAAGAGAGGCACTCGGTGGCCTACGAAAGTCGAAAATTGAAAGATGCGGAACGGCGCTATGCGGCTCATGAGAAAGAATTATTGGCTGCCGTCCATTGCTTGCGCCTTTGGAAGCACTATCTTCTGGGTTCCCCTTTCGTGGTGAAGACGGACAACACGACTGTCAGTCACTTTATGACCCAGCCAAACCTAAATGGCCGCCAGGCTAGATGGCAGGAACTTCTAGCGGAATTTCACTTCAATTTGGAATATCGAAGTGGGAAGACCAATCATGTTGCAGATGCATTGAGTCGAAGGGCCGATCTAGCATCGTTATGCCTGCTTGCCACCCTTAGGGGGAGCGAGGTGGCTACCACCATAAAAGATCAAATCCAGGGCCTTCTCACCAAGGACCCTTCGGCACAGTATTTGGTTGACCTAGCAGGTCAAGGAAAAACTCGCCAGTTCTACATGGAAAATGGGTTCCTGAAAGCAAAAGGGAACCGCCTTTACGTCCCTAAAGGAGGACATTTGTGGAGAACTCTCCTGATGGAATGTCACGATACTCTATGGGCAGGCCACCCTGGAGAAGAATGTACCATGGCATTGCTACGTCGTGCATATTATTGGCCCCAGATGGCAGATGATGTCGCTCAGTATGTGAAGACTTGCTTAGTATGCCAGAAAGACAAGTCTGACCGTTTGACACAAGCGGGCCTGTTGGAGCCCTTACCTGTCCCAAAGAGGCCTTGGGAAAGCGTCTCACTGGATTTCATCACCGGCTTGCCCAAGGTTGGAGATCTCACGACTATCTTAGTCGTGGTTGATCGGTTTTCTAAGTATGCTACTTTCATTGCAGCACCCAAGTATATATCAGCAGAGGAGACAGCTCGACTCTTCTTCACCCATGTTGTCAAATATTGGGGCCTGCCCAAGGATATTGTTAGTGACCGTGACTCTCGCTTCACCAGCAACTTTTGGACCCAGCTCTTTAAGTGCTTGGGGTCTAAATTGAGCCACAGCTCGAGTTTTCACCCGCAATCCGATGGTCAGACGGAGCGGTTCAATGGCATGTTGGAGGAATACTTGCGGCACTTTGTTACCGGCTCGCAGAAGAATTGGGTGAAGCTATTGGATGCGGCCCAACTGTGTTTCAACTCACAAAAGAGCTCTAGCACAAATAGGAGCGCTTTTGAAATTGTTACCGGGCAGCAATCGCTACTCCCACACACTGTGAATGCCCCAAACATGGCCAAATCTCCACGAGCAGCTATCTTATCAAAAGAATAGAAGCAGAATCTAGAGATAGTGCGAAGCTATCTGGTAAAAGCACAAAAGCGGATGAAGAGACATGCTGATCAGAATCGTCGCTTTGTGGAATATCAGGTTGGGGAAAAGGTGATGGTGAAGATCCCCAAGAGATACCTATTTGCAGGGGTCCACGACCCTCGCCTGTTGCAAAAATACATTGGCCCTCTGTCCATTGAGAGGCGCATCGGGAAGGTAGCATACCGCGTGGATACCCCAGCCTGGTGGAAGATTCATCCTGTGTTCCATGTCAGTATTTTAAAGCCTTTTCGAGAAGACACAGAAGACCCTTCACGCAGCCAACTCACAATACCCAGTATTCGAGGCCCACAAGCAATTGGAAAAAGGGTAGTAGAAGCCATCCTCAACGATCGAGTCATACATGCCTCAAGGAAAGATCACCAAGAGTTCCTGGTGAAATGGCTGGGATGTGATGCTGAAGAGAATACGTGGGAGAGGGGCACCAGCCTCAAAGCCTACAAGCACCTGATCGATGACTATCTTGCAAGCAAGGCGCCGAGGACGTCGCCAACTCAGGTGGGGGAGAATGTCATGGGCGGCTTTCCAGCCATGCCCCATGACCCCTTGGGCGCGCCCCATGGCGCTATGGCAAGCCTCTCAGCGCCTAGGGCCATGGACGGCCCCATGGTCTCGGACGCCCCAAGTGACAAGGTTGCTTCTGCCAATGTCACCCCATCAATGTCCCTCGCTCGCGCCCTTGCGCTGGCCGTGCCTCAACGCGTGCCCAGCGCCCAGTGACAATGCAGCTCTGCTACAGTGCCAGCGCCTAGTGCCTGCGCCTCAGTGCGCGCGCGCACCATGCCCTGCGCGCACGACAGTGCCCCGATCAAGGGTGCACATGGACCTGCTCTAGTTAGGTCTCTTTTGTTGTAATTATAGAGTAGTTTACTTTATGTATTTTTGGTTGTGATTCTCTAGCAAGTCTATGTCTAGTTCTATGACTTGGGTTTTTATTTTTAAAGCATTATTAGGGGGGATCAAGCAATCAAAACTTTCAAGCAACCAATCAATTCTCTGTACTGGTGTCTCTCCCCCTCGACACCGCTTGCTTTCTTTGTAATAGCTTTCATTAATGCAAACAACTCTTTTCTCAATTCACTTTCCTGTTCTCTCAATTGCTCTTGACATTGGTTTTCCCGCACGGCACTGACAGTCTCGTCTAGCGTGCGGAGGGGACCCCGGTTGGCGGACAGTAACCTTGGAATCATCGGTTGCTTAGCCTTACATCGCCCTTCCAAGAAGTCTCAGGAAGGCGCCGCGTAACCGTTATCATGTAGTTATTGCTGCATGATGGGGAAAAATATTCCTAAAAAAATTGGTTTGTGAAAGTGATTTGCAGAGCTAGAACAAGACATCAAAGTGATTGGTCGTTTGATTTAGGAAATTCTTAACTTATGATATCTATTCAAAGTCGGCAAATGAAAACATATACTATGTCATATTATATTATTCTCTCTGTTTTCACTTCACGTGGTGTTATTTGATTAATCACGAACTTTAAAAAAAAAAAAAAAAAGACATTTGAAACTTAGTTAATGCTATTTGTGACTACAAATTTTCTCACTAATAACAAGATAAAGGGACAAATAAGGAAGTATGATATCATAAAAATTGAAAAAGAGGAAGTGGTAAAGGTGGATAAACTTTCAACTCTTTCTGGAAGACGATTACGGAAGCCAGTAACATAGCTAGAAGGTATGAAGGTAACAAACTCTTTTAATGCAGTACACATGGACTAAAATATCTTCTATTGCTGTAAAAATTAGAAGAACAGAGTCTCTCAAGGGAAAAAAAGTCTAAACAAGAATTTAACAATAGTCTGGAAAGATTGACTGATAGTAATAACCAAAGGTATACTATTTCAAAGCATGCAATTATGTTTTCATAACAATTGAAGCGATATACACGGGAGTATAAAGATTTTTTTCACAATATTAATGAATTTTAGTATAAAGATTTTTTTCACAATATTAATGAATTTTAGTATAAAGATTTTTTTACAATATTAATGAATTTTAATACGTAATACTCCCTCCGTCTTAATTTAAGTGTCTTACTTTCCTTTTAAGTTTATCCCAAAAAGAGTGTCTCTTTCTATAATTAGTAAGTTGACAATTTAAACATCCTACATGGCAAGTTTAAAACCACGAGATTTAAAAGTCATTTTAGTATATTACACACATCAAGATTTAAAAGTCTCATTTTAATCCTTAAACTTTATGCTCAATCAAACTAATACAATTAAACCGGGACAGAGGGAGTAGCATATGAGTTACTCCCTCTGTTCAATTTATGTGAACCCATTTGACTAGGCACAACATTTAAGAAAGAGTGAAGACTTTTAAAACTTGTGGTTCAAAATATGTCTTGAATATTTGTGTGGCTGTAAATCATTTCATAAATTGAATTTGTTTCCAAATTAGGAAAGAGGTCATTCATTTTGGCACGAACTAAAAAGGAAATAGGTTCACATAAATTGAAACAGAGGGAGTATTATTTTTGTCAGATTACCAATTATTCCCTCTATTTTATTTTTTTGGCTTGATTGGGAGTACAAGGGTCAAACTAACTAATGTTCTGCGTGAATTCTGAGATAAAATCTTCAATTATTTCGAAATAAAATTTCATATTTAGAAGCTACATAAAAAGTACTATAAGTCACAGTAAATTAACAATTAAAAATATTTAAAAGTAATTTGAAAAAATTATGATCAAATAAAATATATTTTGATTGTTCAAATAGTACTCCCCATCTGTCTCAAAAAGATTGTCATGATTCAGATTACGATGATCAAACTAACAAATGTTCGGTGTGAATTCTGATATTGGATCTTTAATTTTTTTTAATGACATATTTAGAAACTACATACAAAGAACTATAAGTCATAATAGTTAACAATTCAAAATATTTGAAAAGTATTTGAAAAAATTATGATCAAATTAAAAAAATATCATTTGACCGTCCAAATAGTAACTAAGAGAATCTTTTGAAGCGGAGGGAGTAACTAATGTTATGTTTGTGCGCCTGATCGACTGCGGGGGTTGCAGGGTGCGGCAACCCCCTGCGTTGGAAGAAGCAAGGGGGCTATATATACATGTTTTTTGCATAATTATACATCCAGTAAATATGTCTTTTATTGAGAAACAAGAGTTGGTCATGATCGCAGTTTTCTTCCCCTTGAGAGTTTCCACATAAAATCTTGTGTTCTTCTATTTAGTTATCATTGCCTTAGTTCTCGTTGTCTTGCTATTTACAACTAAGACAAACAAATTGAAACGGATAGAGTAATATCTATCAATAGATTTATCTGAAATTATCCAATAAGAATATTCAGCAACAACAACAACTACATAGCCAGTTTAATCTCACATGCAGTGGCGGAGCCAAAATTTTAACTTAGGGGGTTCAAAATATAAAGAAGTAAACAAAAAAAGAAAGTCAAGGGGATTCAACATCCACTATATATACATAAAAAATAATTTTCACCTTGTATATACAGTGTAAATTTTTGCCGAAGGGGCTTCATCCGAACCCCTTGGCCCTTTCTGACTCCGTCCCTGCTCACATGTGGGCTCTACAAAGAATAGTGTATACGCAGAGCTTATCCCTACCTCTGGAGATAGAGAGGTTGTTTCCGATAGACCCTAGGCTTAGGAAAAAATATCTCAAGGCAATTCGACAAAAGAATTAACGAAAGTGAAGAAGCCATGACAAAATACTAAAGAAACAGTAACTACAACAAGATTATACTATAATCGAAATATAAGAAACAACATATAGCTCCAATAAAAATATGATCATATTTTTGTCCCGCATAAAAATTAAGCCTTTTCTCATAGTGTCTCTAATCGTTAATCAACTGAACGCGTGTTCTCTGACATTCTAGATTGTTTCATTGGTTTGTTAAACAATAATAGGTGTAAGATTGACAGCAAAATACTCAACTTGTTCCTTCGAATATTGTTTTTTTAGCAATGGCAGTAGTAAGCAAGGGCGGAGCTCATGCTTGCTCCGCGGTAAAATTTTGTAGCAACTTGACCATCCTTGTTGACCATCACAAGGATGGTCAACATTTTTCGCCAAAAAATTATATTGGATATATAGGTAAAATTTTGTAATATTGGATTAAATACTATGTAATGAACACTCTTGAACCATTTGTGAGCTGCAGCTCAGAGTGAGGCTTGCTCCGCGGGTTCGATTCCGAGAACAAACATTTGTGCCAGTTTTTTTTATTTTTTTGATTAATCGAATACGTCTTATATATATAATAGGGAAAAGGTGCAAATATACCCCTCAATTTTGCGATTTAGAGTAGATATATCTCTCGTTACAAAAGCAGTATTTATATACACCTGCCGTTACAAAATAGTGCAAATATACCCCTGCCGTTATAAAATGATGCAAATATACCCTTTTCGCTAACGGATGGTCAACATTTTTCGCTTGAAAATTATATTGGATATATAAGTAAAATTTTGTAATATTTGATTAAATACTATGTAATGAACACTCTTGAACCATTTGTGTGCTACAGCTCAAAGTGAGGCTTGCTCCGCGGGTTCGATTCCGAGAACAAACATTTATGCCATTTTTTTTATTTTTTTGATTAATCGAATACGTCTTATATATATAATAGGGAAAAGGTGCAAATATACCCCTCAACTTTGCGATTTAGAGTAGTTATATCCCTCGTTACAAAAGCGGTGTTTATATACACCCGCCGTTACAAAATAGTGCAAATATACCCCTGCCGTTATAAAATGATGCAAATATACCCTTTTCGCTGACGGATATTTTTTTTAAATAATTTAGGTTTCTTTTTAATTAAGAAAATGCCACTTGACTTTAAAAAAAAAAAGTCATCCTATTTTTTTTTTTTCAGAAGACATTTTTTTAAAGCCACAGGGTAATTTTTTTCTTCTGGTGGATCGGGTCTGGTTCGTTTAAAAAATATCTGCGTGACTTTAAAAAAATAAGCCTACACATTTTTTTAAATGAACCAGACCCGATCCACCAGGAAAAACAAATTACTATGTGGCTTTAAAAAAGTATGTCTACTTTAAAAAAATGGGTAGACTTTTTTTTAAAGTCACGTGACATTTTTTTCAATTAAAAAATAACCTAAATAATTTTTTTTAAAAAAAAATTTGTTAGCAAAAAGGGTATATTTGCCCTTTTGTAATGGCAGTAGTATATTTACATCATTTTATAATTGCAGGGGCATATATACATCACTTTTGTAACGAGGGATATATCTGTTCTAAATCGCAAAGTTGAGGGGTATATTTACACCTTTGCCCTTTTATAAATAGTTAATTTATTTTTCTTACTTTTTCCTTTCTGGCTTCGATTTCTGTAACTTCAATTGTTCAAATTGGTATCATTTGAAATTTTAGAAAAACATATGAGTAGAACCTTCCTAATTTATTATAGAACGTAAAAAGAGGGAATTGGCAACATAAATTTTCCTTTGAGTTGAAAACTTTGATGGTATTCCAAATAAAATGCAATCTTGCCAAAAAGGTTTTGCTTTCCAGTAATAAAAAAGCTGGCACAAATGACGCCTTAGTTACTTTGTAATTATATTATATAGGGCAAAGGTGTAAATATACCCCTCAACTTTGCGATTTAGAGCATATATATCCTTCGTTACAAAAGTGATGTATATATATCCCTACAGTTACAAAATGGTGCAAATATACCCTTGCCGTTACAAAAGGGTGCAAATATACCCTTGCCGTTACAAAAGGGTGCAAATATACCCTTTTTGCTAATGGAATTAAAAAAAAAATCATTTAGGTTATTTTTTAATTGAAAAAAATGTCACGTGACTTTAAAAAAAAAGTCTACCCCTTTTTTTTAAGTAGACATACTTTTCTAAAGCCACATAGTAATTTTTTTTTCTTGGTGGGTCGGGTTTGGTTCGTTTAAAAAAATGGGTAGACTTATTTTTTTAAAGTCACGCAGATATTTTTTAAACGAACCAGACCCGACCCACCAGCAAAAAATTACCATGTGGCTTTAGAAAAATGTCTTCTAAAAGAAAATACGATGATTTTTTTTAAAGTCACGTGGCATTTTTTTAATTAAAAAGAAATCTAAATTATTATTTTTAAAATCTTGTCAACGAAAAGGGTATATTTGCATCATTTTATAATGGCAGGGGTATATTTGCACTGTTTTGTAAAGGCGTGGGTATATAAACTCCACTTTTGTAATGAGGGATATATCTGCTCTAAATCGCAAAGTTGAGAGGTATATTTGCACCTTTTCCCTTTATATAATTAGATCAATATAGTTATGTATTTAACCTATCGGACATATATTTATAAGTGATTTCTTAGAAATAAGATTTCCCTAATAAGGAAATTGATAATGAAAAATGCAGTTCAATATTATGTTTAAATCTAATAAAGATGTTTATATTCGTGATTTCATTAATCTATATTAATTTTTATAGGGAAATCTACATGGTGTAGATAACATTAGGCCTTATTTATATCTAGTAGTTATACTTTAAATTAATTACATTTCATAACTAAAAGGTGTATATCAATTACTGTACATAACTAAAACATTTAAACACAGTTAAAATTAAAAATCAACCGCAACATAAGGCTTGTATTCATATTTTTCTCCTGATCAACTCATTTTCTCTCTCATTGTCTCTCAATCTCTTCCGATTTACTCTCTCCTCCTCTCTCTAACTTTTGGTTACTCTTCTTCTTAGCTTGGGGCATGAACCGAGTACGTGCAAATATTTTTCCGATGATTCACTGGAAATCTTTTTCTAATGAAGTAGTAAGTAATGTGTTAAATAGATAATAAAGATAACGAAAGTATATGTTGTAAGATAATTATGATTGAGCATGTTTCAAGGTCAGTATGTTAAGGTATTTGCACCATTTCTGTTGGAAGTGGATGAAGGATGTTGACGAGGTGGCTTTTGAGTTTTCACGGTCAGATCCGGTTAGATCTTGGCCGGATCTACTTAGTTCTGGTCAGATTTTGCTTTGTCGGAATCTGGCCGGCGATGAGTTTTCCGGTCAGATTCCGGTGCCAAATTTGGAAAATCATTTTTTTTAGTGTATTCATTAAATCTTTGGCATACAATTCAGTGTATTCATTAATTTTTTGGCGTACAATTCAGTGTTTTGTGTATTTTATTTTCTTGTATTCTGTTTTTGAGTGTATTGTTAATTTTATTTTTTGTATAAAAATGAATACATTAATTTTTGAAGTGTATACAAATGAAAAGAGTGAATTTTATTTCTTTGTATTCAATTTTTTGAGTGTATTTGTTAACTTTTTTATTGCAAAATTCTGTATTTTTTATACAATCGATTAAATATAATAAAGTGAATACACTGTAAAAGTAACCATAATGAATACGGTTGATTTGAATACATTTAAATTGAATACAAAGTTTAGCAAATTTTAATGACTGTATTCATGAATACAGTGACAGTTAATAGCGAATACAACATGAAACAAGCGCTTAGCTATATGTTTGCCACGAAAAGTAAATAGCTAAACTGAAGCTATGCAGAAAAGAAAACCCCCAAATAGTAGTCATTTATGAAATTTTCCCATTTTTATATTTATATACTTGAAAGTGCTCAACTGAATTTGAAAAAGTATTATCTTAAATTTATTGATGTTTTCTACACCGCGTGAAGCGCAAATAATTTTACTGGTTTTTTTTTTTTTTTTTTTAAAAGTATGTTTGACTTGCTTTCCAACTCAAGAAGTTTGTGTAAAAGTTAAAAACTCGGTATACGCATCAGACACGCCCAAAAGATGGTTGTTCGCTCGCCCTTCTCTAGTTATTTTTTATTCTCTTTTGCTACATTCCAATCTTTTGTTTTATTATTAGTGCTCGGTGATTATTTTTACTGGACTCCTTTGAGCAAATTTCTTTACTCAACTAAAATTTTCTGCGAAAACTCAAAAACACATTTCAGATTTACTATTTGGATAATGCTCCGAGGACAAACTACGAGAAAAATAGCAAATTTAAATATTATGTGGTTTGATTTAAAATTTGTGACACACACACTCATTAAAAAAAAAAAAATTAGGTTATAAATTTGAACACTCTTAGTCAGATTCCTGGCACCGTCACTGGTAGTAAGCCCATATGAAAAAAGTATTACTCCCCTCGTCTCAATTTAAGTGTCTTGTTTTTTTTTTTAATATTTAGTAAGTTTTTCTATTCCAACTTTTACATGTCAAGTTTTAACCACAAGGTTTAAAGGACTAAACACATTTTTTAAAAACCACAATTCTAAAATATCTCATTTTATTTCTTAAACTTCATGCCCAGTCAAACTAAGACGCTTAACTTAAGAAGAATGGATCGTAGTATGCTAACAATAACGAAAAAGGAAAAAAAAAATACTCCCTCTGTTTCAATTTATGTGAACCTATTTTCTTTTTAGTCCGTACCAAAATGAATGACCTATTTCCTAATTTGGAAAAAAAATCACTTTATGAATGATTTACAGCCACACCAATATTCAAGACTTATTTTGAACCACAAGTTTCAAAAGTTTTCCCTCTTTCTTAAATGTCGTGTCCAGTCAAATGAGTTCACATAAATTGAAACGGTAGGGAGTATATACTTTCTAGGTTGGGGTCCTAAAATGTCAAAAGTTACCATTATAATGAGTTTAATTAGGCGTTTGGACATGAACTTGAAATTATTGATTTGAGTGAAGATTGAATTAAACTTGAAATTGTGTAAACAAATTGTACTTTTCCTCGTAACCTAAAAACCAACAATTTGTAAAAAGTACTATCAAAACATCCTCCTATTCTGTCTTACCAAACAAGCAGATTAACCTAGCTACCTAAATTATGGGTCAAGTTTTAAATTTTATAAGATATGAAATCACAAATTTAAAGTTGAAATTCTACCTTTTAGGTGAATTTAGGACTTGAAATCAAAATTTCATATTGAAGTTGAAGTTTTATTCAAAATTTGATAAACAAGCACAGGTTAAAATCACAATTTCAAAACATGATTTGAAATCACATGCCCAAACAATAGCTATCTTTATACACACCATCTAGTGTAACCAATATTTTATACCATTAGATTATTTAAATGATATCTATAGGTTATCGACCCTCTTTAAAATGTGAATTCATAATCTTGATATAAAAATATGTTATTTGTTACAATAGATATTATCTGATAGTGTAAAAACTATTTACGTTGAAAATGAAAATTAGTTGAACTCACATGCTTATTAGCATTGGAGGACACAAAAAATAAAACTAATTAAGAAGAAGAATAAAAAGATCTCTGCAGTCCTTTTAGTTTAATGTTCATTCAAATGGCTGAGGAAGCAAAGTTCACGAAACTAGAGATGTTTCTTTTTAGTTCACAAAATGCAAGAATATTCTGAAAGCATAGGAATATATAGAAGTCGTAACCACTTGTTCATCTTGTACTACTTAACAAGATGCTTGTCTTGCATCTTGACTATATTCCAAATAAATAATATCTTAGCTTAAATTAATTAATATAAGTTTTATTTATGAATTTCAATTTTTTAGCAACTCATATGAATATAATATAAAATTTATGATTTGTTGCAATTTTTTTATAAAAAGAAGATAGGCATGAATTCAGAAGGTATTTTTTCATGATAAATATTTATGTTAATGAATAGAAAATAAAGCTAGTAAATACAAAAGTGTATTTAACAATTAAGAAAAATAAAAAAGGAAGAAACTACCCACTCTCACCTCTGGTTGAGAATGGGGAGAATGTAATTGCTCTCCTCAATTACATGCAATTTCATATTGAAAAATTAGTTATTTAGTTGTCAAACTGTATAATTACATTCCATTATTCAGAAGCTCAATTTTAATTTTCTAATGTTGCATAGAAATAAAATGATGTCACATTTTAAATACCTTAAAATGAAAGAGAAAAAGTGTGATATAAATTAGAATATAATGGACAGACAGATTATATAAAATTGGACAGACGTAGTTTTCTAAGTACCAAATTCGGGATCTAGCCGTATAATTGTAGTAAGACGCTTTCCCCATGTGATATTCGCTGGATCGGTGTTTTAGATTTTGTGAATTCCTGCTTCGTAATTGATGACGTAGAACACATGGGAAGTTACCAACAGTGACAAACTGTATTTGATGAATTGCAACGTTGGTTCAGTCAGCATGAATTTCTTATTATTGTCGTATGGCCCAAGTTTTTGGCGAGTACTCCACTTGCACGCACTTCTATAAAGGATTTTGGTGATTTTATAATGTTTACTTCATTATGTTGAAGTTGAATTGCTGAAAGTTACTTCAGTTTTTGGTTAAGTAAATAAATTTAATTCCTGATAATTGTTTTTCTTAAGCAGAATAGAAAAATAAAAAGTGTCACGTGAAAATGATATATATAGACACACACAGAGAGATATATAGAAACTTGCTTGGCATTATGTTATCAAGTTGAATAATTTTTTATCCTCCTAATAGGGTCGGTCCGCCCACGTAGGGGCGGCTCAACGGCTCAACGAAATTGCTGCCTTAAAGTCGCCTTAAAAAAATGCCTTAAATTTAATTAATAGTGAAAACATTTATATATGTTTATTTGATTTCTTTTCTTTTTGTTTTTTAACGATGGTGTATGATTTATCTTGTATATATCTTGACCATACTCGACTACCTGGTAGCTCCCTCCATTAAAAGTATCTGATAACTCTACTCACCAAGTTTTCGACAATATTTTTATTAGAAACATCCACGATTAACATAATATTTGGAAAAATGGCTTGATCCACTCTTTATAAGAAATAATTAATTCTTAAAAGATACTATGAAAGACTTTATTTTTATCTTCTTATTATTAACATCGTCATCAAGTATTCATATTGCATGTTTCTTATGAACTGTAAGTATTTACTAAAATAACATCTATTTTTTTTTTAGAATACCCTCTATCATTTCCCAAAAAAAAAAAAAAAAAACAAGAATAAATTAGTATCTTTCTATAATATTTTTTTTAATAATATATGCTAAATAATAATAAAAACTTAAGGCCTTTAATTTGAGGGGCTAAAGCAATTGCTTCAATTCCTCCCCCCTTGACCCAGCCTTGATGCCAGGGCCGAATCTATTAAGGCCTGTGGGAATGCCATGCCACCCGCAAGTTCTGCGCCATGTTGTCATAGTTATTGCATTTTTTTCTTTCGATCGTTTTGTCTATATAAATTATAAAAGAAGAATAACCTGAAGCCAAACCAAAAGTTGATCAAGTTGGTCAGTATGACACCTAGAATGTCTAAATTCTGGATCCGCCTCTACTTGATGCTACGCCAGCTTGTTATAAGTTTTTCTGTTCTCTTGACAAGAATCTATTGAGTATTGAATTCTTCTTTCTTGGCCATCGAGAAATGTGGTGTGGGATAATACTGGGATGAATGGAATATCTCAATCCTTAATCAGGGGTACAGTTGTTATATCCCGCATTTTGCACATTCGGATAATTCAAGATAATCGCGGGAAGTTAAGGACAAAGTTATATTTTGATCCTGTTTAGCACACGAGTTGTTCATGAAAGTTGTTGAAGTGGAAATATAAAGAAAGGTTAGGGGTAAAAAGGAAAATTCGCGAGATGACTCATAGAAATATGGAGGAAGGCTAAAGGCACATTTGGAATTTGGAGAATAATTTTTCATGACTTACAAAACAAAAGAAAAAAAAAGAGTGGGCTTGAAACAAAAAGGGCCAAAGTGGCCGTCCAAATAGGTATGGGCCAAGGCCCATGTGGGAGCAAAATAAATAAGTCCAAAAGGGGACTTATTAGTCATATTCATCTCTTATACTCAAGAAAGATCAAGAAACTTGGAGAAGAGGAGAGACAAGGGGCCATTCAGCCATACTTGGTGGAACAAGAACCTTGGAGAAAAAAATTGTTCAAAAATTATTTTCTACAAATTGGAAGGTCCCTAGCAAAGTGAAGTAATTATTGGAGCAAGAAAAACATCTATTCTTGCAAGGAGCAACTTTAGCCAAGAAGGAAGATAAGTGGAAAAGGTAAGAATTAATCTTCTTTTATATGTTATGGATGGTTGTGTCTATTGTAGTATGTAGAAATGAATGAAATTCATGAAAATATGGAAGTTGTGTGGTGGCCGTGTATATGTAGTGTGTGTGGCCGTGTATGTGTGTGTGTGTAAGAATAATGACTCACTTATTTTGTCTAGTGTTTTGGTTGTTGTCGTTGTGGATGCTATGTTAATAATGAAAGTTTGATGATTCTAGTGAAGTTGTGATGGTTGGAGAGTTGTTTTAGAAGTTAATGTGATTTGAATATAGTCTTCTTGTATTTATGGAAAATAATGTTGTTAGTGTGTGAATTGTTGGTGTAGTTCATGAAATTGAAGGAAGAGAATGTGTTGTTCTTGTTCTTGTTGCAATTGGAAGCTTTCGGGTAGAGTGGAATAATGGTTATATTATTTTGAATATTGTGCGGATTGTTTGAAACGTTCTTGAATATTGTTTGAATGGCTTCAGATTAGTACTTGAATGTGTGAGCAAATATGAATTGAACATGAATGAGACGCCGTTGAAGTTTGTAGGAAGAAGTTGCTAATGTTAGTATGCGTTTTGAATCGATTGTGGATATTGTTAGAATAACTGTTGGTATTGTTGTTGATATTTTGGCCGAGTTAGATTCTCGGATTTGTTGTTGATGGTATAGCCGAGTTGAATTCTCGGGGATGTTGCATTTACAGGGGAAATACTGCCGAAATTTCTGTAGATTAAGTGTTGGTTTAGAATTGGACTCTAAGTGTTTATGGCTAATGTTTGGTATGTATGAATATTGTTGTAGATCTTGCGAAGTCAAAGACTTAAGTTCGGACTAGCGTAGAAAGCGGGCAAGGTATGTAAGGCTTACCTTTCTTTCTTTTGGCATGATCTTTATGAAACGAACAAATGACGTATATGTATGATTTCAAAGAAACTCCTATTCTTAGAGCCACTAGGATGACTATTATCCTTGATTTTCATAAGCTGTTTCATATGGTTTTGATGCGGATCTATGATGTCCGAAGTTCTTGTTCGATACGTTTCCGAATGGCATTCAAAAGATAATTGATATGACTAAAGTTTTGATATTCAAATGCTAGCACGTTCGATTATTCCATTGAGTCTTTGATATGTTTTGATATGTACATATGGTTCCAAAAGCTATATTTAATTTGATCCATAACGATATCCGAAAGGTGCTTGACATGATTGTTGCTTTGATTTCCAAAAATGGCTTCTGAAATGTTTGTAGAAGGCCCTGTACTAAAACGCCCATAACTTTTTCATACTAACTCGGATTGACTCGAAACGTGTTTATGATCCTCAAGTGTCGATTTGCGCACCTATCTATCGAGTCTTGATTTATATGCATATAGTTTCTCACTACTCTGCTCGTACACGCCTCAATATGTCTATTCACAGAGTCCCGGGCCGGGTATGTTATCGTGCGCACCCCACTGCATTGTTCACTGAGTGCCTCAATAGAGGGTCGGGTACGGTATATGCATATGATGATGTGATGAGATGATGATATGTTATGGTGGTCAGGAGGGCATATGATGATTTGATTCACCGAGTCCTTCACTAGAGGGCCGGGTACGGTATGTATATATGTATATGCCTGATGATATGATGGCATACTGATATGATGACATGACTTCACTTACCGAGTCCCTCACTAGAGGGCCGGGTACGGTATATATATGATATATGATGTTGACATGCATGACTTTGTTTACCGAGTCCCTTATTAGAGGGCCGGGTACGGTATATGTGTACATGTATTCATGATGACATAATGACATGATTTCATTCACCGAGTCCCATAATGGGTCGGGTACGGTATGCGATATGAAAATGTTTGATTCTGTTCCGTACTACACAGGTACAGTGGTTTCCTTATTATGACACTTGACTCCTGGAATCTCTCTTTCAGTTATGATCTTTCCTGTTGTATTTCATGCCTTACATACTCAGTACATATTCCGTACTGACCCCCTCTTCTTCGGGGGCTGTGTTTCATGCCCGCAGGTACAGAAGTTCATGTGAGTGACCCGACAGCTTAGGTTATCTGTTCTGCTGCCTTGGAGTGCTCCCTTGATCTGGAGCCCATATTTTGGTACAGACTCTTCTGTTATATATATGTATGTGTATATTCAGGGGTACGGCGGGGCCTTGTCCCGTCATATGATTTTGTTGTGTTTGTTAGAGGCCTGTAGACATGTATGTGGGTCATGGGTTGTTATGGTTCAGTTATGTCTGTGCGGTATACGTCTAAGCGGTCCTATTTGCTATGACAGCCTTAACGGCTTGTATGTATATATACTTATGTATATGCTTTGGACGATATGTTCTGCGACAGCCCTGGTGGCTCATGTATGATGTGTTGGATATATGCGACCGCTTAAGGCAACATTTGCCCTTAATATCTGTATAAACTAATATATGTTGGATATGAATAAGTTATGGATATGTCGATTGGTGAGTAGGTGTGTATTGGTGTCCAGCTCGGGCACTAGTCACGGCCCATGGGGTTGGGTCGTGACAAAAGTGGTATCAGAGCGGTTTGTCCTCGGAATGTCTACAGGCCGTGTCTAGTAGAGTCTTGTTTATCGGTGTGTCGTGCACCACTTCTATAAACAGGAGGCTACAGGACATTTAGGATGTTACTTTTTCTTCGCTCTTAGGTCGTGCGATAGAGCTGCATTTATTAGGATGGTTCCCTTCTAACGAATTGTTGTGTTTACAGCGAGGCTCCAAAAAGAGCGATAGCGTCAGTATTTTGGGAAATTGTTTCTGATCCTCTTCCTGCAGGTGATTGTAGATTGACGAAAGATGAAGAGGACAGCTTCAGATAGTGGGGGTGCTAAGAAGGCCTCCAGGATATCTCCAGGACTAAGTAAGAGGAGCCTCATGTTATATCCCGTACTTTGCCCATTTGGATATTTTCAGGTAATTGCGACAAGTTAAGGGCAAGGCCATATTTTGATCTTGTTTAACACGTAAGTTGTTTATGAAAATTTTGATGCGGAAATATTAAGAATGGCTAGGGGTAAAAAGAGAAATTCGCAAGAGGGCTCATGAGAATATCGAGGAAGGCTAAGGGCAAATTCGAAATTTGGAAAATAAATTTTTTCATGAATTTCAAAAAAAAAAGTGGGCTTGGAAGTAAAGGGGCCTTGTGGCCGTCCAAGTGATTGGGCCAAAGCCCACTTGGGAGCTTATTATTAATAGTCAAAAGATGACAAGTCCATCATATTTTATCATCTTCATCTTTAAGAAATTTCAAGAAACTTGGAGACAAGAAAAAATAGGAGGGCCATTCGGCCATGGTGAGTAAAAATTCACCTCTTGAAAAGTTGATCAAAAAAATTATTTCTTCTAGTACTCCAAGCAAGTTGAAGGCCCTAATTAACATGGAGTGGTTGTTGGAGCAATAAAACCATTCATTCTTGCAAGGCACAATTCTAGCCAAGTTGAAGAACTAAGTGAAAAAGGTAAGGTTTCATCTTCTTTTATATGTTGTAGAGTGAAGAAATAGATGAAATTCATGAAAGTGTGGATGCTATGTTGTAGCCGTGTGGGTTGATGTTGTGGCCGAATATAGTTGTATTGTGTAGAGCAAATGAATTGATTTTATTTAGTAATTTGATTGTTGTTGTGTTGTGGATTCCATGATGAAAAATGAGGATTTAGTGGTTTGGAATGAATTTGAAATCGTTTGTGCGTTATTGAAGAAGTTAGTATGACATTAGTATGGTTTCTTATACTTGTAGGAACGATATTCCTAATGTGTAAGTTGTAAATATAATTTATGAATTTGGAAGTGAGACATGTGTTTGGAAGATTGTGGGTTGGTTGTTGTGATTGAATTGAATATAAGAAAATGTTGTCGAATTATGTAGAAGAAGTTACTAACGTTAGAAGGTACTTGGGATTGGTTGACAAAGTTGTTAATGTGTAGATTGTGGTGTAGTTCATGAATTTGGAAGAAAACAGTGTGTTGTTATTGTCCTTATTAAGTTTGGAAGATTTCAGATTATTGTGGATAATGTGGCCGAGTGAAATTCTCGGATTATTGTTGATAAATTGGCCGAGTTACATTCTCGGATTTGTTGTTGATGATTTGGGCCGAGTTAGATTCTCGGGGATGTGGTATTTACAGGGGAAATGCTGCCGAAATTTCGGCAGATTATAAGTGATTTTATTTGAAAGATTAAGACAAGTATATGCCGATGAATCTAATGATTATGTCAACTCTCTTGAATGTAGACTAGCAAGTTTGGACAAATAAGCGTAGCCAGTTGGTCGTGGGACAGGTATGTAAGGCTTACCCTTTCTTTCTTTTGGCATGTCCTAGAGCCAAATAAGGTATGATATGCATCTTGGGGTAACTCTATTCTTACGATCCGAGCATGTCTACGATTCCTATTCACTTCTTGATGTTAGCATTCTTAATGTAGTCGTAATATGGTCCTTGCGTCTTTTGTATGATTGGGAAGTAAATGTTGCATAAGAGTCTCTGTTCCTAAAGGATTCTATGTCGAATAAAGTTCGTAACTTTCGTAAACGGGCTCGGATCGGTTTGATATATGACTATGATCCCCATGGTTCTTGATATGCCTATGATGTTTGATATGTTTTTCCGAATGACACTCGAAAGATAATTGATATGACTAAAGTTTTGGATTTCAAATGCTAGTACGTTCGGTTATTCCAGTGAGTCTTTGATATATTTTGATACGTACGTATGGTTCCAAAGGCTCTATTTGATTTGACCCATAGCGGTATCCGAAAGGTACTTGATATGATTGTTGCTCTGATTTTCCAAAAATGACTTCTGGAATCGTAGAAGGTTTTGTACTTCGAACGCTCATAACTTTCTTATACTAAGTCGGATTGACCCGAAACTTGTTTCTGAGCCTTCAGGTGTCGGTAAGTATACTTATCCATCGAGTCTTGATATGTGTGCATATGGTTTCTCACAACTCTGCTCGTGCATGTCTTAATATGTTTTTCACTGAGTCCCGGGCCAGGACATGTTCTCGTGCGTACTCTACTGCATTGTTCACCGAGACCCACCAGTAGAGGGCCGGGACACGTTACATGCATATATGATATTTGATGTGACATGCATGATTTTATCTACCGAGTCCCTCGCTAGAGGGCCGGGACACGTTATGCATATATGATATACAATGTTGACGTACATGATTCTATTCACCAAGTCCCTCACTCGAGGGCCGGGACACGTTATATGCACATGTGATGTATTATATGGATCGGGCTGCACGTTCTGCAGCGATATGTATGTATATATATGGATCGGGCCGTACGTTCCGCGGCATTATCATATTACGTATGACATTGGCATCCATGATTTGTGTCTGGAAAAAAAACAAGCATCTTGATATTCTGGATCTGCACTTCTTCTGATACATGATTCCTGTTCGGAAAATAAGTATTTGGTATTTTGGGTAATGTACGTACCTTTTGTACTGTTTGTTTCGATTATGGTTCCGTCTTCTGTATCTTATGCTTTACATACTCAGTACATATTCCGTACTGACCCCTTTTCTTCGGGGGCTGCGTTTCATGCCGCGCAGGTACACCCAAATGAGTTGAGGCTATCATAGAAGATATTCCAGCATAGTTGGCAAGCTCCACTTGTTCCTGGAGTGCTGCCGAGTCAGAGTATATATGCTATGGTGTCAGGTTAATGTTAGAGACTTTGCAGACAGAGTCGTGGGTATTGGTTGTCAGTTCTGTAAGCGGCTCCATCAGCCGATGTGTCATTTGTATTACGATATAAGTTCTATATGATTACAGATTTTGTTTGATTTGAAAACAACGAATAAGAATATTTCTGAGAGCCTTATTATGTATTTCATGTTTATTTGATTTAAATGTCCAAAAGATTATGTATGTAATAAGAGTTAGCGGGTTCGCTCGGCTCCTAGTATGGGGTCGGGTGCCCATCACACCCTAGCGGGATTAGGGTGTGACACCTCAGTTATTCGATTGAGACTGATCCTTCGGAGGACCCAGCAACAATTCCTCCAAAGTTTCTGACCCCCAGAGCAGAGGATCCCACGGAGGGCAGTTAAGATACAGATCCCTCGGAGGATCCGGCGACGATTCCTCCAGAGTTTCTTACCTCTAGGGAGGAGGATAGTTATGATACAGATCCATCAGAATATTTCTCTGGGACACCGGAGGAGGAGATTTCCGGGGCCACGCCGGTTGCTCCTGTGGTGGAGCACTATGTTAGACAGGCCTCCCCGGTGAGTGTTACGGACTACTCCAGTCCCTTATCCTGGCCGTCAGTAAACCAGGAATTGCCTGGTTATCTATACTCCTCCAATTCAGATGCGAGCAGTGACGGGAGTCAGACGAGCGGATGACTGACAGACGATGATGAAGAGCACACTTCACATGGTAGCTCCCCAGATCAGACCCGAGACCGATCGGCTACAGGTATATGAATTTTCTTGGAACTTTCTATGTATGTGTAACTTCTGTAGAAGTATCATGTAATGACGACAAATGGAAATCAAAAGGGGGCCGATGGCCCAGTGGTTATAAGTAACGGCGGCTGAGATGTCTCCGCCACCAGTGAGAATTTAGAAACCCCGGATGAAAGGTAACCATACGTACAGATGGAAGTGAATATTGAGGAGTCAAAAGGGCAACACGGTAATTGTATGGTCAGAAAAGTAAAAGGATCCTCTCTAGATCGGAGTGGGACCCGCTATGAGGACCTTTTGGAAGTTGGTAAGACCCCGATTTGCCTTAGATTACGTGATAAAGGTCGTGCGGGGTAGTGGATGCAATTATATTAGCATTAACGCATCGAAATGCATTAAAGTTTCGAGGTTAAGCGTGCTAGGGCCAGAGCAATTTTGGGATGGGTGACCCCCTGGAAAGTGTACTAAAATTTTCACAAATGTAGATATAAGAGACAAATGTGAAATTGGGGTAACCTAAAGGAAATTGAAATATGCGGAGTGGTTAGAAACCTTAAAGAGGTCAGGTAGGCCAAGGTAGAATAGGTCGATGAAGAGGGAGAAAGCGCAACACAGCTCTGGAATTAGAGTAAGTTTGAATAAGCGTTTCGAAATGTTTTGTAAAAGAAATGGTAGTAAATGTATATGTATGCATAGGACATTCCATTTATGACTATATCGATCGATAGGTGGACCCTAGCAACCAGTGTTGCAATGTATGGAAGACATTAACTGAACGAAATTCAAGAGACAAAGCGAAAGGCATGGTACAGATGTTATGAAATAAACGAATACTGATTTCACTACAGGTTAAAGTTGGAAAATTCTAATACAACGATATTTGGGAAGAAAAGAGAGTGAGTAAATGGAAGATAAGGGGATCAAAATGTCAGAAAAAGTGAAAGGTAAGAAACATGGTTGAGCAAAGCCTCCAAAAGAGCCGGCGGGCAAAGCATGAAACTATTTGCGTAGAAATTTGAAGGACAGGTCTGTAAAAGAACTAGAATGTGATAGTATAGGACAAAAGAGGAACAAACCTGAGGGAGGTTAACGGTGAAAATAGGACAAACATATGAGAGTACGGAGGATACTTTAATAAGTTGGTGATAACAAATCGATTACTTGCCAAGGAAAGGACAAGGATAGTGAGTTGGGGTAATTGATAAGAAAACTTATGACATGGAATAAGGATACATGTGAAGACCGAGGAATTCAATTGTCGAGAAAACAAAATGAAGGATAAGGAACGGGTATGAAGGAAAGGACAGCTTGGCCAAATCCTCTATTGTGGAAGGATATGATTACAAAAGGATAATTACGTATCCATGTTGGTATAGTTGTTTTGAACATAGAGAAGCCTTTCTGGAGGGTAACTTAAGATTGGAACCGATTCGCGCGTATAAAAGAATATCTTGCGAACTCCAGAGCCGATGCTGCAAACAACCAGAGAAGAAAGTTACGCCCTAAGAAGGATTACAGATACCGATGGCTTGATAGAAGGAAAAAGAGTGTGGTTAGGAAGAAAGTGACTGGAAACGGATACGCACCAAAAAGGTTAATGCCATTGTTAGACATAAAGGACAGAGGTATGTCAAAATGGAAAAAGTAAGCGTCAGAAATGGATGCCCTTATGAGTATTCCGACTAAATACGAGAACGTAGTTAACAAGGAGATAGACACGACAGACTCCGCGATGAAGGAACTTCAATTGTAAGAAGGTCGCGGAAAGCGATGGTTACTTAAAAGGCATCGGCGTATATAGATCCTCTTAATAAGGGGGGGGGGGGGGGGGGGGGGAGAACATACTAGACCTAAATTGAACTTTGACAATTCAAGCCCCAGAAAAGGAGACTTATTAACTCGGGACCAGAGTTCAGAGTATGTTGGCATATCGTAAGGGTTACGAAAGGACATAGAAATAAATTGACAACGAGTGTACGATGAGGTAGCTATAGGGAAAATATGGAAGACACGTAGAGAGGATGCTTTATGCTGACACAAGCCTCGATATTCCTTGATCATGGTTTTGATTCCCCGTACCGAGCAGAACTTGTGTGGTACCTAGACATGTAAAGGTGTGCCCAAGAGGGTAATAAAGAGAGTAAGAAGAGTATACAAGCTAAATCCGTAAGGTCAATGAAGATGATAACAAATCTAAAGGACGCCTCGGATGACAACTGTTATAAAGAAGTAACAACGGTTGGCAGTTAATAACTTCTCGAAGTAAGGAAGCACGCTACTTATATGAATAGAAGATAAAAGAGGCCACCGGGTATTAGAAACGAGTTCATGGACCATTAACTATATTGAACATGAGGGTATATGCCACGGGATTGTAAAAAAAATAATTAACATGAAGCTATGCCCAATTACAATTATAAGAAGTCCACGCTGAAGAGCCAGTAAGGAATAACGACTGATGGAACGATCACCAATCCAAGGAAGTTACAGAAAGGTATACTGGCATTAAGGGAGGTGAGGGAAGGAAATAAGGAAAAAAACGTTGCGGCAAGAACCCCAAAAATGTTGCGAGTTAAGAAATTAACTGAATTCGAATCACAAGTTGTCATAAGTATAGTTGGACTGCGATGGATGAGAAATGGTAAAGCAGTATCACGTATACGTTTTGGATACTGATAAACTGGCCTTGGAAAGGAGCATAACCATTATATTCATTAGCGACAAAGTCATGATTGGATAAACAGTTAGAATATAATACCGAAGAGATCAACACAAAGAATATGCCATGTATGAGCAGGGTAATTGCCCATTAGCAAGGTAACAGGGAACGAGAAAAGAAGGAATGAAGAGGAAGTATGCCTAATTATTTTCTACGCCACAGGCACTCTAAGTTTCTAAAACGGATATGCTAAATGATCGTACGTGACAATTATAGAGGAGACCTCCCCGAAGTATTATAATGCACCATGAGGCCAGTTCAACATTCGAGGACGAATGTTCTAAAGGGGGGGAAGGATGTTATATCCCGCATTTTGCACATTCAGATAATTCAAGATAATCGCG
Source organism: Lycium barbarum (assembly GCF_019175385.1). Taxonomy (NCBI): domain Eukaryota; kingdom Viridiplantae; phylum Streptophyta; class Magnoliopsida; order Solanales; family Solanaceae; genus Lycium; species Lycium barbarum. Next base: position 125,132,523 of record NC_083337.1, on the reverse strand, counting down.
GGAAGTTAAGGACAAAGTTATATTTTGATCCTGTTTAGCACACGAGTTGTTCACGAAAGTTTTTGAAGTGGAAATATTAAGAAAGGTTAGGGGTAAAAAGGGAAATTCGCGAGATGACTCATAGAAATATGGAGGAAGGCTAAGGGAAAATTTGGAATTTGGAGAATAATTTTTCATGACTTACAAAACAAAAGAAAAAAAAAGAGTGGGCTTGAAACAAAAAGGGCCAAAGTGGCCGTCCAAATAGGTATGGGCCAAGGCCCATGTGGGAGCAAAATAAATAAGTCCAAAAGGGGACTTATTAGTCATATTCATCTCTTATACTCAAGAAAGATCAAGAAACTTAGAGAAGAGGAGAGACAAAGGGCCATTCGGCCATACTTGGTGGAATAAGAACCTTGGAGAAAACAATTATTCAAAAATTATTTTCTACTAACTGGAAGGTCCCTAGCAAAGTGAAGTAATTATTGGAGCAAGAAAAACATCTATTCTTGCAAGGATCAACTTTAGCCAAGAAGGAAGATAAGTGGAAAAAGTAAGAATTAATCTTCTTTTATATGTCATGGATGGTTGTGTATGTTGTAGTATGTAGAAATGAATGAAATTCATGAAAATATGGAAGTTGTGTGGTGGCCGTGTATATGTAGTGTGTGTGGCCGTGTATGTGTGTGTGTGTAAGAATAATGACTCACTTATTTTGTCTAGTGTTTTGGTTGTTGTCGTTGTGGATGCTATGTTGATAATGAAAGTTTGATGATTCTAGTGAAGTTGTGATGGTTGGAGAGTTGTTTTAGAAGTTAATGTGATTTGAATATAGTCTTCTTGTATTTATGGAAAACAATGTTGTTAGTGTGTAAATTGTTGGTGTAGTTCATGAAATTGAAGGAAGAGAATGTGTTGTTCTTGTTCTTGTTGCAATTGGAAGCTTTCGGGTAGAGTGGAATAATGGCTAGATTATTTTGAATATTGTGCGGATTGTTTGAAACGTTCTTGAATATTGTTTGAATGGCTTCGGATTAGTACTTGAATGTGTGAGCAAATATGAATTGAACATGAATGAGACGCCGTTGAAGTTTGTAGGAAGAAGTTGCTAATGTTAGTATGCGTTTTGAATCGATTGTGGATATTGTTAGAATCACTGTTGGTATTGTTGTTGATATTTTGGCCGAGTTAAATTCTCGAATTTGTTGTTGATGATATAGCCGAGTTGAATTCTCGGGGATGTTGCATTTACAGGGGAAATGCTGCCGAAATTTCTGTAGATTAAGTGTTGGTTTAGAATTGGACTCTAAGTGTTTATGGCTAATGTTTGGTAAGTATGAATATTGTTGTAGATCTTGCGAAGTCAAAGACTTAAGTTCGGACTAGCGTAGAAAGCGAGAAAGGTATGTAAGGCTTACCTTTCTTTCTTTTGGCATGATCTTTATGAAACGAACAAATGACGTATATGTATGATTTCAAAGAAACTCCTATTCTTAGAGCCACTAGGATGACTATTATCCTTGATTTTCATAAGCTGTTTCATATGGTTTTGATGCGGATCTATGATGTCCGAAGTTCTTGTTTGATACGTTTCCGAATGGCATTCAAAAGATAATTGATATGACTAAAGTTTTGATATTCAAATGCTAGCACGTTCGATTATTCCATTGAGTCTTTGATATGTTTTGATATGTTCATATGGTTCCAAAAGCTATATTTGATTTGATCCATAACGATATCCGAAAGGTGCTTGACATGATTGTTGCTTTGATTTCCAAAATGGCTTCTGAAATGTTTGTAGAAGGCCCTGTACTAAAACGTCCATAACGTTTTCATACTAACTCGGATTGACTCGAAACGTGTTTATGATCCTCAAGTGTCGATTTGCGCACCTATCTATCGAGTCTTGATTTATATGCATATAGTTTCTCACTACTCTGCTCGTGCACGCCTCAATATGTCTATTCACCGAGTCCCGGGCTGGGTATGTTATCGTGCGCACCCCACTGCATTGTTCACCGAGTGCCTCAATAGAGGGTCGGGTATGGTATATGCATATGATGATGTGATGAGATGATGATATGTTATGGTGGCCAGGAGGGCATATGACGATTTGATTCACCGAGTCCCTCACTAGAGGGCCGGGTACAGTATGTATATATGTATATGCATGATGATATGATGGCATACTGATATGATGACATGACTTCACTTACCGAGTCCCTCACTAGAGGGCCGGGTACGGTATATATATGATATATGATGTTGACATGCATGACTTTGTTTACCGAGTCCCTTATTAGAGGGCCGGGTACGGTATATGTGTACATGTATTCATGATGACATAATGACATGATTTCATTCACCGAGTCCCATAATGGGCCGGGTACGGTATGCGATATGAAAATGTTTGATTCTGTTCCGTACTACACAGGTACAGTGGTTTCCTTATTATGATACTTGACTCCTGGAATCTCTCTTTCAGTTATGATCTTTCCAGTTGTATTTCATGCCTTACATACTCAGTACATATTCCGTACTGACCCCCCTCTTCTTCGGGGGCTGCGTTTCATGCCCGCAGGTACAGACGTTCATGTGAGTGACCCGACAACTTAGGTTATATGTTCTGCTGCCTTGGAGTGCTCCCTTGATCTGGAGCCCATATTTTGGTACAGACTCTTCCGTTATATATATGTATGTGTATATTCAGGGGTACGGCGGGGCCCTGTCCCGTCATATGATTTTGTTGTGTTTGTTAGAGGCCCGTAGACATGTATGTGGGTCATGGGTTGTTATGGTTCAGTTATGTCTGTGCAGTATGCATCTAAGCGGTCCTATTTTCTATGACAGCCTTAACGACTTGTATGTATATATACTTATGTATATGCTTTGGACGATATGTTCTGCGACAGCCCTGGTGGCTCCTGTATGTGACCGCTTAAGGCAACATCTGCCCTTAATATCTGTATAAACTAATATATGTTGGATATGAATAAGTTATGGACATGTCGATTGGTGAGTAGGTGTGTATGGGTGTCCAGCTCGGGCACTAGTCACGGCCCACGGGGTTGGGTCGTGACAAAAGTGAGGCTATCATAGAAGATATTCCAGCATAGTTGGCAAGCTCCACTTGTTCCTGGAGTGCTGCCGAGTCAGAGTATATATGCTATGGTGTCAGGTTAATGTTAGAGACTTTGCAGACAGAGTCGTGGGTATTGGTTGTCAGTTCTGTAAGCGGCTCCATCAGTCGATGTGTCATTTGTATTACGATATAAGTTCTATATGATTACAGATTTTGTTTGATTTGAAAACAACGAATAAGAATATTTCTGAGAGCTTTATTATGTATTTCATGTTTATTTGATTTAAAGGTCCAAAAGATTATGTATGTAATAAGAGTTAGCGGGTTCGCTCGACTCCTAGTATGGGGTCGGGTGCCCATCACACCCTAGCGGGATTAGGGTGTGACACCTCAGTTATTCGATTGAGACTGATCCTTCGGAGGACCCAGCAACAATTCCTCCAGAATTTCTGACCCCCAGAGAAGAGGATCCCACGGAGGGCAGTTAAGATACAGATCCCTCGGAGGATCCGGCGACGATTCCTCCAGAGTTTCTTACCTCTAGGGAGGAGGATAGTTATGATACAGATCCATCAGAGTATTTCTCTGGGACACCGGAGGAGGAGATTTCCGGGGCCACGCCGGTTGCTCCTGTGGTGGAGCACTATGTTAGACAGGCCTCCCCGGTGAGTGTTACGGACTACTCCAGTCCCTTATCCTGGCCGTCAGTAAACCAGGAATTGCATGGTTATCTATACTCCTCCAATTCAGATGCGAGCAATGACGGGAGTCAGACGAGCGGATGACAGACAGACGATGATGAGGAGCACACTTCACATGGTAGCTCCCCAGATCAGACCCGAGACCGATCGGCTACAGGTATATGAGTTTTCTTGGAACTTTCTATGTATGTGTAACTTCTGTAGAAGTATCATGTAATGACGACAAATGGAAATCAAAAGGGGGCCGATGGCCCAGTTGTTATAAGTAACGGCGGCTGAGACGTCTCCGCCACTAGTGAGAATTTAGAAACCCCGGATGAAAGGTAACCATATGTACAGATGGAAGTGAATATTGAGGAGTCAAAAGGGAAACACGGTAATTGTATGGTCAGAAAAGTAAAAAGATCCTCTCTAGATCGGATTGTTTGAAACGTTCTTGAATATTGTTTGAATGGCTTCGGATTAGTACTTGAATGTGTGAGCAAATATGAATTGAACATGAATGAGACGCCGTTGAAGTTTGTAGGAAGAAGTTGCTAATATTAGTATGCATTTTGAATCGATTGTGGATATTGTTAGAATAACTGTTGGTATTGTTTTTGATATTTTGGCCGAGTTAAATTCTCGGATTTGTTGTTGATGATATAACCAAGTTGAATTCTCGGGGATGTTGCATTTACAGGGGAAATGCTGCCGAAATTTCTGTAGATTAACTGTTGGTTTAGAATTGGACTCTAAGTGTTTATGGCTAATGTTTGGTATGTATGAATATTGTTGTAGATCTTGCGAAGTCAAAGACTTAAGTTCGGACTAGCGTAGAAAGCGGGCAAGGTCTGTAAGGCTTACCTTTCTTTCTTTTTGCATGATCTTTATGAAACGAACAAATGGCATATATGTATGATTTCAAAGAAACTCCTATTCTTAGAGCCACTAGGATGACTATTATCCTTGATTTTCATAAGCTGTTTTATATGGTTTTGATGTGGATCTATGATGTCCGAAGTTCTTGTTCGATACGTTTCCGAATGGCATTTGAAAGATAATTGATATGACTAAAGTTTTGATATTCAAATGCTAGCACGTTCGATTATTCCATTGAGTCTTTGATATGTTTTGATATGTACATATGGTTCCAAAAGCTATATTTGATTTGATCCATAACGATATCCGAAAGGTGCTTGACATGATTGTTGCTTTGATTTCCAAAAATGGCTTCTGAAATGTTTGTAGAAGGCTCTGTACTAAAACGTCCATAACGTTTTCATACTAACTCGGATTGACTCGAAACGTGTTTATGATCCTCAAGTGTCGATTTGCGCACCTATCTATCGAGTCTTGATTTATATGCATATAGTTTCTCACTACTCTGCTCGTGCACGCCTCAATATGTCTATTCACCGAGTCCCGGGCCGGGTATGTTATCGTGCACACCCCACTGCATTGTTCACCGAGTGCCTCAAATGAGGGCCAGGTACGGTATATGCATATGATGATGTGATGAGATGATGATATGTTATGGTGGCCAGGAGGGCATATGATGATTTGATTCACCGAGTCCCTCACTAGAGGGTCGGGTACGGTATGTAAATATGTATATGCATAATGATATGATGGCATACTGATATGATGACATGACTTCACTTACCGAGTCCCTCACTAGAGGGCCGGGTACGGTATATATATGATATATGATGTTGACATGCATGACTTTGTTCACCGAGTCCCTTATTAGAGGGCTGAGTACGGTATATGTGTACATGTATTCATGATGACATAATGACATGATTTCATTCACCGAGTCCCATAATGGGCCGGGTACGGTATGCGATATGAAAATGTTTGATTCTGTTCCGTACTACACAGGTATAGTGGTTTCCTTATTATGATACTTGACTCCTGGAATCTCTCTTTCAGTTATGATCCTTCCAGTTGTATTTCATGCCTTAAATACTCAGTACATATTCCGTACTGACCCCCTCTTCTTCGGGGGCTGCGTTTCATGCCCGCAGGTACAGACGTTCATGTGAGTGACCCGACAGCTTAGGTTATCTGTTCTGCTACCTTGGAGTGCTCCCTTGATCTGGAGCCCATATTTTGGTACAGACTCTTCCGTTATATATGCGTATGTGTATATTCAGGGGTACGGCGGGGCCCTGTCCCGTCATATGATTCTGTTGTGTTTGTTAGAGGCCTGTAGACATGTATGTGGGTCATGGGTTGTTATGGTTCAGTTATTTCTGTGCGGTATGCGTCTAAGCGGTCCTATTTGCTATGACTGCCTTAACGGCTTGTATATATATATATATATATATACTTATGTATATGCTTTGGACGATATGTTCTACGACAGCCCTGGTGGCTCCTGTATGATGTGTTGGATATATGCGACCGCTTAAGGCAATATCTGCCCTTAATATCTATATAAACTAATATATGTTGGATATGAATAAGTTATGGATATGTCGATTGGTGAGTAGGTGTGTATGGGTGTCCAGCTTGGACACTAGTCACGACCCACGGGGTTGGGTCGTGACAACAGTGGTTCCAGGTTCAGAAATGGAAGAACTAATTGATAGGGAATTGTTTTATTCTTTACTAAACCTTATGCAACAAGAATCTGAATTAAGGTACAGTGAGTATTGAATACCAAATGGTTATTGTAACGACTAATCTTTCGTTCCTGAAAATAATAATCAAGACAAGAAAAATAGCGACAAAGAATAATATTTGATTTCAAGAATTTGTGCGGGGGTTACAATCTTTATGAAATCTTAAATAAAAAGATGTAATCCTCTGATTCTTCTCCTCACGAGGCGGTCATCAATCAAGGGCTTTGCTTGTTCTTGAATGGACAGATCACTTGTTGTTGATATTTCACTACGAATGCGGAGCCGAGCTTTAATCACAAACGTAGAGGTATGGAAACTTGCGGCTCACCACTTGGAGCGAAGACTTCTTAGTTTGCAGAAGACTTGTGGCTGAGAGCTTCTCTATGTCTTTTTCTTCTTCTTCTTTGGCTTTGTGAAGACCTCTATTTATAGTTGCAGGGGAGAGCTAGGGTTTGTATATGATTGGTTGAACCATGTCATTTGAACACTTGGCGACATTTGATTGGTTCTTCTATTGACTTGACATGCTGCGTCACTTATGCACGTGGCATGATTTTATTGGTCCTTGACTTGACTTGGCGCGCCACGTCATTTGACACGTGGCATGGACCTTGGGTTAATAGAGTGGGCTCATCATGTGAAGTCCGACAAGATAGACTAGCTAGCCCAAGTGAATTGGTCTTTCAATTAAATCCATACCAATTGGACTTAAGCAATTAATCCAATTATATTAGCCCATAATATTTGTTCGGAAGAATATATCTTGGATTTAATATAATTCGAATTTCTTGTGAATTTACTTTTAATAAAATTTCGTCATCTACAAATGCCCCCTGCTTCAAGGCTTGTTGGAGTGTCCAAACTTTTGTAGACTAGGCTTGCAGTATTAACTTGATGCTCTAATTGCAATGTTATGCCACACCAAGTAAGAATATGATGGACTTTGAATTAAATGTTCACTTGATGTCTCTTGTGAAAATTTTAGTCCATGCTATATTAAATCATACTTTTCAAATGGGGTTTGACTTTTCCTTGTATGCCAATGTGCTAACATCCCTTCTTGGTAATAATTTCCCGAATTGTACAGGTAGCCTACCCAATTTGTATGTGATAAGGAGGATGTCATTACCTGCTACGTTCCTCTTCTCCTAAAGAAGTTAGGAAACCCAATTGGTTTCGGACAATAATAATACCGTCCAATAGCCGGCTTCGGGGCATTAGATATGCTTCTTTTCAATTGGCATCATCGATCAACAAGACACTTTGTCCGAGCAAATCATATTACCACCATGTATAACTCTCCTATACTTTCCATATTTGCATGGTATTTCTTTGTGATTTATTAGGAGAAAATATGAACTTTCCATAAGTTTAAACTTTCCTTGTATAAACTTAAACTTTCCATAATTTGGTTCCAACTAGAACAAGGATTTCTTTTTGTTTGACATCTATAAATATCCTGCCTTCTCATGGTGGCTGGGCATCAATTTATAGCGTTGTCGAGTTGGTTCGAACCCATAGCTCTATCAGGTAATTTGTTTTCAATATGAATTTTCGTAACTTTCTTCACAGCCCTACATGTCTGTGGTAGAAAATTCATATCTCGATGTAGGGACATCGAAATCGTGATCCGCTTGATGTTTCGGAAACTAGACTCGTAGAGATACATCGTACGCGGAAACTACGACCAAATTATTTCTATATTTTCTCAGATATTGATCGAGAATCAGACCTTGAATTTTGATTCGCTGGTTTATTAGTCTTGTGCGTCCTGACGAAAAATCTTATATCTTGACTTAGGAACATCGAAATCACGAACGGTTTACGGCGTCGGAAAGAAGACTCATAGAGCTACGTCATATACGAAAACCACAATCAAATTGCTTCTATATTGGCTCAGGTATATTTTTTTTAATCAGCCACAGAATCTGATTTTGCTTTCTTGGCTTTGGACATGTTCTACGAAACTTACCTGTCCCTTTTTTTTATTTCTTTTGCAGGTCTTTGGGTGCATCTGTACGGATTTAAATTTAAACAAAGATGATGCACTTTCGTGATCGCGATACGCCACGTCCTCATCTAGGGATAGTGAGCGACAAACGAAATTCGAACGCCAAAGTCCTTGCCTTGGAGGTTCAACCTCCAGTGATCGGTGCCTTCTCACTTGACGGAGAGATTTCTACACTTCATCTTGCTGAATGGTCTAAAAAGGAGACCAAAGACGTCATGAGCAACTTCTCAAGCAAGGCCACTGTTATGGACGTCCCTCTGTTGAAGTTCGCAATTCATCGAGAAGTCGCGCCCACTGAATCTTCTCATCCCAATGGATGTTTCAACAACTGGAGTGTCCCGCCTTCTGGTTTCAGCAAAGTTTGCTACACACCCGGCTATTGGGAGTGAGTGGAAGATGTGCTTCCTCGCTATAAGGAAGTCTTGGAGCGTGTAAAATTTACGATGCCATCTATACGCTTCTTTGTTTACATATGATTATGATGGCAACGAACTGCATGCTTTTTGTGAGCTTTGGCGTCCGTCTACCAATACGCTTTCCACTTTCGTCAGGGAGATGTCTATCTCACTTTGGGACTTACGAACAATTGCAGGACTTCCCATTCACGGATCTTTTTATGATGAAGTTATTCCTTCGACGAAAGAATTGACGCAAATGGACAATCAGGGGAAACCATGGCTCCCCAAGAGCTGTCTATACTTGTTTTCAGCCTTTTATAAACTTGCCGAAGGTGGCCGTCATGAGGTGTCCATCCATGATTGGGTGAAATTTTGGTTTAGAAGACCAAGCAGGTATGCGGAGCCTCCGCAAAGGGCGTCAAAGGGTCGTGCAACGAAGCCAAGACTGAATCACAATCTTTCCGGGCATATTGACATGAATTACTTACCACAAACCGATGAGGAGCATGCCCCCTTAGTCGAGCTAGGAGTGGAAGATTCACTTAGAGATGAGACAAATTTGTCGGCTTTCCTAACATGTTGGCTCTGCAAGTTTGTTCTCCCTCATAAGAAAATTGACTACGTGCGTGCTAGCGTTCTTAAAGTGGCGAGCTTGATGGCTCATGGAGAGAAATTCTCTTTGGCAGTCCCAGTCCTTGCGAGCATATATCGTGGCTTGAGAGAGATCTCTACTTCTCCAGACTTGAAGCAGGGGAATATAATTTTCCCCATACACTATGTATATGGCTGGCTAGGAGAATATTTTAAGACCCATCATCGTGTCAATCACTCACATCCGAGTATACCTTTATGCAGGATTTCTGGCGAGAAGATGGCCGCCAAATACTTCAATTTTTCTGACGCCCGAAAGTTATTTCAACAAGATGATGCCCGCCACCTCCATCATTTGGCGTTGCTACAAGGTAGGGAATTATACTTCACCGATACTGGCGATCTCTCAGATTCATGGAACGATACTATCATAAGCCTTCGTTCGAGCTATGTTACACTTAGGCATGATGCGGATCTCATCGTGGAGTCCTATAGTCCTTATAGGTTTAGCAGACAATTTGGTTTTTGTCAAGATATCCCTGGAGACCTCATGGAGCGACCATACGATGGCACATTGCTAACACTAGCACAACTTTGAAATTCTTCAATTCGCCTTGGAACCTCTTCAAAAGGCATAATTCCGGTGCGCCCATCAGAAGGTAGTTCGCCTTTAATGACTCGTGAGTACATGGAATGGTGGCTAGCCAATCGGATAAATCCATCAGAAATGAGTACTCGAATTATTTCACAAAAATCAAAGCAAGATCATACACCTATGTTGTCCAAAAGAGGTCTGACTCGAATGAAAGAAAAATCACATCCTTCTTCCATGTCCGAGGTGCAACTTAATGATACTCCACAAGCTCATGAAACTTCTTCTAAGTCCAAAACCTTGAAGGATGTTGAAATCCCTATGGACAAAGGAGTTAAACGCGTCCGACTAGTCTCCAAGACAAGTGTTATGGCTCCTAAGGTGACCAACAATACTTCCAAAAGAAAGGAGCCTTCGAGTTCATTGGACAAGGGCGCCAAAGAACATCAAGTCTCGCACCACCTTGCAACAAAAAGTCTCGCCCTTCCTCTCTTCCTATCGATGTTGGAAATACCATCGCAGCCTCTAGTTCAACGGAGAGTAATACAAGTGGAGATCGACATTGGAATCGTTTAGAAAGGAAATCGAAGGAGTCTGATGATCACCATAACGAATTCGCTGATTTGGACTCTATTAGCATTGGATCTGATATCCGTCTGGATGGGGATCCAAACTCAATGATGGGCATGGAAGAAGTAGCAGAACAAGTAATATTTCTTCTCACCATATTTTCTGCATTTATGTTTTTTTTTTTTTGTAGTTGGGTTTCCAGAAACTAGACGCGATGAATGCGGCTGAAGTTGTTGTTGATCAGATTACACATCCGAAGATCTTCAGACCTTCCTCACAGCCATTGCAACCTAGCGCGTCAAGCTTTGATCCACAAGGGACTATTTTCCGCTTCAAATCAACCTTCGTCTCTGAGATATGGGGTGCATTGTGCGGATGGATTACACAATTTTCTTTAGGTTCTTAGACAGCTTTATGGTGTTGGAGGCAAGTATTGCTTCGACTCTTGAGGAACTTAGGAAAATCAATATTATCGATGTTTCTGCTTTGGAGGGTCTTGTCGAGAACTTCTTCAAGGCGTATGCGGAGTATGACTCTTTGAAATCGTCGAAGATGACTAAAGAATTACACCAAGAATCACTTTCAGATGCACAACGACGCCTCGATGATGCTAAACAAGAACATGGAAAGCTAGATGGGTCCATGAAGGAGCTTCAAGCAAATCTTGCGAATGTGGAGAAAGACTTAGCAGCCTTGAACTCTAAGAAGGAGAAGATTATCGCATTCCTTGACAAATACCAAGAGGAGTTGTCCAAAAAATCAAGAGAAAATCACCATTACGGAGGGCGAGATTTATACTATTGAAGCTAATCATGTGTTGTCTGATGAAGAAGCAGAGAGACTATCCAAACTTGAAGAGGCGGTTGAGAAGAGTCGTCAACAAATCCTATACTTCAAGCCTTTTCCGTGACTTAGCTTCTTGCTTAGGAATTTTACTTTTTAATTGCTTATTATGATGTAGTGACATTTCTTTCTTGAAGCAATAAAAGTAGTCGCCTTTATTTCAACATGAATAATTTCGTCTTGTGATTTGGATCAATTTTCTCTCCCCCTTTTTTTTGAAGATAACTGAAGTATCTTTTTTTTCTCTCGAAATTTAGCTCGAATTCTGCCTTGCTCAACCCTTCATATTTGTGCTTTGGTAGTAGAAAATTCATAACTCGGAGTATGAGCGTTGGAATCACAAGATTCTAATTTATATGGAAAGAAGACTCATTGATCTATAATATATATAAAAATCACAGTCAAATTCCTCCTAAATTTGTACAGATAATTCTCTAAAGTTAGCTTAGATTCTGCCTTGTTCGACTTTTCAGCTTCGCGCTTCGGTGGGAGAAAATTCATAACTCGGAGTACGAGCGTTGGAATCACAAGATTATAATTTCTATGGAACGAGGACTCATTGATATACAATGTATATAAAAATCACGGCCAAATTCCTTCTATATGTGTACAGATAATTCTCCAAAATTAGCTTAGATTCTGCCTTGTTCGACTTTTCAGCTTCACGCTTCCGTGGGAGAAAATTCATAACTCGGAGTACGAGCGTTGGAATCACAAGATTACAATTTATATGGAAGGAGGACTCGTTGATATACAATATACATAAAAATCACGGCCAAATTCCTTCTAAATTTGTACAGATAATTCTCCAAAGTTAGCTTAGATTCTGCCTTGTTCGACTTTTCAGCTTCGCGCTTCGGTGGGAGAAAATTCATAACGCGGAGTACGAGTGTTGGAATCACAAGATTAAAATTTCTATGGAAAGAGGACTCATTTCTCTACAATATACATAAAAATAATGGCCAAATTCCTTCTAGATTTGTACAGATAATTCTCCAAATTTCAACTCTAATGCTGCCTTGTTCTATTTTTTTCAGCTTTGCGCTTCGGTGGGAGAAAATTCATAACTCGGGGTACGAGTGCCGAAATGACGAGATTACAATTTTTTTGGAAAGACGACTCATTGAACTACAATATTTTTAAAAATAACGGCCAAATGCTTTCTACATCTGTACAGATAATTCTCCAAGTTCAGCTTAGAATCTATCTTGTTCGACTCTTCTGCTTTGCGCATTTGTGGTAAAAGAAATCTCAACTCGTCATAGGAGCGACATTCTAGCTTTGGCGAGCGACTACTTGAAGCGTCCATCAGATTTTTTAGTGGCATCATTCTTTGAAGAAATAATGCCGACTTGATAGAAGCGTTTAAAACAAACTGCAATCATCTTCGGCTTCAACTGTCATCATGAATAGCTTAGATACTTTGTATGGGATGTTGTATAGATATTTTCATCCTTTCTTTCAAATCATTGATATATCAAATTCTTTCAAGCATGAACCTATAAAATATTCTCACTTGCTGTGAATTGTCTTCTTCTTTCCAGTTATGTTTGTCTCCTCGCTGAAAGAGGTCAAGCGTCGATCCCATATCGCCGTGCTATATATGTGTATATATATGTTTTTTTTACTCATGCGACTGAACTTACAATAATACTCTAAGCGCCTACGTACCTCGGTAAAGAGGATCAAGTCATATCGTAGTTCAGAAAAAAAAAAAAGGATTTTCTTTTTATGCGACTGAACTTAGAATGAGACTCTAAGCGCCTACGTACCTCGGTGAAGAGGATCAAGTCATTTCGTAGTTTCGCAAAAGAAGTTTTTTTTTTGTCCTAACTTTTGCCTAGGCCGCCCCTTTCGAGGTTTTCAACCTAGCGGACATTTTTTTATTTTGGGGCCGTACACAGTTTCAGCTCATGCGGGCCCGGAGTATCATCTTGCTTCAAGGATAGTACATCTTCAAGAATTTTCCGTTGATGAGACCGATCCGCAAGCCATCTGCATCTATAAGCTTGTAAGCACTACTTGTATAGGCTTCTTGGACAACATATGGCCCATCCCACTTTTAGTGAACTTGCTTCCAGATTTATGAGATATGATAATAGGTCTTCTTACCGCCAGGACTTGATCACCAACTTGGAAGGACCTCAGGTGAACTTTTTTATTGAAAGCACGGAAAAGACGAGCTTGATAACATTCAAGGCTTTGCTGAGCTTCTAGCCTTTTCTCATCAAGGGCCTCTAACTCTTCAAGGCGTAGACGAGCATTTTCTTCTTCGGTGAGCCCTTCTTGGATAGCGAGCCGCAATGAAGGTATTTGGCGTTCAAGTGGAAGGACCGCTTCAGCTCCGTAAACAAGAGAATAAGGAGTTGCTTGAGTCGGTGTGCGATGAGTCGTTCGGTATGCCCAAAGAGCTTCTTCCATTCTATCATGTCAATCTCTTTTAGACTTGGAGACGACCTTTTTTAACAAGTTGCACAAGGTCTTGTTAAATGCTTCATCTAGTCCATTTGCAGCAGCATAATACATAGACGAGTTTCGTTGCTTGAAGCCAAAAAGCTCGCAAATCTTAGTCATCAATTTGTTGGAGAACGGCTTGCCATTATCTGTTATGATATAACTAGGAATGCCAAAACGATAGATGATATTTACTCGAATGAAGTTTGCCACATTCTCCTTTTTTACTTCTTTGAGGGCAACAACCTCAACCCATTTTGAGAAGTAATCCGTTGCAGCTAAGATGTACAAGTGGCCACCAGAAGATTTCGGTAGCGGTCCAACCACGTCTAGCCCCCAAGTGTCAAATGGCCAAGATGCAACAGTTGGATGTAACACCTCAGGAGGTTGGTGTATAAAATTTAAATGAAATTGGCATGCTTTGCAACTTCGCGCATAGTCCAAACAATCTTTCACCATTGTTGGCCAACAATACCCCATCCTTTTTATATGAAAGTGTAGTTTTGGCCCAGATTGATGTGATCCACAAACTCCAGAGTGTGCTTCTTGCATAGCTTGAGTTGCTTCTTCTTCCCCTAGACAACGCAAGAGAACTCCCTCGAAGTTACTGCTCCACACGTTGATTTTTTTCTTTTTAAGTGTGAGCACATCAATTTACAGTCAGTGGCGGACCCAGAAAATTGAACAAGTGGGTTCAATCAGCGACAAAATTGTAGCAATAGTTGATACTAACAACGACCTTAGACACTATAAATGAGTACCATTAAAATAGTAAATGTGCTTTTAATTTTCATGCTAATCATCATATTTGGTTTTACAATGTGGTCTAACACCAATGTAGTTTTTAGTTTATGCTTATATTACTAGCGGATCAACAAAGCGACAAAGATATTACACCACTTTTCAAAAAAAGAAAAATGCATGTTACAAGTTATAAACTTCTTAAATCATATTATTAGTTTAAATAGTTTCACAATGCATATATTCTCAAATACATAAATATTCAATAAAAATTCATTAAGTTTCAGTCATTATGCATCTTCATATTTTATATTATATTTTTAAGCATTCAATTATGAGATTTATAATTTAATATTGTTTTTAATTAATCACAAAATTTAACAGCTTAAAACACAAAATAAGAACAATAATAATGAATGATCAATTTTGAAACAAGAAGTAACCTAACCTTATCTTATTTTTTAAAGCGAAAAGTAATATATCAAAAATAATGTCAAAAACAAAGAAAAACTGGCATCGAAAATTCTATGTTAAGCAACCTTCACTGAAGAATTGAACATGCGACCAACCACAAGAGGACTTTGAACCCACTTGCACCGCTGCACTACAACTTCCGCTTGCATCGAGTGGGTTCATTGTTTTTACGTAGCTTAAAATTTCGTTTTGTCAACCAAATTAGCATGTCAAAATAATATTTTTTCCGAACGAAGTGGGTTCAACTGAACCCTCTTGCAACAAGGTGGGTCCGCCTCTGTTTACAGTGGTGTGGGAAAATTCTTCCTCTTTCCGAAGAAAACCAACGTTCCTTTCCTCTTTCTAAGAGAAAGAATTCTTCTCTTGTTCTTCGATAAACACACAAAAGGAAAAGACATTTAGTTTGTGGTAATTAAACTTTGTTTTCTATTGAGTCAAAGTTCTGTTAAATAGTTTGTAATATATATGAAGTGGGGTTGTCCCACGACATAAGGCAAAAAGAGCTTGAAGACATTATATATTAAAAATCTTGGTTTTTTTTTCATATTTTATTTAAAATCTGAATTTAAATGGAGATGTATATTCATGAAAAGTCATGACTATTCACAATAGTCATTTTTCTAACTCTATAAATAAGGTCTTCCTTCATGAAGTGACAACGAAAAATCTGCAGGTATAATCTGGACTTAATTGTATCCTGAAGGGAATTACTTGTATTTTCCCCAATCTGTATACTGGCAATATCTCTTTAAAGAAAGTCGATTCTTCCATGCCTCGTAGCCACTTCTTCTTCGATTATGTTTTTCTATTTTTCTAACAAGCTCGACTTGGGGTAACTTTTCGGTGGTGAGTTCAACAATCCTCTGCTGAGCTAAAGGTATGCAATGTTGTTCTTGCTCCATGATTCATTCTAACAATGGCATCAGAGGCGTGAGGTTGTCTTCCTGTATTGCATCTTTTCTGTCAAAGATAGTTTTACTTTTGGGACTGGTACCGCAATTTTTTTTTGGTGACTATAGCAGTTTAATAATAATAAAAAACTAAAATAGTTATTTGATCTCGAAAAATCATGGCAACGTAAAAGTTGTTTGATTACAATTGTTGGAGTACTGCCATTTCATTTGTTATATTAGTTAGTGTTGATGGGTTAGCTCAGAGAGAAGAAAGTTATTTTTTTTTCAGAAAAAAAAAAGTTACTCTTTTCAAATAAAAGGAAGTCACGGTTTTCAGATGAAAAAAAAGGGACCTTTTTTAGAAGAAAAAAGTCACTTTTTTTTCCAGAAAAATGTGACTCTAAAAGTTGTGTCTGTTACGAAAAGCTTCTTTGAACAAATGTGCATGTTGCGAACAAACTCTTAAGGTAATTATAATTACCTGGTACTGCTTCAAAAGTAAGACATAATTTACAGATTTTTCTTCTTCTCTCTATTGTTTTCTACAACTCACAAAAACTTATTCTTGTGGGAAATTTAGAATTAATTGTTGGTTTTCAAACTTTATTGGCTTTGTAAAATTCTGGAGGAATTCTGCTATCATCCTTGTAGCAATGCAGTGGGAAGCTTAAATTCCTTAAGACCAGAGATTATAAAGACAATTTTTCTTCCCCAAATATTATTTTCTAACAATCTTAAGGAATTTAATCACTGCCTTGGAGGCTACTGGAAGTGATACTGTTTTCAACAAGATGTTCGAAGTATTCAAACTGGACCGCTTTGATGGCTCAAATTTCACCCGCTGGAAAGACAAGTTGTTGTTTATTCTTATGGAGTTAAGAATTTCTTATCTGCTAAGTTCTGATCTTCCGACAATTCCAGAACCTACTGCTCAGGATACTGACGAAATCAAGGCAACACACAAGAAACGCGAAGATTATGAGGTGTGTTGTAGGGGGTTTATTTTAAACTCATTGTCTGATCATTTATATGATTTATTTCGTCCTCTTAAATCACACAAGAAATCTGGGAAACCTTGGAGCATAAATACACTACTGTGAAACAAGGAACATATAGACTCCTTGGTCTGAAATTCTTTTAGTTTCAAATAGTAGATGGAAAATCTATTATGGAACAGGTTAATGAGTTGCTTCTCTTGATTTGTAGACTCAAAGATTTTAAAGTTGAAGTTTCTGAATCTCTTCAAGTGGTTGATGTACTTGCAAAACTACCAGCCACTTGGAATGATTATAGGAAAAAAGTATTACATTCTTCCGAAGACTTAATGTAGACGCTGACAAAGCATATTCGAATTGAAGAAGAAACACGAAAACTTGAAAATAAATATGCTGCAGAAATTGGTTCAAAAGTGAATTATGTTGAGTCTAGCAAGAGAATTAATTCTGGCAAATCTGGAAACAAGGTTGGAAAAAGAGAAAATTAGATGCTACTCAAAACGAAAATTCTTCTAACAATAAGAAAGGACCATGTTATAACTATGGCAAACCAGACCATTTTAAGAGAGACTGCAGATTTTTGAAGAGGTAGAAAAAGGAAGAAAATGCTGGACAGAAGAATGTTAATAATGTTGAACAAAAACAAGCATCTTCTTCGGATATTGTAGCAATGGTTTCTACTTTTTATAGTTTGCACCTGAGTATGGTAACTGAGTGCAACATGGAAACGACTTTGAAATCTACAGATTGGTGGTATGATTCTGGTGCTACCATTCATGTTGGCAACGACAAGAGTTTCCTTTAACACTACGAAGTAGCAACAAGTGACGAAAAGGTTTTAATGGGAAATCACGACACTGCCAAGGTCCTTGAAAAAGGAACGGTTGAACTGCAATTTAATTCGTCAAAGAAGTTGATTTTAATAAATGTTCATCATGTTCCTGATGTTAGGAAGAATTTAATTTCGGCAAATATATTATGTAAGAAAGGCCTCAAAGCTATTACAGAGGCAGAAAATATTATTTTCTTTAAGAATGTGTATTTGTAGGACAAGGCTACTCATGTGAGGGCATGTTCAAATTAAGTATTAATAAAGTTGATGTTTTTGCTTATATGATTGAGTCATCTATTAATTTATGGCGCGCTAGACTTTCACATGTTAATTTTACATATGTTAAGTTTATGTCAAAAAATTAATTAATTCGCGTAGAGAAATATGAATAAAAAAATGTAAAATATGCATACAAGCCAAGATGACTAAGAGATCTTTTCCAAAAAATGAATTGAGTGGTCATTTAACTAGAGGTGGAAATAGATACTTTATTACTTTTATAGATGATTATCCTAGATACATGTATGTTTACTTAATGAAAACAATAGATCAAGCCTTTGACATGTTTAAAAGTTACAAAGCTTTAGTGAAAAATCAATTGGAAAAAAGAATTAAAATTCTACGTAATGATTGAGGAGGCGAATATCTTTCCAATGAGTTTTATGTATTTTGTGAAGAAAATGGTTTGATTTACCAAGTTATTGCACCATATACCCCACAACAAAATGGTCTTGCTGAAAGAAAAACAGAACGTTGGTAGATATGGTTAACGCCATGGTTTTACATGCTATGTTACCACAAACTTGTGGGGTGGGTTTTGGGAGGGGGGGGGGGGGGGAGCTTTTGTTAACTGCTTGTTTTGTGCACAATAGAGTACCTTTAAAGAAGTTTAAGGTTTCACCATATGAATTGTGGAAAGGACGAAAGCCCAACTTAAATTTCTTAAGGGTATGGGGCTGTTTATCCTATTATCGAATTTCAGATCCTAAAACAACGAAGTTAGGACCTAGAAGAATTAAAAGTACATTTGTAAGATATGCTGAGAACTCAAAGGCATACAGGCTATTAGACATTGAGTCAAAAGTTATTGTGCAATCTAAAGATATTGAGTTCTTTGGAAACAAAGTTTATAAGTGATTTTAATAATTCATATGAAAATACATGTTAGTTTGCACGACCTACTTCCTATTCTATGCCATATCTGATTTTTGCTTATAGGATGGAACACGTTACTCTACATGTTCTATGCTAACGTCTTGCTCAATCTAATCAACAGGTAGGTAAAGGACACATGATATTTATGTGAAAATCACCCGACTCACAAGGGCGATAAAAACCACAACCTACAGACTTGTAGGATTTTCCCTAAACTCCATTACAACTGTGAGCTAACTACAAATTAAGTTACAAACTCTACAACCTAATTTCTAACCTCAACCTTACTACCCAAACTCTGACTAGCAAGCTATTTTCAAGTTGTAAACTCCTACTTGAACTTACAATGTTTTGTATCTACTTTAATGATTCTATCTAAGCTGAGAAAGACACAAATCAATAACGAAAACCTAATACAAGATATTTAGACTTGTGAACTGGATAATTATATAGTAAAATAGTTCCTTCAATCCATCTTCTTTCACTAGGGACGCAACCATGGATTCTTGAATATGATGGATAAATCTTCTCCTCGATCGATATTCTGAATTCTCTCTTTGTGGGTGGGTAAACTTCTTCTTGGTAAGATCTGGATATTTATAACAATTGAAGCTCCACAGGTCGGTGACAAAGCCTTTCCTTATGGGACTATAACACGCAATAAGGTTTTGTGTTGTACTGGAATTCTTGCTTTGTTGGGTCAGCTTCTTGTCCTTGTAGAAGACTTACTAATCTCGAAAAATATGTCAAGGAATCTTTCATACTTGACTGCAAAGTCTTTACCATAATTCTTCTACAAATCCTTATTGCTACAGGATTTGTTTGGAACATGTTTACGAACCTGTTTCATCCACCTGCTTTGACCATTTCTGATATCTGCATCTCTATGAGCTGGAACATGTTCATGTACCTGTTCCACCAACCTCTTTCATTCTGCATCTGCCTTTGAACTACTTCTTAGATATTGGCTAAAACATGTTGTCAGACCTGTTTCATTGATCATGTGTAGCTCTGTGTCTGTCTTCTTTACATGCACTTATTCATTGGTAGAATAATTCATGTCTTCGGTCTTGACTCATTCTTTGACTCTGATTTTGTTCTTGCTCTATGTTGGAACTTGTTTGCAGACCTGGTTCATCTGTTAATCTAATTCATGTGCTTTGTCTGCAAACTCTTAGTTAAACAATTTCTTTCTTCTGAACATTGTCTTCAGAGTCTAAGTTACTTCACCTTTCCTCCTCATGATCTCCTCACTGCTGGGTCATTCATCCACTTCATCTGATGGAACATGTAATTGGACCAGTTCCACATCCTTTGCTCTACATCTGTCTATGTGATAGATCATGTATGTGTACCATTCATTCTCTCCCATATCTTTTTCATTGCACTTGTCTTCTGTATTAACGCACATGCTTGAATTCTGGTTCATATGTATGCTTTTTTTCTTGTAGCATTTTTGCAATGGAACATGTCTATGGACCTGTTCAAACCATCCTGTGCTGCTTGCCTTTTCAGACCTTTTGCATTGTCTGAAACCTCTGCTTTATCTCAACTAATTGTCTAGCTTTGTTCAAGTTTAACATATATATATAGATCTGGTTTATTCATAGTGTTTTCTTGCTTGGAACAATGCTATTATTCCTTCATATGCTTTAATACAGCTTTCATCATGTTCTAAGTCTTATAAGTTGGTTTTCTTGTTCCAAGTCTTTACTTTGTCAATCATCAAAACTTCATATACATATGGCTTTATGCCAATAGATTCCCTCCTTTTGATGATAACAAACACCAATTGTGTAACATGTTCTATCCATCTTATATTCCACATTTTCTCCAAGGTGAACCAGGTTAGTAATTTGAGTCAAAAAGCATCACACACAGAGTTAAGTATTTCCCCCATTTTGGCATCATTAAAAAGATAGTCTCA
Source organism: Lycium barbarum (assembly GCF_019175385.1). Classification (NCBI taxonomy): domain Eukaryota; kingdom Viridiplantae; phylum Streptophyta; class Magnoliopsida; order Solanales; family Solanaceae; genus Lycium; species Lycium barbarum. The sequence continues at coordinate 125,111,673 of NC_083337.1, read as the reverse complement.
AAAGCAGTTTAAGCAATTGTCAATATTAAAATCAAGGCCACAGAGGGATTCATATATGCACAAAATAACATAATTAGTTGTTCAATAGTGCAAACATTAGTATCACATAATTTGAGGCACAGATTTGAAAGACAAAATTTCATTAACTTTTACAAGTATTTTTCCAGTCCCTTGGTTGCAACCATACACAACAGATCATTTTACTAGACTTGAGACCTGGATACAAAGACTATTACATGGATAAAATTAGAGAGAACCTGGTCATTTCCCTAGTGAATGTGACTAATGTGGATGTTCTACACTAAACTAAATTCTATCTTGAGTAGACGTTGCTTTACTAATTTCCCTATTTCTCGCCTCTATTTTGGGAATTGTTAAGTATTCCCTCTTTCTATATGCTTCATTTCTCTTCCTTTTTCCTTCTCCCCTTTCAGTTGGTATATACATTCGAACCACTGGGAACGGAGGACTTATGAGAGTATAATGGAAAGTATAGTCGGAGTTGTTTGAATCAAGAGTGTATAGGAAAAATTGGATTATTCGAACCAGAAGAAGAATCAAACTATTTTTTTTCGATACAGTTATGTGGTGAAGGAGGATATTGTGGATGATTTGGAGGGCTTGGTGGTGGATATAAGTAGCCGGAGATAAAGACTCAAGTGGGGTGAATAGGGAAGGGAAAAAGTCTTTTTGAGAGGAGAGTAATTTAATATTGGAGGATTTTTGAAAAATAGTAATCATGACCTTACTTTTCCTCTTCTCAACACTCTTAATGACAGCTAGGATTTGACTAAGGATGTACAACCAGGTTGTTTAAATAGTCTATGATCTGTATGTATAGTTGTTTCTCAAGGAAAGAATACATACCAAAAGTGTGAATGACTAACCCTATGCCACTTTTAATTTAAAACAATTTCTGTGGTAGTCACAATGCTTGTACCTTTAAGAGATTATGAAATTTCTATGGCATAGTACATACAATTAAATGCACATGATTGCGTAAAATAATTTATTTTTTTACGAATCACACAGTCTGAGTTAGCCTTTTTAGCCAATTTTAAGAGATTTTGTGTGCCACTTTTATCATCCTCACTATTAACACTTGCACCAAGCATAATATAGATGTCTAACCAACTATGTTTTCTCCTTCCAAGGGAAATACACGTCACAATCCATTGATTTCCTTCTTTATTGGATGATTCAGCAACAACCAAATCATGTTTATGCTCTGCCGGATCATTTGAACTACTTGTTCTAGTTGACTGTCTTCGTTAATCCTGAAGAACAAGCTCCTCAACCTGTTTTAGGGTTATATGGGTACTTTACCCTTTTAATAATCTTCCAATTTCTAGTGCCATACCCTGAGCTTGAACTTTTGGTGATTGCATTTTGTGTTCCCCCTGTCTCTGTACGGTATATTCCTTTTAGTCACAAACCAGGTTCATCTGCCCATTTCATCCTAGATTCCCCCTATCTAACAGTCTTCTTGTCTAAGTCGACTAAATGATCTTCCTTTGGCAGCATTCTACTTTTCTTTTGTTCTGAGAGTGAGCAGAATTATCGTTGTAAATTCTGTTTATGTCTTTGCGCAAGCACTATTCATTTAACATTCTTGCTTACTCTTCTGCTTCTCTGACCTACAAAATAATCAGGGGTTAGTTTTAGGCACCTTGGCAGGTATGGGTCCCTTTCTTTTGACCATTGGATAGACCAACTCTTTCTTTGCTCTTTTCAAATCAGACTCATTTTCAAGTTGCTCATCGTCCAAGCTTCGCTTCCCTAATTTCAGCGTTAGCTTTAGAACCTCGGATTGAAGACTCAAGACCAATGAACCAAGCTGAGCAAGTCGTTCTCTCAACATACCATTCTCCCATTCAGCTATGTTTTTACTAACTTCACTCTTCCCTAGTTGATTTTTTAAACTTGCAAATTCATCAAGTGACTCAAACCTTTATGTGCTTACTTTGATATAATCCTCAGTGTTTGATCCTTAATGATCAACAATCATAGGAGCAATACGGTCTGCTTTAACTTTGCAGTCTTCATCAGATCCCCAGGCTGCTATCATAACTCTGGTAGTTTCCTTCTCTTGTTTGCCTTTTTTTCTTTTCTACCCTGCTTCTTCTCTACTCTATTTCTCATAGTGGACAATCCTTGATCATATGACCAGTGTTTTCGCACTTGAATCATCCACCAGCCTGTGCTCTATCCAAACTCCTTTCCTTATCAGAGGTATTATTTCTACCTGATTGATAGTCTCTTTTGAGAAATTTCCTGAGGTTTCTTGTAATCAGGGCCATATCATCTTCATCTTCTCTATCTGTGGCTTTGAAGGCTAGAGACCTTACAGGGCTTGCTTCTTCTCTTCTAGCATTCTTTTTAAGAATCTTATAGTCATTATCGTCATACTCAGCTCTTTTTTTCCTTACCTTTGTTCCATTTTCTCCTTTCCTTATGGGATATTTAGGTCCTTCAATGACCCTGATCGATAACTCGTACTCTTCTGCTGTTAGGTGGCCCTTCATACGAGTTTTCCACCATTGATAGTATTGTCCATCGCACAATATAGGATTTCAAGTTCATTGTGCCTTAATGTGTTCAGTAGTTAGTGCATCATTCATCATGATCTTCTCCCAAGGTGTTACCTTTACAAGAGGACCTGCTCTGATGCCACTTATTAGGTTGCACGACCTGTTTCCTATACAATGTCGCATCAGATTTTCTCTTATAGGATGGAACACGTTACTCTACCTGTTCTATGCTAACGTCTTACGGAATTTAATCAACAGGTAAGTAAAGGACACACGATATTTACGTGAAAACCACCGGCTCACAAAGGCTATAAAAACCACGGCCTACAGAACTGTATGATTTTTCCTAAACTCTACTACAATGGTGAGCCAACTGCAAAATAAGTCACAAACTCTGCAACCTAATTCCTAACCTCAGCCTTGCTGCCTAAATTCTGACTAGCAAGCAATTTTCAAGTAGTAAACTCCTACTTGAAGTGACAATGTTTTGTCTCTATTTTAATGCTTCTAATTAAGCTGATAAAGATACAACTCGATAACCACAACCGAATATAAGATATCTAGACTTGTGAACTGGCGAACATTATACAGTAAAACAGTTCCTTCAATAAGTCGTCTTGCACTATAAACGCAACCCTGGATTCCTGAATATGATGGATAAATCTTCTCCTCGCCCGATATTCTGAATTCTCTCTTTGTGGGTGCGCAAAATTCTTCTTGGTAAGATCTGGTATTTATAACAACTGAAGCTCCACAGGTCGATGACAAAACCTTTCCTTGTTAGACTATAACATGCAATAAGGTTTTGTGTTGTACTTGGATTCTTACCTTGTTGAGTCTGCATAATTTTCTTGAAGAAGGCTTACTAATCTCGACAAATATGGCAAGGAATATTTCATACTTGACTACCAAGCCTTTACCATAATTCTTCTACAAATCCTTGTTGCTGTAGGATTTGTTTGGAACATGTTTACTAACCTGTTCATCCACCTGGTTCGTCCATCTCTGATATTTGCATATGTATGAGCTGGAACATGTTCATGTAGCTGTTCCACCAATCTTTTTCATTTTGCATCTGCCTTTGAACTACTTTATAGATATTGGCTTGAACATGTTGTCAGACCTAATTCATTGATCATGTGTAGCTCTGTGTCTATCTTCTTTACATGCATTTATTCATTGCTAGAATAAATCATGTCTTTAGTATTGACTCACTCTTTGACTCCGATTTTGTTTTTGCTCTGTGTTGGAACTTGTTTGCAGACCTGGTTCATCTGTTAATTTGATTCATGTGCTTTGTCTGCAAACTCTTTAGTTGAACAATTTCTTTCTTCTGAACATTGTCTTCAGAGTCTAAGTTACTTCACCTTTCCTCCTCATGATCTCCTTACTGCTAGGTCATTCATCCACTTCATTTGATGGAACATGTAATTGGACCAGTTCCACATCCTTTGCTCTACATCTGTCTATGTGATAGATCATGTATGTGTATCATTCATTCTCTCTCTCATCTTTTTCATTGCACTTGTCTTCTGTATTAACGCACATGCTTGCACTCTGGTTCATATGTATGCTTCTTTTCTTGTAGCTTCTTTGCAATGGAACATGTCTATGGACCTGTTCTAACCATCCTGTGCTGCTTGCCTTTTCAGACCTTTTGCATTGTCTGAAACCTCTGCTTTATCTCAACCAATTGTCTAGCTTTGTTCAAGTTTAACATATATCTAGACCTGGTATATTCACATTGTTTTCTTGCTTGGAACAATTACTATTATTTCTTCATATGCTTTAATTCAGCTTTCATATCTAGACCTGGTATATTCACATTGTTTTCTTTCTTGGAACAATTACTATTATTTCTTCATATGCTTTAATTCAGCTTTCATCCTGCCTTATAAGCTGGTTTTCTTGTTCCAAGTCTTTACTTTGTCAATCATCAAAACTTCACATACATATGGTTTTATGCCAACAATACAGAAGTTACTAATCAAGATAATAATGCAACTAGTATTGATGGTTGTTGTACATATCCTAGTTCTTCTTCTAACAATTAAAGAAAGGAAACTGAATCTCTTGATGAACCAAGGATAAGTCAAAGAGTAAGAAAGGAGAAGAACTTAGATGCCGATTGTCTTTCTTCTCAAGCTATAGTCTTCTTGGTGGAAGGAATTAGAGATGAGGTATTAAATAAAATACCTACTATTTTTAATATAGAAGAGGATCCTAAAACTTATAGTGAGGCTGTGGCTTCACGGGATTTGGCTTTGTGGAAGCTATAAATGATGAAATGGATTCTCTTATATCAAATGGAACATGGGTATTGACAGATTTACCTCCTAATACTAAGCCTATTGGGTGAAAATGGCTGTTGTTGATACCTAATTTTTGACCTCCCATAATTTATTTTAATTTCTTAAAGTGCCTGAATATTAAATGGGGTGATAAATATATTTTTTTAAGTAAAAATCAAGATGATTTTATAGACTATGCATATAATGTTTTACCGTTAGTGTTTGGTAAAATAATTTCTATAATAAATCTTTTGGAAATTATTTCACAATAATTAACAAAGCATTTTGCTAAAAACAGTGTGGAGTAGCTATTTATTTAATTATGCAAATATCAGAATTTTAATTAGCAAATATTTACCCCCCATTTTAATTCAAGGAAATTGAGTAATTTAAATAAATAATCATTTTACCCCAAAATTGTAATTCTCTGCATAATCAATTTATGTGGACAATTCTCAAATTAATTATAATTGATTTAGATAAATTAATTATGATTATATTTGTAAATTACCTATTATGTGTTTAATTACCGATTAGATTAGCCAAATGGGGCCACAATTGAAAATAGAAAATTCATGCTTTAATTCAATTAAAGCCATCCCTGCAAATTTAATATTTTTATGAAAATCAGTCATGTTTATAAATTAATAGTTCTTTTTTTAGTTTCAATTTATAGCTTCCACAAAGCCAAATCCCGTGAAGCCACAGCCTCACTATAAGTTTTAGGATCCTCTTCTATATTAAAAATAGTAGGTATTTTATTTAATACCTCATCTCTAATTCCTTCCACCAAGAAGACTGTAGCTTGAGAAGAAAGACGATCGGCATCTAAGTTCTTCTCCTTTCTTACTCTTTGACTTCTCCTTGGTTCATCAAGAGATTCAGTTTCCTTTGTTTAATTGTTAGAAGAAGAACTAGGATATGTACAACAACCATCAATACTAGTTGCATTATTATCTTGACTAGTAACTTCTGTATTGTTGGCATAAAACCATATGTATGTGAAGTTTTGATGATTGACAAAGTAAAGACTTGGAACAAGAAAACCAGCTTATAAGGCAGGATGAAAGCTGAATTAAAGCATATGAAGAAATAATAGTAATTGTTCCAAGAAAGAAAACAATGTGAATATACCAGGTCTAGATATGAAAGCTGAATTAAAGCATATGAAGAAATAATAGTAATTGTTCCAAGCAAGAAAACAATGTGAATATACCAGGTCTAGATATATGTTAAACTTGAACAAAGCTAGACAATTGGTTGAGATAAAGCAGAGGTTTCAGACAATGCAAAAGGTCTGAAAAGGCAAGCAGCACAGGATGGTTAGAACAGGTCCATAGACATGTTCCATTGCAAAGAAGCTACAAGAAAAAAAGCATACATATGAACCAGAGTGCAAGCATGTGCGTTAATACAGAAGACAAGTGCAATGAAAAAGATGAGAGAGAGAATGAATGATACACATACATGATCTATCACATAGACAGATGTAGAGCAAAGGATGTGGAACTGGTCCAATTACATGTTCCATCAAATGAAGTGGATGAATGACCTAGCAGTAAGGAGATCATGAGGAGGAAAGGTGAAGTAACTTAGACTCTGAAGACAATGTTCAGAAGAAAGAAATTGTTCAACTAAAGAGTTTGCAGACAAAGCACATGAATCAGATTAACAGATGAACCAGGTCTGCAAACAAGTTCCAACACAGAGCAAAAACAAAATCGGAGTCAAAGAGTGAGTCAATACTAAAGACATGATTTATTCTAGCAATGAATAAATGCATGTAAAGAAGATAGACACAGAGCTACACATGATCAATGAATTAGGTCTGACAACATGTTCAAGCCAATATCTATAAAATAGTTCAAAGGCAGATGCAAAATGAAAAAGATTGGTGGAACAGCTACATGAACATGTTCCAGCTCATACATATGCAAATATCAGAGATGGACGAACCAGGTGGATGAAACAGGTTAGTAAATATGTTCCAAACAAATCCTACAGCAACAAGGATTTGTAGAAGAATTATGGTAAAGGCTTGGTGGTCAAGTATGAAATATTCCTTGCCATATTTGTCGAGATTAGTAAGCCTTCTTCAAGCGAAATATGCAGACTCAACAAGGTAAGAATCCAAGTACAACACAAAACCTTATTGCATATTATAGTCCAACAAGGAAAGGTTTTGTTATCGACCTGTGGAGCTTCAGTTGTTATAAATACCCAGATCTTACCAAGAAGAAGTTTGCGCACCCACAAAGAGAGAATTCAGAATATCGAGCAAGGAGAAGATTTATCCATCATATTCAGGAATCTAGGGTTGCGTTTATAGTGCAAGATGACTTATTGAAGGAACTGTTTTACTGTATAATGTTCGCCAGTTCACAAGTCTAGATATCTTATATTCGGTTGTGGTTATCGAGTTGTATCTTTATTAGCTTAATTAGAAGCATTAAAATAGAGACAAAACATTGTCACTTCAAGTAGGAGTTTACTACTTGAAAATAGCTTGCTAGTCAGAATTTAGGCAGCAAGGCTGAGGTTAGGAATTAGGTTGCAGAGTTTGTGACTTAATTTGCAGTTGGCTTACCGCCGTAGTAGAGTTTAGGAAAAATCATACAGATCTGTAGGCCGTGGTTTTTATAGCCCTTGTGAGCCGGTGGTTTTCACGTAAATATCGTGTGTCCTTTACTTACCTGTTGATTAAATTCCGTAAGACGTTAGCGTAGATCAGGTAGAGTAACGTGTTCCATCCTATAAGAGAAAATCTGATAAGACATTGGATAGGAAGCAGGTCGTGCAACCTAACAAGTGGCATCAGAGCAGGTCCTCCTCGTAAAGGTAACACCTTGGGAGAATATCATGATGAATGATGCACTAACTACTGAACAAAGGTAAGGAAAAAAAGAGCTGAGTATGACGATAATGACTATAAGATTCTTAAAAAGAATGCTAGAAGAGAAGAAGCAAGCCCTGTAAGGTCTCTAGCCCTCAAAGCCACAGATAGAGAAGATGAAGATGATATGGCCCTGATTACAAGAAACCTCAGGAAATTTCTCAAAAGAGACTATCAATCAGGTAGAAATAATACCTCTGATAAGGAAAGGAGTTTTGATAGAGCACAAGCTGGTGGATGATTCAAGTGCGAAAAGACTGGTCATATGATCAAGGATTGTCCACTATGAGAAATAGAGTGGAGAAGAAGCAGGGTAGAAAAGAAAAAAAGGCAAACAAGAGAAGGAAACTACCAGAGTTATGATAACAGCCTGGGGATCTGATGAAGACTGCAAAGTTAAAGCAGAACGTATTGCTCCTATGATTGTTGATCATTAAGGATCAAACACTGAGGATTATATCAACGTAAGCACATAAAGGTTTGAGTCACTTGATGAATTTGAAAGTTTAAAAAATCAACTAGGGAAGAGTGAAGTTAGTAAAAACATAGTTGAATGGGAGAATGGTATGTTGAGAGAACGACTTGCTCAGCTTGGTTCATTGGTCTTGACTCTTCAATCCGAGGTTCTAAAGCTGACGCTTAAATTAGGGAAGCGAAGCTTGGATGATGAGCAACTTGAAATTGAGTCTGATTTGAAAAGAGCAAAGAAAGAGTTGGTCTATCCAATGGTCAAAAGAAAGGGACCCATACCTGCCAAGGTGCCTAAAACTAACCCCTGATTATTTTGTAGGTCAGAGAAGCAGAAGAGTAAGCAAGAATGTTAAATGAATAGTGCTTGCGCAAAGACATAAACATAATTTACAATGATAATTCTGCTCACTCTCAGAACAAAAGAAAAGTAGAATACTGCCAAAGGAAGATTATTCAGTCGACTTAGACAAGAAGGTTGTTAGATAGGGGAATCTAGGATGAAATGGGCATATGAACCTGGTTTGTGACTAAAAGGAATATACTGTACAGAGATAGGGGGAACACAAAATGCAATCACCAAAAGTTCAAGCTCAGGGTATGGCACTCGAAATTGGAAGATCATTAAAAGGGTAAAGTACCCATATGACCCTGAAACAGGTTGAGGAACTTGTTCTTCAGGATTAACGAACACAGTCAACTAGAACAAGTAGTTCAAATGATCCGGCAGAGCATAAACATGATTTGGTTGTTGCTGAATCATCCAATAAAGAAGGAAATCAATGGATTATGACGTGTATTTCCCTTGGAAGGAGAAAACACAGTTGGTTAGACATCTATATTATGCTTGGTGCAAGTGTTAGTAGTGAGGATGATAAAAGTGGCACACATAATCTCTTAAAATTGGCTAAAAAGGCTAACTCAAACTGTGTGATTCGTAAATAAATAAAATATTTTACGGAATCATGTGCATTTAATTGTATGTACTGTGCCATAACAATTTAATAATCTCTTAAAGGTACAAGCATTATGACTACCACAAAAATTGTTTTAAATTTAAAGTGGCATAGGGTCAGTCATTCACACTTCTGGTATGTATTCTTTCCTTGAGAAACAACTATACATACAGATCATAGAACTATTTAAACAACCTGGTTGTACATCCTTAGTCAAATCCTAGCTGTCATTAAGAGTGTTGAGAAGAGGAAAAGTAAGGTCATGATGACTATTTTTCAAAAAGCCTCAAATATTAAATTACTCTCCTCTCAAAAAGACTTTTGCCCTTCCCTATTCACCCCACTTGAGTCTTTATCTCCGGCTACTTATATCCACCACCAAGCCCTCCAAATCATCCACAATATCCTCCTTCACCACATAACTGTATCGAAAAAAAATAGTTTGATTCTTCTTCTGGTTCGAATAATCCAATTTTTCCTATACACTCTTGATTCAAACAACTCCGACTATACTTTCCATTATACTCTCATAAGTCCTCCGTTCCCAGTGGTTCGAATGTATATACCAACTGAAAGGGGAGAAGGAAAAAGGAAGAGAAATGAAGCATATAGAAAGAGGGAATACTTAACAATTCCCAAAATAGAGGCGAGAAATAGGGAAATTAGTAAAGCAACGTCTACTCAAGAAAATGAGTTGCTTGACACTGCAATTTCATCTCAAAGTAATGCCTTGGGTCTATTTGAAAATATAAAAAATGAAGGCATAAGGGGTCTTGAAGATATAAGGAAGGATAAACCACAACTATCTAGGAAAGAAGAGCAATCCGGATCGTTGTCCGCATGGGCAAAATCGGTAGAAAAGGATGGTGGGTCTTCCTTGGGGGAAAAGGGTAGATGAAAGATGGAGATCTATCCAAGAGAAGGGGTTGACTCAGATGGTGATTAAGGGAAGAAACAAAGAAAGATATATACTTCCCTTATAGCAAAAGAAACCCCTCCCCCCCCCCCCCCCTCCCCCCCACCTCCTAGATAGGATTCCATAGAATTTAGTTTAGTGTAGAACATCCAAATTGGTCACATTCACTAGGGAAATGACCAGGTTCTCTCTAATTTTATCCATGTAATAGTCTTTGTATCCAGGTCTCAAGTCTAGTAAAATAATTTGTTGTGTATGGTTGCAACCAAGGGACTGGAAATATACTTGTAAAAGTTAATGAAATTTTGTCTTTCAAATCTGTGCCTCAAATTCTGTGATACTAATGTTTGCACTATTGAGCAACTAATTATGTTATTTTGTGCATATATGACTGCCTCTGTGGCCTTGATTTTAATATTGACAATTGCTTAAACTGCTTCTGAGACTATCGTTTTAATGATGCCAAAATGGGGGAAATACTTAACTCTGTGTGTGATGCTTTTTGACTCAAATTACTAACCTAGTTCACCTTAGAGAAAATGTGGAATATAAGATGGATAGAACATGTTACAAAATTGGTGTTTGTTATCATCAAAAGGAGGGAATCTGTTGGCATAAAGCCATATGTATATGAAGTTTTGATGATTGACAAAGTAAAGACTTAGAACAAGAAAACCAACTTATAAGGCATGATGAAAGCTGTATTAAAGCATATGAAGGAATAATAGCATTGTTCCAAGCAAGAAAAAACTATGAATAAACCAGATCTATATATGTTAAACTTGAACAAAGCTAGACAATTGGTTGAGATAAAGCAGAGGTTTCAGACAATGCAAAAGGTCTGAAAAGGAAAGTAGCACAGGATGGTTAGAACAGGTCCATAGACATGTTCCATTGCAAAGACGCTACAAGAAAAAAAGCATACATATGAACCAGAGTGCAAGCATGTGCGTTAATACAGAAGACAAGTGCAATGAAAAAGATGAGAGAGAGAATGAATGGTACACATACATGATCTATCACATAGACAGATGTAGAGCAAAGGATGTGGAACTGGTCCAATTACATGTTCCATCAGATGAAGTGGATGAATGACCTAGCAGTAAGGAGATCATGAGGAGGAAAGGTGAAGTAACTTAGACTCTGAAGACAATGTTCAGAAGAAAGAAATTGTTTAACTAAAGAGTTTGCAAACAAAGCACATGAATCAGATTAACAGATGAACCAGGTCTGCAAACAAGTTCCAACATAGAGCAAGAACAAAATCAGAGTCAAAGAATGAGTCAAGACTAAAGACATGAATTATTCTACCAATGAATAAGTGCATGTAAAGAAGACAGACACAGAGCTACACATGATCAATGAAACAGGTCTGACAACATGTTTTAGCCAATATCTAAGAAGTAGTTCAAAGTCAGATGCAGAATGAAACAGGTTGGTGGAATAGGTACATGAACATGTTCCAGCTCATAGAGATGCAGATATCAAAGATGGGCAAACCAGGTGGATGAAACAAGTTCGTAAACATGTTCCAAACAAATCCTGCAACAATAAGGATTTGTAGAAGAATTATGGTAAAGACTTTGCAGTCAAGTATGAAAGATTCCTTGACATATTTTTCGAGATTAGTAAGTCTTCTACAAGGACAAGAAGCCGACCCAACATAGCAAGAATTCCAGTACAACACAAAACCTTATTGCGTGTTATAGTCCTATAAGGAAAGGCTTTGTCACTGACCTGTGGAGCTTCAATTGTTATAAATACCCAGATCTTACCAAGAAGAAGTTTACGCACCCACAAAGAGAGAATTCAGAATATCGATCGAGGATAAGATTTATCCATCATATTCAAGAATCCATGGCTGTGTCCCTAGTGCAAGAAGATGGATTGAAGGAACTATTTTACTATATAATTATCCAATTGTAGTTGGCTCACAGTTGTAATGGAGTTTAGGGAAAATCCTACAAGTCTGTAGGTTGTGGTTTTTATCGCCCTTGTGAGTCGGGTGATTTTCACATAAATATCATGTGTCCTTTACTTACCTGTTGATTAGATTGGGCAAGACGTTAGCATAGAACATGTAGAGTAACGTGTTCCATCCTATAAGCAAAAATCAGATACGGCATAGAATAGGAAGTAGGTCGTGCAACCTAACATGCATTTTCATGTGAATTATTAGAATCACCAATAAACTTTGTTTCCAAAGAACTCAATATCTTTAGATTGCACAATAACTTTTGACTCAATGTATAATAGCATGTATGCCTTTGAGTTCTCAGCATATCTTACAAATTTAATTCTTCTAGGTCCTAACTTTGTTGTTTTAGGATCTGAAATTCGATAATAGGATAAACAACCCCATACCCTTAAGAAATTTAAGTTGGGCTTTCGTCCTTCCCACAATTCATATGGTGAAACCTTAAACTTCTTTAAAGGTACTCTATTGTGCACAAAACAAGCAGTTAACAAAAGCTCCCCCCCCCCCCCCCCCCCCCCCCGCCCCACCAAAACCCACCCCACAAGTTTGTGGTAACATAGCATGTAAAAGCATGGCGTTAACCATATCTACCAACGTTCTGTTTTTCTTTCAGCAAGACCATTTTGTTGTGGGGTATATGGTGCAATAACTTGGTAAATCAAACCATTTTCTTCACAAAATACATAAAACTCATTGGAAAGATATTCGCCTCCTCGATCATTACGTAGAATTTTAATTCTTTTTTTCAATTGATTTTTCACTAAAGCTTTGTAACTTTTAAACATGTCAAAGGCTTGATCTTTAGTTTTCATTAAGTAAACATACATGTATCTAGGATAATCATCTATAAAAGTAATAAAGTATCTATTTCCACCTCTAGTTAAATGACCACTCAATTCATTTTTTGGAAAAGATCTCTGAGTCATCTTGGCTTGTATGCATATTTCACATTTTTTTATTCATATTTCTCTACGCGAATTAATTAATTTTTTGACATAAACTTAACATATCTAAAATTAACATGTGAAAGTCTAGCGTGCCATAAATTAATAGATGACTCAATCATATAAGCAAAAACATCAACTTTATTAATATTTAATTTGAACATGCCCTCACATGAGTAGCCTTGTCCTACAAATACACATTCTTAAAGAAGATAATATTTTCTACCTCTGTAATAGCTTTGAGGCCTTTCTTACATAATAAATTTGCCGAAATTAAATTCTTCCTAACATCAGGACATGATGAACATTTATTAAAATCAACTTCTTTGAAGAAGTAAATTGCAGTTCAACTGTTCCTTTTTCAAGGACCTTGGCAGTGTCGTGATTTCCCATTAAAACCTTTTCGTCACTTGCTGCTGCTTCGTAGTGTTAAAAGAAACTCTTGTCGTTGCAAACATGAATGGTAGCACCAGAATCATACCACCAATCTGTAGATTTCAAAGTCGTTTCCATGTTGCACTCAGTTACCATACTCAGGTGCAAACTATAAAAAGCAGAAACCATTGCTACAATATCCGAAGAAGATGCTTGTTTTTGTTCAACATTGTTAACATTCTTCTGTCCAGCATTTTTTTCCTTTTTCTACCTCTTCAAAAATCTGCAGTCTCTCTTAAAATGGGTTTGCCACAGTTATAACATGGTCCTTTCTTATTGTTAGAAGAATTTTCGTTTTGAGTAGCATCTAATTTTCTCTTTTTCCAACCTTGTTTCCAGATTTGCTAGAATTAATTCTCTTGCTAGACTCAACATATTTCACTTTTGAACCAGTTTCTGCAGCATATTTATTTTCAAGTTTTCGTGTTTCTTCTTCAATTCGAATATGCTTTGTCAGCTGGTCTACATTAAGTATTTGGAAGAATGTAATACTTTTTTCCTATAATCATTCCAAGTGGCTGGTAGTTTTGCAAGTACATCAGCCACTTGAAGAGATTCAGAAACATCAACTTTAAAATCTTTAAGTCTACAAATCAAGAGAAGCAACTCATTAACCTGTTCCATAATAGATTTTCCATCTACCATTTGAAAATAAAAGAATTTCAGACCAAGGAATCTATATATTCCTTGTTTCACAGTAGTGTATTTATGCTCCAAGGTTTTCCAGATTTCTTGTGTGATTTAAGAGGACAAAATAAATCATATAAACGATCAAACAATGAGTTTAAAATAAACCCCCTACAACACACCTCATAATCTTCGCGTTTCTTGCGTGTTGCCTTGATTTTGTCAGTATCCTGAGCAGTAGGTTCTGGAATTGTCAGAAGATCAAAACTTAGTAGATAAGCAATTCTTTAACTCCGTAAGAAAAAACAACAACTTGTCTTTCCAGCGGGTGAAATTTGAGCCATCAAAGCGGTCCAGTTTGAATACTTCGAACAACTTGTTGAAAACAGTATCACTTCCAGTAGCCTCCAATGCAGTGATTAAATTCCTTAAGATTGTTAGAAAATAATATTTGGGGAAGAAAGATTGGCTTTATAATCTCTGGTCTTAAGGAATTTAAGCTTCCCACTGCATTGCTACAGGGATGGTGGCAGAATTCCTCCAGAATTTTACAAAGCCAATAAATTTACAATTAATTCGAAATTTCCCACAAGAATAAGTTTTTGTGAGTTGTAGAAAACAATAGAGAGAAGAAGAAAAATTTGTAAATTAGGTCTTACTTTTGAAGCAATACCAGGTAAATATAATTACCTTAAGAGTCTGTTCGCAACATGCACATTTGTTCAAAGAAGCTTTTCGTAACACACACAACTTTTAGAGTCACATTTTTCTGGAAAAAAAAGGGACCTTTTTTAGAAGAAAAACGTGACTTCCTTTTTTTTGAAAAGAGTAACTTTTTTATCTAAAAAAAATAACTTTCTTCTCTCTGAGCTAACCCATCAACACTAACTAATATAACAAATGAAACGGCAGTACTCCAACAGTTGTAATCAAACAACTTTTACGGTGCCATGATTTTTCGAGATCAAATAACTATTTTAATTTTTTATTATTATTAAATTGCTACAGTCAGCAAAAAAAATTGCGGTACCAGTCCCAAAAGTAAAACTATCTTTGACAGAAAAGATGCAATACAGGAAGACAACCTCACGCCTCTGATGCCATTGTTAGAATAAATCATGGGGCAAGAACAACATTGCATACCTTTAGCTCAGCAGAAGATTGTACTCACCACCGAAAAGTTACCCCAAGTCGAGCTTGTTAGAAAAATAGAAAAACATAATCGAAGAAGAAGTGGCTATGAGGCATGGAAGAATCGACTTTCTTTAAAGAGATATTGCCTGTATACAGATTGGGAAAATACAAGTAATTCCCTTCAGGATACAATTAAGTCCAGATTATACCTGCAGATTTTTCGTTGCTACTTCATGAAGGAAGGCCTTATTTATAGAGTTAGAAAAATGACTATTGTGAATAGTCATGACTTTTCATGAACATACATGTCCATTTAAATTCAGATTTTAAATAAAATATGAAAAAAAAACCAAGATTTTTAATATATAATGTCTTCAAGCTCTTTTTGCCTTATGTTGTGGGACAATCCCACTTCATATATATTACAAACTATCTAACAGAACTTTGACTCAATAGGAAACGAAGTTTAATTACCACAAACTAAATGTCTTTTCCTTTTGTGTGTTTTTGGAGGAACAAGAGAAGAATTCTTTCTCTTAGAAAGAGGAAAGGAACGTTGGTTTTCTTCGGAAAGAGGAAGAATTTTCCCACACCACTGTAAACAGAGGCGGACCCACCTTGTTGCAAGAGGGTTCAGTTGAACCCACTTCGTTCGGAAAAAATATTATTTTGACATGCTAATTTGGCTGACAAAACGAAATTTTAAGCTATGTAAAAACAATGAACCCACTCGATGCAAGCGGAAGTTGTAGTGCAGCGGTGCAAGTGGGTTCAAAGTCCTTTTGTGGTTGGTCGCATGTTCGATTCTCAGTGAAGGTTGCTTAACATAGAATTTTCGATGCCATTTTTTGATACTCATACATAATTACCTGAATCTTTGTTTTTGACATTACTTTTGATATATTACTTTTCGCTTTAAAAAATAAGATAAGGTTAGGTTACTTCTTGTTTCAAAATTGAGCATTCATTATTATTGTTCTAATTTTGTGCTTTAAGCTGTTAAATTTTGTGATTAATTAAAAACAATATCAAATTATAAATCTCAGAATTGAATGCTTAAAAATATAATATAAAATATGAAGATGCATAATGACTGAAACTTAATGAATTTTTATTGAATATTTATGTATTTGAGAATATACGCATTGTGAAACTATTTAAACTAATAATTTGATTTAAGAAGTTTATAACTTGTAACATGCATTTTTCTTTTTTGAAAAGTGGTGTAATATCTTTGTCGCTTTGTTGATCCGCTAGTAATATAAGCATAAACTAAAAACTACATTGGTGTTAGACCACATTGTAAAACCAAATATGATGATTAGCATGAAAATTAAAAGCACATTTACTATTTTAATGGTACTCATTTATAGTGTCTAAGGTCGTTGTTAGTATCAACTATTGCTACAATTTTGTCGCTGATTGAACCCACTTGTTTAATTTTCTGTGTCCGCCACTAACTGTAAATTGATGTGCTTACACTTAAAAAGAAAAAAATCAACGTGTGGAGCAGTAACTTCTCTACAGGGAAGTTTTTTTTAACTGCTCTTATCCTTATCCTTTTATACGGATCGGATCAGCTCATATAGAGCGACCCACGATCCAAATTCCAACAAAACCTTAAAACTTATTTCAACCAGATTCTCTATTGACATGTTAAGTTTGTTAAATTATATTATGGTATGGTATTTACAAGTTAATTTTTTTTACGTGCGTTTCTGCCTCAAAATAAAAATGGATGAGGGTGTTCGGCACGAAGTAAACTAGAGAGAGAGACAAATTTTTCTCCCTTTTTAGGATTTTTGCGTTTGGCTATAAGTTGCCAAGTTTTATTTTAAAATATCAATGTGGAACTGATCTTGCGCATAATGAAAAAGTTAACAATTTTTGTCAATTATTCATAGGATTTGTACCTCTATTGCATTTTCTCTACACTTTTTAGGAGGAAAAAGGGGGGGGGGGGGAGTAAACAATGAACTTTTAAGAGAAAGGAAGTAGGATTTCGTTCTCTATTTTTTATTGAATAGACCCAACCTAAAAGAAAGCAATTCTTTTTTATAACCATTTGGTATTCAATACTCTTGCTTTTATTGAGCCGGGGGTCTTTCGGAAACAGTCGTCCTACCTTGGTAGGAGTCAGGTCTGCGTACACTCTACCCTCCCCAGACCCTACGATGTGGAATTTCACTGGGTTGTTGTTGTTGTTGGTATTCAATACTCACTGTACCTTAATTCAGATTCGTGTTGCATAAGGTTTAGTAAAGAATAAAACAATTCCCTATCAATTAGTTCTTCCATTTCTGAACCTTGAACCACTGCACCCCTGATTAAGGATTGAGATATTCCATTCATCCCTTTATTATCCCACACCACATTTCTCGATGGCCAAGAAAGAAGAATTCAATACTCAATAGATTCTTGTCAAGAGAACAGAAGAACTTATAACAAGCTGGCGTAGCATCAAGTAGAGGCGGATCCAGAATTTGGACGTTCTAGGTGTCATACTGACCAACTTGATCAACTTTTGGTTTGGCTTCAGGTTATTCTTCTTTTATAATTTATATAGACCGATCGAAAGAAAAAAAATGCAATAACTATGACAACATGGCGCAAAGCTTGCGGGTGGCATGGCATTCCCACAGGCCTTAATAGATTCGGCCCTGGCATCAAGGCCGGGTCAAGGGGGGAGGAATTGAAGCAATTGCTTTAGCCCCTCAAATTAAAGGCATTAAGTTTTTATTATTATTTAGCATATATTATAAAAAAAATATTATAGAAAGATACTAATTTATTCTTGTTTTTTTTTTTTTTTGGGAAATGATAGAGGGTATTCTGAAAAAAAAAATAGATGCTATTTTAGTAAATACTTACAGTTCATAAGAAACATGCAATATGAATAATTGATGACGATGTTAATAATAAGAAGATAAAAATAAAGTCTTTTATAGTATCTTTTAAGAGTTAATTATTTCTTATAAAGAGTGGATCAAGCCATTTTTCCAATTTAAAATAGACTTGAACTATTTCAGATGTATGAAGTTCTTTTAACATCTACTTGTGGTATAAAATTGAGATCATTAGATGAAGATAACTTATAAATTAAATATTATGTTAATTGTGGATGTTTCTAATAAAAATATTGTCAAAAACATGGTGAGTAGAGTTATCAGATACTTTTAATGGAGGGAGCTAGCAGGTAGTCGAGTATGGTCAAGATATATACAAGATAAACCATACACCATCATTAGAAAACAAAAAGAAAAGACATCAAATAAACATATATAAATGTTTTCACTATTAAATTTAAGGCATTTTCTTAAGGCGACTTTAAGGCAGCAATTTCGTTGAGCCGCCCCTACGTGCATAAAGGGGCGGACCGACACTATTAGGAGGATAAAAAATTATTCAACTTGATAACAATGCCAAGCAAGTTTCTATATATCTCTCTGTGTGTGTCTATATATATCATTTTCACGTGACACTTTTTTATTTTTCTATTCTGCTTAAGAAAAAAAATTGTCAGGAATTAAATTTATTTACTTAACCAAAAACTGAAGTAACTTTCAGCAATTCAACTTCAACATAATGAAGTAAACATTATAAAATCATCAAAATCCTTTATAGAAGTGCGTGCAAGTGGAGTACTCACCAAAAACTTGGGCCATACCAGTGTTTTAAAAGGCGGGGCATAAGGCGGGGCGTTTTGCATATGCCTCGACGAGGCGTAAGCCTCGAGGCACGGGGCGTAAGCCCCATGGGTATTTAATTTTTAGTATTTCTTAAAATAATATAATTACAATAAATATTTTTAAATAGGTAAAATTACATAAAAAAATAAAAGAAAACTGTAAATAAATGAAATATATATATATATATATATATATATGTATGTATATGTGTGTGTGTGTGAGCGCGCGCGCGCTTGATCCTCACAAAAAAATGATCAAAGCAATTCATTATACACCGCTTAGAACTTGTAATTATATATAACATAATTTTACAAGTATAAACAATACAATGAAATAAAAGCTATTATGAAATGCAAAACAATTCTAACATTTTAACTTTCAAACACGGAAAAAAACACAGTTTCTTAAAACACTATTATTATCATACTATTCATTTTATCTCCCTATAAGCAAATAATCAATAAAATTTATCAATATTACAATTAAAACATAACTTCTTCATGAACAAAAAATAAAATTCTATGATAATTCTGATACATAGGACATATGTGTTTTTTAAAAAAAAATTAAGTGATATTCACCTTCACGACGTTCTCAAATAGTAAATATTCAATACTACGACTTGTTATATGAGTTACACCCAATCTTCTATTTCTATATATGAAAAACTATTAAGTATCATTATTTTGTTAAACAATTATGAGGGTGAATGATTTTAATTAAGGAATTTAAAATATAATTTGTGTAAGAACTGTTAGGCGAGCCCTGGGCGTTGGGCGTTAGGCGTGTTTAGGGCGTACGGTTGGGCGCTTAGGACGTAAGCCTCATAGGAATTAAGCCCCGTACGTTAGCTCCAGGACATTTTATGAGTCCTGACACTGCCTTTTAAAACAATGGGTCATACGACAACAATAAGAAATTCATGCTGACAGAACCAACGTTGTAATTCATCAAATACAGTTTGTCACTATTGGTAACTTCCCATGTGCTCTACGTCATCAATTACGAAACAGGAATTCACAAAATCTAAAACACCGATCCAGCGAATATCACATGGGAAAGCGTCTTACTACAATTATACGGCTAGATCCCGAATTTGGTACTTAGAAAACTACGTCTGTCCATTATATTCTAATTTATATCACACTTTTTTTCTTTCATTTTAAGGTATTTAAAATGTGACATCATTTTATTTCTATGCAACATTAGAAAATTAAAATTGAGCTTCTGAATAATGGAATGTAATTATACAGTTTGACAACTAAATAACTAATTTTTCAATATGAAATTGCATGTAATTGAGGGGAGCAATTACATTCTCCCCATTCTCAAGGAGAGGTGAGAGTGGGTAGTTTCTTCCTTTTTTATTTTTCTTAATTGTTAAATACACTTTTGTATTTACTAGCTTTATTTTCTATTCATTAACATAAATATTTATCATGAAAAAATACCTTCTAAATTCATGCCTATCTTCTTTTTATAAAAAAATTGCAACAAATCATAAATTTTATATTATATTCATATGAGTTGCTAAAAAATTGAAATTCATAAATAAAACTTATATTAATTAATTTAAGCTAAGATATTATTTATTTGGAATATAGTCAAGATGCAAGACAAGCATCTTGTTAAGTAGTACAAGATGAACAAGTGGTTACGACTTCTATATATTCCTATGCTTTCAGAATATTCTTGCATTTTGTGAATTAAAAAGAAACATCTCTAGTTTCGTGAACTTTGCTTCCTCAGCCCTTTGAATGAACATTAAACTAAAAGGACTGCAGAGATCTTTTTATTCTTCTTCTTAATTAGTTTTATTTTTTGTGTCCTCCAATGCTAATAAGCATGTGAGTTCAACTAATTTTCATCTTGAACGTAAATAATTTTTACACTATCAGATAATATCTATTGTAACAGATAACATATTTTATATCAAGATTATGAATTCACATTTTAAAGAGGGCCGATAACCTATAGATATCATTTAAATAATCTAATGGTATAAAATATTGGTTACACTAGATGGTGTGTATAAGATAGCTGTTGTTTGGGCATGTGATATCAAATCATATTTGGAAATTGTGATTTTAACCTGTGCTTGTTTATCACATTTTGAATAAAACTTCAACTTCAATATGAAATTTTGATTTCAAGTCCTAAATTCACCTAAAAGGTAGAATTTCAACTTCAAATTTGTGATTTCATATCTTATAAAATTTAAAACTTGGCCCATAATTTAGGTAGCTAGGTTAATCTACTTGTTTGGTAAGACAGAATTGGAGGATGTTTTGATAGTACTCTTTACAAATTGTTGGTTTTTAAGTTATGAGGAAAAGTACAATTTGTTTACACAATTTCAACTTTAATTCAATCTTCACTCAAATCAATAATTTCAAGTTCATGTCCAAACACCTACTTAAACTCATTATAATGGTAACTTTTGACATTTTTGGGACCCCAACCTAGAAAGGATATACTCCCTCCGTTTCAATTTATGTGAACTCATTTGACTGGACATGACATTTAAGAAAGAGGGAAAACTTTTGAAACTTGTGGTTCAAAATAAGTTGAATATTTGTGTGACTGTAAATCATTCATAAAGTGAATTTGTTTCCAAATTAGGAAAGAGGTCATTCATTTGGGCACGGACTAAAAAGAAAATAGGTTCACATAAATTGAAACAGAGAGAGTATTTTTTTTTTCCTTTTTCGTTATTGTTAGCATACTACAATCCATTCTTCTTAAGGTAAGCATCTTAGTTTGAATGGGTATGGAGTTTAAGAAATAAAATGAGATATTTTATAATTGTGGTTTTTAAAAAAGTGTTTAGTCCTTTAAACCTTGTGGTTAAAACTTGACATGTAAAAGTTGGAATAGAAAAACTTACTAAATATTAAAAAAAATTACATTAAAAAAAAAACAAGACACTTAAATTGAGACGAGGGGAGTAATACTTTTTTCATATGGGCTTACTACCAGTGACGGTGCCAGGAATCTGACTAAGAGTGTTCAAATTTATAACCTAAATATATATATATTTTTTTAATGAGTGTGTGTGCGTCACAAATTTTAAATCAAACCACATAATATTTAAATTTGCCATTTTTCTCGTAGTTTGTCCTCAGAGCATTATCCAAATAGTAAATCTGAAATGTGTTTTTGAGTTTTCGCAGAAAATTTTAGTTGAGTAAAGAAATTTGCTCAAAGGAGTCCAGTAAAAATAATCACCGAGCACTAATAATAAAACAAAAGATTGGACTGCAGCAAAAGAGAATAAAAAATAACTAGAGAAGGGCGAACGAACAACCATCTTTTGGGCGTGTCTGATGGGTATACCTAGTTTTAACTTTTACACAAACTTCTTGAGTTAGAAAGCAAGTCAAACATACTTTAAAAAAAAAAAAAAAAAAAACCAGTAAAATTATTTGAGCTTCACGCGGTGTAGAAAACATCAGTAAATTTAAGATAATACTTTTTCAAATTCAGTTGAGCACTTTCAAGTATATAAATATAAAAATTAATAATATATTAATGAAATCACGAATATAAACATCTTTATTAGATTTAAACATAATATGGAACTGCATTTTTCATTATCAATTTCCTTATTAGGGAAATCTTTTTTTTAGGAAATCACTTATAAATATATGTCCGATAGGTTAAATACATAACTATATTAGTCTAATTATATAAAGGGAAAAGGTGCAAATATACCCCTCAAAAGTGTATAGAGCAGATATATCCCTCGTTACAAAAGTGGTGTTTATATACCCATGCCATTACAAAATAGTGCAAATATACCCCTGCCGTTACAAAATGATGCAAATATACCCTTTTCGTTGACAGGATTTAAAAAAATAATAATTTAGATTTCTTTTTAATTAAAAAAATGTCACGTGACTTTAAAAAAAGTCATCGTATTTTCTTTTAGAAGACATTTTTCTAAAGCCACATGGTAATTTTTTGCTGGTGGGTCGGGTCTGGTTCGTTTAAAAAATATCTGCGTGACTTTAAAAAAATAAGTCTACTCATTTTTTTAAACGAACCAGACCCGACCCAACAGGAAAAAAAAATTACTATGTGGCTTTAGAAAAGTATGTCTACTTAAAAAAATGGGTAGACTTTTTTTTTTTAAAGTCACGTGACATTTTTTTCAATTAAAAAATAACCTAAATGAATTTATTTTTTTAAAATTCCGTTAGCAAAAAGGGTATATTTGCACCCTTTTGTAACGGCAGGGGTATATTTGCACCATTTTGTAACTGCAGGGGTATATATACACCACTTTTGTAACGAAAGATATATTTGCTATAAATCGCAAAGTTGAGGGGTATATTTACACCTTTGCCCTATTTAATATAATTACAAAGTAACTAAGGCGTCATTTGTGCCAGCTTTTTTATTACTCGAAAGCAAAACCTTTTTGGCAAGATTGCATTTTATTTGGAATACCATCAAAGTTTTCAACTCAAAGGAAAATTTAAGCCTTTTTGGCAAGATTGCATTTTATTTGGAATACCATCAAAGTTTTCAATTCAAAGGAAAATTTATGTTGCCAATTCCATCTTTTTACGTTCTCTAATAAATTAGGAAGGTTCTACTCATATGTTTTTCTAAAATTTTAAATGATACCAATTTGAACAATTGAAGTTACAGAAATCGAAGCCAGAAAGGAAAAAGTAAGAAAATAAATTAATTATTTATAAAAGGGCAAAGGTGTAAATATAACTCTCAACTTTGCGATTTAGAGCAGATATATCCCTCGTTACAAAAGTGGTATATATATACCCCTGCAATTATAAAATGGTGTAAATATACCCCTGCCATTACAAAAGGGTGCAAATATACCCTTTTTGCTAACAGATTTTTTTTTTAAAAAAAATTCATTTAGGTTATTTTTTAATTGAAAAAAATGTCACGTGACTTTAAAAAAGTCTACCAATTTTTTTTTTTAAGTAGACATACTTTTCTAAAGCCACATAGTAATTTTTTTCCTGGTGGATCGGGTCTGGTTCATTTAAAAAAATGGGTAGGCTTATTTTTTTAAAGTCACGCAGATATTTTTAAACGAACCAGACCCGATCCACCAGAAAAAAAAATTACCATGTGGCTTTAGAAAAATGTCTTCTGAAAAAAAAATAGGATGACTTTTTTTTAAAGTCACGTGGCATTTTCTTAATTAAAAAGAAACCTAAATTATTTTTAAAAACATTCCGTTAGCGAAAAGGGTATATTTGCATCATTTTATAACGGTAGGGGTATATTTGCACTATTTTGTAACGGCAGGTGTATATAAATACCGCTATTGTAACGAGAGATATATCTACTCTAAATCGCAAAGTTGAGGGGTATATTTGCACTTTTTTCCTATTATATATATATATATATATATATATATATAAGACGTATTCGATTAATCAAAAAAATAAAAAAAACTGGCACAAATGTTTGTTCTCGGAATCGAACCCGCGGAGCAAGCCTCACTCTGAGCTGCAGCTCACAAATGGTTCAAGAGTGTTCATTACATAGTATTTAATCCAATATTACAAAATTTTACCTATATATCCAATATAATTTTCTGGCGAAAAATGTTGACCATCCTTGTGATGGTCAACAAGGATGGTCAAGTTGCTACAAAATTTTACCGCGGAGCAAGCATGGGCTCCGCCCTTGCTTACTACTGCCATTGCTAAAAAAACAATATTCGAAGGAACAAGTTGAGTATTTTTCTGTCAATCTTACACCTATTATTGTTTAACAAACCAATGAAACAATCTAGAATGTCAGAGAACACGCGTTCAGTTGATTAACGAATAGAGACACTATGAGAAAAGGTTTAATTTTTATGCGCGACAAAAATATGATCATATTTTTATTGGAGCTATATGTTGTTTCTTATACTTCGATTATAGTATAATCTTGTTGTAGTTACTGTTTCTTTAGTATTTTGCCATGACTTCTTCACTTTCGTTAATTCTTTTTTCGAATTGCCTTGAGATATTTTTCCTTAAGCCTAGGGTCTATCGGAAACAACCCCTCCCGAGGTAGGGATAAGCTCTGCGTATACACTATTTTCTGTAGAGCCCACATGTGAGCACGGGCGGAGCCAGTAAGGGCCAAGGGGTTCGGATGAACCCCCTTCGGCAAAAGTTTACACTGTATATACAAGGTGAAAATTATTTTTTATGTATATATAGTGGATGTTAAATCCCCTTGGCTTTTTTTTTTTTGTCTACTTCTTTATATTTTGAACCCCCTAAGTTAAAATCTTGGCTCCGCCACTGCATGTGAGATTAAACTGGCTATGTAGTTGTTGCTGAATATTCTTATTGGATAATTTCAGATAAATCTATTGATAGATATTACTCTATCCGTTTCAATTTGTTTGTCTTAGTTGTAAATAGCAAGACAACGAGAACTAAGGCAATGATAACTAAATAGAAGAACACAAGATTTTATGTGGAAACTCTCAAGGGGAAGAAAACCGCGGTTATGACCAACTCTTGTTTCTCAATAAAAGACATATTTACAAGATGTATAATTATGCAAAAAGCATGTATATATAGCCCCTTTGCTTCTTCCAACGCAGGGGGTTCCCCCTGCAACCCCCGCAGTCGATCAGGCCCACAAACATAACATTAGTTACTCCCTCCGCTTCAAAAGATTCTCTTAGTTACTATTTGGACGGTCAAATGATATTTTTTTTAATTTGATCATAATTTTTTCAAATACTTTTCAAATATTTTGAATTGTTAACTATTATGACTTATAGTTCTTTGTATGTAGTTTCTAACTATGCCATTAAAAAAAAAAAATTAAAGATCCAATATCAGAATTCACACCGAACATTTGTTAGTTTAATCATCGTAATCTGAATTATGACAATCCTTTTTAGACAGAGGGGGAGTACTATTTGAACAATCAAAATATACTTTATTTGATCATAATTTTTTCAAATTATTTTTAAATATTTTTAATTGTTAATTTACTGTGACTTATAGTACTTTTTATGTAGCTTCTAAATATGAAATTTTATTTCGAAATAATTGAAGATTTTATCTCAGAATTCACGCTGAACATTAGTTAGTT
The DNA here is from genome assembly GCF_019175385.1 of Lycium barbarum. NCBI lineage: Eukaryota > Viridiplantae > Streptophyta > Magnoliopsida > Solanales > Solanaceae > Lycium > Lycium barbarum. The sequence continues at coordinate 125,085,722 of NC_083337.1, read as the reverse complement.
TGACCCTTGTACTCCCAATCAAGCCAAAAAAATAAAAATAGAGGGAATAATCGGTAATCTGACAAAAATAATACTCCCTGTGTTTCAATTTATGTGAACCTATTTCCTTTGTAGTCCGTGCCAAAATGAATGACCTCTTTCCTAATTTGGAAACAAATTCACTTTATGAAATGATTTACAGCCACACAAATATTCTAGACTTATTTTGAACCACAAGTTTCAAAAGTCTTCATTCTTTCTTAATGTCGTGCCTAGTCAAATGAGTTCACATAAATTGAAACGGAGGGAGTAACTAATATGGTACTCCCTCTGTCCCGGTTTAATTGTATTAGTTTGATTGAGCATAAAGTTTAAGGATTAAAATGAGACTTTTAAATCTTGATGTGTGTAATGTACTAAAATGTCTTTTAAATCTTGTGGTTTTAAACTTGTCATTTGGGATGTTTAAATTGTCAACTTACTAATTATTAGAAAGAGACACTCTTTTTGGGATAAACTAAAAAGGAAAATAATACACTTAAATTAAGACGGAGGAAGTATTACATATTAAAATTCATTAATATTGTAAAAAAATCTGTATGCTAAAATTCATTAATATTGTGAAAAAAATCTTTATACTCCCGTGTATATAACTTCAATTGTTATGAAAACATAATTGCATGCTTTGAAATAGTATATCTTTGGTTATTACTATCAGTCAATCCTTCCAGACTATTGTTAAATTCTTGTTTAGACTTTTTTTTACCTTGAGAGACTCTGTTCTTCTAATTTTTACAGCAATAGAAGAGATTTTAGTCCATGTGTACTGCACTAAAAGAGTTTGTTACCTTCATACCTTCTAGCTATGTTACTTGCTTCCGTAATCGTCTTCTAGAAAGAGTTGAAAGTTTATCCACCTTTACCACTTCCTCTTTTTCAATTTTTATGATATCATACTTCCTTATTTGTCCTTTTATCTTGTTATTAGTGAGAAAATTTGTAGTCACAAATAGCATTAACTAAGTTTCAAATGTCTTTTTTTTTTATTTTTAAAGTTAGTGATTAATCAAATAACACCACGTGAAGTGAAAACAGAGAGAATAATATAATATGACATAGTATATGTTTTCATTTGCCGACTTTGAATATAGTATATGTTTTCATTTGCCGACTTTGAATAGATATCATAAGTTAAGAATTTCCTAAATCAAACGACCAATCACTTTGATGTCGTGTTCTAGCTCTGCAAATCACTTTCACAAACCAATTTTTTTAGGAATATTTTTCCCCATCATGCAGCAATAACTACATGATCACGTTTGCAAGAAAACAAGATTCAAATTAACTTTAAAAAATAAAACGTAGCTTTAATTTTCTTTTCCTTTTTAGCAATCATATATATTCCTTTGTCTATTAAAGCCAAGCCTGCAATATTAAGAACTCCACAAACGTCCCTTCCTCATCTCTCTCTTTTTTCTTCATATCCTTCTCTGTTTCCATGGGTACAGAAGGCAGTACTTTGAAGGTATTAATGTTTCCATGGTTGGCTCATGGACACATCTCTCCTTATTTAACTGTGTCCAAGAAACTTGCAGACAGAGGATGGTATGTCTATCTTTGTTCTACTCCGGTTAATCTCAATTTTATCAAGAAAAGGATCCTCCAAAATTATTCTCTTTCTATTCAGCTAGTTGAACTCCATTTACCAGAATTGCCTGAGCTTCCTCCAAGTTACCATACAACTAATGGCCTCCCACCCCATCTCAACGCCACACTCAAAAGGGCAGCCAAAATGTCCAAACCTGAATTTTCAAGAATCTTAGAAAACTTGAAACCTGATTTGCTAATCCATGATGTAGTACAACCATGGGCTAAGGGAGTTGCCAATTCACACAACATTCCAGCAATCCCACTCATAACTTTTGGTGCAGCTGTTATTTCATACTTTATTCATCAAATGAAAAAGCCAGGGATCGACTTCCGTTACCCAGCTATTTATTTGAGGAAAATAGAACAACAAAGATTGCAAGAAATGATGAAAAATGTTGCTAAAGATAAGGATCCTGATGATGATGAGGACCCTTTTGCTGAAGACCCTACGAGAATCATATTGCTGATGAGTTCCTCAGCAACCGAGGCCAAATACATCGATTATCTGACCGAATTGACCCAATCAAAATATGTTTCAGTTGGTCCTCCAGTCCAAGAACCCATGAATGAGGATGATGGGGATATGGACCTCATCGATTGGCTAGGAAAGAAAGATGAGCATTCAACTGTATATGTCTCCTTTGGGAGCGAGTATTTCTTGACAAAGGAAGACATGGAAGAGATAGCTTATGGATTAGAGCTTAGCAATATTAATTTCATATGGGTTGTAAGGTTTCCAAAGGGGGAAGAAGTCAAACTTGAAGAAGCACTACCACAAGGTTTTCTTGAAAGAATTGAAAACAGGGGAAGGGTTGTGAGTGGATGGGCACCACAACCAAGAATCCTAAGCCATCCAAGTACTGGAGGATTTGTAAGTCATTGTGGTTGGAATTCTGTGATGGAAAGCATAGATTTTGGTGTGCCAATCATACCCATGCCCATGCACTTGGATCAGCCATTTAATGCTAGGTTAATGGTAGAACTTGGAGTGGCTGTAGAGATTGATAGAGATGCTGAAGGGAAGGTTCACAGAGAAGAGGTGGCACAAGTTATCAAAAGTGTAATTTGTAAGGAAACAGGGAAAAATTTAAGAGAGAAAGTTAAGGACATTAGTGAGAATTTGAAGTCCATGAGACAAGAGGAGATGGATGTCGTCGTTGAAGAGCTAATACAACTTTGCAAAAATAGCACGTGCATTAATTCTTCTAGCTAGTATTTGCAAATCGGATCAGTAAATTAATGTGCGCTCTCTGTCTCTCTTTGAAAATCAGAAGCATTACTTTTATTGCAAGTCATTTTATGACATGGTGCGTTGTTACTAAATAATTCAATTCTAGAATCGAGTTGACAATTTGTGCATGCAGTTCATCGAGATCTCTTGCAAGCGTTCAACTATGGAATTACTTGGAGCACATTTGATCTGATTTGTTTAACATATATCGGGCTCAAATAAACATGAATTAGTAGGAATCCAATATGACTCAAATTTTTCGGCCAAATCAAGATTTTACTTTTATTTATTTAATGTAATGGTCAATTTCCCCTCCAAAGACATGTTTCTGTTTTAAAAATTTATCTAACTGTTAAGGTTGACATCTCAAAACCAAAGAATTCAGGGTCAAATCCTAATCCCAGTATGATCTTATGTCAAATTTTCATATATATTGGTTTTGGGGTTTAGAAGACGTAAATCGGTACTATCACTAGGAGAAGAAATAAACAAAGAGGAAGAAAAAAGCCATTTCCTAAATCTGAGTTGAAACAACCGCGAAAAGAAAATCTAATTGGTTAGTAGTGGTGTAAATTTTATTAAATTCAAGACCGTACAATAATTTGGATTGTATTAAATTCAAGATATATTAGCACAAATAAATTGTGGGCTAATGTAATTGGATTAATTATTTAAGTCCAATAAATATGGATTTAATTAAAAATGTCCAAATGCATTGGGCTATAAATAATGAGCCCACTTTGCTAAGCCCAAAATGTCATCTTCCTAGAGGCCCACTTTAGTGCCACGTGTCAAATGACGTGGCATGCCAAGTCAAACAAAGAAGCCTATAGGGTCATGCCACGCGTCAAAATGATGCAGCATGGCTAGTCAAATCAAAAGCCAATGAAGATGTGCCACGTGTACAAGTGACATGTTCCGGCCAATCAAATATCGTCATGTCAGCTTAAATCTGATTGGTCGAAAGAAGTCTGTCCTTATCACAACTCCTCCATCCTACAACTATAAATAGGGGTCTCATAATTCATAGAAGGGACAGAAATTCTAACAAGAAGCAAGAGAGAGCTCGCGGATCAAACGCTGCAGATTTCTCTTCAAGCTAAAAGCATTCAAGTATTTCTCTAGAAGTTCTAGAGATCCAGACGAAGATTCAAGATCAAGCTTCAAGCCCTTGAATCCAAGTACAAGTTCAAGATCAAGCTCAAAAGCCCTTGAATTCAAGTACAAGTCAAGATCAAATCCATCAAGTTCAAGAATAAGCTCAAAAGCCCTTGAAATTATTGTTGAAAAGACGAATCAGAGGAATAATAGAGATTGTAACACTCATATTCTGAAATCAAATACAAAGATTGTTGCGATATTTTCCTGTCTTGATTATTATTTTCTCGACGCGAATTTTATTGTCTACAAATTCTGGCACGCCCAGTGGGACAATCTCTACCTTTCATCTCAACTTTTCAATCATCAAAGTTTAACAACATCGAGATGACTTCAAAGAAGATCAATTTCCTCCAAGGTCGCTAGCTCCAAGTTCTCTGCTGATGTGGAAAGCATCTTCGACATTACCTTTGGTAGCATTGGACCAGTTACGAGGAGCAAAGCAAGCATGTTGGGACAACAAGCACTCCAAGTCTCATCCGTAACAACTCCTGTTTTTGGATCTTCATCTCCTAAAGGAGCGAGATCCTCTACTGATGCATTGGAGGAAGGAAGCAACATTGCTGAAAAGATTAAGAAGACTTTAGCCCTACTTGATCTCTCTGGATCCAAGAACTCAGCTACGAAGGAAGATGATGATACTTCAAGTGACGGATCCTCTCCACTCACACCACATGAAGTAGGCCAGTCAAAGATCAACTTATGCGATAATCCATGCTATTCTCCAACATCCCCAACAATCATGCAAGCAATGGTAACCAACACTTCGTCAATGGAGGAGACACTGGCAAATTTGGAAAAGGTGATTGATGGCTTGGCCAAGCATGTGCAAAATCAAGACGCTCGGATTGAGAAGTTGATGGACAAGATGGATGGATTAATGGAAGGAGAATCCAGCCACGCACCTGGGAAGGGTCCAGAAGTACAAGAGACTGAACCTCGTGCAAAGCAAGTACCACCTACCAAGGAAATTCCTATTTCTTCTGAAGGAATGATTCCGCTTGACCGACTAAAGGAGTTCATCGAAGGTACTATCAAGGATAAGTACGAAGTTGCTGGCAAGTCTTCGTTTACTTACGGAAAGCCGTACACTACAAGAATTGATAGCTTCAAGATGCCCACCGGTTATCAACCTCCCAAATTTCAACAATTTGAAGGCAAGGGAAATCCAAAGCAACATGTTGCACATTTTGTTGAAACATGTAACAACGCTGGGACTTATGGAGACTATCTTGTCAAGCAGTTCGTCCGCTCTCTCAAAGGGAATGCCTTCGACTGGTACACTGATCTTGAGCCTAATTCTATCGATAGTTGGGAGCAACTAGAGCAGGAGTTCCTCAATCGCTTTTATAGCACAAGGCGTACCGTGAGCATGGTCGAGCTTACAAGCACTCGCCAGAGGAAGGGCGAACCAGTTATCGATTTCGTCAACCGATGGAGAAATGCGAGTCTAAACTGCAAAGATAGGCTCAGCGAAGCTTCTGCGATAGAGATGTGTATCCAAGGAATGCATTGGGGGCTTCACTACATATTGCAAGGAATTAAGCCAAAGTCTTTTGAAGAACTAGCTACTCGTGCTCATGACATGGAGTTGAGCATGTCTTCCATTGGGAATGAAAGAATGCCTGTCTACGACCCTCGCAAAGGAAAGGACAAGCAGGAACCCAAGAAATGGAGCAAGTTCGTCCCTAAGAGTGATAATAAAGAATCCATGAACGTCAACGCCGCGCCTATAAAGTTTACTACGAAGGTGAGCAAGAAGCAAAGTATGAAAGCAACTTCCTTCCAAGACAACAAAAGCCGAAAGTCTACCTTGAAGGAGATGCAAGAAAGAGAATACCCCTTCCTGGATTCTGATGTCCCTGAAATTTTTGATGAAATACTTGAGTTGAAGCTCATTGAGTTACCAGAGATGAAGCGGCCCAATGAAGTTGGAAGAACAAACGACCCGAACTATTGCAAGTATCATCGACTTGTGGGTCACCCTCTTGAGAAGTGCTTTGTCTTCAAGGACAAAGTTATGCAGTTGGCTAATGAAAACAAGATTCTGCTTGATGATGAGAAGGCAAGTTCGAATCAGGTCTCTATCACCTTTGGCTCTTTCGATCCGGTCCAGATATACAACTTTGAAGGACATGAGGGAGGACCATTGAAGGAAAATAGAACCCAAGTTGATGAAGCCAATGATGAAGGTTGGATTCTGGTGACTAGGCGGAGACGCTGTAAAACAAGTCCACGAAAAGAATCATCTAAACAACCAACAAGGAAAAGGATGGTTAGAAGACCAAGGAAGCAGAAATCAGTTGAGCGTCCGAGGAAAGCAAAAGTGGAGGAGAACTACCACCAAGAACCACGACGTCCTGTGACTTTGGGGGAATTCCTACCAAGCTGGTTCCACAATAAGACTGCTCGAGACAACATTGAGGCATCATGCTTCAATACTGATAAAGAGGAAGCAAATGATGAAAACCTATCAACATTGTCTCTGTCATCATCTGAAAAGCCTGTTGAATCTTCTTCGAAAGAGGTACACACATGTGATACAAGAATCACATTCACAGATGGCGATCTTCTACTTGGTGAAACACTATATAATCGCCCATTGTATATGGTGGGTTATGCCCTCGAGAAGAGGATAAACAGAATATTGATAGATGATGGATCTGAAGTTAACATTCTTCCTATTCGTACAATGAAGGAACTTGGCATTACAACTGAAGAACTTTCTGAAAGCCGCTTGATGATACAATGGTTCAATCAAGGGGGGCAACGAGCCATAGGTGCTGTCAAAGTAGATATCACCATCGAAGATTTGCGATCAAGTGCATGGATGCATGTCATCGACGCGAAGACTTCGTATAATATGTTGCTTGGCAGGCCATGGATACACGAGAACAAAGTTGTCCCATCCTCCTACTATCAGTGTTTGAAGTATCTTGAAGGCAGGGTCGAAAAGAAGATAGTTGCTGATGATAAGCCATTTACTGAAGCAGAGTCACACTTCGTCGATGCGAAGTTCTACTTGAAGAACTACATGGTGAGAGAAGTAAAAGTCGATGACATCGCAACGACCAAGAGTGATAAGATTGCAACTGAAAGAGCTGATGAGACTATTGGAAAAGTTGAAGTTGGTGCTGAGGTGTCGCACTCTAGTCCCAATAAAGGGAACATCGTGTCTTTGAAAAAGAAGAAGACAACCCCCGTGCTCTCTATGTCCCAAAGTTGAAGAAAAAGGAAGGTCAACCATCTGAAGCTCAAGAAAATACGCTAGGAGGGCTAACTCCTCCCATCAGACGAATTGATACGATAAATTTGTCCTCAAAGTTACTTGGAGACTTCCTGGCTCGGAATCCGCCACAAAATATGGCACTCCCTACAAAATGTACAAATGAAGGCTTTGATCCAAATGCTTACAAGTTATTTGTCAAGGCTGGGTACAACCCTAATGAGCCGTCAAAGTTAGGGAAACTTCCATCAGGAGCTATCATGATGCAATCACGTGAAGGTTTGGGATACAAACAACCTCTGCCAGTTCGCATATCCATAAGAAGGGCAAGTATCAACTATGTCACTGTGGAAGATGAGTCTGTTGCTTCCAACAAAAGGCCTTCAGTGTTTGATCGTCTTGGAAAGTTGGCCACAAAAGCTTCTGTTTTTGAGAGATTAGGGCCGTTAAAACTGAAGAAGAAAAGGAAGAACAAGTTCCACAGAGATTATCAAAGCGTGAAAGCGCTTGCTTTGCCTGGAACCCAGAGGGATATACAGAGTTTGATTCCTTCTAGAATGAGACGACAAACAAAGCTTGTGGTTTCATGTGGAAAGGTGCTAAAAGAAAAGTCTCACACTGTAGTGTATACCAAGGAGCGTGACGAAGATGAGGAGAGTGTAGATTCTTCATATCATATTACTGCACAAAGTGATCAAGATACTTCATTTCAGATAGAGGTTGCCGAGAAGTTGGAGGACATCTCCTCGTGTTACCACATATCTTTCAATGATGGAGATCCTCGAGAGGATGAAGATGCCAGAGATGCTCCTCCAGAACTTGAAGAAGGGGTGAAGACCACAGTAGACTCTTTGAAAGAAGTTAATCTTGGTACTGATGAAGACCCAAGGCCCACCTACCTAAGTGCTTTTCTAACAGGTGATGAGGAAGACACTTACATGGAAATACTCAAAGAATATAGGGATGTTTTTGCTTGGAGTTATAAAGATATGCCTGGATTAGATCCCAAAGTAGCAGTCCATCATCTGGCGGTCAAGAATGGTGCCCGTCCTGTTAAGCAGGCCCAAAGGTATTTCAGACCAGATTTGGTTCCTTCAATCGAAAATGAAGTCAACAAACTCATTGAAGCTGGATTTATTCGTGAAGTTAAATATCCTACATGGATTTCGAGTATCGTTCCCGTAAAAAAGAAGACTGGCCAAATTCGAGTTTGTGTTGACTTCAGGGATCTTAACAACGCATGCCCTAAAGATGATTTCCCGCTTCCCATCCTAGAATTGATGATTGATGCTACCACTGGTTACGAGGCGATGTCTTTCATGGATGGTTCATCCGGCTATAACCAAATTCGCATGGCACCAAAAGATGAAGAGCTTACTGCATTTCGTACACCCAAGGGTATTTATTGTTACAAAGTGATGCCTTTTGGTTTAAAAAATGCTGGTGCCACATATCAAAGGGCTATGCAGAATATCTTTGATGATTTTCTCCACAAAAATGTTGAATGTTATGTGGATGACTTGGTGGTAAAATCAAGAAAGAGGAGCGACCACTTGCCAGACCTGAGAATGGTGTTCGAGCGACTTCGGAGATATCAACTTCGAATGAATCCATTGAAATGTGCCTTTGGAGTTACTTCTGGAAAATTCCTTGGTTTCATTGTTCGACATCGAGGAATCGAAATTGATCAAGCCAAAGTTGATGCGATTTTGAAAATGCCCGAGCCTCGAAATATTCATGAGTTAAAAAGTCTGCAAGGGAAGCTAGCTTATATTAGGAGATTCATTTCGAATTTAGCTGGGAGGTGCCAACCATTCAGTCGTCTCATGAAGAAGGGCGCCCCTTTCAAGTGGGACGAAGCATGTACTAATGTCTTCGAGAATATCAAGTCATATTTAATGAAGCCTCCAGTTCTAGTAGCCCCTGTACCTGGAAAACCATTGATACTGTACATTTCAGCACAAGAAAGGTCAGTTGGAGCGTTGTTGGCCCAAGAGAATAGCGAAGGGAAAGAAAATTCTCTTTACTACTTGAGCAGAATGATGACACCTAATGAGCTGAATTACACGCCAATTGAAAAGTTGTGTTTGGCACTAGTCTTCTCGATTCAAAAGCTGAAGCACTACTTTCAAGCTCATAGTGTTAACCTCATTTCCAGAGCAAATCCCATCAAGTTTGTGATGTCAAAACCAGTCCTCAGTGATCGACTAGCAAGGTGGTACCTCCAGTTTCAACAACTTGAAATTACATACATCCCTCAAAAGGCTGTAAAAGGACATGCATTGGCAGACTTCCTAGCAGATCACCCGATACCTGATGACTGGGAGCTAACCGATGAACTTCCCGACGAAGATGCAATGGTCGTTGAAATTCAACCTCCGTGGAAAATGTACTTTGATGGTGCTGCACATCGTGATGGAGCTGGTGCTGGTGTGGTGTTTGTTACTCCACAGGGAGAAGTTCTACCATACTCCTTTACTTTGACACAACGTTGCTCCAACAATGTCGTTGAATATCAAGCACTAATACTTGGACTTGAAATGGCCGTCGACATGAAGCAGTTGCAGTTGCAAGTCTTTGGTGACTCTCAGTTGGTGATCAATCAACTCTTGGGAAGCTACGAAGTCAAGAAGCCTGAATTACTCCCTTATCATGGTTATGCTCAGAAATTGATAGGATAGCTTGGTGATGTGGCTCTTCAGCATGTTCTTAGGAGGGAAAATAAGAAAGCCGATGCTTTAGCTGCTCTAGCTTCAACACTAACTCTGCCAGATCAAATTCAAGTGACTATCTGCCAAAAATGGGTAGTACCTCCACCAAATGAGGACGAAGGCGCGGAAAGTGAGCTTGAGCATCTCGTAGCTGTTTCTGAAGCTGCAAACGAAGACTGGAGACAACCCATCATTGATTACCTAAATTATGGGATACTGCCAGAAGACTCAAAAAGAAGAACTGAGATTCATCGTCGTGCACCTCGATTCCTTTACTACAAGGATACCTTATATAGAAGATCTTTTGAGGGGATACTCTTGCGATGTTTGGGGGAGGATGAAGCAGTCCAAGCTTTGCAAGAAGCACATTCAGGAGTTTGTGGATCACATCAATTTGGACCAAAGCTCCACTTCCACATAAAAAGGATGGGACATTATTGGCCAACGATGGTGAAAGATTGCTTGGACTATGCTTGAAGATGCAAGGCTTGTCAGTTTCATGCGAATTTTATACATCAGCCGCCCGAAGCATTACACCCGACCGTCGCATCTTGGCCATTTGACGCTTGGGGGTTGGATGTCGTTGGTCTGTTGCCGAAATATTCTAGTGGACACTTGTACATCTTGGCTGCAACTGATTAATTCTCAAAATGGGCCGAAGCTGTCGCTCTTAAAGAAGTGAAGAAGGAGAATGTTGCGAACTTCATCCGAGTAAACATCATCTACCGCTTCGGCATTCCTCGTTACATAATAACGGACAATGGCAAGCCATTTGATAACAAATTGATGAACAAGATTTGTGATCTCTTCGGCTTCAAGCAGCGTAAATCTTCTATGTATCATGCTGCCGCCAACGGTCTAGCTGAAGCGTTCAATAAGACTTTGTGTAACTTATTGAAGAAGGTTGTCTCCAAGTCCAAAAGGGATTGGCATGAACGAATGGAAGAAACCTTGTGGGCATATAGGACAACTTACCGCACACCAATGCAAGCAACCCTGTACTCGCTTGCTTATGGAGTTGAAGCAGTCCTACCACTCGAGCGCCAAATACCTTCTTTACGACTTGCTATTCAAGAAGGACTCACCGAAAAGGAAAATGCTCGATTGCGTCTTGCAGAGTTATAAGCACTTGATGAGAAAAGGCTGGAGGCTCAACAAAATCTTGAATGTTATCAAGCCCGTCTATCTCGTGCCTTCAACAAAAAGGTTCACTTGAGGTCCTTCCAAGTGGGAGATCAAGTCCTTGCAGTAAGAAGACCCATTATAGTTTCCCATAAGTCTGGGGGCAAATTCACCTCAAAATGGGATGGACCATATGTCGTACAAGAAGCATATTCAAGTGGCGCTTACAAGCTTGTTGATGCGGATGGCTTGAGGATCGGTCCTATCAACGCAAAGTTCTTGAAAAAGTACTATCCTTGAAGCGAGATGACGCTCCTTAAGGCACGAGCATAAACTGCATGCAACTCCTGGCCCGCAAGAGTATAAACTGTGCACGGCCCAAGAAAATGTCCGCTAGGTTGAAAATCTCGCAAGAGGCGGCCTAGGCAAAAGTTAGGACACAAGAAAAAAAAAACTCATTTTCCTGAACTACGGTATGACTTGATCCTCTTCACTGAGGTACGTAGGCGCTTAGAGTTTTATTCTAAGTTCAGTCGCACGAGTAAAAAAAAAAAAAGAAATAACTCATTTTTCTGAACTACGGTATGACTTGATCCTCTTCACCGAGGTACGTAGGCGCTTAGAGTTTTATTCTAAGTTCAGTCGCATGAGTCAAAAAAAAAAAAAAAAAAACGCATCCCCTATGCGTTGCTCAAAATGAAGTTCGCCTAATCAGGCGCATGGAGATCGTACATACAAGCATCCTTTTGCTTCGGTTTGAACTTTCACTAAATATCAGTAGTCCAACGAAGGCAAATCTCCATGACAAATGGGTTTCTCCAATGGAATGACTGTAATCTCTTAGCAAGTGGTTAAATCAAGGAGTTAAAGTCTGCAAAATCATTGGTCTCCAAATTGAAGGCCTCAAATCTGGCAACTCTTTGAGTTGGAGTCCAAAGCCTTCGCAACTGCACGGCGAAGCCTTCCAATATGTTAGTCTTCAAGCTAAAGTTTTAAATTCATCATAGCTGCAAGTTGAAGTCTTAGAATCCAGCAAGCCTTCAAATTCAATCCTTCAAATCCGTCAAGTCTTCAAGTTGGAATAAAAAATCTAAGGTGGATTTCCCGAATTTATCTGGGATGATCCAGAGGGTTTCCAACTTTGATTTTTTGGATACATATTAGATTAATAAGTCTAGTTTCCTGAGAATTTAGAGGCTCATGATTTTGATGTTCCTACGTCGAGATATGAATTTTTTGGCGAGACTGCTCGAATCTGAGAAATACTAGCGTTTCAGCATATAGAGCCAAATTCTTGGATTTATCTGGGATGATATATATGTTTTTTGAAATTTATTTTTGGAATCATGCTAGATGTATGAGTCTAGTTTCTTGAGAATTTTGCGGCTCGTGATTTCAGCGCCCCTACATCGACATATGATTTATTTGGCCAGACTGCTCGAATCTGAGAAATATTGGCGTTTCAGCATGTAGAGCCAAATTCTTGGATTTATCTGGGATGATATATATGTTTGTTGACTTTTATTTTTGGGTACATGCTATATTTATGAGTCTAGTTTCTTGAGAATTTTACGGCTCGTGATTTCAACGCCCCTACGTCGAGATATGAATTTTTTGGCGAGACTGCTCGAATCTGAGAAATATTGGCGTTTCAGCATGTAGAGCCAAATTCTTGGATTTATCTGGGATGATCTATATGTTCGTTGACTTTGATTTTTGGATACATGATAGATTCCTAAGTCTAGTTTCTTGAGAATTTTGCGGCTCATGGTTTCAACGCTCCTACATCGAGATATGAATTTGTTCTTGGCAAAACTGTGCGAATCTGAAACAATCGGCGTTTCAGCATCTAAAGCCGCCCGCAAGAACTTCGAGACATGAACAACAAAGATAAAGCAAATCCCAATACAATAGCAATCTGCAATGAAACAAGTAAATGGTCCTTGATGTTTAAGCACGAAAGAGATATCAATGAGAACTGCAGCATAAACCAAAACGCAAGAAGCTTTTATTACTATCGAGAACATCAACTAATCAAAGGCAGGAAAATAAAAGGAGAGAAAAAAAAAATGTTCCTATAGACTAATCTAAACACAATTTATAATTGATTAAGTCTTGGCGCATCGCTTCTAGACGCTCCTTCTTCTGCTCCAAATCAATCAAGTCGTCAGCACTCGATAAGTCTACGTCAAAGCATGCATCGAACTCATTGCTAGCAGTCGAGGCTCCTAATTTGGCTTCTTCAACTTCTTTCTCGGTGACTTCTAAGAGGGCTTCTAAATCTCTCTCCTTTTTTCGCAGCTTCTCTATCTTCTCCTTCACCTTATCTAGGGATTGATGGATAGAGGATACTGCTGCAACCTTTTCGTACTCTTCAAGCATGGCATTCGAAAGACGATCTCCAGCTGCTATAAACGACTCTTTTCTTGCAGCTTCCACATCCTTATCATGCAGAGTTGATCGTGCCTGGTCATATGAAGCAGCAAACTCAAAGAAGGAGTTCAATAATTCTATCAAAGGTGAAACATCCACATCCTTGCCATCCATCTCTTCGAGGATCACTCGGATCTCATCTTCAAGGGACGAAGCGCAATCTACATCACTTCTCGAGAGCTTACCCTGAATCACATCCCAAAGAGTAGAGATAAACTTCTTTCGATGGTTTAGGACAACCTTCTTTCCATCGAACACGGACACCGAAACTGCTGGACGCTTGTGTATATCAGAACTCAATCTTTCTCTAACTTCATCACGAGGAAGGGAGGTTGAATCTTTTCCTACTCTGGCTGTAAAAGGTGGTTGCATTAAGTCCGGACCAGATACAGACTCAGTACTATCTTGTGACCCTTCTCTTTGCAATACTCTGAGACCACTTGGCTGCGCAAGAAAGACGAGAAATTAGTAAAGGTCACTGAGGTATACCTGGTAAACTAAAAGTTTATCTTATCATACCTCTTTAATGGGAGCTGTTATAGTCTTCAAAGGGCTACCAATGTTGTCAGAGATTTCAACCACAGGAGTTTTAGTATCTTCCAAGCTGCTTGGACGTGCTTTCACTCTCTTAAAGTTACGATCTCCATTGCTACTCTCGCTCCTTTCTTGGGATAGTCTTTTGGAAGAATAGATGACTTGAGCAGGACACTCTTCTCCTAAAACATTTTAAGGCAATTGAGCTTCCTTTCCTTGGTGCTGCCCAGACAACTTAGCATTTGAAGCACAAGGGATGTCAGTATTGGGGACTTCATTTGCACATACTTCATCTGATTCTTCCAAGAGTGCGGCAGCAATTGGCCCAACAACATTCATTAAAGTCTGCAGGTGTTTGTCAAGGAAATCCCCGTGCGTCTTCTTCCACCAGGTCTGGTAGTCAGCTGAAGAGAGTTTCTTTACATTGGAAGTGATTGAAGGAAAAACTACTCGTGACATAGACAGATCCATCGTGAAAATCCTCCAAAACATGAGCCCTTCATCTAAAGATACATCGCGGACATCATTCCCCAAAATACCAGGCTTGTTTTGATAAAACCCAAATTGACGACTGAAGCGATGTGGACTATATGGCTCAATGATGAATGAATTATCGCACCGCCGAGGGAGATAGTTAAAACGGATATTCATAAAATAACTTGACTCCAGCTCTGGCGCTCTACCACCATCTACATAATAGTAAGGGTGAGAATTATTTAGCATGGTTGGTGTCCAAATCGCGCTTTCCCCAATATGAATGCGTCTTCTCGCGTCACTTTTGTCAAAATACTTGGCACCACCTTCCTCTGAGTAGGCCATCTTGGGAATAGATGGTCCACGGGTAAGTGGATAATGAGTTTTAAAATAATGGGCAAGCCAGCCATAAACATAATGAATAGGAAGCAAACTTTAATTTGATCAAGTTGTGAGGAAGATGAAATCTTATTCAAGCCATTGTAGATACTTGCCAAAACTGGAATAGGAAGGCCGACCTTCCGTCCACTCGCCATCATGCTTGCCATCTTGAAAGTCCATGGACGAATGAAATCACCTTTCTTATTTGGGAAGACGAAAATGCATAACCAACAGGACAACAAAGCTGCCAGATATGTATCGTCTCTTTTGTCATAAGTCACCCCAAGCTTGGAAAATACCGTGTCTTCTGTGTTTGACCATGTTGTCGTATCGGGTACAGTCCCAGAAGGATTATGTGTCGATTTGAGATGAGCAGATTTCTTTTCCTTCCTTGGTGGAGCAGGTTCATACCTTAAAGGTTTCTTGCACCAAAATTTTATCCACTTGCTCAATGAGACTTCTTGGTCGACACCCCGGAGATGATGGAAGGCTGCGAATAGATATTCATAAGCTCGAGAAACATATCTTGTTCTTCTCTGGTCTAATCCTGTAAGTTCCTTGGCCTCAGGAACCACTTCTTCATAAAGAGAACCCCAGATAGGTAAGCCTCCAAGAACATGTAAGTCCCAAAGGGAAATGGATAATTCGCCAACAGATGTAAGGAGTGTATTCGTCTTGGGGCACCAAGCTTCACAAAATGCTTGCAGAATATCTGAATTACGATCGTAAGTGAAAAGTAAAGCGTAAACCGCGTCATAAATTTGAGCCATGCCCAAGATTTCTTGACTCCTCCCAAGTATATCTTCAGCCCATTCCCAATACCCTGGAATGTGACGATACTCTCCCTCAATCGTTACGGTGCCTCCCCAGCATACCTCTCCTTGAATTATACGACGAGCTAAGCATGGTAGTGCAGACGCAATGTTGGCATGATGATGGTTTGGTGTTTGGAGTGACCACATCTTGGATGATCGATTAGAATTTTGGGTTTTCTCCGACGTCCAATTTGCCATATGAAGCGGATTCCTCAAAGAAGGCCATGGACTAGCATATCGCCCAGCTAGTATGGTATGAGTCAAGAATCTAGTTTGGTCTGTGCCATCTTCAGTCTCAACTACGAGATACCTTAGTTTGGTGGATGGGGAAGTGTAGTGTCTGAAGTAAACCATCTCTTCAAGCTGCAAAGGACAAGAGAAGTTATTAGTAGCAGACTTGGACGTATATCCATAGGTACAAAGACCTTGACAAATGAACTCCCTAAATTCTTAAGGCGGGGACGAGTATCCATCTCTGTGCACCGTAAGATTACCTTACCATTCTTAGGGCGGGGACGAGTGTCCATCCCTTTGCGCCGTAAGATTACCTTACCGTTCTTAGGGCGGGGACGAGTAACCATCCCTTTGTGCGTAAGATTACCTTACCGTTCTTAGGGCGGGGACGAGTAACCATCCCTTTGCGCCGTAAGATTACCTTACCATTCTTAGGGCGTCTCGTCCCTTTGCGCCGTAAGATTACCTTACCGTTCTTAGGGCGGGGACGAGTGTCCATCCCTTTGCGCCGTAAGATTACCTTACCGTTCTTAGTGCGGGGACGAGAAACCATCCCTTTGCGCCGTAAGATTACCTTACCGTTCTTAGGGCGGGGACGAGTAACCATCCCTTTGCGCCGTAAGATTACCTTACCGTTCTTAGGGCGGGGACGAGTAACCATCCCTTTGCGCCGTAAGATTACCTTACCGTTCTTAAGGCGGGGACGAGAATCCATCCCTTTGCGCCTCAAAATTATCTTCTTCATGCATGGGTCATTCTCTTGAACAAGAACTCATCATTGTAATTTGGACCTAAAAAAAAAAAGGAGAAGGAGAACACAAAAGAACACGCAAAAGAAAAGGAGGGAGAAAACCACCTTTGTGTTAGCTTGTGAAATAAACACGTTCCTCGATTGGTGCTCAACTCATACAACGGAGGGGTTTATATAGTTGGTGAAAAAATTGCACTGGAAGCATGCGTTCTCGATATGGGATAAATTGTTAGAGGCGGCAAGTAATTTTCTATCAATTAGGCGGCTGGACAAATCCAAGTTCAAACAAAAGTCTACTGGAGCTTTTTGATTCCTGATCGGTTTGGAATGTCCCAATAATCCACATTGTATTAATAAGTGTAATTTCACTTAAAGATGTTGTGCATACAAAGACATGTGAAATAATTAATGAACTTCAAATGCAAAAGTGTCACATGCAGATGCTGAGTTCAACGAGCAAAAGAAATGACTTCTTTGAAGTGCAGCTCTTGAAGTAATAATAGCCAAAAGACATGGTCTAAAGCTATAAGTTGTCTCAATTTTGATATTTACACGCACAAAAAAAAAAAAAAAAAGCGAATTGCCAATTAATACTTCAAATCTAGTCTTTAAAAGATTACACTTCGACAAGACTTGAAGCAGGGGGCATTTGTAGTGGTGTAAATTTTATTAAATTCAAGACCGTACAATAATTTGGATTGTATTAAATTCAAGATATATTAGCACAAATAAATTGTGGGCTAATGTAATTGGATTAATTATTTAAGTCCAATAAATATGGATTTAATTAAAAATGTCCAAATGCATTGGGCTATAAATAATGAGCCCACTTTGCTAAGCCCAAAATGTCATCTTCCTAGAGGCCCACTTTAGTGCCACGTGTCAAATGACGTGGCATGCCAAGTCAAACAAAGAAGCCTATAGGGTCATGCCACGCGTCAAAATGATGCAGCATGGCTAGTCAAATCAAAAGCCAATGAAGATGCGCCACGTGTACAAGTGACATGTTCCGGCCAATCAAATATCGCCATGTCAGCTTAAATCTGATTGGTCGAAAGAAGTCTGTCCTTATCACAACTCCTCCATCCTACAACTATAAATAGGGGTCTCATAATTCATAGAAGGGACAGAAATTCTAACAAGAAGCAAGAGAGAGCTCGCGGATCAAACGCTGCAGATTTCTCTTCAAGCTAAAAGCATTCAAGTATTTCTCTAGAAGTTCTAGAGATCCAGACGAAGATTCAAGATCAAGCTTCAAGCCCTTGAATCCAAGTACAAGTTCAAGATCAAGCTCAAAAGCCATTGAATTCAAGTACAAGTCAAGATCAAATCCATCAAGTTCAAGAATAAGCTCAAAAGCCCTTGAAATTATTGTTGAAAAGACGAATCAGAGGAATAATAGAGATTGTAACACTCATATTCTGAAATCAAATACAAAGATTGTTGCGATATTTTCCTGTCTTGATTATTATTTTCTCGACGCGAATTTTATTGTCTACAACTCCAAACAAAGGTAAGATGATTCTTCCAATTAGGATTGTATGTGTTACTGTATTCATATTCTAATTCATCTGCCTCAGGTTTTACTGCCCCACATAGAATACCGACCCAAGATTGAGTTGGCAATTGTCACTCGTGTGATGATCTCTACAGATCTCACAAGTAGTTTGTTGGACCTATTCCACCTCATCCGGATTAGTTACATCATCCGGATTAGTTACAAACATTTTATGCTTTCTGTGTTTATTTTTGTACTGGGCTTGGCCCACATTGTTTTATTGTAATGGTATAAGCATTGGGTCCACATATAAAAGAAATGGCCCATTCATTATGTAATACAGATTTTTGGCTAATGAACAATACCAAATTTCTCTCTCTATTTTTCTCTCAATTCGATTTCCCATTTCCAATTGTTAATCGATAATTCCGCTGTCAACATGGTATCGGAGCCCGGAATGTCGCGAATTCCGGGTCCGTCATAGTTTCCAATCCTATAAGTGTTAGTTTCATTGTTCTATCTCATTTCGAGTTTTGATTTCGATGGAGTTTGGGGTTTGCTTTGCTGAAGTGTAGCTTCTTAGGGTTTTCACGAAGACTGTGCTCCTTTTTCAGTTGCAAGACTAGATTGGTAACCTCGTTCCTTTTACATCTTGAATATCATCTTAGATTTGTTTTGATTTCTAGGGTTTTCGTAACCTACATCAATACGTGTTAGGGTTCTGAATTGCCTAGAGTTTGTTTGCGTTAATGTAGTGAATTGACTGGAATTTTGAACAAGTTTTAGGAGATTTGTCTGATTTGTCTTTAATCTGCTTCGATTTTCCTTGTATTGGTGGTTTACTGTGTAAAGTTGCACATTACTTGATGGCTGTTACGGACATAGCTGATAGCGTTGAGAATATTCCCTCAAATGGGGGCACGAACTCTACAAACTCGAATTCTACCGCATCTCGAATTCTATTTCACCCTGATGACTACACGCATCCATGTCATCCGCTTTATCTCCATCCATCTGATTTACTAGCATCATCCCTAGTTTCTGAACTTTTCGATGGAACGTGCTATAGTAGTTGGCGTAGATCTGTTTTAGTTGCCTTGTCTGTTCGAAATAAACTTGATTTCATTCATGGAACATATGAAAAGCCTTCTGCCGGCTCTCCTTTATTTCGACAATGGCAAAGATGCAATGACTTAGTAGTTGCTTGGATGAGTAACTCTGTAACAAAGGAAATTCATAAGTCTGTGGTGTATTCTGAGTTTGCTAAAGACATTTGGAGGGAACTAGAAAATAGGTATGGAAAGGCTGATGGGGCAAGGGTTTTTGAACTGAAAAAAGAGATAGCTCATATTTCTCAAGGTTCACTCGACATTGCTTCGTATTTCACTAAGATCAAACAATTATGGGATGAGTTGTCTTCTATATCTAGAAATAAGTGTAGTTGTCCTAATGGTATGCAATTTGAGGATGAGCAGAGGGTATATCAGTTCCTCATGGGCTTAAACGACACCTATGCTCAGGTTAGAAGTAATGTACTGATGATGAAACCACTTCCAAGCATAGACACTACCTATAGCATCTTGTTAAGTGATGAAAAGCAGAGACAAGTATCCAACAATTCCCAATTCTCATCTGAATTTGCCTCTTTCCATGCCTCATTTCACAAAGGTGCTTCTTCTGCTGGTTCTGGTTCCTTTTCCAGGCACCAGCAACACCATTCTTCCAAAATACATCATGACACTCAGCAACAACCTCTCTTCTGCAAATATTGCAAAAACATCTGGACATCTCATTGACAAATGCCACAAACTCCATGGCTATCCACCAAACTTTAAATTCACAAAGAACCCTGCTTCCAAAAGGGTTGCTGCTACTGCTGCACTTAATCCATCTGCACCACATACAGAACATCCTTCCTATCACAATGACTCACTTGCTGGTCCTACTCAGAATTATGGTTCAACCTCTGGTTTGACTGCAGATGAGGAATCTCAACTGCAACACCTGTTGCATAAGTCTCATCTTACACCACCAAGCTCAGCTCATTCTCTCTTGGCTTCTGCACATTTTGCTGGTAGGGTTGCCACACATAGTGTTCTTCTTAAACCTTGTGTATTTTCACAAGTAAAGAGTTGTGAATGGATTATAGATTCTGGAGCTTCTGATCATATGACCTCTCAAATCTCTCTTCTTTTCAACATCAAACCTTTGTTAGTTCCTTGTCTTGTTTCTCTTCCAAATGGCTATAAGGTCAAAGTCACCAACACTGGTTCCTTATCCCTCTCTCCTGATATTATTCTGCATAATGTTCTTTATGTTCCCTCTTTCCAATACAATCTTATTTCTGTCTATCATTTAGTTTCTCAATTTAATGGCTCTGCTCAGTTTTCCAGTACTGTGTGTATGTTTCAGGGCCCTTCTTTGAAGAAGCCACTGGTACTTGGTATACTGATCAATGGACTATACAAGTTGGTTCACACTCCTACATCCCCTGTAGACCCTGCTGTCTCTACTGTCTGTGATTCAGCAACTGCTTCTAGTTCTAGTTTTTCTACTGTATCTGATTCTGCATTACCGATTGCTTGTGATCCTGTTTCCACTGTATCTGATTCTGCATTGCCTATTGCTTGTGATCCTGTTTCCCATTGTTTTTCTGCAAATTTGAATAAAATGGATGTTCTATGGCATTTTAGACTTGGTCATATCCCTTTTTCTAGAATGAAGGGAATACATGCCATTAATTTCTCTTTATCTTCTTCTCAATCTTTTCTTTGTTCTGTGTGTCCTTTAGCAAGACATACTAGACTTTCTTTTCCCTCTAGTGAAATTAAAACTACCTCTCTTTTTCAATTAATCCACATAGACACATGGGGTCCTTACCACTCCCCTACTTCCCATGGAGCTAGATATTTTTTAACCATAGTAGATGACTATTCTAGAGCCACTTGGACTCATTTAATGGGTGCTAAGAGTAATGCTTTTGACTTACTCAAGGCTTTTGTTGCAACGGTTGAAACTCAATCTAATTCCAAGGTTAAAACTGTAAGGAGTGACAATGCTTTGGAACTAGGCTCTAGCTTAGCAGGTTCTTCCTTCTTTTCCTCTAAGGGCATCATTCATCAAACTTCTTGCCCTCACACTCCACAACAAAATGGAGTTGTGGAAAGGAAACATAGACATCTCCTTGAGACTGCTAGGGCCTTGCTTTACCAGTCTCACTTGCCCCATTCTTTTTGGGGTGACTGTCTTTTGACTGCCACCTACCTCATCAACAGGTTTCCTACCTCTATACTAAAAAATAAAAGTCATTTTGAAGTTCTATATGGTTCTGCCCCTTTCTACTCTCACCTTAGAACTTTGGGGTGTCTATGTTATGCTACCACATCAAGAGTCCATAGGCATAAATTTGATCCCAGATCTGTTCCTTGCATTTTTCTGGGATATCCCTTTGCCAAGAAGGGTTATAAACTATACAACCTCCTTTCCAAGTCTACTTTCATTTCCAGGGATGTTGTTTTTTATGAACACATCTTTCCTTTTTCCTCTCCTTCTTCCTCTCCTTTGCCTGTTTTTCCTTCACCTGTTGAGCTCTCTTCCACCATATCTGATCTGTGTTCCCCTATTTCCCCTTCTTCTCCACCCATTCCTTCTGTCCCTTCCTCTCCTCCTCCATCTCCCCCTTACCCTCATGTTTCTTCCCCTTCCCCTGCCTCTCCCTTTCCTCCACCAACTTCCAATTCTCCTTCTCCTCCCCCCACTTCTTCCCTTCCCACCAGAAAATCTTTTAGACCTCATACCCTTCCTCCTTACCTTAATGACTACCACCTCTCTCTTCCTCCTTCTTGTTCTGGACCCAGTACTGCTGTTTCCCTTACCTCTACTTGTGCTCAGCCTGTGCTGGAGCCTCGCACATACTCTCAGGCTGCTTCTTCACTTGAATGGCAAGATGCCATGGCCAAGGAGTTTGAGGCCTTAGAGGCTAACCAGACCTGGGTTGTTGTTGACTTGCCACCTGGCAAGAAGCCCATTGGGTGTAAATGGGTTTTTAAGGTCAAATACAAGGCTGATGGTCATATAGAGAGATATAAGGCTAGATTGGTGGTGCGGGGTGATACCCAAACTGAGGGGATTGACTTCCATGAAACATTTTCACCGGTCGTCAAAATGTCCACTGTCAAGACTGTGATTGCTGTTGCTGTTAAGAAGCACTGGCCCATGTTTCAATTAGATGTCAACAATGCGTTTTTGCATGGTGAGTTAGATGAAGAGGTTTATATGAAGCTACCTCCTGGCTACACCCCTCCTTCCTCTTCTTCTACTTTGGTTTGCAAGTTACGAAAGTCTCTTTATGGTCTGCGGCAGGCCTCCAGGCAGTGGTATGCCAAACTGTCCCAGGCTCTCTCCTCCAGAGGTTACACCCCCTCTCTCAATGATTACTCCTTATTTACTCGCATTTCTGGGGATTCTATAGTGGTCTTAGCTGTCTACGTCGATGACATTATCTTGACTGGAACTGACTTACATGAGATTTCTTCTCTCAAAGCCTATCTTCATACCCAATTCAAGATTAAAGACCTGGGTCATTTAAACTATTTTTTGGGTATTGAGCTCCTTTACTCCTCCACTGGTGTTCTTTTGCATCAAAGGAAGTTTGTAGCTGATTTGCTTTCTGAATTCCACTGCTCTGATGTGTCCTCTGTCATTTGTCCTCTTGAGCTAACTACTAAACTCAAGGCTACTGAGGGTGATCCCCTTCCTCATCCAGAACAATACAGATCCTTGGTTGGAAAACTTAATTTTTTAACACACACCAGGCCTGATATTAGCTTTGCTGTCCAGAAACTCAGTCAGTTTATGCAGTCTCCTTGTCTTCCTCACTTACATGCTGGGCTGCACCTTCTGAGATATCTGAAAGGCACTCCTTCTCATGGTCTTTTCTTCACCAATGCTGCTGATCTCTCTTTGGCTGCTTACTATGATAGTGACTGGGCATCCTACCCTGATTCTAGGCGATCTGTCACTGGATATTGTGTGCTTCTTGGTGGCAGTCTCATTGGTTGGAAAGCGAAGAAACAACAGGTTGTTTCCATGTCGTCTGCTAAAGCTGAATACAGAGCCATGAGCAAGGCTGCTGCTGATCTTACTTGGTTATCTCGGCTCCTTGGTGATTTAGATGTTTCTTGTTGCTCTCCTATTCCTCTTTACTGTGACAGCCAGGCTGCTATACATATTGCTAAGAATCCTGTCTTCCATGAACGGACTAAGCATATTGAGCTTGATTGTCATTTGGTTCGGTCCAAGCTTACCGAAGGTCTGCTTTCTTTACATCACACTTCATCGTCTACACAGCTAGCTGACCTTTTCACCAAGTCCCTCCCAGGTGCTGCTCATCATGATTTTCTTCACAAGTTGGGAGTGCTTTCCCCCTCCAACTTGAGGGGGGGGGGGGGTGTTGGACCTATTCCACCTCATCCGGATTAGTTACAAACATTTTATGCTTTCTGTGTTTATTTTTGTACAGGGCTTGGCCCACATTGTTTTATTGTAATGGTATAAGCATTGGGTCCACATATAAAAGAAATGGCCCATTCATTATGTAATACATATTTTTGGCTAATGAACAATACCAAATTTCTCTCTCTATTTTTCTCTCAATTCGATTTCCCATTTCCAATTGTTAATCGATAATTCCGTTGTCAACATAGTTATCACTTGTTGTACCTAGGGGTGTTCATGATTCGGTTTGGGGCGGTTATTGATTAAAACTATAACCAAACCAATTTAGTCGGTTTTTAAATGTCTAAAACCATAACCAAACCAAATAAAATAATAACCACCGATTTGGTTATTGTCGGTTTGGTTCGGTTTGGTTGGATTTTTCGGTTTATGACTAGCAGCTATGAGACTTATCAATAAAACATTAAAAAGTTGAAAAAGACATGTCTTTTTTTTTGTTCAAACGGTAACTTTTATTTATCGTTTAAGGTGGAACATACATCATAGAAATATTTTCACTATTAGTGATCGTGTCATACTCAAGTTACCCAAAGTTGCTAAATTATTACATATAGAGCTAAAAACTAATTAAGTAGTGGCTGCACCATTTTTGTCATCTTAATACACATACCTGGAAATAAAGTAGAGCATAGGAGCTTTTAGTTGTTGTTACAAACATACATATTAATTAAACATAAAGACTACCTAAAATTAAAATGAAAATATATGAAATAAAAAAAACTTTGTGTAATGATCCCAAACTTTGGGGAAATACTTGCATTTTGTCCTCAATTCTCCCATTTTATTAAAAATACTTTGTGTAATGATCCCAAACTTCATATGTTTTTCTATCATTATCCCCAGGGCTAGGGTCTCGACTACAAAGAGTTGTTCTTTTCTGCCTTTAGGAGGATTACTCATGGAAGAAGTATTAGGGCATTACCATGGGTTTGAGTTGCAGCAAATGCTGATGTTACTGAAGTATCTTCTATAGGAACCTCCAAATCTACAACCTTTGTCCTTTTCATATGAAAAATATTAGAAGTTTAAGACCCATTCAGACAAGAAAAAAGAAAGGTATAAATTCGGGAAAAAAAGAAGAAACAACCTAAAATCAAATGGCTTACAAAGAAAGACTAAAAATTTAAGTTAAAGACATTAGACTCTAACGTGAGCTTCTGTTAGTAGGTTTACACTTAACACTTAAAGAGTTAAAAGACTTAAAGACATGGGCTTAGACATATTCTTAAAAACATGGGCCTTAAACAATCATGTGAAATAAGTAGACCAAAAATCAAATTAATGATTAAAAAGTATAAAATATTTATAATTATTTATGAAAAACTAATATTATACATATAAATAATTATTTATGTATATAATTTATCGGTTTGGTTCGGTTATTTAATCGGTTATTTTTTAATATAACCATAACCAAATCAAATATTATCGATTTTTAAAATTTAAAACCAAACCAAATGTCGGTTTTTTTATTCGGTTTAGTTAAATTTTTGATTTGATTTTGATTTTAACCAAAATCGTGAACAACCCCAGTTGTACCTGCTGAATAGGTGTTGCTTTCATAGCTAGTGCGGTCACAAGAATTTTACCAACTTGGTTAGTAAGTAAAGACACTGTCTTTTAACGCAGTTATAACATCCACCTCGATAATTCCTGCTTTTCTGGAAATGACATACCTGATTAAATCGTCCTATCAACTCTAATTTTTTGATGTGACAGTGCCGAGCAGTGCCTTAAGCTTGTCAGATTTTTTCTCCATGCAGCGCCCTTCAAAAGTATTGAGAAGCATCTTCGTATCATCATGTAAGATCTCCATAAAAGTGTGGCCCAAGATGTGATTAGACTGCCCGCAATGAACAACAATCTTTGAGCAGTTGTTTGGATAACTCTCATGCTTCATACGATGTCTTCCCTGTCTTCTATTGAAACCCTACTATCTCTCTTCTCAGCGACTTATTTTTCCTAGATAAAAAGAACTTTATCAATAATTTTCAAGCAAGATCATCCCATGTAGGAATGGAATTCACGGGGTCCATATGCAATCATGCTTTATTTCTCCCAACAAGGAGAAAGGGAACAAAGCCAGCCTGATATAATCTGATAGAGTCAGTCCATGAAATTGTAGGTATTAGTGATCTTTAGAAAGTTATGTATATGCTGACGTGGGTCTTCATGCGGTTTATCTAGAAACTGGCCCTGCGATTGGACCAACTACTCCATAGTTTGTTTCTGCTTAATGTATCCAGTGATAGTAGGCTTAGTAATGTGTTGGCTCATATTCTCCAAACTAGGTCTATCCCCCTTTATCACCGCTCCTTCCGCGATCTGTGCCATCACTGGTGGTGCTTGTTCATCGATGATGACTAAGGGAAAATTGTTCAGATTATAGATGCCAACTTCTTAGTTTCCTTAGCCTTATCGCCCAAAGATATATCTCATAGTTTCCTACAAAGTGTCTTTTCAGGATAAGCGTATGGTTCTACAAGTTCTTTGTCCCTAACGTTTTCCTGGGTCACTATAGTGCAGCACCAAGTGAGAAATGAATGTTAAATTTTGAATAAATAAAAACTGTCTAATTTAACAAGAAAGTTAATACTGAAGTCTCCGATAACAACGCCCAAAACTTGGTCGTGTCCTACTAACATGCAAGGGAATGTGGTCAACAAGTAATAAATAGAGTATAGTTCCCAACGAGGACTTGCCGATTGACTTTCAGATAGATTAAACAGTAACAAGTATCCAAGAGCTTATCAAAAGATGTAAAGTATAATAATCTAAGACAAAATATAAACTAAGCTAATATGCTTTTGAGAATTCAGAAGAGAGATATTCCAGGGTTACAGGACGATTTCTCCAATTCCGTTGTGGACTCATCTTAGTTAGCTATTTGAAAATCTAGTCACACAGTTGATATGACACTACGAAGTTCATGTCTGATACTCCATCGCCTATCCAAACTATTGAAATACTTGTATGTCTATGGTATTACAAGCAATAAGAATGTATAGTTGCATCTTATGTATCTGACTAAGAAAGGCGATTAGTATAATGTCTATCCTATCCAATAATCCATGCTAGATGAATGGCTGGGTTGGAAATTTTCCTTATCTTATTCTATAATCCAAATTAGACATCCTCTGTCTAGCGCACAATCAAACAATCATATAATTAAGCGCAGGATAACATAAGTAAACTATTTAAACCAACTAAAATCAGTGACAATAAAAAATAATCTAACATAAAGTTTCAAATTACAATGTTCACGGATAATTCTTCAACCCTAGAATGATATTAAAATAGTCACTCATGTTCGTGACGACTACAAATTCATAATCATTCAACCATAAAACTAGAAAAAAGTAAAGATAAATTGCGCGAATCTCCACTCCGTGATGCTCTAGCCATCCTTGTGATGTTCTTCTATCCAAAGTCTGAATCTCCTCTCAAAAATGTGTTTAAGATATATTTATAGTGTGGAAAATTAACCTTGGCCGAAATACTTCGTCCAGTACAAAACTGACCTGGATTGACAAAAAATTACATAGGTGGGCTGCATAGGGTATTAGGGTGAACGACACATCAAGCCAAATATTGAGAGAGTAAAAAATCTGTAGATTTTGTTGATAATTGCGCACGTGCAGTGCACAGGGTCCCAAACCATGTTGTCACGCCAAGTCATTTTCTGTGAAACGACATTTTCAACTTCTTTTTATGGGTACTTGGCCATCGATTCCGTAGCTCGATCCGAATACTAGGGAATGACTTCTATGGAGACTTCAAAGCCATTTGTTCATCTCTTTTTGCATTAAATAGTTGGCTTTTTATCAAATCATATCCTGCACATACAAAGTACAAATATTAAGAATAAAGTGCACGAAATGAACTTATACACAAGAAAAGAGCACCAAATATGAGGGGATGTATCTAAATTATGTACTTCTAGACGCTGGTCAGTTAACTGGGAAAACATCCCTCATCGAAGGTCAAATTCTTAACTTACCTTGATTAGACCTAAGCTTTATTGATCCCAGAAACTTTATCATGTCAAAAATCCATCAAATGAGTCCAATCTATTCAAAATATTACTCTAAAAGATTAGATGTAGATAATGATACCCATATTGTATATAAAATGAATCACAAAAATTCAAACTCAAGCCTCAGAGTCAAAACATAACTTTATTTCATAAACACGTCACCCATACTCATACGACTCTAAAACTGTGCTCAAACTCAATTTTGATACAATATTGTCCTTTAAATCCTCAAAATTTATACTCTTTAAACCTAGGGCTAAAATCTCAACTTTAACATTCAAATATATTAATCTAAGCATGAAATACAATGGTATTCTTGCAAAATGATCAAACCTGAGGTAGAATCACTGAGAAAAGGACCAAAATCATCCATAATGTTTGGGTTTGGATCAAAATCATACATATCCTTTCACATGGTGCACTAATAGTACATTATGTTTGCATAAGTGGTGCACTTTTAGTCACAATCCCAAATAAATTTAACGGAAAAGAACAAAAATGCCCCTGAACTTTTAGAAAAGGTATAAAAATACCCTTTATTCATCTATTTTGCTAAAACTACCCCTCAATTCAACTTTTTGGCTCATTTATTCCCCTTGACTAACAGACAACACTAATTTTTTTTAAAATAAATAAATAAATTGCACATGATATTTTATTACTGAAAAATTGATTTATTCTTTTAAAAAGAAATCTGAAACCTTGGAATTTTTTTAAATTTGGAAAACTTTTTTTTAACGGGTAAAACCTTGACTAACGGACAACACTAATTTTTTTTCTTTTCAAAATGTGAAAAATTGGATTTTTATAAAAATCTGAAAAAATTAAATTTTTTATGGAAAAACTGTGTTTAAAAAAAAAACCAGAAAACTATCTTTTTTTAAATCTAGAAGAAAATTATGGAGTATTAGTTTTGCACATTTTACTTAAAAAAACAATCAGTTTTTCAGATTTAAAAATTGAATTTTCTAAAAAAAAAAAAATGGGGTTTCCACCCGTTAATTTTTTTTTTCCAAACTTAAAAAAATTCCACATGTTTTAATGAAAATCCAATTCTGTTTTTTTTATATATATATATATATATATAAAAGGCTTACTACACTTGTTTTTTTAAAGAAATGGATGTTGAAAAATTATTTTTCCTTATTCTACAAATAACGATTTTTCAGATTTCTTTTTAAAAGAATAAATCAATTTTTCAGTAATAAAATGTCATGTGCAATTTAATTTTTTTTTTTTTTAAAAAAAATTAGTGTTGTCTGTTAGTCAAGGGGAATAAATTCTCAAAAAGTTGAATTGAGGGGTAGTTTTAGCAAAATAGATGAATAAAGGGTATTTTTATATCTTTTCTAAAAGTTCAGGGACATTTTTGTTCTTTTCCGTTAAATTTATTTGGGATTGTGACTAAAAGTGCACCACTTATGCAAACATAATGTACTATTAGTGAACCATGTGAAAGAATATGTATGATTTTGATCCAAACCCAAACATTATGGATGATTTTGGTCCTTTTCTCTAGAATCACTTACCAAACGTTTGTACAAATAAATCGCTTTGAAAATTTCCTCAATCCAAGCTCCCAGCTCAAATCTACCAACTTTGATACATTAGGGTCATCGCAATTGCTGAAAGTTCACTTTTGTGGACATTTTGTCACATTTGAGGCATCGCAACTACGGACCTAACTTCACAATTGCTGGGCACCAGACTAGTCAAACCCAACAATAAAATCCTATGCTGAAATAGTCATACTCTTTCAGAATTTAATGATTCTTGTTTCTATGATTCCGAAATCATGGTACTAATCTAAAGATTTAATCGAAACATAATTTGGAGCTCAGTGCAATGGAGAGGTGTGTGAGGTGGTTTGAGAGAGAGAATGGAGAGGTGGGTGTATGTGGGACGAGTGAAATAGGGGTTGAGGGAGTGGATTTAAATTGTGGAATAGGGGAGCAGGTCGGGTTGACCCACGTGACAAAAAGAAATTTTTGGGCGACTTACCTTGCTCGAGGTGAACTCCAAAGAGAGGCAAGACCTTATTATGGGCTTCGCTCAGCGAGCTCCAAAGCGAGGTTGCCTCTTGCTTTGGCCCTCGCTTGGCAAGTTGCTCATGCAACCCGTGCCTTAGTCTAATTTCGTCCTATCTTGTGTCCTTTTCTCCCGTGACTCCGTTTTAGCATTGTACCTGCTCAATACACCCTCAACACGGTCGGTTAGCCTGAACAAAAATCAAAACTACGAACAACAATTACAAGGTTGGGTTGCCTCCCAACAAGTGCCTTAGTTAGGCCATGGCACGACACCTTTTTGTATTTTTTCTGATTTTGGTCTTTTTTTTTCTTTTTCTTTTTGGTGTTTTTCCTATTACAATCCTCGGGTTGCCTCTTCAGCAGCTCTTGATTTAACATCGCGTCATGATGCAGGCATGAGTTACCTCCCAAGAAGTGCCTTAGTTTATGTCGGGGCTCGACGTCACCTCCAATAGTTATTGGACAGCTCAACTAAGGTCTTGTGCCTGTCCATGTCTTCAGCCCGATAGTGCTTCACTCTTTGTCCATTCATCAAGAAAGTTCCCTTGAATCTGGCCGTTCATAGTTCAATAGCTCCATGCCTTGTCATCCTCAGAACCTCAAAGGGCCCTGACCATTTAGACTTTAACTTTCCAGGGATTAGCTTAAGTCTCGAATTGAATGACAATGCCAACTGGCTAGGCTCAAAGGAACTCTCCTGGATGTGCCTTATCATGCCATCTTTTTGTCTCCTTGTACGATTTAACATTTTTGTAGGCCTGCAGTTGAAATTCATCAGGTTCATGCAACTGGAACATCCTCCTCTTACCTGCTAACTCCATGTCTAGGTTGAAATATTTCATAACGCAGTATGCTTTATGCTTGGCAAGTGGGATGCCTTTCCATAGATCAGCCTGTAGAATCTATCAAATGCTCTTTAATCTTATGATCTTAAATATGCCATAAAACTAATAAGTTGCTAAAATTAAAAGGCTAAGTAACTTCCAACAATTCAACTGCAATATGTAAATCGAACACTTGCAGAAGTTGGGGCCCATAAAAATAGTAAGAAATTCATGCACACTGCAACAACGTTATCAATTCAATACCATTTGCCACTGTTGGGAACTTCCCATGCGTTCTGCGTCATCAATTACTAAACATGAACTCACAAAATCTAAAACACTGATCCAACGAATCACATGGGAAAGTGTCTTAATACAATTATACGGCTAGATCTCGAATTTGGTAGTAAGAAATCCAACTCTCTCTCTCTATATATATAATCTGTCCATTGTCACATAGTTTCCATTAATAAGCCATTTAAGGAAAAAAATAAAACTTAGCATTCTTTATTTCTAATTTTCTATGCAACAATCACGAACGTCAAAAATTTAGTCTTGACTATTTTGACTTTAATTAATATCTTAAACTCCATCCTCGATCAAGTAGTACAATCAAATAAGTGAAGCGGATGGAACGTTTATTTTGAATAGTTAGCACCTTTAATTATCACGAGAGTTAATATCTTCAAAGTTTATACCTATATTTTTTAATGCAATAGCTTATAAATTATATATATTATATTCATATGAGTTGGTAAAAACCAAAAATTCATAATAGATACTTTTATTAATTATTTTACGTATTAAATATTATTTATTTGGGAGATAGTCGAGATACAAAGGCAAGCATCTTATTAAGCAGTACAAGAAGTCAACAACAATAACAATAAACTCGATGATCTAACAAGTAGGGTGTAGGAAGTGTGGATTGCTGTACAAAAATCTCACCCCTACCTTTGTTTGTAAATACATTATTTCAGAATATTTTTGCATTTCTGAAATAATGTGTCGCCAAATAAAAAGAAAATGTGGAAAACTTTCTATATCAGATGTTAACTGCACCACTTAAACCTAATTCGAATGCTAAGAGCCTAAGATTGAGGTTCTGCACATACATTTTTTTTTTTTTTAATAACTATCAAAGCATAATTTTTTTACTGTGTCCTCTGATGCTAATAAATATAGGAGTTTATTAATAAACGTTTTCAACATAAACAATTTTTACTTTTTTCAGATAATCTTTACCTATTATAACAGGTAACATATTTTACTTTCATAATTTTAAATTCATAATTTAGGAGGGTGATCTCTAGATATCATTTAAATAATCTAATAGTATAAAATATTATTTACAGTTGATGGTGTATAAAAGTTGAACTCATTGTAATGGTTAATTATGACATCTTAGGAACTCTAAGTCTCTAACCTAGAAAGTAAACTAGCCTTAAAGCATAGTACATACATATTTTTTTGGTCAACATAGTACTTTTTTTCATATGGGCTTTTACTACTGCCATGGTTAAGAAATTAATATAGTTGAGCAATTTGCTGTGCACCTATTATTGTTTAACAACCCAAATGGAAGAATCTAGAACTTCAGAAAACAGGCGTCCATTGATTATATTAGAATATAGACTAGAAAAAATGCCCATGCGATGCATGAGCCCAATATGTTTATTCACTTTAATTAGTTAGCCTTTAAGATTTGTATTTTGTAAATAACTTTTAATAACATTTTAATTGTTATTATATATAGCAACATATACAAGATGTATTTTACGTACCATCACTCTAGTTATAATTAAAAAAATAGAGTTTTAAAATTAAAAACATATGATGGAATTAAGTCTTTGAGATGAAAAAAGTCGGACTTTTTTCTCATTGTCATGACAATGATAGTTGTTCATCGATGTGAAAAAAAGAAAATTAGTAAGAATATGAGGGAAAATTAATTTTTAATTCTAGATTTTTTTCTTTTAAATTCTTTAATATCTTATATGTATACCGACAGGTTGATATCCATCGCAATTAAACTGTTCAGATCTAAACATAAGAACCATTGCTGTATATATTGGATTTTTTAAAAGCAAAACTAATAATTTTTTTTTATTAAATTAATTAAAAATATGTTAATAAGGGGTAAATTAGTTACATTATAATTTTTTATATTAACAATTATAGAAAAAAAGAATTGTTACAAAGAAATCAAAATTAGAAAGATATATATATATATAATATAGAATAGAATATAATAGAAATAGATTGGTACAACATGGAATGCTCTCTGTACAATTTGTTAATGTTGTGTTGGTCCTCCTTTGACACTTATTAAATATAGAAAAATATAATAGAAATAGATTAGGACAACACGGAATGCTCTATGTACAATTTGTTAATGCTGTGTTGGCCCTTCTTTGGCACTTATATATAACAGAAATATATGAGGAAAGTTTACGTTCTATGCGGTATAAAGATGATATTTACATAATCATATCGCATATGAATTTAATTTATATACATTGAAAGCATAAATATTTATATGTAATCATATCTCTCAGTATATACAACTCAATAATCACTACAAGAAAGTATAGAAATTGCAACGGCTCTTTTAGCAACAAAAATAATATAGTTGGCAAAAGTCAATATTTGGCAACAGGTTAGTTTTATTGTTGGCATATATGATGAATCTTTTCAAAATGAACTTTTTTTTGTTGCCAAAAAATTATTTTTTTGTGATATAGTATTGACTATTATTGCAAAAAGTACTTTTGGCAACTAAAAAAAATGTTATTGCACGTCGTTGCAATAACAACCATTGAGAAAAATTTATGCAACTAAAAAAAATGTTATTGCCAAAAGTACTTTTTATAACAATAATCTATCTATGGCAACAAAAAATTTTTGTTACCAAATATCTCCTTTCTTGTAGTGAATTGAATGCTTTGAAATAGTATATGGTTGGTTATCAGTTAATCCTTCCACACTATTGTTAAGTGCTTCTTTAGACTTTCTTTTTGGTTTCCTGGAGAGACTTTGCTGGAAGAGATTTATTAGTCCATGTGTACTGCACAAAAAGAGTCCGTTGCCTTCATACTTTCTATGTCACTGGTAAACTTGTCAAGCACAAATAAATTTGTAAAAAATATTAGCATGCTTAAAACAAATTGATTATAATATTGAAACTAAAAAATTTAATCGAATTCATCATTCTTTTTAGAGTGGACAAAAAATGAGTTTGGGGGATAAAGATCTTTATTAGTGTCGGACCTGATTCTTTCTCTTTTGTTTTTTACTTCCCTTCTGAATTGTCATTTAATTTAGAGTATAGATATAACACATAAACTATTGTGTTAGTTTCTTCTTTCACCCTGTTCACTATTTTCTTTTGTTTTTTTGCTTTCTGTGCAATTTGTTCTTTCCCTTCCTCTTGTTGATGTTCTCTAATTTTTCTTTCAAAGTCTTTAATTGTACTTTTCGTTCGGCCGTGATCAGCTCAATCACGGAAACTTTTTTAGTTCATATTCGTGTGGTAGGAGGGATAAATTATTCCATCTTGTATCACTAACTTGTTCCCAAAGTTCTGTCAAGCATCAAAATAATAAGAATTCCTACAGTTTGGTCCGAGTAACACAGGCCTTAGAACAAGCTGTTTATTGCATCCAATTCCAAGGCTATTTCTTATTCTTTTAGTCACAATCTCTATTTCATTATTGTTATTTTTTGTTCAAATAAACGAATCAACTCGCATATCCTTTAAACCACATACAAATTCAATTGTTACCTTTTTAAGGAGTAAACAGTTTGGCGCCCACCGTGGGGCTAAGGATAATAGCGGTGATTTGTTCGCAAATCGGCTTTCACTTCTTCTTTTGCCGTTTAACTTTGATTTTAGGTTAACTTTGACATGTCGAATGTAAACAATGTGAATAACGACAACCACGATGATAACCCCAACAATGGGATACTATTGAACATCATGCCACTGGGTGATCCGAACGAAAAACCCTCCCGCTTACGCGAGTGTTGCCCATTCAAATGTAGCCGTTCACAACAGCGGAGACACGCCCGCCGATAGGGGAACTGCTCAAAGGGCAAACAGAGAGGAGGGAGATGAGATTAACTTACGTGTGATTTATGATTTATTATAGGAACAGCAGGTAACCATGATGCAGCACCAGGCAACTATTTCCCAACTCCAAAGGAACAACAACGAGGTCAGGGTAGCGGAACCAAATAGAAGGCCCGCACCAGCCCGTAGGAAATTAAGGTAAGCAGCGATCGGGAACGGTCGATGCCTGATGGATCTTCCTGTTACACCCCGAATTTTCGTACGTTAAACGAGTATTATGAGTTAGTCGACGTAAGTTCAAAAAGAAATTATCTTGAGGCTAAAATGGATTGAGCTTATTAATATAAATGGTTATAAGGGTCTATAAATAAGATTAGTAAGTGGCGGAAGGTCTGGAGGGTTAATGAATCAAAGAAGGATGAGTTTCGTCAAAAGTCGGCAAGTTGGGAATACGATAACATGTATTTTTGGGTAAGATTAGGAGTTCTTCACATGCTAAGAAAGTAATGATATGAATTATTTGAATCGTATGATAGTTGTATGTTAATTTTTGAAGTCAAACGAGTTGTGATACGAAAGTCGACAAAGGTCGTCCCAAGTTACGTTTGTAAATTTCACTGAAATTTAGGTCAGATGTCGAAGAGCTTTTCTATCAATCTACTTGGATTTACGTAGTGATCTACCTATCAAATCGAAGGTCTACGAGTCTAGTTTCCAGCGCATTTTACCGTTCGTTGATATGACATTGGAGTAGAGAGATATTCGCATTTTCGTACAAGGACACAAACTGCCGCAGGAACAGCGAGCAAGGTCGGTGGTCGCTCACTTTAGGTCATATAAAAGACCCCTTGCACGAATAGTTTTTCATTTTTTTCACCATCCGCGACATGGAAAGCCCTCAAACCCTCTCCAATTAATCCTCCATCAATCTCAATCCAAACCAAGAGCAAATCTATCAACTTTAACATGAAGAACAACATGGCAACTTCGAAATTGTGATTTCTTCACTATTTTACCTTTCGGAGGAAAACCTTGCTCCGAAGTAACTTGGGGTTTGAAGTGATTTTCATGATCTAAGGTATATTTTAACTTCCCTTTGATCTCTTTGAACTTCTACAAGTAATTGATCATAGAAATTAGTGAAAAACCCCATAGAACAAGCTCTTCTATATTCTTATGAAACTTTCATGAACTTAGCTTATTTGTTGGGCTGTTTTATATGGTTTTGTTGTGTTGTTTGGAGTTGTGGTGATATGTATAGGATCATATTGAAGAGGAGAAGTAGAAAAGTAGAATTTGGTAGCGTTTTACGAGAAAATTACGCTACAAAAAGGCCTATAAATTCACGTCCATGAGTTGCTCGATTAAATATCTAAATGAAGATTTCTATAAGCTATGACCTTGGTTTTGATCTTGAATAGTCTGTATTATGTAGGAATGTAAGGCGTTCGAGGACTCAGGAAACATATAAAACTCCATTGACGAGGTATGCAGGGCTTTCTTTTCTCTTTTGTGGCATGACTAGAACTCGACGAACGTTTCATTGATATATTCATTCTGTGAAAACATAAGTCAATCATATTCTTATATTTGAGCAACCCTCTACTTCATACATGACTTATATTAAAGTACTATCCATATTTCCATGTTTCTTTGGTTATTGATTGAAACGTTTTCATAAAACTTGAGTCGGCCGTATCCCGAAATGGTTAAGTTTACCTCTTCTCTGAAATAGCTTGTATTAAAGTGTATTCCCGCACCCTTATCTTTCTTGTGCATCACTTAAAGATGACGGACCTTCTATTGATATAAGGTTTCACTAAACATGAGATGAACACGCTTCCTTGTGATGGACTAATCTTTATTTCATATACGATTGCACCAAACGCCTTTCATGCTTCCATATCTCTTTGGGCCACTGAATTGGAATGTTTCCGCTAAATTTGGATTGATCATATACCATCCAAACTAGTTGAACTCTACTTCATGTGTAACTCATACCAAGTATCTTACATGTTCTCCATGTTGTTGTCTCTTGAATTGAAAGGTAAAGAACGTAGCAACAATAACGATAGTCGGAGGGTAACGACGATAGGTCACTCCGACTCTTCATATGATATCCCTTCTGAGGTCGGTCTTGCATTGCACTTATATATATATATATATATATATGTGTGTGTGTGTGTGTGTGTGTGTGTGTGTATGTATGTATTTATTTTCATTACCAAGCCACGCTATAGTCGGCTGGTTAGGCACTTACATGTGCACCTAAACATGTTTCTTTCTTTACCGAGCCGTGTTGTATGCGGACGGGTAGGCACATAGCTATGCACCTAGATGTATTTCTTTCTTTATTGAGCCATGTTGTAGGTGGCTGAGTAGGCACGTAGCTGTGCATTGCCACTGATCAGTTGGGCAGAGAATATGATGATGAGCTCACCCCACAGAGGGATATATATTATTATATGATATGATATGATATGATATGATATGATATGATATGATATAAGCCTCCATTTTGAAGAATGATTTTTACGAGCATACATGTATATTCCTGTCATGGTTATGGTCTCTCTCTGTGGCCTCGTTCAGAATTTCAGATTGTCTCTACATCTCTTCCTATGTTATCTATATCTCTTATGCTTATGTTATATTTACACTTACCGCATTACATACTCAGTACATATTTCGTACTGACGCATTTTTTGTGCGCTGTGATCATGCCCACAGGTACGGTAGACGGATTGGTGTAGCTTTCTCAGTAGTAGGGATGTTCGCATTCCATTCTCCGGAGTTGCTGGTCAATGTCATCAAATAGGATGCATGCATATATATATATATATATATATATATATATATATATATATATATATATATATATATATATATATATATATATATATATATATATATATATATATTATGAGTATGGCTATGGGTACATCGGGGCTACTGTCCCAACCAGTTAATGCATATTAGTGCTCTTAGAGGCTTGCAGACTATCAGTCAGTGTACTGGAGTTGTGTTTGGCCTTGCCGACCTTCTGACTAGTTGTCTTTCTTGGTTGTGGCCTTGTCGGCCCTAGTTATGCATGTATGTGTTGTTGGGCCTTTTCTGTTTGCAGATTGTCATGATATACTTCTTACAATTGCTATTCAGCGGCCTTGTCGGCCTATGATTTATGTTACAGAGTTCAGATATCACAGTTGGTTCGCTCAGCCCCTTTCGGTGTCGGGTGCCGGCCACACCCCCCAAGGTTGGGATGTGACAAACTTGGTATAAGAGCAGGTCTGTCCTAGGGATGTATGTAAGCCGTGTCTAGTAGAGTCTTGATTATGAATGTGTAGCACGCCACATTTATAATCAGAGGGCTGCTAGGACATTTAGGTTGTTACCTTTCTTGAAATCTAGATCGTGCGGTTAGAGTGGAGTCATAAGTATTTAAACTTCTATTTCTCGCCTTGTTTTTCTTTTCAGTAATGCTGATATGGAAGAAAGGTATAGCTGGTAGAGAATTGAACAGGGACACTGGAGAAGGTATTAGTTGTTTTCCACTCTCTGATATGAATCCTAGAACTGAAATGACACCAGAAAGGAACATGAGTTATTCTATGAAGGAGACCCATCGATGGAAAAGGATTCGTTCATGGAAAAGGACCCCTCTATGGAGGTAAAAAAAATAAAAAATCAAATGAATGCCTTGAGGTTCAGAGCTTCCCCTATCTTGTGCAAATTCAAATTCTGAAGTGTCAATTTCAACCTACATAGTTTGAGTTTGGTTTCAAAAAATTCAAGGTGGCTTTTGTTTGTGGATTTGACTTGCAACTAAAGAGTTTTTCATATTACATGCAACTAAAGATTTTTCATCTTAAATTTTGCTCAAAAAATTTGTCTAGAACATTTACTCCGATACCACAAAGAAGAGGAGAAAAATGGAATTGGAGTTCAATTAGGTTAACAAAAGACGAATATAGTGGGTGACCAGAATAGAGCAATTTAGTTGAGACAAAGGAGTTGCTAATTGGTCTTCATTCCCTCTATTTATATCTTCATGGTATCAAAGAGAATTATTCATTCCTTTTTTTAGTCTTCTGATTGTCTTCACAAGGAAATTTGGCATTTTGTATATCGAAAACCAATTAGATTGAAGAATTGAACTTCCGCTGCGATTCTCAGTTTGACTATAGGTTTTCCTCTAACAATTGTTTACAAGTTGTGCAAGTGTAAATTCACTGGTTCTTGATGATTGTTCAGATGAAGAAAATGAATATTATCCATCTATTGTTCATCCATGAGTAATGATGGGTAGTTCGATCATTTTTTCTATTTAAGCTTACTAGATAGTTGCTTGAGTGAAAGGTCAATTTTATATGCCAAGAAACTACATGGGAAATTGTTGATATTGGGATTTGGAGCTGATTTTAGGATTGGTGCTAGGTTTCTTGATATTTATGTTGCTTGTGAAGATTTATCTAGTGCATTGCAAATATTTGATAATTTTCCAAGTGGGATTAGAAATGTTTCTTGCTGGAATATATTATTGTCTGGTTTTCACGAATGAAAAGAAATGACGCAGTTATTAATTTATTTTCTCGAATGATAAGAGAAGATGTTACTCCAGATGAGTGTACATTTTTTGAAGTTTTTCCAGCCTGCAGTGATAAGAAGGCTGCATTTTGTTTTTGGGGGTGTTGAACAGATTCATGCTTTGATTATGCACTATGGTCTTGGCTTGCAGCTCATTGTTTCAAACTGTTTGATTGATTTGTATTCTAAAAAAATGAATTTGTAGATTTTATTAAGAAAGTCTTCGAGGATATGGTGGTAAGAGATAGTTCGTCTTGGGTTACTATGCTATCTGGTTTTTGTAAGAACAAACGAGAAGAAGATGCTATTCTCCTATATAAGGATATGCGTAAATTTGGAGTAATTCCGACTCTATATGTTTTCTCGAGTGTAATAAGTGCATCCACAAAGATAAAAGCATTTAATTTGGGAGAACAGCTCCATGCTAGTATTTATAAGTGGGGATTTTTATCTAATGTTTTTGTTTGTAATGCCCTTGTTACATTGTATTCTCGTTGTGGATACTTCACCTTGGCAGAAAAAAAATATTTGTTGAAATGCCGCAGAAGGATGGAATTACCTATAATTCTCTAATCTCTGGTCTCTCTTTGAAAGGATTCAGTGATAAGGCTCTACAATTATTCGAGAAAATACAATTCAGTTTGTTAAAAACTGACCGTGTTACAATTGCAAGCCTCTTGTGTGCTTGTGCATCATTAGGAGCATTTCAGAAGGGAAGACAATTGCAATCTTATGCAACAAAGGCACGGCTATGCTCAGATAGCATAATTGAAGGTTCTTTACTTGACCTTTATGTTAAAGTGTTCTGACATTGAAACCACCTATAAATTTTTTTCTCGGAAGCTAGATGGAAAACATTGTTCTTTGGAATGTGATGCTCGTGGGTTATGGGCAGATGGGTGATTTGGATGAATCATTCCAAA
Organism: Lycium barbarum; assembly: GCF_019175385.1. NCBI lineage: Eukaryota > Viridiplantae > Streptophyta > Magnoliopsida > Solanales > Solanaceae > Lycium > Lycium barbarum. The sequence goes on along the minus strand of NC_083337.1, from coordinate 125,045,536 downwards.
TCTTTTCACAGATGCAGTTTAAAGGGCTACAACCGAATCAATACACATAGCCCAGTATATTGAGAATTTCTACATCTGTTGGCGCTCTATATCTTGGAGAACAAATACATAGCCAAGTGCAAGTAGCCAAATCAAGCTAGTTTGCTTTTGGAGATTATGGTAGCGGATGGAATTTAACCAATAGTAGATGTTTACACTGCACTTGTAAGTGTATATGGCCTTAGTGGACTCCTTGGTGAGGCGCTGCAAACCATTGATGATATGAAATCAGTTACTAATTGCAAGCCTGATGTGTATACTTACTTGATCCTTATTAAGTGTTGCATTAAATTTTGTCGTTTTGATATGATTGAAAATATTTTAGCTGAAATGGTGTATTTGGGAATTGAATGTACTTCTGTGACATACAACACCATAATTGATGGCTATGGTAAAGCTAAGCTGTTTGAGCTGATGGAAAGCTCCTTGACAAATATGATCGAAAGTGAGACTGCTGTTCCAAATGTTTTCACCTTGAATTTAGTAATTGGGTCCTATGGTAGCTGCGGGAAACTTGAGAAAGTGGAGAAGTGGTTTAAAGAATTTCAGTTAATGGGAATAAAGCCAGATGTTATGGCATTAACATTATAATCAAGTCATATGGAAGAGCTAGCATGTATCAGAAAATGGAGTCGATACTTCATTTTATGAGAAATCGGTTCTATTCCACAACATTTGTGACTTACAATGTTATCATTGAGACATTTGGGAAGGCTGTCCATATTAAGAACATGGAACAATTTTTCCTACAGATAAAGCACGAAGGGGTGAAGCCAACTTCATTCACTTATTGCTCTCTTGTCAGTGCTTATAGTAGAGCTGGACTTCTGGAAAAAGTTGATTCAATCATGAGGCAAGTTGAGAATTCGGATGTAGTTCTGGATATTTTTTTATTGCATCATCAGTGCTTATGGCCAAGCTGGTGATATAGAGAGGATGCTGGCATTGTTCTTCGAAATGAAGGTCAGAAAATGTAAACCAGACTACATCACATTTGCTACCATGATCACGGCCTACAATGCCCAAGGGAAGATGTGAAGGTTGGATACTCACAATTTTCTTCAGACCTCAGATTTAGACCGACACTCGTATGACACGATACCTCCTTTCCAGTTATATATATATATATATATATATATATATATATATATATATATATATATATATATATATATATATATATATATATATTGATTTTTTATGTATCTTGTTAGATTTTATTGTTGAGACAGCTATGGTTAGTATGCTGCAGACTTTAGCAAAGGACGGTTGAGGTAAGTTATGGCTAACCTATTATGATTTTTGTACAAATAGACGGTCGTGAGGGGCCAAAATGATATTGTTATGCTATTGTGTGGCCCTGTGTGGCTTTGGACATTAGTTTGGGCTGTTTGAAAAGTTTTGGATAGTCCTATTTACAGAGAAAACTCTGCCGAAATTTTTGGAAATCTCGAGAGTTAGAATATCCCTTAACATTCGAGGACGAATGTTCTTAAGGGTGGATCTTCCTATTACACCGTGGATTTTCGTACGATAAACTCGTATTATGAGTTTGTCGACGTAAGTTCAAAAAGAAATTATTTTTGAGGTTAAAAGGGATTGAGCTTATTAATATAAATGGTTATAAGGGTCTATAAATGAGATTATAAGTGGCGGAAGGTTTGGAGGGTGAATGAATCAAAGAAGGATGAGTTTCGTCAAAAGTCGGCAAGTTGGGAATACGATAACTTGTACTTTTGGGTTAGATTAGGAGTGCTTCACATGCTAAGAAAGTAATTATATGAAGTATTTGAATCGTATGATAGTCGTATGTTAATATTTGAAGTCAAACGAGTTGTGATACGAAAGTCGACAAAGGTCGTCGCAAGTTACGTTTGTAAATTTCACTGAAATATGGGTCAGATGTCGAAGAGCTTTTCTCTCAATCTACTAGGATTTACGGAATGATCTACCTATCAAATCAAAGGTCTACGAGTCTAGTTTCCAGCGCATTTTACTGTTCATCGATATGACATCGGAGTAGAGAGATATTCGCATTTTCGTCCAAGGACGCAAACGGCCGCGGGAACAGCGAGCAAGGTCGGTGGCTGCTCACTTTAGGTCATATAAAAGACCGCTTGCACGAATAGTTTTTCATTTTTTTCACCATCCACGACCTGGAAAGCCCTCAAACCCTCTCCAATTAATTGTCCATTAATATCAATCCAAACCAAGAGCAAATCTATCAACTTTAACATGAAGAACAACATGGCAACTTCGAAATTGTGATTTCTTCACTATTTCACCTTTCGGAGGAAAACCTTGCTCTGAAGTAACTTGGGGTTTGAAGTGATTTTCATGATCTAAGGTATATTTTAACTTCCCTTTGATCTGTTTGAACTTCACAAGTAATTGATCGTAGAAATTAGTGAAAAACCCCATAGAACAAGCTCTTCTATATTCTTATGAAACTTTCATGAACTTAGGTTATTTGATGGGCTGTTTTATATGGTTTTGTTGTGTTTTTTGGAGTTGTGGTAATATGTATAGGATCATATTGAAGAGGAGAAGTAGAAAAGTATAATTTGGTAGGATTTTACGGGAAAATTATGCTACAAAAGGGCCTATAAATTCATGCGCATGAGTTGCTCGATTAAATGTCTAAATGAAGATTTCTATAAGCTATGAACTTGGTTTTGATCTTGAATAGTCTGTATTATATAGGAATGTAAGGCGTTCGAGGACTCGGGAAACATATAAAACTCCATCGATGAGGTATGCAGGGCTTTCTCTTCTCTTTTGTGGCATGACCAGAACTCGACGAGCGTTTCATTGATACATCCATTCCGTGAAAACATAAGTCAATCATATTCTTATACTTGAGAAGCCCTCTACTTCATACATGACTTATATTAAAGTACTGTCCATATTTTCATGTTTCTTTGGTTATTGGTTGAAACATTTTCATAAAACTTGAGTCGGCCGTATCCCGAAATGGTTAAGTTTACCTCTTCTCTCACATAGCTTGTATTAAAGTGTATTCCGGCACCCTTATCTTTCTTGTCCATCACTTAAAGATGACGGACCTTCCATTGATATAAGTTTCCACTAAACATGAGATGAACATGCTTCCTTGTGATGGACTAATCTTTATTTCATATATGATTGCATCAAACGCCTTTCATGCTTCCACATCTCTTTGGGCCACCGAATTGGAATGTTTCCGCTAAACTTGGATTGATCATATACCATCCAAACTAGTTGAACTCTACTTCATGTGTAACTCATACCAAGTATCTTACATGTTCTCCATGTTGTTGTCTCTTGAATTGAAAGGTAAAGAACGTAGCAACAATAACGATAGTCGGAGGGTAACGACGATAGGTCACTCCGACTCTTCATATGATATCCCTTCTGAGGTCGGTCTTGCATTGAAATTATATATATATATATATATATATATATATATATATATATATGGTCGCCCTCAGTGGCCTCGTTCAGAATTTCAGGTTGTCTCTACATCTCTTCCCATGTTATCTATATCTCTTATGCTTATGTTATGTTTACACTTACCGCCTTACATACTTGGTACATATTTTGTACTGACGCATTTTTGTGCGCTGTGATCATGCCCACAGGTACGGTAGACGGATTGGTGTACCTTTCTCAGTAGGATACCAGAGATTCAACAGGGATGTTCGCATTCCATTCTCCGAAGTTGCTGGTCAGAGTCATCAAATAGGATGCATGTATATATATATATATTATGAGTATGGCTATGGGTACGTCAAGGCCACTGTCCCGACCAGTTGATGCATATTAGTGCTCTTAGAGGCTTGCAGACTATCAGTCAGTGTACATGTGTTGTTTTGGCCTTGCTGGCCTTCTGACTAGTTGTCTTTCTTGGTTGTGGCCTTGTCGGCCCTAGTTATGCATATGTGTGTTATTGGGCATTTTATGCTTGCAGGTTGTCATGATATTCTTCTTATAATTGTTATTTAGCGGCCTTGTCGGCCTATGATTTATGTTACAGAGTTCAGATATCACAGTTGGTTAGCTCGGCCCCTTCTAGTGCCTGGTGCCGGCCACACACCCCAAGGTTAGGGTGTGACATTTCCGAGGTGATAAGGATGTTGGGGGTGTTGTCTAACAGATCGACTTTAATGAAAAGAAGGTGGAAGACTATAATTCCTGAGTGGATCGGATTCTGGGTGCACCACCGATTCTGACAGGACCGGAGATGAAGTATATTGTCCGAAGGCCTTTCCCACCGAGTGCGGTTCCAAAACTAATACCAAAAAGGTTTAAGATGCCCGATATCCCGAAATATGATGGGACAACGGATCCACAAGAACATATAACTAACTGCCTACACCTGTGCCATAATAGGAAATGATCTGGAAGACGATGAAATTGAGTCGGTAATGCTAAAAAGGTTTGGTGAGACATTGACTAAAGGAGCCATGTAGTGGTATTGCACGCTGCCCCATCACTCTAGTCCATCCTTCGAGTTGCTCGTAGATGCCTTCGTAAAAGCTCACATCGGGGCCCGAAAGGTGGAGGCGAGGAAGGCCGACATAGTTAAGACCTTCCAAAAGGACGAAGAACGGCTCAGAGAGTTCGTGACAAGATTCCAGAAGGAAAGGATGTTGCTTCCCCCAGTTCCCGACGAGTGGGCGGCTCAGGCTTCACGAAAGGGCTTAATCCCCAAAGTTCCAACGCTTCCCTCAAACTTAAAGAAAACCTATTGGAGTTCGGAGCTATCACTTGGGTTGATGTCCATAATAGGTATGAATCCAAGATACGGGTTGAGGATGATCAGCTCAGGCTTCTTCTAGGTCCGATTAATCGAATAAAAAATTCGGACAGACTAAGGAGGATAACAGATATGAAATTTCAACCACCAAGAGATAGATATCATCCATCTTCAGATCGGATAAGGGAAGAAGTGGTCCCAACTCCAATACAGTGAGAAGTGACAAACGAAGTGATCGCGGTTCGGGAAGTAGGGGTTTACAGTGCAGAAACAGCTCCATTGGGGGGTCCGACATCGGTGAAAGTCCGAGGTTATCTGAATACAACTTCAACATCGACTCAGCAGCCATTGTAGCCGCGAAAGGTCGCATCAAAGGTGTGAGATGGCCAAGGCCATTATGAACAGACCCCTTACAATGGGATCCCAAACTGATATGCGAGTACCACGATACTCATGGACGCCGAACCGTCGATTGTAAAGGGCTTAGGGATGAAGTGGCATGGCTACTAAAGAACGGTCATCTCCGAGAATTCCTGAGTGAGCGAGCAAAGGATCATTTCAAGAATCGGGAACCCAGCAAGAAGAACGAACCGGAGCAACCTCAACATGTGATCAACATGATTATTTGGGGAGTAGAAATACCCTGAGGTCCAGTGATGAAGAAGACAAAGTTCTCAATCACTCGAGAAAAGAGAACCAGGGACTATGTACCGGATAGATTTATCTCCTTCAATGACGAAGATGCGGAGGGCATTATTCAGCCCCACAATGATGCTTTGGTAATTTCTGTCCTTATAAATAAAACTCATGTGAAACATATTTTGATTGATCCAGGTAGCTCAGCCAACATTAGTCGATGGAAGGTAGTGGAGCAGTTGGAACTGTTGGATCATATTGTACCAGTTGCCCATGTCCTAAACGGATTTAACATGGCGTGCGAAACTACAAAAGGCGAGATTACACTAGCAGTGAATGCAACTGGTATAATCCAACACACAAAGTTCTATGTCATTGACGGAGAAATGAGATACAATTCTTGGATCGGAAGACCGTGATTACACATCATGAGGGTGGTGCCTTCGACCTTGCACCAAATGCTAAAATTCCCAACCTCAGAAGGAGTAAAAATCATTCATGGAGAACAACCTGCGGCAAAGGAGATGTTCGTGGTTGAAGGAGATTCTCAAACACCTAAAAAAGCCATGCATGAGGACGTTGAGAACACAAATGAAATGGAAGATGCCAAATATCAATCACAAGACGTAGTTCTGGCCGAATTCGAAGGGGAAGGAAAGATAGACATGGTAGAAGACGACTTCGGTGTTCCTAGGTCGTGTGTATTACCCGATGACTCGGACGCAAAAAAAGTCAACGGTGGAAGAGCTTGAACAAGTCATTCTGTTTATCCATCTACCGGACAGAAAGGTATACCTGGGCACGGGGTTAACCTCGGGGCTCAGGAGTAAATTAATCAAATTTCTTCAAGCAAATGCTGATTGTTTTGCATGGTCCCATTTAGATATGATAGGTATTCTGCTCGAGGTCACCACTCACTGGTTGAGCCTTGATTAGAAATTTGCCCCGGTAAAGCAAAAGCAGAGACTAATGGCCGAGGTCAAACATAAATTCGTCAAGGAAGAGGTAACAAAGTTATTAAAAATAGGATCCATCCGGAAGGTTAAGTACCCGGATTGGTTAGCTAACGTAGTGGTTGTACCCAAAAAGGGTAACAAATTTAGAATGTGTGTAGACTACAAAGATTTGAATAAAGCATGCCCAAAGGATTCTTTTCCTTTGCCTAACATTGATCGCATGATTGATGCGATGACTGGCCACACAATATTAAGTTTTCTTGTCGCTTATTTTGGGTACAACCAAATTCGGATGAACCCGGAAAATCAGGAAAAGACTTCTTTCATAACCAAACACAACCAAGCACGGAACTTACTGTTATAATGTAATTCCTTTCGGGTTAAAAAATGCCGGTGCTAGCTACCAATGCCTAGTAAACAAAATGTTCAAAAAATAAGTAGGTAAAACAATGGAAGTTTATATTGATGATATGCTAGTTAAGTCCCTGGAAACAGAGACCTTTTGAAGCATTTGCAGGAGACCTTCGACAAACTACACAAATGCAACATAAAGCTTAACTCGGAGAAGTGCGCCTTCAGAGTAGGTTCGGGTAAGTTCCTGGGTTTCATGGTGTCGAATCGAGGCATCAAAATCAACCCAGATAAGATCAAGGCCATTGAGGATATCCGGGTAGTGAGAATGTAAAAAGTGTGCAGAGGTTGACCGGAAGAATTGCAGCCTTAAGCAAATTTCATTTCTCGGTCTTTAGATAAAAGCCACCACTTTTTCTCGTTGCTTAAGAAAAAAGACTTCGTATGGACACTGGAGTGTCAGCTGGCCCTAGAAGAATTGAAAAAGTATTTATCGAGCCCACCTCTATTGTATTGCCCGAAGGCAGACGAGCAGTTGTACCTATATCTGGCAGTGTTCGAAGTCGCGGTAAGCGGAATGCTGGTCCGAGAAGAACAAGGTACGCAATTTTCAATTTATTATGTTAGTAGAAATTTAGAGGATGCGGAGAGACGCTACCCCCACCTAGAAAAACTGGCCCTAGCTTTATTGAGTGCATCTAAGAAGTTAAAGCTTTACTTTCAATGTCATCGTATATGTGTGGTAACGACATATCCGTTAAAAATGTTATGCACAAACCAAAATTATCCGGTAGGTTGGGCAAGTGGGCAGTCAAAGTCAGCGGATATGATATCGAACATAAGCCCCGAATGAATGACTATAAAGACTCAGATTTTGGCAAACTTTGTAGCAGATTTTACCCCTGCAATGGTGCCCGAGGTAGAGAAAGAATTTATTTTAACCTCAAGTAGAACCTCAGGGATTTGGACCCTATACACGAATGGAGCTACCAACATGAAAGGGACTGGGCTTGGGTGTCATACCCTAAAACCCACCCTAGATGTGACCGGCATCCGACGTCATGAACAAAATTGGAAGAACCTAAGATATGCAATAATAACAATTGAACTTGCTAGGTTCAATATTCACCTCCAACAGTTTATAGAATAAATTCAAACGAAAGCATGATACATGAATTAAATCAGCGGAAGTCTTTAATAACATAAACCTTAATCAAGCGTGTCACATGCCCAAGAGTTAAACAAAACTCAATATCTATCCACAAGAATGTATGCTATGGAGCTTCTAAGATAAATAGTAACTGTCTGACACATCGGGACGGAGCACGCTAAGAATAGAATAATAAATGAATATGCTAAGGGGTGTCCCACGAATGAACATGTGGGCTCACCAAGTCAGCAGCAACAACAAATCCTTTTTAAGAGCCTGAAGTATCAAGAACCTGCTCTTTCTCCATTTCCTAACATACCATAAAAAACAACAATGGTATGCCTGAGTACTTCATACTCATTGAGTGCCTCGGAGACAACAAGTAATAAGAAAATCAAGTGCAATGATGCTTAAAGAAATCAGTTCTGAAAACCATGTGAAATCAATGTAAAAGCAGTTATTCAACTTCTGTATCTCAGTAAGAATTATCAAAACTGATTATAAAGCCTCTTGTTAAGTTACAACTTTCAAATATGCATTTCAATTTGATCATGATTGTCAATAACAATTCCAAGAAAGAATAAGGAATATCACACTTGCCAATACAAGCCCAAGAATCAATCACATCAAAGGGATGACCGTAGAGGTTCCCTAATCACAGCGCACCACACCGAAATATGTGATTCCCTATGGCTATCCTTCCTCCCGAATAGCTAGGCATTAACCGCACTCCGGGTGGCGAACCCGGCAGTGGCCACTCTTCTTCCCGAATATCTAGGAATTACCACACTAGTATCCATAATAACTACCTTTCGTCTCGAGTAGCTAGGACAACACAACAATAAAGTTCATAACATAGAAGCCGATTCAAAATTTGTCTCAAGGTAGTCACATCATCAATTAGCATTAAAGCTCATTATGCCATATCGTAAAGATAAATCATTTCAAAGAATGTCTTGAAAACGTTTATACTTCTTTAACCAAGATTTCAATGTCATAATTCAACATGAAAATATTATTATCAATCCTTAGCGATCATTATTGATCATCTCTTATAGAAGAAAACGTGTATAAAATTGTATGTGCACTTAGAATATGATACAAACTAGGTTTAATGTGGGCTTTTCCCCTCACACACATTAACCTTAATTAAAGCAAGAAGTAAAGTTTCAATTCGTGAAAAGTTCACCTTTTTATTCAATAAAGAGATTTTTAAAAGAGACATTCATCCAAAACCAATTTTCAAAAGAGAGACATACCTTGGTTCTTGGTAAAACCTTTGGATCGATCTATTGTTGACTCAAACTGGACCGTTGATGTTTTTTTAATGAAATCTCAACCCTACAATATGGAATTGTGAGAAGGGAACCTCAAATTTGAGGTTCATCCCACATCGAAACTCTAGGGTTTGGGAAACCTGGGGGATTCTACAAATAGGGTCTCTATTTTCATTTGTTAGGCACTGAAGAACTGAATCTCACTTGCAAAAAAAAAAATGAATACCTACGGGTTTTTAAGTGTTTTACACTCGAGACCTTTAATTTTAGGTTTAGTTTAAAAATTTTAAGTGTTTGATTTTCTTTTGTGTTGACTGAGTTGGGAAATGAGGAAGAAAAGGTTCTTCGAGTTCAAATCTCGACTAAGGGCTGCACTCAAAAGAGGTAATCCCATATCCTTTTTTTTTTTATGTATTTCATAGCCTCTTTGTTTTCATATTGTTTGGTTCTCTTATTTTCTTATGGTGTTAATTTTTGTTTAGTTAGTTATAGTACCCAAATTTCTATTCATTATTAGTGTTTGATTTTCCCTCTTGCTTGTTTAGCTAGTTTTACCCTTGTTGGTCTGTTGAGTTTTGTGTCACCCTATTAGTTATAGGCCTAAATTTTTTGTTTCCTGTCTAGCTGATACTATGATCAACAATGTTGTTTGATTTCCCTTTCTTGTTTAGTTGATCCTACCTTGTTGGTTGTGGTGTTTTGATGTTTGCGTAGTTTAGTGCCATCTTGTTAGTGACAGTACTCAAATTCCTATTTTAGTTAACATTATGTTCAACATTGGTGTTTGATTTCCCTTTCTCGTTTGGCCAGTCTTACCCTGCTAATTGTGGTATTTGATGTTGTATGTAGTTAGTGTCATCATGCTAGTTATGATCTTCAAGTGCTTATTCCCTGTTTAGGCTCGGCTGCTATCATGTTTTGTTTCCCTTTTTGGTTTAATTTGAGTTTTTCCTGTTATTCATGATACTTGATCTCTGGTTTCTTGTTCGATTAGTTTGTTTTGCCCAGTGAAAGGGATTTGATGCACTGTCTCTATTCAACAGGACTTTTGAGTTCTGAGCTTCTTTGTTCTGTGAAAGATATATCCTATCATGTTTAGTATATGGTGATTTAGACTCTTATTTATGGGTTTAGTTTTGGATCATCTTGTTTGATTACAGTGTTAAATGGCTCAGTTCAAGTTCGCCACGCTAATTAGAAATGTTAGCTGGTCCTATTCGTTTGTTTAGATCACCATGTTTAGTTATGATGTTTGGCTTCTTTGCTTGTTTGGTTGGGTTGCGAGCATACTGTGTCTTGATTATGTATACATGTGTATATCTAGAGTATGCTTTGGTTAGTACACTTGTGGGGAGGTTAGTTGGGTTATTATGGATCAAGTTTAAACCCTCCCCGATGTTAGCCATGCTTGGAAATCCCTTGGAACTTTTGCAACATCGGGAAGACGAGGGTAAAAACTTTCCAAAATTAACCCTCCAAATATCCTTGTGGATGTATATGCACGAGGTATACTCAAAATATACATGAAGTATACACAAGCCATTTGTTTGTTTTGAATTTTGAAACTGCTCTGTTACTGGGCCTTAACCAATTCTTGTCATGAACGGAATTATCAAGTTTGTGTATTTTTGAAAATGGGCCTATATGAGATATTAATCCTTATTTTTCTTTTGTGATGATACACCCTTTGCATTTGGACTCCCCTGCATCAAGCATAAGGACAGGGCCAAGGTCCAGTCCTAACTCTGTTTTGGGTTTGATTTTCATGTATTGGAAATGGAAGCAAATATTTACTGAAGGCCCAGCTATGGGTAAAAATAGCACTAATGGGGCGGGTAGCCCATTAGTATTCTAAATTCTTCTCCCTTTTCTCCTATGTTTACTTACTTTTATGTTTAATTTCTTGTAAAGTTAAACTTCATTATTAGTGGAACCCTATGGGATGTAGATACTAGGATTATCACCTAGTTAATTTGGTAGTTAAGATAAAAGAAGTGAAAAGCTTTTCAAAACTTTTGAGTTTAAACCAATTTTACGAAAAATTAGACATGTATTTAAGAAAAAGGTGGATTTTGGATCAAGTAATGGACTGATTTTATGCGGGATAGCCATGATATTTTAAAACATTAAGTTGTTAAAATTTAAAAACGCGGCTTTTCATACAATTTGGTCATCATAGAATCTGGTAAATTTTTATGAGCAAACCCAATCTAAAGAAGTGATAAAAAAAAAAAGGAGAAGCAGCATGTTAATAAAACCCCACTTGAAAATAAGGAGCAAAATTGTGTTAACACTGATTAAGACCCGGAAGTCTGCTAAAATTTGACCAAAGTAGCATGTTTTGGGATTGAGAGGGGTATATTCCAATTGGGCCGCATAAAAGCGAACCGTAACAGATGGCGACTCTGCTGGGGATAATCTAGGTTCTAACCATAAGGGTTTACTATAATAAGGTTTATGTTACAAATATCTATTTATGTGTTACTTTACACAATTTAAATTAGCATGCATCATATCATAAAACTCCGCCACTTTTGGCAAAAAGCATAGTTTCAAAGGGAACACGCGGGATCGCGGTCCAATATTCACTAAAAAATTCGACATACCCTTCCTTTTGGAACATGTTGAACGTTAAGTTGGTGTGTGGTCACCCAATGGCCGACAACGGTTCACCCCGAGTACTCCGTTTAGGTCCAAGGTCGATTCGAAAAACCTACTCTTGCATAAGCCTAGGTTAGAGCTAAAACAAATCCAAATGAGAAGTATACTGGGTGGTTTGGATATTTTAGACGTATCCAAACCCGATAAGGAGACTACCCCATGTCAATGACGGTCTACAACTCGAAAAACACCGCATATCATATTATGTGCTATTTGGAAACGTTAAATATGCCTATGAATGAAACCATTGCCTAGTGGGGGGGGGGGGGGGGGGATTAAAATTGGATTTTATTTTGTAGATGTCAATCAATTTGAACTTTGATATGGTTCTGACCACACCTGAGCTGCTACGGATTTGGTGGGGCCAAATGTCCTCGGAAGAGAAAAGAGGAATCTCATGCCGTTTAGGAAATTTGACATCCATCCTGACTATGACCGGTTGTAAGGATTTGATAGAAGTAATTATCGGATTTTAAGACAAAGACCGGATGGTTTTCAGATTTGGGGATGACATTGAAATGACACCAACATTGAAAGAGTTTAGGGACGTGTTAACTAGCGTGGGCTCAGGGTTGAAAAAAAGAAAGAAACCCGACCAAAATGCTTTGATCCTAGAAAAACCTATCTACTCCCAAATTTGTAGGATGCTTTTCCTAAATTACGCCAATTGGGCCCATGGCCCCACCATACCCTTTAGAGAGTTGTACAGAAGGTTTGGAAGTCCGGATGGATTTGTGGAACATCCCGGAGAATTCAAAACTTGGCGACCAAACCCTTGGTCTTCGTCATTTGCTTTTTGGGAACTATGGTCTTTCCTAAGTATTGGTCCTTAGCCATAGATACCCGAGTCATTTCAGTCACTCATGCCATCTTTTACGACATAACTCAAATAGAAAAAAACCAAATACTTTGACATAACTCCAATCATATTAGCCGATTTGTATCGAGCCCCGAGTCTCTGCTGGAATCATTACAAATAGTTCCAAGGTTGTAATATACTCTTGCAATGGTGGATACTCAAGCATATGGTCAAGGTTAGGGGTGAACAATACCTGAGTAGGCCTGCTGAAGGGACAGTCTTCAGGATTTTCGCCTGAACTTGGTAGAACAAAACAGGCAAAGTTGGACATTCACCTTCTCTAGTTTAAAGGAAGAAAGCATTCAATGGATGTTCCATGAATTCGTATCCACCGACGTTATAGTTAAAGGAAGAAAGTGTCCATTTGTGCCGTTTATGGGAACTCGAGGGATTCGCCCTTATGCTTCTGCCCGGGTTCTAAGACAGTTTGGGAGAATCCAAGTCGTACCCCAGATTGGAGGCATGGGAGATTTCATCATCGACTACGACATTGATAGACCACCAAGGGCATTGGATTATGTCCGAGAATGGAAGGGTCGCATGATTTGGGGTCCCGGTACCTTAGCTGAAGATAGGTTCCGCTCGGGTTGTGTCGTAGAATATAAGGATTGGTTGAGGGCCGACTTGCAAGGCACACTTCCTCCTAGGCCTATTCTCTATAGCTGTGTTCAAGAGAAGGATTCGCAAGCCGAGATCCGATCCCATCTGATTCAGAGAAGAGCTGACGACAGAGATGCTAAATATTTGGAGAAAATTGAGCATGATAAGGCCGTCATAAAGATTCTGAGGCATGAGTTGGAGCTTACCAATGATTGTTTGGTTGAGTTAGACGACCGAATGAAGAAAATTCTAGACGATGTTGCTTGATACGCTCAAATTACACCTATTAATGGTATAACGCGGACGTTGTCAAATATAGTAACCCAACAAGGTTGGGGTCGAATCCCACTGGGAATATGGTGTGAAAAGGTTACTAAAGTCGTAGGATGCTAAGCTTAGGTCTAATTTCTTAATCCGATGATTTTGGTAATAGTTGGTTTTTCTATAACTAATTGCTATCTACTTGCTTTGGTGGAAATTTATGGTAAAAGAAACTAAGGTTGTGTCCCCGTTAGATAGGGTGTATGATCATGGGTATTGATCTTGATATACTTCTAATGGATTATTATATGAATGCACTTAATCTCTATATGAATCTCTACTATTTCCCAATAAATAAAGATTATGTCTTTCTATGATTTTCCCAAATATAAGAAAGTAACTATGAAGAACGATTAATCATGCCAAGTAAATTGTTCATATTCCTAAGTGAATTTATTAAACATAGTTTAAATCTTTGAGTCCTTGTTAGTTATTCTTACCAACCCTAATTATTTTCCCAAATAAATCAAGGTTTATGGCTTTAATCAATGTTTTCAACCATTAATTATGAATGAAGAATGAAGAATAACTAAACCCTAATAATCCATTATGTGTATATCAATCACAAACCCAATCACAAAAGACCCATCATTGGGTTCACAACCCTAGTAAGGGAATTTAGCTACTCATGACAAAGAACAAGAAATAAGAAATTAAAGAATTCATAATTGCTTACTTTGGAAGAAAAGAGGAATTGATAATACTTGAATTGATGTTTGAACCTTCAAAAACTAGAGTATTTTATGTTCTAAGTCAAGAGACAAAAGTATAATAACTGCTGACTATTAAAACCCTACAATGACTATTTATAGGTTTTGAAAACGTGAAAGTTGCAGATTTGCACTGTGGTCCCGTCGATACGAAATACGGTCCGTAAAGTAAAATACGGACCGTAAACCAGTTTACGACCAAGTCGTCCTTCCAGTTGTGAGCAACTTCAACCTTTTGAAATACGGACCGTAAAGTGGTTTACGGCCCGTAAACTGACCAGTTGTCTTTCAACTTCCAAAACTCCGACTTTCTGCCAAATGCTCGAATGGTTAAATACGCTGTGAAATACGGACTGTACACTGAAATACGGTCCGTAAACTGAGTTCGTAAATCACCATGTCCTCAGCCTGCCGTTCTGGTTCTGTTATTCTTTAATACGCCCATGGAATACGACCCATATTTTAGAATACAGACCGTAAACTGAGTTTACGACCACTTCTGCACTTTCAACTGTTTTCATTCCAAATCTGTTCCGTTTCCTGAAAAACACTAAAAACCACGTAAAATCATATAGACTTGCTTAAAAACAAGTAAAACTTATAGCAGAAAAGCATCGATTTGTGGCGTAAAATCACGCCACATCATTGCTCCACTGACCTTCCCACAGAAAGGGTTTCTTATGGAGGCGACTTTGACGTCAGCCCATCTTCACATCCAGACTACCCTCCGAAAGGTAAATAAAGCCAAGACTGATAGAGATTGAGCTTCATCATCCACTACTGGAGGACATTTTTGCTGATTTATTTTTGTGCACTGTCTTTACTTTATCTTTTATACCCCTGCAGGGAAGAATATTATTATTAATGATTATGGGGCAATGGTTTAATTCAAATGGCACATTTATGTTTCAAACGTTTAGTATGCTTAAGAACGCGCGTAGTAATCTTATAAATTGTTTTGTTTGACTCTATTTGCTTCCATATGTTTCTTATTAAATGCTCAATTGATCTCGAAAACTGTCCTCTCTCCCAAAGAAAAATAATGAACAAAATACCTGCGCTAAGCCTAACAATTTTCTCAAAATCTGAAAATGAACAACAAGACTGCGCCCGAGCTCGAGGTCATGAAAACGAATGAGATTTCGCTCCGATGAAAGATTCAAGATCTTAAGAAGCAGATCCGTATAGTAAAGTCCAAAATCAAGAAGGCGGATGAATTGTTAGATTCGGTGGAAAGCTCGCTCGAAAAATCTGTCGAAGCTCAGGGAGAAAACGTCCTTAACAAAGGAAAAGGGATTCTTCACGACTACAACCCGATAATGGAAGAGTTTGAGAAGGGAGAAATGGAGTCAGACCCACAGGAGCCCGCATGGCCATCAAAGGGGGCTGCCTCCGCTGCGCCTTCCAGCATAAAAAGTGAAGAAACCTCTGTTGCACCTTCAAGCCCTAAAGGAGAAGGAGCTTCTGTTGCGTTATCAAGCCCTAGGGAGGAGCCCATAGAGGAAATAGAGTATGCTTGGCCAGCTTCACCTGAATGGTGGGATATTGCGATCAAAGTGTTGGATTGTCCCTACCGAGTCTCGCCTCAGTAGGTCACGAATGAGGAGATGATGATCAAATTCCGAAGCAAAGGAATAGTCAGCGTCTGCTTCAATAGGTTTCCATCTTTCCCTCCGACTTTCGCACATAAGAGATGCCCTTATCATCAGGAGCAGGTAGGGCATACCCTCAATCAGTGTTTAACCTTCAAAAGGAGACTCATCAGACTGATAGATGAGAAAAGTATCACCAAGATGTGGGGCTCGTATTCACTATTGATCCATGACAACATCATCCCAACGGAAAGGATTACTCGGAACACTTGTATTTGGCCTTACGATTTCACTATATTCAGAGATTCTTATGCTAGCATCTTCCAGAAATTGGTCAGTATTGGGAAGATTCGCCCCATCAAAACCAGAAGAGCCCAAACTGAAGGAGTTGGCCGCCACAAAATGTGTCTGCACCATTCTGGAGCTTTAGAGAATGACATAGAAAAATGTGATGCGTTCAAATTTGAGTTAAAAAATTTGGTCCACAAGGGCGCCCTTTGGTTGGTACTCCCTTCTCAATATTAGGATTTGGGAGCCTTAGGGCTAGGGAAAGGCTGAACAGATAAACAACCTATATTGACCTCAGAAGAAAGGTCGCTTTTTGGGTAGTTTTAGGGGATCCCATTTTTTGTATTTAACACGGATTTGTCCCCCCTATTTTGTGTAAATGGAAATGCGCCAACCTGATGTCCCAAGGAGTGATACGCAAGAAGCCTCTATCATACCTGATCAAGTGTAGGTTTAGGATTATTTGGATGTAAGCCGAACTACGGAAGGGCTTGATTTCCCACGGAGGGATACGTAGGCAGTCTACGTAAGACTCGATCCCTATATATTATAAATATTATATCCCCTCACTCAAACAAAAGCCCAAGTACCCCCAAACTCAGTACAAGAGATCAATTGAGCATTTGAATCAAACATATGATCCTTTCTGTGCTAAGTGTTTAAACTGCCATTTATATGTGATATCTTGCTTTTCTTTCTTTTGTTCTGACGAAACTAACTTTTTTTGCCTTTTTGTGATTCTTTTCTTATAGAAAGAGAAGTTGATTCATGTTCACACTGGCATACTTCACAAGGTCTAAAGCTGCAATAGCATCCTTATCCCTATAAAACAAAGGCAAAGAGAAAATGACTGGTACTTCAGGGAACGAAACTACCCCTACTGATATCACTCTCAGAGAATCACCTCTGCGAGAGTTACCTGAGTCATCACCTACTGAAGACGTCAGGAAAATGATGTTTGAAAAGGTCGCCCACCTTCAAGAGGAGGTGGCACGAAGCAAAGAGGCCCCCTGCTGAGGAAAGAAGGCCTCCACCATTTTTTACATCTCTGAATTCACCATTACCAGACCACTCTCCCACTAGGTCCGCTGTGACCATCATGCCATTTACCCTGATTGATGGACACATTGGTGCTTCAAGCCATATCCCACCACCACTTAACACCAACCAAATTCCCGGGACCGTCCACTCTATCCCCTCTTCCCCAGCACCACAAGATACCCACCCCGGTATCACTATACAACTAAGTATCACCCCACTCTCCACTGACAAAAGCACCCTGATTACCTGAATTCGTCCTGTTGTTTATTTCCACACGTCTGTCACACTGGGTACCTTCTCGCCTGAGCAAGAAATTGTCCACTCTGAAGAGATGGAAAAGGCGTGGAAGGCCGAACAGGAAAAACAGGAAGAAAGGCTTGAGCGGAAGATGACCGCAATGTTAGAACGATCTATGAAGACTACACTCACTGGGACAGGTCTAGCTATTAGTATTTATGCATACATCCCAATTTGAATTTACCCGAAGGCTTCAAAGTACCCCGATTCGAATTGTTCAACAGGACGGGCAATCCTAAAGTGCACCTGCGGGCCTACTGCGACCAGTTGGTCAGTGTCCGAGACAATCAAGTGCTCATCATAAGATTGTTCAGCCGGATTTTGATCGGGGAAGCCTCTGAATGATTCACAGCACAAGATATACGTCGTTGGGTCACATGGGAAGACATGGCCACTACTTTCATGGAAAGATTTCGTTTTAATATCGAGACAGTGCCAGATAGGTATTATCTGGAGAAAGCGAAACAAAAATCCACCGAGAACTTTCGTGAATATGCAAGCAGGTGGAGAACGGAGGCCGCCCGAGTACAACCTCCTATAGGCATAGAAGAACTTATGTCAGATTTTTTCCTGTCGCAAGAGACAGACTTCTATGATAGAATGCTTTCAATGGCAGGGAGACCTTTCTTTGAATTGGTCAAAATGGGCGAGGCCATAGAAGACGTTTTTAAAACTGGCCGAATCATAAGCATGACTGGAAAATCCGTTGGTTCAGGTTCAACCGGGTTTATGTGCAAGAAGAAAGAAGACGTGGCTAGCATATCCCATACCCCTAAGCCCAAAAGAAGGGAAGATTTCCCGATGGAAGCATATGCTTCACCTCCTCCAAATACCTACGTACCCACCCCATACAACACGGTGCCCATATATTACGCGCAATTAACCCTCAAATCACCACCCCAAAACTACCAAGCTCCACCGAATGCCTTCCAATCACCCCCACCAAATTACCAAGCTCCACAGCCAAATTATCAGACTCCCCCACCCATCTACTGTACCCCATAAAATAACTAGCCCAATGCCTACCAGAATCAACCCCCACCAAATGCCTATAATGCGCCACGACCAAATTTTGAGAAGAAACCCCCTTGGGTGTTCACTCCACTAATGAAATCTCGGATCAATTTTTTCAAAAGGTTAAGCGCGACTGGAATGATTCAAGTACTTCCGCCAAAGGCAGTTGATCCAAAGAACCGATTTTATCGAGATGACCAAACATGTGCCTATCACTCCAATGGCATAGGGCACAGTACTGAATATTGCATTAATCTCAAGTACAAAATACAGGATCTGATTAACCGGAAAGAAATTGTGCTCTAAACGGCCCCTCCGAATATGAACACCAATCCGTTACAGAACCATGGCAACAATGTAATTCACATAATTGAGGGAGAAGAAGACTGGGTCATAGGAAGACCCCTAATCCGCGATTCTGTGAAAGAACTTGAACGTATAGTAGCATCACTGTCCCTATAGGAATGCTCGCAATTCAAGGTATTGATCCCTGCACTAGTGACAACACACATTGCTCAGGTAACTCCGACGTCGCCTCGAAAGGAGTTTGTAGTCCAAGTGGCCGCCGCGCGTGGTATTACAAGATTAGGGAGATGCTATACTCCTGAAGACCTAGCCCAAGTGGCCCCCCGAAGGGAGGGTAACCAGAAAAGGACTATCATTGAAGGTGAAGCCGAAGATTTTTGGAGCAGAAGGCAGCCGAAAGAATACTCCATTGTTGAGCATCTAAAGAAAACGCCGGCCTAAATATCGATGCTGGCATTGCTGCAAAGTTCACCTCAACACCCCTTGGATCTGATGAAGGTATTGGAGGAAGCTCATGCCCCAGCTGGAACAAACAGTGAAGCTCACCTTGAATTTATTTTCAGTAATAAAAATAATAAAGTAACCTTAAACATCATGACATGTTGCGAAACGAATGAGTCGGACAGCGTAAATGAAGAAGAATATGAGGAATACGACGAAACAACAATTCTACCCGAGGGTCTCACAGAGAAAGTATAACAATTAGAGAATGAGCAGAAGCCGAACATGGACGAAACAGAAGCCGTAAATCTAGGTGATGAAGAGGATGTCAAAGAGACGACGATAAGTGCATACCTAGATACCCCTCTCAAAGAGGAATTGATAAGTTTGCTAAGGGAGTACGTGGACGTCTTCGCATGGTCATACGCCGACATGCCAGGGCTAAGTATCAGCATAGTGTCTCACAGGCTGCCCATCAATGAGGGTTTTGCTCCAATAAAGTAGAAAACCCAAAAATTCAAACCGGATCTTAGTATTCGAATCAAAGATGAGGTGGAAAAACAGATTGAGTATGGAGTAGTGGAAGTGAAATCCTACCCCACATGGCTAGCCAATATAGTCCCAGTGCCAAAAAGACGGTAAAGTAAGAATCTGCGTGGATTATCGAGATCTAAATAAGGCTATCCCTAAGGACAATTTTTCACTCCCGAACATCCTTATACTCATATATAATTGTACCAAGCATGAGCTACAATCATTTGTAGATCGTTTTGCCGGCTACCACCAGATCTTAATGGATAGAGAGAACGCCGAGAAGACAACTTTCATCACCCCATGGGGAGTGTACCATTACAGGGTAATGCCCTTCATTCTAAAAAATGTCAACGCAATGACTACCATTTTCCACGACATGATCCATAGAGAGATTGAAGTCTATATGGACGGCGTTATTATCAAGTCAAGAGAAAGTTTGGAGCATACCACACATTTGAGGAAATTCTTCAACAAACTCCGAAAGTTTAATTTGAAATTGAACCGGGCCAAATGTGCGTTTGGAGTATAGGCTGGAAAATTACTGGGATTCATAGTCAGCCGAAGGGGCATAGAGCTAGACCCAGCAAAGATCAAAGCAATCCAAGAGTTGCCTCCTCCCAAAACTAAGAAAGAGGTCATGAGTTTCCTGGAAAGGCTAAATTACATCGGGCGGTTCATAGCTCAATCCACCATCATTGTGGAGCCCATTCTCAAGCTTTTAAAAAAAGACGTTCCTACAAAATGGATGGAGGAATGCCAAGAGGCATTCGACACAATTAAAAGGTATGTTCAACCCGCCAGTCCTGGTGCTACTAAGGCCTGGGAGTCCTTTTTTGTTGTACTTGTCAGTTACTGAAAAGGTATTCGGATGCGTGTTAGGACAGCACGATGAAGAAGGGAAAAAGAAGTGTGCCATTTATTATTTGAGCAAAACGTTCACAGCATGCGAGGCCAGATATACGCTAGTGGAAAAAACTTGTTGTGCTCTAACTTGGGTAGCTTAGAAATTGAGGCATTATTTGTCTTCATATACCACTCACCTCATATCCAAGATGGATCCATTAAGGTACATATTCTGTCAGCCCATGCCCATCGGGAAGTTTTCCAAATGGCAGATGCTGTTGATTGAATTCGACATTGTATACATACCCCAGAAAGCCGTCAAAGGACAGGCTTTGGCTGACTTATTGACTGCGAGTCCGGTGGATTAAGCATTTAAACCACTTCGTACCAATTTCCCAGACAAAGGGGTGCTGGCTATAGAAGAAGGAGTAGCGGAATCCTACACTGGCTGGAAATTGTTCTTTGACAGAGTAGTTTCGGAATCGGAGCAATCTTGATATCAAAAAATGAGCAACACTACCCCATGGCTGCTGTTATACCCCATTTAAACGGGTTAAAGTAGGGTACAACATTTTGGTAATTCCTATTTGTTTTATTTTAAGGAGTCGCCACCTAATTAATTTAATGGTGAATTAGGACACCTAAACATTAACTAAGGCAAAGTTAAAACTAAACCTCTGTTTAATGGTCCGCTTAATCAGCATGATTCTAGGTAAGGGTTCTAGATTATCCTAAAGGGAAGGGGTTAGGCATCCTTTAGAATCCGTTAACTACGGTTATCCGGTCAAACTTAGGTTAATTAATTAAAGTGGAAGATGCAAATATAGTGCTTAAACTTTAAGAAAACGGCTTGCAAATGTTGCTGAGGCTTTAAAAGAAAATATAATAATACTATTTAAAATAAGGCTTATAAATGTTGTTAAGGCTTTAAATGAAAATATAATAATGCTATTTAGAAAATATAATAATTTGCATAAGAGGAGACTTAAAATAATTTTAATATAAGAACTGAAAACTAGGGAATTAACTATTGGTTTCTCCTTTAAATTTAACTACCCGTTACTACTAACATTATCCCCACTAATCTGCTAGGATTCATCTAATGTTAAGAAAACGAAACAAGGCAAAGTGTTAGTCATTCAATACCAAAACAAAAATGCACAACGGAGCATAAAATAGAGGAGGAAATGAATTAAATGGATCAGCCCATTTCAGGCCAATTGCTGTGCACTGTTGCTGCTGTTATGGGCCTCGGCCCAGAATCATTTTACACAGCTGATGGGGCTGACTCGATAAGAATGTTTCGTTGGGCTTTGGCCCAACATTGAATGCGGAAGAAGACGAGTCCCTCGGACTCGCACGCGGTGGTCATGCATAAAAACGAAAGGAAAAAGATTAGAATATAATCAAATGAAAAGGTCGAACACGTAAAATATAAGCTCAAATAGATCAGTAGATTATGTATAGACTATGTATATTTAAGTATACCTCATCCCTAGATTACTACAGATCTTAGTTACTAACCATTACTAACCAAACCTTATTAGCTTCCCTAGCAAGGGTCAACTAAAAGCAATCAGAATGCCATTAAAGAATGCATCAATACAACCAATAGTCAATTAAAGCAAGCCCAAAAACAACACTAAAAATTTCTATAAATGTGCATAGCAATGCAAGCCCAGCAAAAAAAAAAAAAAAGCAAACTGAATGTCATGCGTATGAAAATTCAGCAAACTATTACCGTGTTTATGAATGTAAGTTAGCAGTTTTTCTTATACCATCACTAAAGATTCAAAACTAGAATAGTAAACTAAAAGATGGAAGTGTAGAAACTACACAAAAATCTCAAATTATGTATCGAAGGCGACAACTTTAGAAGATGTGCACTTAACTGATTCATGTGATTTCTTAAGTGACATTAGTGAATAAAGACAGGCTCATACATAACAGAGAATGATTACTTCAGCATGCAACTATCATTTTTTAGTGAACCTCAATATTTCTAAAGGATTCAATCAGGGTACTATACATATGCAAAGATACTAAAACTGAATCTAAAGTGCTCTTTAAACTTATTAAGCATATTTTGTGGTTTATAGAACCATACCAACTATAGTAATAACAAATCATTTGCAAGTACTTCATGGGTTGGACAGGAACATTAGAAGAAGCAAATAAATGGTCTGTTCAACTTACTAAATCAAGCTAAATACCCTTTTAGTTCAATAAGCTTTATTAAATGCAATCCATGTCTAGATGAGTTCAAGCAAACACAGGGGCAAGTTAACATCATGATTTAACAGTGATGGCGCATAGACAGAGACTCCAACATTTTATTTATTGACAAGATAAGCATCATGTTTGGACTACAAATTCATTAACAGAGGACCAATCAAATATCAGTCCATAACTCATTTAACCATGCTCAGACATTATCAACAGAGGATTAACTAATCTAACGGAGACAAACAAATGCTATCAATCATATACAAACTAATTAATCAATAAACATGCCACGCAAATAAGCATTCAGTAATAATTTTAACTAAATAGCATGCTAAAATTCTTTGTACTCTAATCATGCTCAATATTAGCATTCAATAATCTTTCTAACTGAGCAATATAAACATATTAAGGTTTTATCCTAATCATGCTTGCACTACTAATATTAACTAACCAAACTAAACCATAGCAGGACAACACATAAAGATCCGACAGAACATAAAGTAACTAAAGGGAAGAAGTTCACCTTCTTCGGGTGCAGCGAACAGGATGCGGGGGGTCCCACTTCACTCGAACACAATCAAATCCAAGCTTGCGATGCTCGGATTCGAAGTAGTACCAAGGCAAACGAAAAAAAAAATTGATTTAGTATTTTGACTCGATATTAAAACAAGATTACGACTGCTAAAGGACTGATGTTTTACGGTATTCTAGGCGGCTAAAACTTATATTTTTTAGGGGAATTTTTGCGGCTCCAGAACTTTTCAATTTTCAGGCGGCTCAAGCCTCCTCTTTTCAATTCAGAAAACGATTATTTATAGGGGGGGAAATCTAGGGTTTGCTTGGGGTTCAAAAAATTGGGCGAGGTTTTTTTGTGGCTCAACGTTCAGATTTGCAGGTATTTTGACCTACCCAAGATCATAAAAGGGGAAATAGACAAAAAACCATTAAGACTTCGTACCCGAAAAAATGAAAAAGGCTGATGAAGAATATGGATTTCAACTCACAAAGGGCCAAAACCATTAAAATGGTTTCAGATCAAGGACAGACGATGGAGGAAAACGACGACCCACCCTGATTGAATACTGACGGGGAAAGGACGAGCATTGATTGCCTTTCCCCGAAATGGCCATGCATGGCCTGGATTTGCGAAAGTTCACTGTGAATTTTCCATTCACGTTGATAGAGAGAGAGAGAGGAAGGGAGGAGAAAGAAGAGGAGAGAAGCGGATCTGTTAGGTTTTAGGGTTGAAAGGAAGAGAAAAGATGTGGGCTGGGTCGGGTATGTGGATAGTGGGCCGGTTCAGTGAATTAAACGTGGGCTGGGTATTAAGTGTGGGCTGATGAATAAAATGCGGGCTGATTGGTCCGAATATATTTATGCTGATTGGGTTTGGATTTGGGCTAATAATATATTTGCTCCTTGTGCTATTTTGGGCTTCTAAATTTGCATAAAAGATCTATTTTAATTAAAAATATTACCTATTATAAAAGTATGTATTTATCAGTGCTCGGATAAAAAATAAAATTATATGACGTCGTAATGGTCGTGCGATAATATCAGTAAATAAACGCTATTATTTAACTGCGCAAAATAAATACGATGCGTGTGCATAAGCTGGTAAAATGCTGAAATGATTATAATGCGAAATATAATAATACTGGTAATACTAATAATGACAAAAAATAGTAATAATAATAATAATGATAATACTGGTAGCAGTAATGGTAATAAAATAAAAGGTAATAACAGTAGTGACTACAACAGGATAATGAAACGCCGGTATTAATAAAAGCTAATAATTATAGTAAAAATATAAATAATTATTTCTTAAGTTTTCAAAAATATTAGAAGCGTAAATAGATATTTTGGAGGAGAGGCGGGACAAAATTGGGTGTCAACAGCTGCTAAGCTCAAGTTTTGTTGTACCAACAATATGGCTGAATACGAAGCTTGCATACTAGGCCTCAGAATGGCGCTAGATATGGACATCAATCAATTATTAGTCATTGGAGATTCCAACTTAATAATACACTAAGTACAAGGCGAATGGGCCACTAAAAATGAAAAGATCTTACCATATGTGAACTTGGCACAGAAATTGTGCAACAAGTTCAGAAAGATTGAGTTTCGACATACGCCAAGGGCTCAGAATGCATTTGCTAATGCACTGGCCACAATAGCGTCAATAATCCAGCATCCTGAAAGCAATCATATTGACCCACTAAGGATAGGTCTGAAAGAAGAGCACGCCCATTGTTGCCATGTAGAAGCCGAGCTAGATGGCAAGACATGGTACAGCAACATCAAAATGTATCTAGAAGGATGGGAATACCCCGAAGGCATTATAAATGGACAAAAGAAGACCATCCGAAGGATGGCGAATGGTTTCTTCCTAAATAAAGAAGTGCTATAAAAACGGACGTCGGATTTGGGTCTTCTTAGATGTGTAGACATCGGGGAAGCCACCAGACTTCTAGAAAAAGTACATGTGGACCTCACATGAATGGATTCATACTAGCGAAGAAGATTCTGCGAGTTGGATATTATTGGATAACTATGGATAGTGACTGCTGCAAGTATGTGCAAAGGTGCCATCAATGCCAGATCCACGGTGATCTGATCAAAGTTCCTCCAAGTGAGCTTAACGTTATGAGCTCACCATGGCCTTTCGTCGCTTGGGGAATGGATATTATTGGATCCATTGAACCCGCAGCCTCGAATGGCCACCGGTTCATTTTGGTTGCCATTGACTTTTTCACCAAGTGGGTGGAAGGAACGTCTCACAAATCCGTAACAAAGAAAGTGGTGGCAGACTTTCTACGAAACCACATCATATGCAGATTCGGCGTGCCCGAGTCCATCATAACAGACAATGGAGCAAATCTGAATAGCCACCTGATGAAGGATATTTGTGAGCAATTCAAGATTACCCATGAAAAGTCTACAGCTTATCGGCCACTAATGAACGCAGCGGTAAAAGCAGCTAACAAGAATATCAAGAAGATATTGAGGAAAATGATTGATAATCATAAGGGTTGGCACGAGCAGTTGCCTTATGCTCTACTGGGATACCGTACTACGGCCAGGACTTCAACAGGAGCAACTCCATACCTGCTGGTCTATGGAACCGAAGCAGTCATACCCGCTGAAGTTGAGATACCTTCCGTGAGAATCATTCAGGAAGCAGAATTAGACGATGTTGAATGGGTTCAAGATCATTATGAGCAATTGGATCTAATTGACGAGAAAAGGATGGTCATTGTATGTCACAGACAATTGAATCGGCAGATAATGGCAAGAGCTTTGAACAAACGAGTCAGAACCAGACTCCTTCAAATCGGGCAACTAGTTCTCAAGAGGATTTTTCTACATCAAGATGAATATAAAGGGAAGTTTGCTCCCAACTAGCAAGGGCCTTACGTAATCCGCAAAGTACTCTCCGGAGGAGCGGTAGTACTAGCAGAAATGGACGGTCAAGTACTCTTTGCTTCTCAGTTTGTAATAGTACTTTTTGCTTGTAATCATTTTTCTATTTTGCTTGTATTAGTTATTTCCTTTTGCTTGTAACCATTTTGTAATAGATAGGCAAACCAAAATATCTTTTGTAATATGAATTATGCAATGACCTGATTTCCCTACAGTGCGATACATAGGCAGTCCATTTGGGACCCGGTCACTTCATTAGTAAAACCAAAAATCCATTATTTTGTTTCTGAACTACGTTTGACCTGAATTCCTACTGCGACAGGATACGTAGGCGCTCTTTGAGCTCGGTCGCATCAAAGAAAAACAAAGAAACCCTTAGGGAGACTCAGAGATAGGACTTCACAAAGAAGCAAGGACTGCTGCACACCCAACCAGGGCAGAAATTTTGGGAGGATCTCAAAAATTCGCGCCGATAAGCCACTGCAGGATATTCAACTAACCCAGAACTCTAAACTGGGGCAGAAATTTTGAGACCTCAAAATTTCCTGGAAGATTTGGCATAAGAATTGATAGATCGAAATTTAAACTAGGGCAGAATTTTTTAGGAAAGGTCTCAAAGAATTCTACATAAGGAAGCAAAAACCCCAGTCATGGAAGAAAGGATCTCTCTCAATCAAAGCGCATGTCATGACAATTAATAATGCTTTTATTTTTCCACAAATTAGATACTCTTACAGTAGCATTACAAAAAGGATTTTTTCGCATAATGAAAATAGGTTTATCTTTCGAATACCGGAGCTAAAGGGGTTTCGGGTGCAGAAAGCTGAAGATGCGACAGCGCTGGCAACACGGATCAACTTAAAATAGGAGACAACCAACCCATTTCTTATGCAGGTCCCCCAGGACGTTGGAAGACGATCCCTTTTTCTAACTTTGCTTCATGTACAAGAAATGTTTCGCTAAAGGAGGTCCAGACTGCTGTTAAGTTCCGACTTTCGGAGTATATGTCCTGCCACGAGGGTTGTGAAACTTTTAACTATCACCAAGAACAAAAGCCACAAAGGGCTATAAAATATCGAAGGCCAAAAGGGCAAATATCTAGCCATAAGGGCTATGAAAGACTTCGAATTGCAAAAAGGGCAAAATATTAAGCCACAATTACTACAGAATGCTTGGAAATTGCCACATTGGCAAATTCCTGGCCAAAAGGGTCATGGTAAAACAATACGGCACATCCGACTAAAGGGTCACAGCCGGGACAAAAGATGAGAGAAAGACGATTTAGCCGAAGGGGCCATATCTATCATTCGCATCACTTCTTCTTATTTTTCGAGAGGGCCATTGCACATTTATTTTCCTGTTGCCGAAAGTGCCATTCATACAAACATTCCAAGAGGGCCATTCATACAAACTACCGAGAGGGCTATTGCACGTTTATGTTCCTGCTGCCAAGAGGGCCATTCATACAAACTGCCGAGGGGGCCATTGCACATTTATTTTCCTGCTGCCGAGAGAACCATTCATACACCATGCCAAGAGGGACATTCATACAAACATGCCAAGAGGGTTATTCATACAAACATGCCAAGAGGGCCATTCATACAGATATGCCAAGAGAGCTATTTACACGAACAGACCAGGAAAGCCAGTTATTTTAATTGCCAAGAGGGCCATTTATTTCAGTCGCCAAGAAAGCCGTCCATACAGACATGCCAAGAGAGAATTTTATTGCAATTGTCGAGAGGGCCATACATATAAGCTACAAGATACAACAAGACAGCAAAGCGATATAAAACCGGTCATGAGACCGCAGTATTCATTAAAAGGGAAAGACAGTGTAAATCCGGTCAGATGGCCACAGTATTCGTCATCCAAAAATCAGCGTTACTCAGCAGATTGGTAGTCGTCAAGGAGCAGGCAAAATCAGATCAAATCCATACAGATTGTAAAGCAATCATGGAACTTTCTCTTACGTAGCCGGTCGAGATGAGATGCCCATGAGAGTCAAGCTCTCCGGCCAGGACTTGGAAGATCATCCCTCACCATACTTAGCTACACAAGATTGTTTGATCATCCCTCACCATACTCAGCCACACAAGATTGTTTATCGCTTATGTGATTTGTTTGTTTTTATTATTCCGCGACCGGTCGGACACACACCGGAACACATAAAGGCATTCCCGCATAAGGTATATCATTTTCCTCCGATTGAGTCGAACTACAAGTGACTTGATTCACAAAAACAGGGATATGTAGGCAGACTCAATGCCAGAAAGTCAATCACACCGGACTTCCCAGCTTAACAGCGGGAAAATTTGAGAATTTGCTTTAATTTGCATTTAGAATCATAATCATATCGAACTACAAATGGCCTGAATTCTCATGAAACTTGAGATATGTAGGAAAATCCAGAAACCAAGGTTCGGCCATATATTGTGAAAATTGCTTGAAAATGAGGGGCAATATGACTTGGGTCAGTCAAAAATCGGGGTTAGTCAAATTTCGTTGCTCGGGAATGGTCTCGCCATCCCCGAACACCGAAGGGGCTATTGTTGACACCTAATTTTTGACCTCCCATAATTTATTTTAATTGCTTAAAGTGCCTGAATATTAAATGGGGTGATAAATATATTTTTTTTTAGTAAAAATCAAGATGATTTTATAGACTATGCATATAATGTTTTACCTTTAGGGTTTGGTAAAATAATTTCTATAATAAATCTTTTGAAAATTATTTCACAATAACTAATAAAGCATTTTACTAAAAATAGTGTGGAATAGCTATTTATTTAATTATGCAAATATCAGAATTTTAATTAGCAAATGTTTACCCCCCATTTTAATTTAAGGAAATTGAGTAATTTAAATAAATAATCATTTTAAACCAAAATTTTAATTCTCCGCATAATAAATTTATATGGACAATTCTCAAATTAATTATAATTGATTTAGATAAATTAATTATGATTATATTTGTAAATTGCCTACTACGTGTTTAATTATGGCTACCATTGAAATAATCAATTAGATTAGCCAAATGGGGTCACAGTTGAAAATAGCAAATTCATGCTTTAATTCAATTAAGGTCATCCCTGTAAATTTAATATTTTTATGAAAATCAATCATGTTTTTAAATTAATTTTTTTTAGTCTCAATTTAATAGCAAATTAATATCTTAAATTTTCTTATTATTATTATTATTTGTTATTTTTGTGTACCCATTAATTCTTTCCCTTTTGTTCTATTAGTATATGTATATGTAATGCATCATAGGCTCCCCATTTTAAAAGGACCGAGTCCAGCCCAACAAGGGCCAGACTCGACCCAAGTCATGATTTAAGAGAAGGGGCCAAAGCTCCTTTATCCTTTTATCTGCCCATCCAAACAAGCCCCATCTCTTCTTTCCCTCTCCCCTCCCCCTTTTACCGTAGCGCCGCTGAGAGAGATTCTCTCTCCCCTACGTCACGCTCCAAACAAGGTGTTGTTTTGCTTTTGTTCTACTTTTTATATCTTCAATGTTCAAAAACCTGTAAAGCCTTAATGAGTTTTGTTGGCATATGTTTGAAATGCCGAGTTTTGATTGGTTCTTGGTAAAACCTCTGGATCGATCTGTTGTTGACTCAAACTCGACGGTTGATGTTTTTTTTTTTTAATGAAATCTCAACCCTACAATATGGAATTGTGAGGAGGGAACCTCAAATTTGAGGTTCATCCCACATCTAAACTCTAAGGTTTGGGAAACTTGGGGGATTCTATAAATAGGGTCTCTATGTTCATTTGTTAGGCTCTGAAGAATAGAATCTCACTTGCAAAAAAAAAAAAAACAATGAATACCTAGGGTTTCTAAGTGTTTTACACTCGAGACCTTTAATTTTTGGTTTAGTTTAAAAACTTAAGTGTTTGGTTTTTTTTTTTTTTTTTTTGTGTGTTGGCTGAGTTGGGAAATTGAGGAAGAAAAGGTTCTTTGAGTTCAAATCTCGACTAAGGCCTGCACTCAAAAAAGGTAATCCCCTATCCTTTTTTTATGTATTTTATAGCCTCTTTGTTTTCATATTGTTTAGCTCTCTTCTTTTCTTTATGGTGTTGATTTTTGTTTAGTTAGTTGCAGCTTAGTTAGTCATAGTACCCAAATTACTGTTCATTATTAATGTTTGATTTTCCCTCTTGCTTGTTTAGCTAGTCTTACCCTTGTTGGTCGTGGTCTGTTGAGTTTAGTGCCCCCCTATTAATTATAGGCCAAAATTTTTTGTTTCCTGTCTAGCTGATACTATGATCAATATTGTTGTTTGATTTCGCTTTCTTGTTTAGTTGATCCTACCTTGTTGGTTATGGTATTTTGATGTTTGCATAGTTTAGTGTCATCTTGTTAGTGACAGTACTCAAATTCCTATTTTAGTTAACATTATGTTCAACATTGGGGTTTGATTTCCCTTTCTTGTTTAGCCAGTCTTACCCTGTTGACTGTGGCATTTGATGTTGTATGTAGTTAGTGTCATCATGCTAGTTATGATCTTCAAGTGCTTATTCCCTGTTTAGGCTCGGCTGCTATCATGTTTTGTTTCCCTTTTTGGTTTAATTTGAGTTTGTCCTGTAATTCATAGTACTTGATCTTGGTTCCTTATTCGATTAGTTTGTCTTACCTAGTGAAAGGGGTTTGATGTACTGTGTCTATTCAACAAACCTGTTGAGTTCTGAGCTTCTTTGTCCTCTGAAAGATAAATCCTATCATGTTTAGTCTATGGTGGTTTAGACTCTTATTTTTGGGTTTAGTTTTGGATCTTGTTTGATTACAGTGTTAAATGGCTCAGTTTAAGTTCGTCACGCTACTTAGAAATGTTAGCTGGTCCTATTCGTTTGTTTAGATCACCATGTTTAGTTATGATGTTTGGCTTCTTTGCTTGTTTAGTTGGGTTGCGAGCATACTGTGTCTCGATTATGTATACGTGTGTATATCTAGAGTATGCTTTGGTTAGTACACTTGTGGGGAGGTTAGTTGGGTTATTGTGGATCAAGTTTAAACCCTTCCCGATGTTAGCCATGCCTGGGATTCTTGGAAATCCCTTGGAACTTGTGCAACATCGAGAAGACGAGGGCAAAAGCTTTCCAAAATTAACCCTCCAAATACGCTAGTGGATGTATATGCATGAGGTATACTCAAAATATACATGAAGCATACATAAGCCATTTGTTTGTTTTGAATTTTGAAACTGCTCTGTTACTGGGCCTTAACCCATTCTTGTCATGAACTGAATTGTCAAGTTTGTGTATTTTTGAAAATGGGCCTATATGAGATATTAATCCTTATTTTTCTTTTGTGATGATACACCTTTTGCATTTGGACTTCTCTGCATCAAGCATAAGGACAGGGCCAAGGCCCTGTCCTAACTCTGTTTTGGGTTTGATTTTCGCGTATTGGAAATGGAAGCTAATATTTACTGAAGGCTCAGCTATGGGTAAAAATAGCACTAATGGGGTGGGTAGCCCATTAGTATTCTAAATTCTTCTCCCTTTCCTCCTACGTGTACTTACTTGTATGTTTAATTTCATGTAAA
Organism: Lycium barbarum; assembly: GCF_019175385.1. Lineage (NCBI taxonomy): Eukaryota > Viridiplantae > Streptophyta > Magnoliopsida > Solanales > Solanaceae > Lycium > Lycium barbarum. Next base: position 125,013,678 of record NC_083337.1, on the reverse strand, counting down.
GTTAAACTTCATTGTTAGTGGAACCCTATGGGATGTAGGTTAATTTGGTAGTTAAGATAAAAGAAGTGCAAATCTTTTCAAAACTTTTGAGTTTAAAACCAATTTTACGAAAAACTAGACATATATTTAAGAAAAAGGTGGATTTTGGATCAACTAATGGACTGATTTTATGAGGGATAGCCGTGGTATTTTAAAACACTAAGTTATTAAAATTTAAAAACGCGAATTTTCCTACAATTCGGTCATCATATAATCTGGCAAATTTTTATGAACAAACCCGATCTAAAGAAGTAAAAAAAAAAAAAAAAAAAAAGAAGGAGAAACAGCATGTTAATGAAACCCCTTTTGAAAATAAGGAGCAAAATTGTGTTAACACTGATTTAGACTCGGAAGTCTGCTAAAATTTGCCCAAAGTAGAATGTTTTGGGATTGAGAGGGGTATGTTCCAATTGGGCCGCATTTGGATAAAAAGAACAGATTTGAATTTGGCATTTAAAGGATTTGGGCTGAAGTTTGGCTCGGCCCATGATGCACGAACTAAATGAATTTGGGAGATCAGCCCCGTTTTTGTGTCACTGTATTAAACATTTTACATTTGGTGGACTAAATTGGGCCTGTTGGACCGTGAGTTCGTTTTGGGCCCGATTGAGTTTGGCTGACTGGATATATAGGCTATGGCCTTGACCTGTTGGGCTTCACTAAAATTTTTCTTGATTTGATAAAGTAAAAAATGAATATATATATATATATATATATATATTTCGAAAAGGATGTGATCATACCAGCACTAACGCACCGGATCCCATCAGAACTCCGAAGTTAAGCGTGCTCGGGCGAGAGTAGTACTAGGATGGGTGACCCCCTGGGAACTCCTCGTGTTGCATCCCTCCTTTAATATGCATTAGTCACTATTATCAAGCTAGGGGTCACACAGGAAGTGCCACTTCACTCTCTTCTCTCTCCTACATTCCCATGCAACTCTAGCTACTAAACCCTAACTAAACCATGGCCACCTTGGCCGCTGGCCAGCCGTCACCGGCGGCTGGTCAGCCTTCACCAACGATGAACATTCTACACTATCCTCCCCTCACTCACCCGCAATCCCACGATATTCAACCAGCTCTCATATCCACTTCTTCTTCTCCAAATTATGCTCAAACCCTTGTGCATGGAACAGTTCCCACGTTCAAAGCCAACTGTGATCCCATACCAATGAAGGAGGTATCGTACGTTGAGGGTATTCCTGTGGTGCGTTGGACAACTGCTGAAGTGTCTAGAATGGAGCAGATTGAAAACCTACAACATGCCATTGTTGGTAAGTTTTCTTATGGATGGCCGGAGTTGCAAGAATTAAGAACTATTATCCCTCAACAGTGTGGCGTGAAGGGAAAGTGTGATATTGGTCTCTTGAGAGATAGACACTTATTGATAAGATGTTCTCTCATGGAGGATTTCATTAATATGTCCTCGAAGAGTGCTTTTTGGTTGAAATCTAAGGATGGTTTTACGTATCAAATGAGGCCATTAATTTATAATTCTAACTTTAAGGTTGAGGAAGAAACGACAATAGCCATGGCTTGGATTTCTTTCCCAAATCCACTTCCCACATATTTTGTGAAAGAATCTTTATTTACTTTGGCATCTGCAGTTGGGAAATCCTTAGTATTGGACATGGCCACCATAAATAAAACTAGACCTAACTGCGCAAGGGTTAAGGTTCAAGTGGATTTGCTATCTGATCTACCTAAGTTTGTGCTGATGGAAATCGAAGATGAGAAGACTAAGGAGATTAGGGTGGAAAAGGTGCGCATACAATACGATTACTTGCCAAAGTATTGCACAGAATGCATGTTGCAAGGTCATGCAAATGATGACTGTTGAGTACTGCATCCTGAACTAGTGGCAAACATAAATGAGGATGCAAAGAAAGAGGAGAAGGAGCATGAGAAGGGGGATGTATCAAACATGGATACAACATCTACAGTAGGAAAAAGCAGAAGACAGCAGGGATGGAGATATCCTGTCCAAACATATGTCCCTAAAGTTCTATCAAGTGGGAAAGTTGTTACTTATCCTGGAATAAATGACAAAGGAAAAAACAAAACTAAGATGCCTGTTGAGACTGGGAACAAGAGTTTCATTGCAGTTTCTACACATAATAATTTTGATGTGTTAGAAAAAATCATAGAAGGAGAAGTTGATAACAATGTAGAGGACACGGGAACAGATGACAAGGTCAAGGAGGTAGAAAAAGGTAAGTCTGTTGATGACAAAGGAATGGAGGAGAATGTTCAGCATTTACTATCAAGTGTGGCAGTCAGTGATAGAGATGATCCAAGTAAAATTTCAGAAACGAAGATGGACTCAAATGAAATAGGTCAGACAACAAAAGATGTGCATGAAAGTGAGGGAGATATGGTTGAAGATGGTATCATTGCTGTTGAGGAAATTGAACCTAACAAGAATTTAGATGACACAACTTCATGTGTGGGGTATATTATTCCTGAGGATGTAACTGGTGTTGAAGCAAATGATCCTGACAAGGATTTAGAAGACACAAGTGCAACTGTTGGACACACGATTAATGAGGGTGTCAGTGCTGCTGAGGAGAATTTTCTTTCTAAGTATGGATATGCCTCAGGATTTAGTATAGAGCAGATAGAAAAGGTTCCAGATGGTGATGATACATATGAACAGATGGAAAATGTTAATGAGGTGCATGGTATAGAATTAGGTGGGGTTGAAATGCAGAATGAGGCTGATAGTTTGACAAATGCCAAAGGGGATTTGGAGTTTGCAGACACAGGTCAGACATCAAATCTTCCATCATTGGATCAAGTCCAGGAATTCTGTCCTAATAATACAATGAAGGAGGGAGAGTTTAGCATTTCAATTAATGACAATGGCATTGGTTCATTTCCTCCTCAGAGGGAAGTGATCAAGGATTTGGCAGTGGCACAAGTGGAAATGGACAATGCTCAACCACTGATTTATCGGAGAAAACAATCTCTTTTGAAGGAACTGCATGATGTGATCTCACATAATATTAATGTGGGAGCTGAGGTGTAATATGATGAGGGCAAGAACAAATTCAATGAAAGTGAGGAAGAGGTTTCTATGGAGCAGGTTTTTAATAATGTGATCAAAGAAGCTGACATCTCACCAAGTTCTAGGCAGAAAAGCTATAAGAAAGGAAAGAAACAGGTAAACACAGATACTATTCCTATAAGAGTGGTACCAAGGAGAGGTTGTAAGCCTATTTTTAAATGATGATGAAGACACGCTTTTGGAATATCAGATCTGTGAACACACAAAAAGCTTTTCACAGAGTCCAAATGTTGCACAGACATCACAAATTTTCCATTATAGCTTTAATGGAGCCTTTTCAACACTATAGGCATATTCAGGGATATAGAAGGAGATTAGGCATGACATATGCCCACTACAACTGCAATGGCAAAATATGGTTCTTTGTAAATGATAATGTGGATGTGGAGATACTGCAGGATCAGGAACAACATATTACTATAAAGCTGTTTTTCCAAGAATGGGATAAGTCACTTATGGTAACCATGGTCTATGCAAAGTGTGATCAACTGCAAAGAATCAGTTTATGGGATAGTCTGTATAGTTTGGCTGATCAAATGGAATTGCCTTGGTTGGTAGGTGGTGATTTTAATGTCATTATGAATGAAGATGAGAAGATTGGTGGTTTACCTGTATTCCCAGATGAATATGATGATTTTGCATTTTGTATTAATTCATGTGAGCTGTTTGATATAAATTATAAGGGGAGTCTGTTTACTTGGTGGAACGGGAGGGCAGGTAGTGACTGTATTTTCAAGAGACTGGATAGAATGATTGCAAACTGAAAACTACAAGATTGGTTTGCACATATAGAGGTGCAAAATTTATCCAGAACTGGCTTAGACCATGTTTCTTTACTACTTACTTGTGGTGAATCTTCACATCACATGAGGAAGCCTTTCAGATTTCTAAAATTCTGGACAGAACATGAGTCCTTTTTGGAGGTGGTTAATCAGGCATGGATCACAGATTTTAAAGGGGATGATTTTATCAGATTCAAGCTGAAATTGAAAAATGTGAAATCTGCTTTAACTGCTTGGAGTAAGGAAACTTTTGGTGATATTTTCAAGCAACTAACAGTAAGGGAAGAGGTGGTGAGAATTAAGGAGCAATGTTTTGAAGAGGATCCTACTCCTGTGAATAGGATGGTGCTGCAGCAAGCACAAGCAGCATTGAAAAAATATGTTCATTATGAGGAAGAATTTTGGAGACAAAAGTCACATATGACTAGTTTTGCTGAGGGTGACAGAAATACAAAGTACTTTCATTTTATTGTGAATGGTAGGAGGAAGAGATTGCAGATCAGAAGAATTCAGAATCAACAAGGTGTTTGGATAGAAGGGGAGTCACTGTTGGCAGAAGAAGCTTGTAGATTTTATCAACAGCAGTTTTCTCAAGAGGTTGACCCTTTAGATTTTCAATTGCAACAACATGTTCCTAGTATGGTGGATCAGGATACTAATGATCAGCTGGTAAGTATGCCAACTTTAGAGGAGGTGAAGAAGGTTATATTTGAATTATCTGCAGATAGTGCTGGTGGCCCAGATGGTATGATTGGAATTTTTTATCAGGTGTGTTGGGACATTGTTGGTGCTGATGTATACAACCTGGTGAAAGCCTTTTTTGATGGCCAAACTCTTCCTAAGTCAGTCACACATACCAACCTTGTACTGATACCAAAGAAGAACAACATTGAGACTTTTGCTGATATGAGACCAATCAGTCTCAGCAATTTCATCAACAAGGTGATTTCTAGAGTGGTTCAGGATAAGCTGGAAGGAATTCTACCTTCTCTGATATCTCCTAACCAGTCTGGATTTGTTAAGGGCAGATGTATCATTGAAAATGTCCTACTAACTCAAGAAGTTGTGACTGACATTAGACTAAGAGGAAAACCAGCTAATGTGGTACTTAAGCTTGACATGGCTAAAGCATATGATAGAGTATCATGGAGTTATTTGATCAGAGTCTTAAGAAAGATGGGATTTGCAGAATTTTTCATAGACATGGTTTGGAGGCTGATAGCAAATAACTGGTACTCTATACTCCTTAATGGTCAAGCACATGGTTTATTTCATTCCACCAGGGGGTTAAACAAGGAGATCCTCTCTCTCCTGCCTTGTTCATCTTATCTGCTGAAGTTTTATCTAGAGCATTGAATTCTTTATTTGAGAATAATGAATTTAGAAGTTATGGAATGCCCAAATGGAGTGCAAATCTGAATCATCTAGCATATGCAGATGACACAATAATTTTTTCATCTGCTAATGCTAGATTTTTGCAGTTAATTATGGAGGTACTACAAGCATATGAGCAGGTATCAAGCCAACTTATAAATAAAGGCAAGAGCTCTTTTCATGTACACAGTAAGGTGTCTAATGGGCTGATACAACAGGTGGAGACTATTACTGGTTTTAAAAGAGGCACTTTTCCTTTTACATATTTGGGCTGTCCTGTCACACATTCAAGGAAAAGGAAGGCTGATTACAATGATCTGATCAAGAAAGTCAAGAATAAGCTGCAGACTTGGAAAGGAAGATTGCTATCATTTGGAGGAAAAGCTGTTCTGATCAATAATGTATTAATGAGTATGCCAATACATCTGTTGTCAGCCATCAACCCTCCAAAATGTGTTATCAATGATATGCACAAAATCTTTTCAAGATTCTTCTGGAATAATAGTGAGGAAGGCAGAAGAAGACACTGGTCATCTTGGCTAAATCTGTGTAAGCCAAAAGAAGAAGGAGGAGTAGGATTTAGATCTTTGTTTGATGTGTCTAAAGCCTTATGTGCAAAACTGTGGTGGAAATTCAAGACAACAAATACTGTATGGGCAAATTACATGTGGATCAAATATTGCAAAAGGCACAGTCCTCAGACTGTGCAGTGGAAGGGAGATTCTCAAGTATGGAAGGCTATAATAGAGGCTAGAGATAATATAGAGCAAGAAATATGGTGGGAAACAAGGAGTGGAACTACAAATGTATGGTTTGACAACTGGAAAAAACTAGGGGCTCTATATCACATCATACCAGAAGATTTTGTAATAGATGAGGGTGTTCAAGATATAAAAGAACTAATGATGCAGAGTGGTTGGAATTTAGGAAAATTGCAGCAATTGTTTCCTATGGATATTGTGGATCACATACTAGAAGAATTACACCTTCATGAACCAAAAGAAGAGTGGGATATGCCAAGATGGATGATGACAGCATCAGGAAAATTTATTGTAGGCACTGCATGGGATTTACTGAGGAGCGAAGCAGTCAAGTCAGATGTCTATAACAATATATGGATATCAGTGGTACCTTTTAAGATATCCTTTTTTTTCTGGAGGTTGTGGAAGTACAAAATACCAATTGGAGAGGTAGTAAGAAGGATTGGGATAGATACTGAGGCAACCTGCTATTGTTGTGATCACAGGCAATATGAAACTGTGGACCATTTGTTTGTTACAGGAAATATTGCTACAAAAGTGTGGACTTATGTTAAAACTGCTGCTGGCATCACAGCACAGTTTCAACAAGTCAGACAACTCCTTCAAGTCTGGTGGAATACAGATTGTCCCTCAAAGTTCAGACCAATCTTTAAAGCTATTCCAATGGTCACCATGTGGCAGATATGGAAAAATGGAGGAATACAGTTCTACATAGAGGGAGGATGTCCATCAACAAAGTGATTTATGAGATAAACATGATCATATATCAAATAAGTAGAATGAGGTTCCCAGGGCAGCAAAACTTACCAAGATGCATACCTCAAATTCTACAAATATTTGAAGCATACAGGCCAAGAATTGTAAGCAGGATAGTGAAATGGGACTTTCCTAAGCCAGGATGGTATAAATGTAATTCTGATGGAGCTTCTAGGGGAAATCCTGGACCAAGTTCTATGGCCTTTTGTATTAGAAATGTAGTAGGTGATCTCTAGTATGCAGCAGCAAGAAGGATACCAGATGGTTCCAATTTGATAGCAGAAGCAAGGGCACTACATGAGGGTCTTGAATATTGTGTTACACACAGTCTGCTACCAGTGGTGTTGGAAACAGATTCAATGACTATGAAAATGATCTTAACTGGGCAGTGGGAGACTCCATGGAGCATATCAATGATCATAAATGATATCTCAAGGTTGAGGAAGGATAAGGAAGTGAGGGTGGAACATGTTTTGAGAGAAGGAAATGGACTGGCTGATTTTTTAACTAACTATGCTTTTGATTTTGCAGGTGATCATCATTTTCAGAATTTTACTTCACTTCCTGTGAAAGCAAGGAAAATACTAAATATAGAAAAGTCACATATACCATACATGAGGATTAGACCAGCTAAGGACCATCACATACCTGGAGATTAATAACAATCTGGAGAGCAGCAGCAGCAACAAGTTTGCATCTCAACATGCCATGAATAGCATATGGACCTGTATGACACTATCTTGGGCAGGAGTACAAGAGTGGTATTAGCTTCTTCAAGCTCATTCTCTTGTATGACTTCTAAAGATTGTTTCAATCAGGCAATCTGAGACAATGGCAAACAATAGTCAACATTAAGGCAAGGAGATAGCAGCTACATCTGAAGGAACATGGAGGATTTCTACTCCATCCTGGAAGCCTGAATATGTATTCATTTTGACTTTGAACCATAGCACCTGGTGAGAGCTTGTAGGTGTCTGAAATGGTATCAAGGCAAGGCCAGAGGATCTGCAGCAGATTAGGCTCCATACTATTTTGGATGTAGTTCATACTTCAGCATTTTTGTTTCTTTTTAGGATAGTTTCATTTGGCTTTCTTTTCTTTTCTTTCCTACACTTGTGTACAGAAAACTTATTATTTTTAATAAAATACTACCAAACTTGGTTTGGTGGCTTTCATGCAAAAAAAAAAAAAAACATATATATATATATATATATATATATATATATATATATATATATATATATATCAAAACGGGAATATATCCCATATTTTCATATAAGTATAAAATCCGTAGGTACTAAATACATTTAATTAGGACAAGAATATTAGCGACTCTACTCGGGAGAGTTCCCGGGTGTGTCCTAGTCCGGAAACGAAGGGGGTTGAACACTTACGTGGATTTGTCTAAACCAAAACCCCTTATTTATTAGGGGAGTTTTTGCCAATTTTTTTTTTCTAAAAAGGGAGATGATGATGTAAACATAAAAATGCTATACTTTTTTTTTTTTGCGGAAAACATTAACACATAAGCAAATAAACAAACGTTACAGTGAAGCTCGTAGGTGAACCGTAATATATGGATGCTTAATACCAGGATGCTTGAAATCTTCCCTGGGGGATCACCAGAACCCTTACCTCGAACTCTGGTCCAAAGGGACTTTTTTCTCGGTCTGAAAAACTCTTTTATCTCGGTTTTCCTAATTTTCTTTAGAATAAATTAGGTGGCGACTCTAAAACACTAACTATCTAATTTAGAGCACAAACAACCTCGTAGTAACTTTTATGCCTTACCTGCGTAAAAGTGAACCGTAACAGGTGTTTAGAACAAAATACAACACTGATGGCTCTCTACAAACTTTTAAAGCTAGACTAGTAGAAAAGGGCTTTAAATAAAAGCCAGGAGTTGATTATTTTGACATACATGCTCCTGTGGCCAGGATCACCTCAATAAGAGTATTGTTTGCTTTAGCATCAATATATGATCTAAATGTCCATCAAATGGATGTTAAGACAACATTCTTAAATGGAGATCTTGATGAAGAAGTATATATGGAGCAACCCGAAGGCTTTGTGCTTCCTAGAAATGAGAAGAAAGTTTGTAAATTGGTTAAGTCGTTGTATTGATTAAAACAAGCTCCAAAACAGTGGCATGAAAAATTTGATAGTGTTATATTATCAAATGGTTTTAAGCATAGTCGAGCAGATAAATGTATTTATTCCAAATTCACGAAGGATTATGGAGTGATATTTATCTTTATGTTGATGACATGCTGGTTATAGGAACCACTATGCAAGACGTAAATGAAACTAAAAAGTATTTAGCTTCTCAATTTAAAATGAAAGACTTGGGAGAAGTTGACACTATCTTAGGTATTAAAGTTAAAAACTTGTAGTAGGGGTTTTGCGTTATGTCAATCCCATTATATTGACAAGGTTATCTCCAAGTTTAATCACTTGGGCATTAAAGAGTTTAGTACTCCCTACGATGTTTCTAGCAAGATGCTTGAGAATTCCAAAAGGTCTGTTAGCCAATTAAACTATGGTACGGAATTTGGTAGTTTAATGTATGCTATGCATTGCACAAGGCCGGATATTACCTTTGCGGTTTATAAATTTTCTAAATATACTCATAATCCAAGTGGTGACCAGTGGAGAGGTATAGTGAGATGATGTACCATGGAATTATGGCACTTTGATGCTTTTTGATGATAAGTTTTACTTGTTTTTAAGCAAGTCTGTGTCGTTTTTATGTGTTTTTGTTGTGTTTCATGTAATTGATGACCAAAAGAAAATAAACAAGAAAATTTCACTAGAAGTCCATGAAATTGAAAAAGTATGGACCGCACATATTTGTACGGGTTGTACATAAGCACCGGAAATGGAATGGCAAGAAACAGAATGCCTCAGTTTGATAAGGCGAGGTACGGGCACATTGTACGGACCGTACATTTATGTACGGGTCGTACTTCACACTATACACTGAAGGAGAATTCGCTGAAGGCAACTGAAGAACAAGTTATACGGACCGTACTTCATAAGTACGGGTCGTACATTTCAACGTACGTCTTGACCTGTAAATGATGAAGAGAGCCTATACAATATTTGTACAGACCGTACTTAAATGTACGGGCAAGTTTGTTCCATCGAGGCATATTTGTCATATGTAATTTCCGCATTTTGGACCTTTATACATAGTTGTTTAGGGTTTTGTGGGTCATCTTTCATCTATTTTTGAGACTTTTTTCCTTAGCATTGAATATTCCATAGTCTTTGAAGCTTTTGAGAACAAGATTGTTACTCATCATCATCTTCATTCAAGTGTAAGCATTAATGAATTCTTTATTATTTTGTTCTTCATTCAATAATATGAGTAGCTAAATTTCTTACTAAGGTTGTGGACTCAATGATAGGTATTATGTGAATGGGAATCGCCTTAGAATATACGTATAATGGATTGTAGGTGTTTATTTAATTCTTATTCTTTCATGTTATTTGGTGGTTGCAAATATTGACTAAAGCCATAAACCTTTGCTTTGCTTGGGAAAGTGAGTTAGGATTGGTAGGGATAAATAACAAGAACTTGGGGCGTTAACCCTCGTTTGATAAACTCACTTAGGAATAAGAAGAGTTAACCTACCACAGATTAATCGCTCTTGAATTCAACTCTTTTATATTTGGGAAAATCATAAAGAGAAATACTTTGTACTATTGCGAAATATTAGGAAGTCAATTAGAGATTCAGAGCATACCGACAACAATCCATTAGAAGTATATCTTGGTAACACCTGTAGCATTGCATCTCATCTAAAGGGGACACAACCTTGTTTTCTTTATTCCAATTAATTACAATCCAATCAAAATAGCTAGTAAACACAAAACTCTTTTACAAACTTATTGGAATATGAAATAGACCACAAGTAAGTATTTCACTACAATAGTAACCTTTTCACACCTATTCCCTGTGGGATTCGACCCCAACCTAGTTGGGTTACTATATTTGACAACTTCCGCTTTACACCATTTAGTAGGTGTAATTTGAGCGTATCATGAGAGTACTTGGTTATCTGAAAAGGACAAAATCTTTTGCTTTGTATAATAATAGATTTCCTTCACTATTAGAAGGGTATTGCGATGCTACTGGGATGACTAGTGTTGGTGAAAAAAAGTCAACGTGTGAATGGATTTTCACTGTAGATGGAGGAGCAATTTCATGGTCTCCTAAGAAACAAACGTGCATTACTCATTCGATAATGGAATCCGAGTTTATAGCTTTAGCGACTGCAGGAAGAGAGGCAGAATGCCTGAGAAATTTACTGTTAGATATAGAGTTGTGGCCACAACCGATGCCAGCCGTCCTCCTGCACTGTGACAGTGAAGCAACAATGTCTAAGGCATTTAGCAAGATATACAATGAAAAATCCAAACATATTGCTTTGAGACATAAGTACATACGAAAACTGATTTATGATGGAATTATCACAGTTGTGTACATCAAGTCGAAGGACAACTATCACGACCCAATTTCACTAAGTCGTGCGGGCACCTACCTTTCCCACCTCGGTAGGCGAACCCTTAAATCAACATTCACAAATAATAGAGGAAAATAGTTGAAGGAACTAAATAACGTAAGTCTCACGATAATCATGTAAATAAGTATGGTCATACAAGAGCATCTAAACTAAATACTAAAAGTCTGAATAATAATAATACATAAATTGTCTCAAAATGATGTCTCAGAATAGAAGCAAGACATAATAATAGAAAGAGTCTTCGGGCAGCGAACATCCTCATGCTCACCCTAAAGAGACTCGAATCAGCGATCCTCGAATATCAGGCACGAGAAGTAGAAGTGGATCCAACCTGGTACTCTGCATTCATAAAAGAATGCAGCAAGTGCAGGTCGGTACAAACAATAAATACTGGTGGGTATCATAGGCCGACTAAGACTAGCTAACGTATATAAAGACAACAACGCAAGATAAACACGTAAACCAACAAAGTTCAAGTCAACACGAATCCATACCCACGGTACAAGTCATCACCTATGTTATAGCATCTAAACCCAACCGTGTCAAGTCTCAGTATAATCAATTCGAACCAGTACATCACAATCATATCACAACAAGTCATCACCTATGTGATAGCATCTATGCCCAACTATGCCAAGTCTCAGTATAATCATTCTAAACAAGAACAATACAATCATATCATACCAAGTCATTACCTATGTTATAGCATCTAAGCCCAAATGTGTCAAATCTCAGTATAACCATTCTGAACCAGTATATCACAATCATATCACAGAAAGCCAAGAGGTACAATGCAATGCAATAATGTATGAATGATGAATGCAATGCATATGCACCGTACACATGTACTCCGATGATGGAACATCACATCTCGGCATCATAACCCATGGGGACCCGCGAAGTCCATGTACCACTCACGTAGAAAAATGACTTCGGATCACGAGCACTCTCTCGATCCTGGTAAGAAACCTCGAGCATCGTACACTCATTCGTTCTCGACAAGAAACCTCGAGCAACGTACACTCAGTCGTTCCCAGCAAGAAGCCTCGAGCAACGTACACTCACACTCAATCTGCTCCGGTAAATGACCTCAGATCATAGACTCTCATCTTTCTTTTACGCTCTCCGGCAAAGACCTCGGAGGCTACACTCCCTCACTTATCATCATCAGTACCATAACCATGCAATATCAACGTATCATGAAAATGAGTATGAATACGATGCAATGTAATATCAACAACCAATTCAATCCCAAATAGTACCACACATGGCACACCAGTAATATCAATCATAAGGCTACATAATAAGCCACAATGGAATCACAATTCTCATCTCAATATCAATCATAAGGCTACATAATAAGCCACAATGGAATCACAATTCTCATTTTAATATCAATCAAGTAAAGTACTGCAATATCATAGCCATGATATATCACTAATCACCAATATCCGATGTCTCAATGTGGCAACAAACTAATAAGTAAATAGAACAAGATAAGTTAACAAAACAACGGGATGGCTAGCCCCCAAATCACATAACAAAGCCCAACTTAAGACAATATCCAACACAACTTCATACCCAAAAGTTTACATGCATTCTCCGACAATATCATCTAAACATACACTTCGCTAATCGAAATCTCACCATAAGGTAAACCGTAGCCTAACTGGAGAGCCGAACAGCAAAGTCTCCAATTGTCAAACCTTAGTCTTTCCCTTCGTTTGAGCCTCGAGATAATGGAAGTCTAATCATAACCTTATAAACTAGAAAGATGAAGTTAGGACTCTATAGGTCTCAACATGAAATTAATGTTGTAGGTGATCAATTCCCATCAATTATAAGCTAGAACTACTCAAGGATTACTCAAATTCGGATTTTAGTTCTTTTTAGTTGGAACTTTAGGCGGTTCTCGAAAAAAGATAGCGAAAAAAATGGCAAAACCCCCAATTTTGGGTATAAACCCTAGCTTTTCAATTCAAGAATTAATCTCTAACAATGATAGATATATGCTCAACAACATTAGAAACATCAGATTCTATGATTATCTTAGCCAATTTCATCAACATAATCAACTTAAGAAATCTAAACCCTTTTCAAGAAACTTTCATGAAAACCCATTTAATCCCTCCTTGATTCTATAGATTTCTAGCATTAGAACATGATTAACAATTTGCGGAATCTAAGACCAAGAGAATTTACCTTGATGAAGAATCTACCCCAAAACCCTTAAATTCGCCTCCAAAGCTTAAGGTTTTGAGAATAGAATAATGACATAAGGGTTGGGGTTTTATTAAGTCATTAAATGAAGAAATTGCCTGACAACCGAGTCTTTGATAGCGGTCCCGCTTCAGCGCTCACCCCACCGCTACAACGGTTACCCAGAAATGCACTCAACCGCTTTTGCAGTGTGGTGATCGCTATAGCGATGCCGCTATTCTGGTACACCAGAAACCAGAAATAATTCAATTTCCACAAAATCATTCTGAAATCCGATTATCACCCGAGGTCCTGTACACACAAACCAAATACATAGATATACATAAAAACACGCTACGAACTCACCCGTGGCCTCAGATTTCCCAACGGGGGTCTCGTTGACCAAGTCAACCCCTAAAACACCAAAACCAACTTTCCAACACTATTCCCAAAACATACCCGAGTGCATTGGGAACCGAACCGAACCAAACTCACCAATCAGTCACAAATGATCATCCCTACCTCTCAGAATTGATGGAATTTTGAAAAAGGTACGCATACCCAAAACTCAACTATGAGTCAAACGATTTTCACTTAAAAGCCATTTTTTTCAAAAATCACGTCAAGATTCACCCAAATGCCAAGGGAACCATACCACCTGTCCTCGCGGGTCAAAATAGTACGAATAAGGCTCAGGGATGGGTCAACGGTGGCAAAATGGTCAAAACGCAATAACGACTGAACAGGTCGTTACAACAACCTTGCTGACCCCTTTACTAAAAGACTCACGGGCATATGGTAATAAGCACTACACATTCTATGGGTCTAAGGTAATCTAAATTTATACTAGCAATGAGAACCTTACCTTTCTTATTGCTCAGCAATACTAAAAGTTTAAAAGGTAACAACAAGTTATTATGTGACTGTTCGCAAGTACTGATATGTAGTACTTAGAAAAAGGAGGGTGAGTACAAAAATATTTTTAATGAAGAAACCAGAGTACGGGTTAAGAACCAACTAAAGTCTAGGGTAAGGACTTGGTAAGTCTAAGATAAGGACTTGGATTAAAACTTCACTTACATAAACACTTGAACAGGTGCTGCTTCGGACAAAGTTGAGAGACAAACTTGGTAAAGTGTTTATGAATTCATGAGGTAGCACAAAACCATAATCGGGTGCTAAAACACACAATGAACAAGTTGCGAACTTGGTATGAGTTATGTGTATAAAGCTTTTCTGTCTTGTCAAATAGGAATTGTGGTTTAATAGAATTTAATCTAACCATCAATTTCGACAAGGTCTTGAAGAGTTTATGCAAGTAGTAGATTTAAATCGAAAGACACATGCTATGTGTATAAATATTATTAACAACATCAATCACTAACTAAGTGGGGGATTGTTATATTAGTTAGTGCTGATGGGTTAGCTCAGAGAGAAGAAAGTTATTTTTTCAAGAAAAAAAAAGTTACTCTTTTCAAAGAAAAGGAAGTCACGTTTTTTTAAAAAAAGACCTTTTTTAGAAGAAAAAAGTCACTCTTTTTTTCTAGGAATATGTGACTCTAAAAGGTATGTCTGTTGCAAACAAGCTTTTAAGGTATTATAAATACCTGGTACTGCTTCAAATAGAAGACATAATTTACAAATTTTTCTTCTTCTCTATATTGCTTTCTACATCTCACAAAAAATTGTTCTCGTGGGAAATTTTGAATTAGTTGCTGGTTTTCAAAATTTCATTGGTTTTATAAAATTCCGGAGGAATTCTGCCACCATCCCTACATCAACGAAGTGAGAGGCTTAAATTCCTTAAGGATTACTCTATCAAAGCTGAATTTTCTTCCCCAAGTATTATTTTCTAACATCGTTTCATTTAAGTCTCAAAAATAGGCCACTACCTTTATTGTATGTCTAAAGGAACCTGATTCAACAACATGGATTAGGAGACCATGACAGTTTTTGCCATGATTATAACTATTTTTCTTTACATGGTTCTAGTATATCCTTTCATGGTTAATGGTTTAATCATGTATTGCATACATCATGTAAATTATAAGGGTAGTAATAACTCTTCTCGGCTCCTCTGACGTCACTATTTGGCAGATTATTCCAAATAAATTATGATTCAAGTTGGCAATGTTTCAAGTCATATTTCCTTCAAGTGAGGAAATTCTTGAAAGTTTCTTTTAGTAATTAAAAATTTGTCATTCACTATTTTAAAAATCAGTGTGAGGAAGCAACAATTCACTATGTCTCTTGGTGAAATCTGTGAGTTTTTGAATTTTTCATATCCCTATGTCTCTGCAATGACTACACTATTTTTTGTCCTTCTGTGAATAGTGTAAATGCACATGATTGAATTAAGAGAACTTGTGTTGGAAATAATAATTTAAAATTGTAGGAAATCAAATTTGATTAAGATTTGATATTTTAATTCATGTCAAGTTATGATTTATAGTCAAATTAGTATAGGAATAGGTTTTCCTATTTTGAGTTAAAGTAGGTTTCTTACTATTGTTTATAAGGGGTGCTACTAGCTATTTTCATAACCAGAGAGAACTAGATATATTGTAAAGATTGTAGAGAGCGTTCAGAGATTCATAAAGTTTGTCAACAAAAAATATTCCTTCAAATTGGTATCAGAGCTTCTACAATCCTAGTAAAGAATCAAAGAGCTTCCGGTGCCGGTAAGCACTAGCCAATGAATGCCTCCCATTTGGCCAACGATGATTATGGTGGCAGTGGGGCCAAAGATATGCATGTAAGACAATCATGCTGAGAGGGACTGATAAAAATATTGCAAGTTTAAAGAGGTGCAAGAAAATATGCACAGGAAGGAACTGTCTTCTCTAAAAGTTGGAGAAGTGGGTTAAAACAAAATTGAGTGTTGGTGACAAAGTGCATCAATGGGATTGGAGACAAGTGATTCAACAACAATTTGGTGTTGGTGACAAGTGCATCAACGGGGTTAAAGACAAGTGCTTCAACAAAATTTGGTGTTGGTGACAAGTGCGTCAATGGGGCTGAAGACAAGTGCTTCGACAAAATTGGAAGATGGTGGGTGACAGTTGAAGAGAAAATATTTCAACAATTGACGGGTTGGAAAAAACTGCCTTAGCAATTTGAAGATGGTGAGAAGTGGATCAAGAATTAGATATACAATTTTGAATTACGAGATAATATTGGAAATAATAATTCAAAATTGTAGGAAATCAAATTTGATTAGGATTGGGTATTTTAATTCATGTCTAGTTAGTATTTTTAGTCAAATTAGCATAGGAATAGGTTTTTCTATTTTGAGTTAAAGTAGGCTTCTTAATATTATAAATAGGGGTGCTACTAGCTATTTTCATAACAAGAGAGAACTAGAGAGATTATGGAGATTGTTGAGAGCGTTCAGAGATTTATAAAGTTTATCAATAAAATATTTTCCTTGAACTTGGAAGAATGATAGCCCAAATTACACTATGCAATTGTTTTTTTCGGTGATCTCTCAAATATAATGTAGTTGTGACAAGCAGAGAAGCCAATATGACAGCTTCTCTGGCTGGAATTGTGTCAAGACTTACTCTCTTTACTGATAGTTTTTTTAGGTCCAAAAAGGATCAAAATTAAATAAATAAATAAGAATATTATCCTTGGATTTATTTCTCTTCTACGAGTAATTGTGACATATGTTGTCACATTGAATGGTTATAGCCACTTTAATATTTATTTGTTCCGGTTTCACAAAAATTTGGAGGGAAACAAGCTCGAAGTACTCCAAGTGGGAGTGGTATTGTTGAGAAACGGTATAACGTAGAAGATTGTATCGTCAGAGGACTATTATTAGTAATGATTCCGATTCTGAAACCTCAGACGTAATCTTCCAGTAGCGGTAGAAAGAATCTTTAAGGATGAAGAGCTTGGTGAATGGAAGGGAGAAGAAAACACGAGGTTCTAAAAATCTGAGAAGGGACCCTAAATTGAAGTTTGGGTAGCTTTGTTCATATTGAGGGATTCTCTCCTGGAGTATTGGGGCAATTTATTCAATAATATTTATCATAAGTATTATCCAAGCCAGTCCCTTTAAGTATATACGCAAGCGCTTTTAGCCGAGTGGGAGAAAAAGGATAGAAGCTAATATTAAGAGATTTTGTCTTCTAATGATATGTCCTTCGCCTCAATTTTATCAGTCTTCTCCTATAGACAAGCTAGCTAAGACTTTGGCTGAAAGAGTTGTAATTTTTTTTTAAGAATATGTGTTATTTGTCTCTTCTATTATATTTTCTGCTAGTCGATATGTATATCAGTATATGTAAGAGGACGAGACTTAAAGAATCTGTGTGATTCTAGTCACAAACATAATTTGATACATACTAAGAAAAGATTTTCATTTTGGATTGATCATTTGGATAGTAGATATGATTGGAAATTAAATGAGCTTTCAATTCTATACTAAATGTGAAGTCATTATGGGAATTTATTTTCTTGAGTGTGTATATCACATGCATAATTGATGAGTCATACCTGCATGATTGTCTCTAATATCAGACTATTTTGAATCCCAAAATTCTTTAGAGGAATCTGAATTTCAATTACGTAAGAGTACCAGAAAAGGTATACCTAAATAATCTTATATTGAAGATTATGTTTTCTTGGTATCTGCCACAGAATTGGACCAACCTAATTCTGTGACTGAGGCTTTAACAAGCCCTAGAAAAGATGAATGGATGAAAGCAATGAAAGAAGAATTAGAGTTCATGAGGACCAATAAAGTCTAGGATATGGTTGACATTCCTTTTGGGCGTAAAGATACCGGAACAAATGGGTGCTCAAATTTCAACGCAAAGCGGATGAGTCAATAGAAAGTTACAAGGCACGATTGGTAGCAAAGGGTTCATTCAAGAAGCTGGAATAGATTATTGTCACGGCCCAATTTACGGAGCCGTGAAGGCACTAGCTCCCCCCAGCCAGTAAGCCATTCACAACTCAAATCCAATTTGTAGTAATGGAAAATTAATGCGAAATTAAACATACACGTCAATCTTTAAGTCTTAAGTATCCTCAATAACATAAATGCGGAAATGAAAGAGCAACCATCCCCGAATCAAGTGTCACTAGTATAAGAACAGACTAAGATAAAGTATAAGTCTGGGAAAACATCTCGAAATACATAAGCTGTCTAGAATCAAAAGACAGAAAGACAGGATATCTGAAGAAGATCTGGTGCCACGGATCACACTAATGGCTCACTCTGAATCATCTGGATTGTCTCCTCGACGGCCGACAGTGTCTCAGGACCCACTCATGCTATCAATAGAATCTACACACAAAAAGGGTGCAGCAAGTGTAGCGTGAGTACAAAAACAACGGGTACTCAGCAGCATCGTCCATCGACTCTAACGAAAATGGAGACGAGGGATGGTCATACTACTTCCACACTTAACCGCTACTAGTCCACAGTAATAATAATCATAATTCATACAATAACCTTCTTTTACATGCCTAGTTGAAGCATCTAAATCCTCAAGTCCATCAAATATCCAAACGACACATATAAGCCAGTCCAAACAGCAAATCAATAACTCATACAACAAGGAAAACATTAGAATGTAATGATGTAAATATATGCAATGCAAGGCCTTTTCCATCTCCCGGTACACACATATTCAAATTCTATGAATCGTGACCCATTGGGGACTCGCGAAGTCCATATACCAACCCTGAATTTTCCATCGGGTTTCTAGCCATTTCAGGCTTCCAATCACAATACTTAGCCCCGTAGGCTCTAAATCACAATACTCAGGCCTTAGGCTCACATTACCTGTCAACTAGCCAATCCGGCTCATATCATCAGCATCATTCCGTTCGGAATCATTTCCCCTCAAACTTTTCACAAGTATCCTCAAATGCACATGGAAGAATATGACATGCATCACAATATGCAATCAATCTAATCAACAAAGACTCAATCTTTAGCTCTTTTCTACTTTTAAACGAGTAGTTAGGAGTGACGAGAACACATGATCACAAATAAGACAGGTAATAAGCATAGAAACAATAAATAAGGGACCTCATATCCCAATCACAGATACAAATCAATCTATGCTATCAGCTAATGCCCAAAGCATGGCATTCAGACCAAACTATACAAATAAAATTACGCAAATACCCTTATCATGGCACTGGTATCCGATACAAGTGCTCGGCACCTCACAAGTATCGGAACCTCTTTCCGTTACCCCATTGTCCCCTCTTATTAGTCCAATATTAACCAACCAAGATGCTTAAGTTAAGGTTTATAGTCTCAACATGCCTGGAATAGGAGTCCAAAATCACAGTGATGCCTTGCCCTTGCATAGAGCCTTCTAACCATCCCAATCTGTTCAAACACAGATTTTATGTAAGATTACGAGTACAACGATACCCATATTACCATATAAAAGATTCGGGTTTAGAAAGTCAACCCAAAAATCCCGTTCTAAGCCCTAAAGGTCAAAACTGAAATTTCATAAACAAAATCGGGTTTAATATGGTCAAATTATTATTCTAGGAAGTCATACGAATCCAATGATACCCATCTTAGCATACTTTAAATTCAAACCAAAAAAGTCACCCAAAATAAAATTCCAAGCCACAAAGGGCAACATGGGAAATTCGACCCAAAATTAGTTTACCTATGATCTATGGAGTCTATATCTCAAAAATCAACCAAATCTAACATCAATTTCATGCTCAATTGAAGAAAATCTTAGTTTAAGTCTAGGGTTCATCAATCCCCTCTTTCCCTAATCTTAATCATGATTCCTAGCATGAAACCCGATAATATTCCGTGATATAATCAAAACATGAAGATTAGGAACTTACCCATTGGATGTATCTTGCAAAATCTTACAAAATCCCCTAAAAACGAGCTCACAAATGATAATTATGTGAATGAGAGGTCAAATCACGAAATGGGGTTTTAAAATCTGCCCAGGTGCTAATCCTTATTTACGAAGAGCACCCTCGCAAACGAGGTCATCGACTCAGCCCAAGCCTACACGAATGAGACTAGTCCATCGCGAACGTGATGGGTCAGCCGGCCCAGTCCATGCCATTTTCCTTCGTCGCGAACGGAGACCCTTACTCTCAAACGCGACCCACCTGGCCCGTTAAGCATCGCAAACGAAATCCTTCTATGCGAACGAGTAGAAGGACACCAAAAAAGTGAAACTAGAGAAATCTAGTTTCTCGCTCTTTCAACACAAAAACTCGAGATACATCCAGAACCCCCTGAATGCAAACCAAATATAAATTTTTTAGCTATCAAACATGTTACGAACTCACTCACGCACTGAGAATTCCCAAAAGAGGTCATCTTTGACCCAGTCAACCCCAAACGCCTTAAAACTAGTTTTCGACCCAAATGACCAAAATACCACCGAGTCCCTCGGGAATGAACCAACTACTCTACCAAGTTATAATCGATATTCCAGACCTAATGAAATCGATAAAATTCCCCAAAAGATTACCCTCGATGTTGACTTTGGTCAACCAAACACTTCAGAACTTCTAAAATTTCCATTTTCTCACTCAAATCACCTCTGAATGCCTCTGGAATCGCACTAACTATCCCCACAAGTCAAATATATGCTAATGAAGCTAGGGGAAAGGTCAACAGGATAAAATAGTCAAAATAGCCAAAACAACCTAACGGGTCGTTACAATTATGAGAAAACTTTTTTCCCAGTTGTGAAGTTTACCTCAATTCGCTTACTTTTGGCTATTGTTGCACGTTTGGATCTAGATTACACCAAATGGACGTGAAGACAACTTTTCTCACTGAGAATTAAACGAGGAAATCTACATAGAACAACCTATAGGTTTTGTCGTTATAGGCCAAGAAAAGATAGTCTGCAAAATAAAAAGATCTATTTATGTCCTGAAGCAGTCTTCAAGGCAATGGTATTTGAGATTTCACAAAGAGGTGATTTCACCATGATTGATGAAGACCATTGTATCCATGTGAAGAATTCCAATGGAATGGTTGTAATTCTTTCCCTTTACGTGGATGATATTTTATTAGCTGGAAATAATTTGGAGTATGTGAAAACTATCAAGTCATGGCTTTCAAAGTCATTTGACATGAATGACATGGGTGAAGCAGACTATATATCAGGTGTTAAGATCCAAAGAGATCGTTCCAAGAAGTTTTTGAGTCTATCTCAAGAAACTTCTATAAAGAAAACTTTGGAATGCTTCCGAATGAATAGTTATAAACCCATGGATACTCTTATAGCAAGAGGTGAAACTTTCAGCCTTATAATGTGTCCAAAGACCGAAAAAGAAAAAGAATACATGTCTAGAGTTTCATATTCAAGTGTTGTCAGAAACTTGATGTACGCTATGATGTGTACTCATTCACACATTTGTTATGCATAGAACTGATTAGAAGGTATTAATCTAATTCTGGAAGAGATCACTGGAAATCCATGAAGATGACTTTTCAATACTTGAACGGGACTGCAGATTATTCACTATGCTATATTGAAATTGATTTACTCTTAAGAGTGTATATAGATGTTGATTGGGTTTGTGAGTGAAATGATAATAAATTAACCCTGACTATGATTTCTTTCTCAAAGGTGGTGTTATTTCATGGCAAAATAAGAAACAAACTTGCACAACCCTTTCAACTATAGAAGCTAAGTTTGTAGCTTTTGTACATGTAGTACTTATTTGGCTAAAAGGATTCTTTAAGCATTTTCATATTGCAAAGAATCCTCAAGGTCCCATGATTTTATATTGTGATATTCAAGCAGCTATTGCATATACAAAGGATCCTTAATATCGCTAAGACCAAACAAATTTATATCAAGTATAACTTCATGAGACATCGTAGCAAGTGGAGAAATAACATTACGATGCATACCTACTCAAAAATGATAATGGATCCGCTTACAAAATCAATATCTAGAGACATGTTTAAGAAACATGTTGTGGCTCTAGGTTTGCAAAGGATATGTTGATATTTATGTATTGTAAATATACTTATCGATGAATTATAATTTAGATTATGTTGATATTATATATGCATGTGATGATATCCTAGTGAAGGATATAAGTATGTCGAACAAGTCGCGAGATGGCTCTCTCACACGAGCGATCGCCTCTGATGTCGAGGAACATGCAGAGATGAGACCTATTAAAACCTTGATTAGTGCAAGGTCATGTATTTCTTTAGATAAAAGGTCGGTCTTGACTAGAGCTCAGACTAACGGATTACAACATCCTTATGACTTGTTTGTAAGCTAGATGCAATTTATTTTCAAAAGGTTGGATTTGAGGATTATTTAAAGGAAAACACGGGTTATACATATGGAGTTGTCTAGACCAAGATCTGTACGGTGTTGAATGGGTAAGAGAATATGACACAAGCGTCTATATAAGGTGAGAACATTGTATCACGTATTTCATACCATGTGTGTGGAGCGACTGTTGGGTTAATGGAAGAGTGGATCCCTATTTCTTCATTGTGTGAGACCCTGAAAAGTTACATATAGCTTTTCATTGGAATACCCTTTGACCATTGACTTTTTTTTTTAAGTTTCAATCGGTGTTGATACTTTAGCATGACACTAATAGCCATGAATGATTCGGCAATACAGTGCATGTCTAGGAAAGCAGTTGATCTGGAACAAATAGATTCGAGTAGAAATGGAAGACTGTAACACTCCGTAAATTTGAATTAGGTGTGAATATGTTAATGAGTGTTAAACGTGAGATTTTAGACATATGAATTCCTATCGGGATGAGTTTAGGTGGAAATAGTTGTTTTGGAATCAAGACGGATAGTGAGGTGCATAAGATTCGATAGAATCGACTAAGTTTTCGATAGTTTTGTCTTCCAGCCTGATTTCATGAAAATGTGTTGGGAATTTGAGAACACTTAAAACACGAAAGTTGTAGCCTTTGAAATACCTTTCCAAATATATATTATAGAGCCCAAAAGGAGCCCCGTGCTGGAAGTTATTCCCATTTTACCAAACGTTGCCAAAATGGGCTAGCGCCCCGCGCAGCGCGCCAGGCCAAATTTCCAGAAAAACTCAAACTTTAGACACCGTCAAAAATACACCATGAGTGACGCTGGCTGTGGCGCCCCACACGCCGCGCCATGTCATTTTATGCCTAAAGCAATTTTTCTCGAATTTCATAAAAGCCTAACTTTGTAAAACTTTTCCCCACTTCGTTCTAAACTGTATTTTTGGAGAGAAAACACCCCAGGTCTTCCACAAATAATCCAAGGTGAGTTTCTACTCAAACCCGATTGATTATTACATCATTCTAAGAAAGATTAACGCTAGAATCCTCATCTATTCTGTAGATTATCAATTGAATCTTCGTCTTGGACAAAAGAACCCTAGAATCCGAATTCAAGAGACTTGAATGTCGAATGGTCAGAATTTCCTACTTCGATTGATTTTAACCTTATATTGGTGATTATAGACTATAAGTTCATGAGATATGAGTGGATGGGTTTGATAGAAAAGCATGAACGATTATCTATTTGGGTTGTTGATTGTTGATTTATTGACTAAGGGTGTTGTTTAACTTATGGGTGATGAGGGATGATAATAATTGTAGCATTATGAGATTGTAGAATCATCTTGAAGCAAGAGGATGGGTTGTTGGGTGTAGAAACACCATTAATGAAGGTTGTGGAGCTTTATGCCCACCAAGTGTTTGATAAAATGACTGGATGGCCAAAACATGAGTATTGTTGCTAATGTTGATTACATTGACATATATTGATATAGATTAAAATCTAAAGGAGGCAACGAACGTTGTAGTACACTTCAAGACAAGAATTAAGGTATGTAGAGCTTCTATCCACAAGTGGAAACATCATTGTTCTTCCCCACGCCACGGTTCTTCCATAATTTCCTATAATTGCCCTAGTTCATGAAAATACCCAACCATGTTATAGCTAAATTATAATCTCTTTGTTTGTGTTCATGACATATCATTCCGAATACCATGAACCCCGCACGTAATCCATGAATGCTCATAATATTATTCCATGAGTTTCAAGCATGCAGTGCAAGTTTTATGAACTACTATAGAATTACTTCATGAATCCTCTATGATCTTCCATTTCTTATGAAAACTATATTCATGATATATTATACTTACAAATCATGTCTACAAGTCATGTTTATGAAATACATGGGCTTCTAAGTCAACTATATTCATGTTCATATTTTCGAAGTTCCACAAATTACCGAGAGGGTTTAATACCTGAAACGACATATGCCAACATAGGATAAGGATCGGTCCGCCCAATTAGGACGATTCCTTTATGTTTACCCTTTAGGGGTTATATTATGGATCCATTCATGTCATGTTCATGTATCGTATCCCGGCAAGGTACGAGATGGCTTAGCTGATCAGGCAGAGATCAGATGCCATGTGCTCACGTGGTGGTTACATGTCGGTTATACTAAGGCTCTCCCATTTAATAATGTTTTACTCATGTTATTTTATATTCAAGTCAGATTATGTTCCTGTTCATGTTCAGCTTACAGTTTCAGTTTCAGTTCTTGTTATTGCATGTGCTATGTTTATTCATTCAGTTGCTTTACATACAAGTATAATTCAAATGTACTTATGTCTCTTTTGTCCTGGGCCTGCATTTCACGATGCAGGCATATATTTACAAGGCGACGGATCTGCTCATTAGGACTTTGCTCGTGTCAGCTTTTGGTGAGCCCCATCTCATTCGGGGTGTTGTCTTTACTTACATTCATGTCATGTTATGCAGTAAAGGTATATCGGGGCCTTGTCCCAGTAAACAGTTTTAGTATTCTGACTCATGTTTCAAAGGTTTCATAGCCTGGTCTAGTATGTCATGTCAGATGTTCAGTGTCGTATAGCCGTGCTGGCTCGTTCTTATGATATTTTCAGACTATTTTTGTACTTATGTTCTAAAATGGTATTTTCAATATTGTTATGATGTCACATGTTTTATTCAGGCTTTTTATGCTTTAACTTATATTCCGCATCAGTACATGTCTCATGTTGATTTAGCAAGCCATGTGGTTCGCTCGGTCTCATGCAACAAGGCACTAAGTGTCGTGTTACGCCAAGGCCATGGTTTGGGGGGTGACAAAGACAATTAAAAATTAGTAATTTAACTTGTATTCACAGGTTGACCATTACACTTACCATAAGGGTAGTACAATGTTATACATGAACTCGAGTTCACCTTTTTAGAAGATGAGGGATCAGATGACTAGCTACTGGATTAGCAAATGATGTCTGGGGTATTGCGAGTAATAAGTTCCTCATGTTAGTAGTGAATTCTTCCTGCGTGTGATTGGATTTCTAAATGGAACTATTGTACAACCTTAAATTGTTTTGGAATGTTATAACTCTTGATGCTCGCAGGTCTTGCGAACTATTGGTCAGTATGAATTATGTGTATTATTGATATGATACTCATTTGGATCTAGCCCATCATGAACAAAGTGGGAGATGTTGGATTTTGGGTCGTGGGTCGCTCTATATGGGCTGATCCGATCCGTATAAAAGGATAAGGATAAGAGCAGTTAAAAAAAAAAACTTCCCACTAGAGAAGTTACTGCTCCACACATTGGTTTTTTTTGTTTGTAAGTGTGAGCACATCAATTTACAGTGGTGTGGGAAAATTCTTCCTCTTTCTCTGAAGACAACCAACGTTCCTTTCCTCTTTCTAAGAGAAAGAATTCTTCTCTTGGTCTTCCTTAAACACACAAAAGGAAAAGGCTTTAGTTTGTGGTAATTAAACTTTGTTTCCTATTGGGTCGAAGTTCGACTTGAGGTACCTTATGCGGTGGTGAGTTCAGCAATCTTCCGCTGCGCTAAAAGATACGCGATGTTTTTCTTGCCCTGTGATTTATTCTAACAGTATTCTCTTGACACTACAAGAAAAAATATATTTGGCAACAAAGTTTTTTTGTTGCCATCGATTGATTATTGTTGCAAAAAGTACTTTTGGCAACAAAAAAAAAATTGTTGCATGAACCTTTCCCAACGGTTGTTATTGCAATAACGTGCAACAACTTTCTTTTTTTGTTGCCAAAAGTACTTTTTGCAACAATAATCAATACTATGACAACAAAATTAAATTTTTTGGCAACAAAAAAATTATTTGCCAACAATAAAACTAAGTTGTTGTCAAATATAAAAAAATTTGTTGCGATTTCTATACTTTCTTGTAGTGTGAGAGAAGACTTAAAAAACAAGTGCAAGATTTCGCTTTTCGTCTATATTTTCTCTTAAGAGAGGACGTTGCCAAAAGGGTTACACTTTTGTCTATCTTCAGATAGAACAACTCAGACATTGCAAAAGCAATATAAGGACGATGGCGGAGTGGATTAGCGCGTTTGAATTCGGATCAAAAGGTCGTGGGTTCGACCCCACTGTTGGTGGAAAATGTTTTTCTCATTGTCATCTTTCTGCCCTTTCAGATTTGAGAAGGTGGCAGTGCCCAGAATTTTAGTTCTCCTCTATCTATTACTTATCTCCTGCATTTCATTTTATCCAGGTTATTGGACCATTGCAAAAGCATGCTCCTAAATTCAATGTACTACAGCAGAAGGATGCCCTGTGGCGAGTAGAGAGAGACCGAAGAATAAACAAAGATCTAAGAGCTAAAATCCTTTTATAATTGATTGGACATACCCGCTTGCAGTACTTGCATTGGACTGATTCGGAAGATACGTCTGTATTCTTCATCCATCATTTTATCACTTTTAAATATATGGATTCGTTTGGGAAGGGTTATAGGAGAAAGTGATATGCCTTCTGTTTCACTTCGTGTTATCCTTTTCATTTTTAAAAAGAATAATACTATTTTATATTTGGAATTCTTAGATTTAAACTTACTACTTTAATTTCAATGAGATTATAAGTTCTAATGGTACTTTTGACGTGCGACAAAAGTCATTCTTAAAACGACATATTTAAGATTACAAGTTATAATATCAAAAGTCTGTGTTAAATATTATGTGTGTAATCAAACACCGGCATGTGAAATTAAAGGTAAGGAATACGAAAGGTAAAGACGGGGGAGAGGGGGTGGGCGTAGAAAATACACTTAGTGAGATTTGAACCTTGCATCATTTGGGTACAATTGTTTTTATTTTCAACATTTAGGTACAAAGTGAATTGCATCTCCAATATCTTCTTCTGTCCAATTTTTTTGTTGTGGATTTTCTTCACATTATAATACATGTAAGAATAAATAGCGGGGCGAGAACAACGAATTATTTACCTTTTATAATGCAGCGGAGATTGTTGAACTCACCACCCGAATAATTGCCCTAAATCGAATTTTGATTCTCTAGGAAACAAAGTTAGTATTCACAGTTAGATGTCTTTCATCTTTTCTATTTATTGGAGGAAAATCAGAGAAACCTCTATTCAAGAGGCGTGGGAAGCGCGTCTCTTGTGTTTTATGAGAAGAGAAGAAGTGATCAGTTTTATGAAGAAAAAAAATTAATGCCATCACATAAAATAACCGTGTGGTCTTTGTAACTTCTCTTTTTGGGAAGTTAGTACTTCTTAACGTCGTATTGTTATCCCTTTCAAATGGGTAGCATCAGTATATAGAGCGACCCACAAGGGGCGGAGGGAGGAAGAGCCAAGGTGGTTCATCCGAGCCCCTTTCGGCGGAAAACTACGTTGTTTATATATGATTAAAATTATTTTTTATGTATATATAGTAGATGTTGAATCCCATTTGGCTTCTTCATGTATTGACTTTTTTATATTTTGAACCCCCTTAATGAAAATTCTTGCTCCGTCACTGCTATCCTTAACTCGTTTTCCAACATAATCTATATCTACATCTACATATATTAAAAGCACGAATAATACCTCCAAAGATGTGGTGCAGCGGATAGGGCTGTTCCTCCCTTAACCAGAGATCTCGGGTTCGAGCCCTGGGCATGAAAAAGTACTTGGTAGGGAGCACTTCTCTCCGAATGGGGCCCTACGCGGCTCCAATGCGGGAACCGGACACGGGTTTGAAAGCCACAAAAAAAAAAAAAAAAAATTGCTAAATGTTGATCAACTTTTATACCCTAAAAGTTAATTTATTCTTACATTATTAATGTCCAAAAAGGTAAAAATCATCATTAAGTAATTAGAATTAGATTGAGTTTGGTGAAAAAGAATTTTTATTGAACTTAGTCACACTTATTGTTTTCCATCTTAACCACTCTTCCATCCAGTAAAGTATAGATAATTAATGCAATCGAAATACGCATTTGCCGGAGAAGAATGAGATTGATACTCCTTCTAATTAGGAGTCCCACTAAAAGGACTAAGTATATATAGAAACTAGAAGAGACCTATCAGTCTATCACATTAGACATTGAGAATTCTTTTCGATTCTCCAAATTCATGCGATATTAGGCAAGGAAAATTAAATATAAGACAGTGGAGAACCATTACGTGGCTTGTGTATAACATCTATCATATTAATCCAGTATATCAATTTTATAAGTTGCGTGGTTGCATTCGGTGTGGTTTCTGACCTGTACTAAATCGAGAATTACGAGTCAATCCAATTTTATCTTCCTTTTTTTAGATTACGCAGAATTCTTGTTGTATGCTAAGGGACACCAAACCTCACTTGATAGGAGATGTTTGCGATAGATGTTCCTTATAATTAAAAGATCAATCAGATCAGGTGCAATAAGGAATTTCGAAAGTTTGAATTCTATCAAGGTAACCTAATTTACTTTCTTTTTATTTTGCCATTAGAGCGAGTGAGCAACTATTGCTTGCTGTCTATATTAATATATTACTTTGTGGGTTAATTATTTGATTTCTGTAATCTCCCCTAAAAAATAGTTTGATTAATATAAAGCTTGAATCTCTTTATGGCACATTGGCATTCTTCATGTAATTTGAAGCTTGATCGACTTTTATGACTTTTAAAGCAAAATTATTCTTGAAAGAGATACTTAATTCTATACTGGATAAAATTGTAAATATTTAGGACTTTGCCCAATTTAAAATTTGCAATGAAGGAACAACCTGCTATTTTTAAATTAAATATATTTGTTTGAATAGTCGCTGGATATCCTTCTTCATTTTAACTAAATTCTCCCATGGGTTACAGGTTTAGAGGATAGTAGCCTAATTGTTTTTGGACAACTATATGCACGGTTCATATTTTAGATTCTCCAATTTGTATGAGATTTAAATTTATTCCATGAATCCAAGTAGCAAAATAATAAGCCAAATGTTACTATAAAAGAGGTCATTGTTCAACATTACTGATCATAAGTTATTAGGGAGTATTGGAACATAAATTGCGGTTTTTCTGTCAAAAAAAAATATATTAAAATTCTCCAAAGGTATTATTAATAGTTCTCTTATTTTTCCACTTTTTCAAAATT
Source organism: Lycium barbarum (assembly GCF_019175385.1). Lineage (NCBI taxonomy): Eukaryota > Viridiplantae > Streptophyta > Magnoliopsida > Solanales > Solanaceae > Lycium > Lycium barbarum. The sequence continues at coordinate 124,983,760 of NC_083337.1, read as the reverse complement.
AAGTAATGCTTTGGTTTAAGGTCGCATATATGAATTAGTTGGGGAGCGCACAATTTGGCCCGAACACCATGATTATAAAAGAAAAATTAAAGTAGGCATTTAAAAAAATTAATTGACATATGAGGGGGAATATATCTACGGTTCAAAATTGATGAGGAAATTATTTTTTAAAAGTAAATTGGAGGATGCAAATGATTTTCACATCTATTATAATAAATGCGACTAAAGTTGTACTAGACTTTGTACAAATTATGTGATACTTGACTTGGGATAGTCGTGCGCCCGAGTATATAAACTAGTTATATTAAAAGCACGAAGGCCTTAGAAATGTTGTTTGAACTTTTTGCCCTTCATTAAAAGACTCTAGAATATACAAAATTGTCATTTACTATTTTTGTCAAATTATTATTTAATCATTTCATAGTATTTCACCTATTTTTTTTATTTTTATAAATAGAAAAACCCTCCGTTATTTTTGCAAAATTTTGTATAATAATACTTTCAAATCAACCACAATTCTGTTGTGGTAGGTCACCACCGCTAAAGAGAAAACCTAAATTGCAATTTTTAGGTTTAGAAGCTTAAAGAATTGTGAGACTCAGCGTTTTTAGGAGAATTCTCGTCCGATTAATCAATTCTTTAAAAGATGTATTAGACTATGTAGTGAATGATTTGATCAACGAACATTCGATTATTTCTTCAATGTAAAATCGATTCACACCAATTCTTCTATTTTTTATAGAAAAAATATGAAATCGACGCCGTTTCTTTATGCTATATAAAGGGTTACGTACTTACCTAGTTCTCAAGTATTTTGATTTGATAATGAAGTGCAAAGGACTGACCAAGAATCCTTATCCCCCGTATAAGTCCTATATCCTATATCAGCAATTAGCTTACACCCTGAATCTCTTTCCTAGCAAGTATATCAACAATTAGTTTACAAAATATGATTTTATATTTGTTTGATGTAGCTTTTACCTCTTCATTATATCTCATGGCGTTTATAATTTTTTTTGTTCTATTATTAACGTGATTTTAAATGTGATTTGCAGTATTTATAACATTTAATTGTGCTAATCATACTGAGCTTTTAACTCTTTATCATATCTTATGTCATTTTTTTTGTTCGATTATTGACATGATGAATATATTTATCTAAAATTATTTATTTTCTAATAAATTGATTTTGTTTTTGTTGTAGTGCATTCATCAGCATAATTCATCAACTCTGTTTTGATTTTTTTTTTGGAAAAGATCGTATTTAAGTTGGTCGTGACAATTGATCTTTTTTCTCTATGACAATTCACGATTTATTGGAAGCCAAAACCCCAATGGTGAGTATGCCATTAACTTTTTTACATCCGTTGACTGTATGATTGACTTAGTTCCACTAGAAGTCCCTGAAACATTTAATATTTGATGCTTGAATTTAGAAAATTAAAACGTTGTAGTCATAACTTTTGCTTTTGCATATGCATTGTATTAATAGTTATTACTTTTATATTTTTATAATAATACGTACACTGAAAAAGAATTAAATCATACAACACTAGACGGAAAAGAACTCCAACAATTAATGTCGCCTTAGTTTTAGGATTCTTTTAACAAAATTTGTTGTATGATAAAAGGAAAAAGAACACCCAAAAATTAATATCTTTTTACCAATTGTTGTGGAAATTAAACATGAATGATTCGACTTTATTACTTTTCTAACATAATAACGGCACGAGAAAATAAATTTTCTTTAATTAATTATAAAGTTCTAATAATTTATGAAACCCGACCACCCTTACTTTGCTCTAGATCCGCTCCTGCATGCCATGTGAAAAGTTAAAATTAAAGAGTTGCCAAAAAAAAAAAAACTTTTTTAACGAACCAAAAAGAAAAGTAAGACAAACAATTTAAAACAGAGGGAGCATTGATTTTGAGCCGGTAAATCAAAATCTATCTTACGCTCAAGCACTAGGGAGAATTGTATAGGGCAAAATCCGTAGACACCAAGTAGGCGTATTAAAAGATGACACGTGGCAATGTGAACAAGTCAGATTCGAGGGGCTCCGAGAAATCATATGAAGCTTTGAAAAAGTAAATCAGTGACCCGTTTCCGGAGGCAAAAACTACAAGAGACCCAGAGAAACATGCCAACTCACCAGTCAAACGTCATTTAAGATGTGACCGTTACAGAAGACCCCAAGTTTCCTCCAGCCTTTACTAGGCTTTATTACCTTTTATTGCAGCATCAATGTTGGTAATTAAGAGGGCATGATTTGTAAATCATGCACCCTAAAGCTCTAGTATTAATAGAGGCTCCTATTCTATTGTAAGACATCTAAAACATTATACAACAATACAAAGTATTCATATTATTCTTAGCATTTGCTCTTTCTTGCTTAATTCGTTGAGGTTATAGTGATTCGCCGCTTGGAGACTCTAGCTCAAAGCTTCTAAAAGGCTCGGGCTACATAACTAACTATACTTTACTTCCACATGTCTTGTTAATTATTACTTGCTATTTCATAATTTTGGTTATATTGATCCATGTGTCCTTGACCACGTATATAAATTCAACTGCACCAATTTTTCGTGTAAACAGTTTGGCGCCCACCGTGGGGCCAAGACAGTTATGGTTGTCACTGTGACCATCGTTTGTCTTACTAATTTTCCTTGAGTTTCATGTTTTCCTAAGTATCCATTTCAGGTATGACATGAGCAAACGACAACACGAGTATTGGAAACAATACGGGCAACCCTCCGCTAAGTTCGGATGGCGCACTCCTCCAGGTAGCATTGGACGGTGTGCATCCTCGGGATCTAAATGCCGATGCAGTAGGAGAGGAGCAAGATCGCAGTACCATCCAGGATGGCATTCCTACAGACGAGACTGACGCAGAGGCAATGCGGATCATGCGGGAGCAATATTACGCGATGAGAAAGGAGATGAGTCAGATGAGACAGACTGTCGCGTCCCTCGTGTCCGGTCCGCAGGCCAGAGTCGCGGCTCCTAGTGGAATCCCTACCACTCCTACCGGTGGAAACGCTGCCGCTAATGGTAATGCACAAACCATAGGGAGGAACGGGAATTCCTCCAGCAACGAGTCCGCTCCCGGTGACCCTTTTCACGATGAAGTCAAGCGGTTCGGAAGATAAATCACTAGGAAGATAGATCAAACTTTCAAGGAGGCCGAGAAGAATTCCAAGGAGTTCCAAAGGCGTTTGAGCCAAATTCCTAGGGCTTCCCCAGTCATAGAAGGCCCCGATGCAAGGAAGTACATTCAACGGGTGTACAAACCTGAAGCCGCTCTGGAATTGATCTCGAAGACGTTCAAGATGCCTGACATTCCCAAGTATACCAAAACGACGGATTCGTAGGAGCATGTCATGGCTTACACAATAGCAGTGAAGGGAACCGACTTGAAGGAGAAGGAGATCAAGACTGTTCTGATCAAAAAATTTGGCGAGACTCTCACCTGGGGGGCTATGACATGGTACACCCAACTGCTGGAGCATTCAATTACCTCTTTTGCCATGCTTGCCGATGCATTCATCAAAGCCCATACAGGTCCGAGAAAGGTGAAAACCAAGAAGACGGATATCTTCCGCATCGCACAGGGAGAATCTGAGAGCCTCCGTGACTTCATTACACTATTTCAGAAGGAATACATTCTTTTGCTTGATGTACCGGACGAGTGGGCAGCTGAGGCCTTCACTAAGGGATTAAACCCTGTAAGTTCGGATGCTTCTCGAAAGCTCAAAGAGAACCTCCTGGAGTTCCAGGCTACTACCTGGGAGGACGTACACAACAGATATGAGTCGAAGATCCGAGTCGAAGACGACTTATTGGGGGCTTTCTCGGTAAATCCCCCTGCCAAGATGGACAAAGGTTTCAGGCCAAATTAGAATTCGTCGAAGAATCAGTTCCAACCATACCCTCCTCCGGAGACTTCCAGTGGCGGGTCAGGCTATCGATCGGTGGAGTGTCACCACATGTAAATAAGAAGGAGAATCCTGAAAAGAACGGTCGTAGGCTGCAGCCCAAGAATAATCTTTCCGGGACCGTGCCGAAGGGGTCAGAATATCTAAAGCTTGCAGATTATAACTTCACCATCAGTGAAGCTCAAATAGTGTTTGTGCTAAAGTCCCATCCGGCGTCACACCCTCCTAGGCCGTTGCGGTAGGATCCTAGCACTAAAGACTAGACGGTTTAGTGCGAGTTCCATGGGACCCCAGGGCATAAGACCACAGATTATAGACACCTCCAGGAGGAAATAGCCAACATGCTCACCAGTGGTCATCTGTAGGAATATCTCAGTGAAAGGATGAAAATAACTATGGTAAAGTCGGATCGGACGGAGAGAAAGGTGCACCCGGCACTCTGCTACACGTCATTAATATGATTTTTGATGGATTCATGATCGCTGGGACTAGCTTCACCACTTCCAAGAAGATGAAAATCTCAGTAACATGGGAAAAAAGAACTCGGGACTTCTCGGAGGAAGAGTTGATTACTTTCTCTGACGAGGATGCAGTGGGCATCACTTTACCTCACAATGACATGTTGGTTATCACCATGCTCATTGGCAACTGTCGATTGAAGCGTGTAATGGTTGATCCGGGGAGCTCAGCTAATATTCTCCACTAGAAAGTAGTAGAGGAGAAGAGTCTCCTGGAGAAAATCATACCGGTAACAAGGACCCTTGCTGGCTTCAATAAGTCAAGCGAAACAACTAAAGGTGAGATTGAATTACCAGTGGAAGCCAGAGGAATCACCAAGGTGACAAAGTTCTATATAATCGACGGTGATATACAATACAATGCAATCTTTGGGAGGCCATGGCTTCACGACATAAAATCAGTCCCCTCAACATTGCATTTGCTGCTCAAATTTCCTACCCCAAATGGGATCAAGCATATTCGGGGAGAGAAGTCGGCGTCGAAGGAGATGTTTGCCATTAAGGAACCTGCAGCAATTCAAAGTCCATCTGTGCCTGACGAATAGAAATTACAGAATCCGAAACCCGCATCGACTGCAGCTTAGCAGGTTTCATCAGAGAACGGAAATGATGTGGGACCGGAAGAGGTTGAAGATGAGTATGGAGTCCCAAGATACTTCCATCCTCCCGACAACTCAGATGCCACCAAGTCTACGGCTGAGAAGCTCCAGTAAATCACCTTGCATCCAGATCAACCCGAACGGAAGGTATATCTGGGCATGGGGCTGACCCCGGAGCTCAGGGAGTAATACTTAATTATTTGAGAGATAACAATGATTGTTTTTCCTGGTCCCATAAGGATATGATAGGTATACCCTCGGAAGTGGCAACCCACAAGCCCGGGATGGACCTTAGTTTTCTACCAGTTCGCCAAAAGAAGCTACCCATTGTTGAAGTCTGAAACAGGTTTGTCAAAGAAGAGGTATCTCATTTGTTGAATATAGGATCTATTCGGGAAGTGAAATATCTGGATTGGTTGCCAAATATAGTTGTTGTACCGAAAAAGGGCAATAAATTTAGAATGTGCATAGATTTTAAATACCTAAATAAAGCATGTCCGAAGGATTCATTTCCGCATCCGTGCATCGATCAAATGATCGATGCCACGGTCGATCATAAAGCAATGAGTTTCCTCGATTCTTACTCAGGGTATAACAAAACAAGGATGCACTCGGAGAATCAAAAGAAAACTTCCTTTATCACCAATGTTGGTACTTATTGTTATAATGTTATGCCGTTTTGTTAAAAAATGCTGGAGCCACTTACCAGAGGCTTGGAGGCAGAATGTTTGAGCGACGGATAAGGGAGACGTTAGAAGAATATCTTGATAAAATTTTAGTTAGGAGTCTCCGTACTGGGGACCATCTAAGTCGTTTGCAGATAATAATGATTCCGGTGGAAGTTAATATTCCCAGTCCAAGGTACGATCGGGCATAAGAGCAACCCAATTCGGAAGCTATGTTGGTGCAATTGGATTTGCTAGAAGAACACAGGAATCTGGCGTATGTTCAGATGATCGCCTAAAAGCAGCGGATGGAACGTTATTACAACCGTTGTGCTAACCTCCGACATTTTAAGCTCGGGTACTTGGTACTTCAGAAGGTGACGCAAAATACCCAAGATGTCAATGCTGGAAAGCTCGGGTCGCATTGGAAGGGTCCCTACAAGGTAACCAACATTACAGGAAAGGGTTCGTACCAGCTCGAAGATGGAAACGGAAACAAGCTCCTAAGCAATTAGAACGTTAGCTTCCTCAAAAGTTATTATGTTTGACCGGAGAAACCATTACCGACGGTGTTGCACTCTTTTTTCCTTCATCCGGGTTTTGTCCCTATTAGGTTTTTTCGGCAAGGTTTTTAATGAGGCAGCGCCGTTCGGTTGTTCAAACATTTTCCCGGAAGGCATTCTCAAGTGCTTAGAACTTCATCCTTTACTCCCAATCACTGGGGGGGAGGGGGGGGGCTATATATGTACTGGCATGGAGCTATGAGAGTTAGACTTGGTTCAAGAGTCAAACGTTTGAGTCTGCAACCTTCACCGGGGACTGCCCGGGCAAATAATGTAACGATGTGTAACTGGACTGACCACACTAGATGGCAGTCGTACTTATGTTAGGAAGTTGGTGGAAATTAATAAAATTTTCCCTTCTTTTGAAAAATCTTTGCCACGGAAAGCGAATACATTAAACGAATGCAATTTTAAGTATACCGAAAACTCATGCCAAAATGAATTGGAGACGTCCTTTTCTATAACACCGAAAAATAAGAGCCCTCTCTTATTAATAAAACATCTTCCAAAACTTAAAGGAAAAAGGAAAGAAGGTTAAAGTTCGGAAATAATAGTAACCGAGCTAAAATTTGTTCGGCGTGATAACCGGAATCGGTTCTAATCAACCTTGCAGGGAATTGGCGGTTTAGGTTAAAAAAAAAAAAAAACACGACTAAGTTTCTGAGACCACGAGGTTGAGACTGTTTTGACAAATGCTCTGGGACGTCAAAGTCTTGAGGGCATTAGTAAGATTTACCAAGTCTTATTCGAAGTATTAAAGAAAATATATATATATATATGCGAGAATAAAGTAAATAGCAAGTCGTTAAAAGCAAAATGGATGAGCATTTCATAAATATCTCTCCGGCTTGAGAGACCCGGAGGAAAAAGGAGATAATTACAAGCCCGCAAAAAGAACCAGTACGTCTGGTTCTATGGTCCGCTAAGGCTTTACTTGACAAATTCCACAAAAAATAAAAAAAAAATACAACAAATAGTCCTACGGGGCTGAAGTTAGGAGCTGAGGAGATCCAGATGTATCCGAGGCAACAACAGAAGGGTCGGGATTCACCTTCGAGGGAAGAACTTGGCCAACGACTTGCATATTTTCCTCGATGTCCTCTTCACCATCAGAGGCATCGTCTCTATTTCCCTCGTCTAGGTGCCCCCCTTCGGAAGATGCAGTCGACCGCTGTTCCAGCAACAGGGCTTTCTCAATCTCTGCTCAAATATCACCGATGCTTCCGTCTCTGACTGCTTCAAGATTTTTCCTCCTCATCTGATAAGTACTTCAGATCAAGGCGAGGTTGTGGTTGCTGATGGTAGATTGGTATTTGGCCTCAGCCATTTCAGCAGCTAGAACCAGCTCATTATTTTTGCTTCAGAGTGCAGCCATGGATCTTAAGAGCTCAAGATTGGCATCCCAGTGTTTTAGATTTTGTTTCGAGACCACTGCCATCCGGCACTTCAGGTCCTCATTTTCACAGCAAGCGGCGGTAATTTCGGTATTCTTCGCCTTCAGCAGCTCATCCAGGGAGTGTAAATCCACCTTCAAGCCGGACACCCGGGCCGTCAAGTTGAACGCGGCGTCATTGGCCATGCCCCACCTCCTTTTCCAGTTCTCAACATTGTTCTGTAGGATCGTGGCATGTTGGCGGTAAGCCTCCTTGTTGGCTTCGGACTAGCTGAGTTGGGCTTCCAAATCCGATAACCGAGCCAACTTCGCCTCAGCAGCTGACATCCTCTCCACGGCTGAATCCCTTTGAAGATCCTTATTGAAGAGAAAGTTGGTTTGTACCGGTCAACAAAGATAAAGTTAAATTCTGACCAAGCAAGGGATAAAGGTAAGGTGCAAACAGAAAGTACGTTACCCAGGCTACGACATGGTTGCCAGCATTTATCAAGCACTCTGCAGAGACCTCCCGGGTCTTCATCCGGTCCCTCTCCGAGGCCGAATGCTTCATATAATTGGCTACTCTCACAGGTTGGGACAAGAGGTGACACTTGCTGACACCCAATTTTGTCTCTCCTTTATTCCAATGTATTTTCTCGAGCTTCTAAATTATTAACAAACTAAATATTTTATTTTCACCATTATTTTTGCTACTACTATATTATTATTGTTAAATATTAATACATCATACATTACTATTTACTTATTATGTATAAATCATAAGATATAACTTAGATAATATTTTTACTCTATTATTACCTTGCTAATATTCTATATACTAATAATAAGATTATTATATTAAATCATAAATTATTAATGCTAATTACAAAATTTATTATTATTATCATTACGTATGTATAGTAGTTTTTACTGATATAAGGAAGCTCAAAGAAATGCAAGGAAAAGGATGTTTAAATCCTAAAATAGGCCCAAATCATATAATTTTTCAGCCATTACATGACTCATCATCAGCCCCATTTTAGTTCAAATTTCTGTCCAAGCCCAATAATTCCGAGCAAGCCCAAAGTACCTTACATCTCAAGTCCTAGAACAAAAATTAGGTCTCTTTCTTCCAAGAAAAACAGCTGCTCTCTCCCTTTCCCTCTTCCATTTTGGCAAAATTTTCAACTTTCACTAGATAAGGAGCCCGTTTGGATTGGCTTATAAGTTGCTTATAAGTTGTTTTCAGCTTTTTTGAATGTTTGACTGGTCAGCTTAAAGTCATTTTGTGCTTAAAATAAGCTCAAAAAAATAATTGGGTCCATTTGACTTAGTTTATCTAAAGCAGCTTATAAGCTGAAAACAGCTTCAGCTTATAAGTAAAAAAAAATAAGTTAGACTACTCCAACTTATTTTTTTTAACTTATAAGTTGTTTGCAGCTTATAGGCATAAGTCTATCCAAACAGGCTCAAGGACAACTCTGTCAGCCCCCATTTTATGTAACTTTTCTCTTTTCCTCATCTTCAGGGATTTGGTTGAAGAAGAGGCCAAAGAACTTTTTTGGACTTTGATATTTTTGCACAGAGAATTCAAACGGCTCCTTTGACTTAGTTTTGGAGCCCAAAATTTCGAATTCCTGAATCACTAACCCTAGCACTCTTCTTCCATCTATAAATACTTTGTTAAATGCTTCAGACGACACTAAGTTTTTGGAACCATGAAAAACTCTCTCATCTAAGCTACTATATTTTCTACCGTCTCTAAGGGACCTTGAACAACCTAAAAACTTTACCACACTCAACATTTTTCATCTTGACTGCTACTCTAAATATTACAATCGTTTAAACTTTTCATTTGGTCTCGGCGGACTTTAGCCATAATAGAGACTTTCGAACTCATTTGTATCGAGGTTCGGATCTGTTCATAACTAAAGAGTAGATCTGAGAGCTCCAAGCCTCAGTTCACTACACCAAAACAAGGTAATATCCAATCCTTTCTATTTAATCTCTTCTGTTTAATGATTATGTGTTCAGAAATCATGTAGTAATAGTCACCTTTTAATATGGTGATATGTTCAATCCTGTTTAAGAATCTGTGTAAATTACTTAAGTCAAAAATGACCATGTTTGAAATATTATAATCGTGTTTTAGAGTATTCTTATTCTAGCTAAATAAAAAATATAAAGGAGTTATGTTCATTATTGTTTATGTTTGGTTGTTGTCAAAAATGTAACTTTTAGTGTTCCTGATGTTGTTTGTCCCCTGATTTTATCTTGTGTTTTATAAATGGTGTAGAATATTGTGATAAGAAAATGTGAGTTAAACATTCTTTGCTGCAACTTTATCGGTCCTGCCTATACCATTAAATCCAATGGTTGAACATATTTAAGCATCACTATGGTTGGATATGCAAATTTGGATATGGATAACAAGTTATATTAGAAACCATAATTTTGGATTATATGTGATTGCCTTCGACACTCATGTTTGAGTAGTGTATGACGTTAGAATATAATTTTTTACGCGGTATTTCAAAAATTCCAAACTCTGTTCACTCTTTACTTTATTTGTCACTTAGGAAAATTGATTTTAGTATCTTTACTTAAACAGAGAATGAAATATTTATCTTCTAACTTAGAACACTATTTAGGAAGCTTTCTGTTAGCAAAATTTAGGTTTTTATGATTCTAGTTATCAGGACATTTACAATTGTTTATTTTAATACGAATGTGCATATTGTGAGTTTTCTTCTCTGATTCTAATATTTGCTAAGAATCATATCTTCCTCTCTAACTCATGTTTACGTTCTTCCCTTTGGTTTGCATGAACACCGGAGCCGAAGAGTTCCACTTTGGGACTCAATGTCACCGCAAGAGCTGAATGTGCATCTACTCTATCACTCACACCTCTCACTCTCTCAAAACTCATCTGAACAGAAACTGAAGAGAAGCGAGATGAAATGACAAACATCCTGCTATATTCTTCCTTTAGTTACTTATTCCGAGCATCATACTTGATAACTTTCTTTCCGTTGTTTTACCATGACTAGCTGTGTGTTTGATTTTTGTTGACTTTGTTTGGAGTGTGAAGTGTCCCAAGTTAACTGATATTTGGTTTTGTCACATAATTGAATTTAGACCCCCTTTTAATCAAGAAGCAGACCTCATGTATTTGACCCGTCGAAGGCAGTAACCCAGACATTTAGAATCAGTTAGCCAACTAGAAGTTTTAGGAGTTAAAACATGTTTTAAAATCAGTTAAGAGTTTTCAGAAGTAATTTTAGAAAATCTTTACATTGGAATTTTTTCTAACACCAAGGATTGTTTTTCTACAGGTTGAGGTGTAACGAGCTACTACCTTTTTCCAAGTCTTTAAATTAAGCCAACTGCTACTTTTGAAACATATAAATGTTTTCTCTAAATTTAATTTTGCTCAGCAATAGTACTTTCTAATTTTAGTATTTTATCATCTATGTATATACTTAACAATTAACTACTTTCCTTCAAATACTTGAATTCCAAAGATACTTATTTACATCTTACATTCACACTCAGCCCTTTTTCTAATTAACTTTAAGTCCGGTCGGATAACCATTGTTAATGGATCTTAAAGGATTCTTAATACCTTCCCTTTAGATTAATTGAATCCTTACCTAGAATCTTTAAGTTTAGTAGACCTTAAACGGAGTTAACTTTAGACAATTAATTTAATGAACTTTAGGTGTCCTAATTCCTCATAATAATTAGGTGGCGACTCCTTAGCTTTAATTAACTCCGGAATTAACGGAATGTTGTAAACCATTTTGACTCCGGTTAAAATGGGGGTATAACAACACTCCGCAGGAGCTTGGAAGATGACCTACCTGAATTCATTCGGCTTAGTTGCCGGAGCAGGGTATTCATTGACCAGACCGTCTTGATGCGGCGAAGAAGGGCGCTCCTGAGCAAGAGGTTCTTCTTCCAGATCAGTAGTAGCAGGAGCAGGTATCGTTAGGACACGAGGAGTTGGTGCGGTGGAACTGGAAGGGGGCATGTTCAAATTGGCAGCCCCGGACCCTACCCAGGCAAAGGAGGCTTGAATCGCCGAAGCCCCTCGGTCAGCAACCTCTATCTCCGCCCATAGCATGGGCTCACTTACGGTGGCAGTATCCAGGACACCAGTCCCACGAAGGCTCTTGAAAAAGGGTTGTGAATCCTCGTCATCTTCTGGAAGGAAATGCTGGTATTGCCGGATGGTTCTTTATTTTGCTGTGGAAGGATTGGAGTGGCTCCTTCCGGCCCAATGTTATTTTTTCTTCTGGTCCATTTAACCCGGACCAGGGGCTTGAAGAGGAGGTCTTCCGGGTGCGCTTGCGCTCCCGAATTTGGTCAAGTATCTCGAAGGCCGCAGCATCCCCGAGGCTTCGGTAAATAGAAAAGGAGGGCTTGATTTTGGCAGATATGAAATAATGAAAGAACTATAAGTGTGTTTGAAGTTTGAACATAATTTAAGAAAACTCGTAATGGTGCTGATCTTTACTATGGTTGCTCGGAATCCATTACCGGTCCTCCGACAAAATCTTCCATGTGCGGGTCTCGGGGGTGGAAACGTCCAGGATACTCTGGACCTAACCTTCGAGGTCATCAATTTCGGGGGGCTCCCAGGCCTTGGCTAAAGGAAAAAAAGAAAAGAAACTGAAAAGGTTCTGAGAATTGAAAACTCGATTGTGTGCTTCGGTGAAAGGTTCGCAAACTTACGCGTAGGCTTCCACCTCTCCGGGATGGTTCTTTCACCAGGTGGGAGGAGGTCGGTAGTGTCGATAGTTATAAAGCGCTCCGGCCACCCCCTGTCGTGGTTGTCGTCAAGGTCGATGAGCAGTGATTCCCCACCTTTTTTTGTAAGCTTTATCATTCCTCTCTGGAAAATCCTTGGAGAATAAACCTGGATCAAGTGGGCCAGTGTGAAGCCAACCTGGGCTTGGTCCGAGAAGTATCTAGTACTCGCCACTGCCCTCCAAATCGAAGGTCCTATCTGGGTTATACAGACCTTATGGCGCCGGCACATCTACAGGATCACTTCGTCAACCCCTTCCCTGATATTCATCGAGAATGGTCCGTGTAAACAAATGAGTACCTTGGTTGGTGGAAAGTCACACTTTCTTCCGGGCTAGGAATGAGGACCTCGGTATCTCTCCACTGGTAGTCACCCTTGACCTTGGGAAGTATCTTGGCAGTAATTTGGGTGTGATGATCACCGACATGAGAGTCATGGACTCCTGGCTGACCCAAGATGACTATTTTGGGGGTAAAGTTACTCTCCCAGTGCCAATTTTTGGGTAATATGGACTTGGCCGCCGGGTTCCACCTTCCCCCACCGTGGGTACGCTCTTCCACGGCTGTAGAGGACGGCGAGGCAAAGCGGCAGCAGAAGAAGGAGTGTTCCTGGGGGTGTCAGAGGTGGTCATGGTTTTTCTTTAAAGGAGAAGAGGCAGAAGTCAGAGAGGTGCTTTTATCTTTTCCGGTGACTGGAATTCGTAGTTGTTTTTCTTTGCGGAGAGGAGGTTTTTGCTCAAAAGAAAGAATGGGAAGTGTTTTGGCCTTAGTTGGATGTATTTATACGCACGGATAATGCCAAAGGTCATCATGACCTTTCGAGGGTCATCATGAGCCTCGGGACCCCGCAAAGAGGAACGTGAATCGGTACCCATTCGAGAAGGGACACGTGTTCTGGAGGAGTCAGAACGTGGTACAGGGTGTCTAATCAATAATCAGAAGAGTTCCAAGCACGTCGTCTCCAAAATCTCTTCCACTTCCCTGTCCCAACTGTTCGAATCTCGAAAAGTTGGGGACTATCTGTATTGGGCTAAATTCGTATAACACAGCTGGACCAATATTGGTAAGCCACGAGGCTTAAGGGATGAGTCAAAGATGAGTCAGATTGAGTGTCACCGCAGGAAATGCCATTGCACTAGAGGAACCACTTGGTCCGGGAGACTGTTGGAATAGCTCCGGAGGAGAGCTCAACGGGCTGCGGTTACAGATTGGGTTGAACGTTATCTCCTAGTGTTATTAGACTTAATGGTCCTCTTTATTGCTCATTATTAACATCCATTTAATACTCATTATGGGCAGGGGCACAATACATGAAATATGTGCCGCTAGCTCTTAGTATAATTAGAGATTGTCATTCCCATTGTAACACACGAAATTCAAGAGGAATACACCCCACTTATACGCAATTGTTTCATTTCTTAAGTCCTTTACTATTTTACTAAGTGTATAATGACAAGCTTGGCCGGAGGAACTAGCACCGGGCTCAATCAAGGATCAGGCTAATCTTACCCTTGCGTTATTCTATTTTGTTTATATTCAATTTACTTGCATATTATACTGATTTACGGGTCATTTTAATCCACTTGTCCTTGACCTCGAACACAAATTCAACTGAACCGTTTTCCGGATAAACAAGAATACAGTGCATCCGCAACCCTCTTTATAAAGGATATTTGTGTTTGCGAATTGCGAGTGAAGATGTTTTATGTTTTATAAATCTAGGCTAGATCGATCATAATAAGACTGACGATTCATCTGAATTCAAAAAGTCAAAAGAAGCGGTATACCTCCAGAGTCATTATCAATTTCAAGAGTATGTCGTAGTACTAAGTCCACCGTAGCTGGTGTTATTTGACCAAAAATGTTTACATCCCCGAAGCAGGAATCCGTCTTTCCTCTTTAGTAATAATCAAATTGATGGCATAATATTAAGTTATTACTCAGACTCTCAAGTTGAACCCAATTATGCAAACAAAAACTAAAATAATACTATATGAAACAATAGCGTGTAATCTATCCTTTTTTTTTTTTGTTTGTTTTGGCAAAATAAAAGATTGGAAAAAGAAGCGGAAAAAAGTCAAAATGCGTTTAAAGTATGTTAGATTCATCAAATTTTTCCTCCATTAATAGTTTGGTCCAAAAATATCCTTACCACTACTTAAGTGGACCAAAAATATCCTTATTTCACATAATAGCTAATAGAAGACTAATAAGGTCATATTGGACATAAACACATACTTTAAGGGTGTATTTGGTCCAATTTAGTTCGTAATTGCAATAATCCAATAACTTGTGATGTTGTATTTATAAAAAAACAATTTGGTTATATTGTAGTAAATTCTCACCAATTTAAGGCTTCACATAGGCACATTGTGAGTCATTTTAAAGCAAATTAAGACACAATTAACCAAAATGTCATAAAACAAGAAAATTCATTACAATGTGGTTTGAAGCATATTCTGATTTCCTACTCTAGAGACAATGCACATTTTTTTATATATATTTGGGTCTAGTTAAACTGTGGTTAGCTGGCTGGTGTGATGTTATTTATTTTTCAATCACCAAAACAAATTAAATTCCATCAAAATTAAATGTGGAACCAACAGTAATCAACTTACAAACACTTCGAGTATTTCATTTAATACTTGCTACGGATCTCCTGCACTTAGCATTTTCTATTGTTGTTATTTAAATACTGATCTCTCATGATTTTTTTAAAATTATTTTATGATCTGTATGTCGCGCACTTAATACTATAGGCCCATCTTTTCCTAGTCATTTTACCTCAGAATAACAATTAAACGTGCTAGTAACTAATTATGGTCAAACTGTAAAAATGTTTAAATACGCAGAGACTAATCACTAAGTCCTAAGTCAAAAATCATAGGCTCCTCAACTAGAAACTAGTTGAGCCAGGATTTTCACCTAGGGGTTCAAAAATATGAAGAAGTAAATACACGAAGAAGTCAAGGGGCCGGGTTCAACATCTACTATATATACATAAAAATAATAATTTTAATCTTGTATATACACTGTAATTTTTCACTGAGGGGGTTCGGATACCCCCTAGAGCCTACTGCCTACCTAGCTCCACCCCTGTCCTCAACCCCACCTCTTATATAAATTAATTAGAAGCAAGAAGGGAAAAATGTAAAGAGGGTAAAAATTAGATCACATTCAAATACGCGCAGACTACTTTTATTAATCAATAAGACAGATAAAATAATAGCAAAGAAGGGAAAATTCATTACATAATGAATTTTCTTATTTTTATGACATTATGGTTGTTGTGTTTTTGCCTATCATTTTTAATTTAAATTGTACAAAATGACACATTAAGTTGCTTAAAATCCCTCATAATGTGCCTATGTGATGTCTTAAATTGGTGAGAAAATTCAATACAATTTAACCAAATTGTTCATAAACAATTTCACAAGTTATTACATAATTGCAGCTAGAAACTAAATTGGACCAAATATGCCTTTAAAGTATGCATTTAGGTCCGAATACGCTCTTAAAGTATACGTTTATGTCCAAATATGTCCTTATTAGTCTTCTGTTAAGTTTTATATGAAATAAGTGCACTTTTTAGCCAATTAAGTAACGGCAAGAGCTATTTTTGAATCGAACTATTAACCGAGAGCATATTAATGAATTTCACATACTTTAATGGCATTTTAAACTCTTTTCCAGAAAAAGAAGAGGCAGTCAATTCTCAAGTGTTTAGTCTTCAAAATCGGATATTCTACTTTTTCAACTTTCAACAAACACACATGATCAGATGTTTTTGTTTTTTATCTGGAAAAAACTCATCAGTCACACAGCTGGTCCAAATTGTGTTGCTGTCTGCAGTCTTAATTCTTACATCAGGTTGAATATTCTTTCATTAATTAATGGAAGCTGGAAAGCTACTAGCTCTTAAGTCTCTTGACAACTGACTTCCCACTTTTAAGGTATTTAAACATTAATCTCATGTCCAAGCTGATACACTAACTCTCGAATTTCACTCACACAAACTAGCACGAATACTCAAAGATGGCTGTAGTCATCCCAGGATCATATGCTGAAAAGTCCCCCATAGATGCTGAAAATGGTGTCAACGATATTGGTCCGAAAGAGCTTGACGCCGGCGTCCTTTTCGTCCTAAAATCCCAAGGTGAATATGTGTTCCATTTTATACTGCACTCTTTTCTTTTTTTTACACTACTATTTAAAAAAGATTGTCATATCTATATTGGGAAACTCTTTTAACTTTATTTTACCTTACACACATGGTCTTATTCCAACTATAGAAATGTCATTATGACATGTTTCATATCACAAAGTTATAAAAATTCTTTTGTTATATGCCGGATATCTTCTTCTTCTTCTTCTCTCTTTTTTTTTTTTTTTTTTTTTACATTCCATGTGCAGTCAAACATCGTAATATAAAATGAAACAGAGCTAGAGTGAGGAACCTGATCATAAATAAAAAGTGTTAATTTCCATATAAGTATAACTTGATTTTGCTATCAAATATGCGTAGAATTTCCGTATCATATATGATGGATCGGAGTTGGATGTTTAATCTGATATAGTATTTGAATGGTATTGGTAGGGTCATGGTTGCACTGTGGATACCATTTGACAACGGCGATAGTGGCGCCGGCGCTGCTGAGTTTGCCGTTTACTTTCACGTTGTTAGGATGGATAGGGGGAATGATATGCCTGAGCACAGCAGGGATGGTTACTTTCTATTCCTACAATCTTTTGTGTTTAGTATTAGAGCACCATGCTCTGCTTGGAAAGCGCCAGCGTCGTTTCAGAGATATGGCTCATGATATTTTAGGTTCGATGTATTTCTCTGCTTATTTCAGAACTTACAACTAAACATTTATACTAACAATGTGTTTCGTGATTTTTTCACAATCAAGACTTCAAAATGATTTTCACAAGACTCCTTTTTCTTGATCTTTTATTTCATGTAAGAGGTGAATTTAGGTGAAGACATAGGATTTTAAGTTCTTTAAATTTTCTCCTAACATGCCTTAAATCACACATTAACGATTGAGTACTTTGAATGAGATGAGAATTGGAGTTAGGATTTTGAGTTTTTAGTTTTTGGATTCGGTAGAAAAGTCAGAATAAGTGCATTTGTAAATACAAATATAACATTTAAGCAAAATCACTGAATCCACCCCCGAATGGATCTCAATTTAATGTGAAAATGATATTGAGAGAGATACGTATATATGACTAGTCAACTTGAAATGGAGGCAAGGTTGACTAATTAAAGACTCAGCATAATTCGTACCCGTTCCTTAGAAAGAAACTTACTGTATATTTTATAATTCAAGATTATGATCAAATGTTCTTAATACTTAACCAATATCAAACCTTTATATGCTTGAGCGCATATAATGCAAACCGTATTCAACTTTAATCTTTCAGAATACTGAGAGATCTATTAATCTTCTAAAATATCTGCAGCTTGTATGTTTTTCCTACGTTGTGGGAGAAAAAACACAACTCAAGAAAGAAACGCACCTTCGAATTCTGATAGAGAAAGAGATTTTTGTCATTCCTTTATTCATTCATATAGTACTAGTACATTAAGATACCAAGGTTCATTTTTTATTTCTTTGCGTCTGAAAATGGAGCAGGGCCAGGATGGGGCCGGGATTTCGTGGGTCCACTCCAACTAGGCATATGTTATGGCGCAGTCATTGCAACAGCTCTTCTTGGTGGGCAGAGTCTCAAGGTCAGTCTACAAAGTAGTCTTATGGACATCAAAATTCTTATCCAAGAAAAGAAAAAGCTTTAGGATTTACTTGTTTATTTATTTCTTCAATTTTACCTTATAGTTTAACTGACCTTAATATTTTTTCTCTGGCATGATTGTGGATAGTGAAGAATCATATATATCTGCCCAATTAGATTAGGATCGAGCTTCCTTGTTGTTTGCATTTTTTGACGATTAATAAATTTTTGGTAAAATTAATGTTGTTGATTGGGAAAGTTTTTTCTATTATTCTCGTTGTACTTCTCGTTTGGTTAAAGTTCTAAGTAAGCGATGAATTAATAATAATAATAATAATTACAAACAAAAAAAATAAATCACTAGACGATCATTTCAGCTCATGGTTTTATCGATTATTCTTGTATTACTTGTTGTATGAAGTTCTAAATGATAGGCGAAATAGATTAATTTGTTGTAAATCATGACTATTATTTTTTCCCTTCAGTTCATTTACTTGTTGAGTGCACCAAACGGAAGCATGCAGCTCTACCAATTTATCATTATGTTTGGAGGGCTAACACTGGTGATGACACAACTTCCATCCTTCCACTCCCTAAGGCATATTAATCTTGTCTCCTTGATTCTCTGTCTTGCTTATTGTGCTTTCACAACCGCAGGATCCATAGACATTGGTAATTAATTCAATCTCTTAGTTAAAACCTACAATTAAAGTTCCCTAATTGGTAAATCTAATTCTTAATTGATCATTTCTTGTAGGATATTCCAATAAAGCACCAAGAAGGGATTATTCTATTACTGGAGTTGGTATTAATCGCATATTCGGAGTCTTTAATGCTATTTCTATCATTGCTACCACCTACGGAAATGGAATCATTCCCGAAATACAGGTTCCCTTTTATTTACATTCTTATTCAAAATAATTTCTCTCAGTGTTTAAATAAGGTTTTATACGCTAATATCAATAGGGAAGGGGTCCAAAACACTCTTTCTACTACGGCTGGCAAAATGGTTAAAAAACATGTAACTATTTGATTCGACCCGGTAGATATGGGTTGGATAACTGAATATTTAAAAATGAATCAAATAGGGATATTACCCATATTATCCCCTAAAAAATGAATATTTATATGGACAAAATGAATATCCATATTATCAAATACATTTTATCTGTTTGTTATTTTTCATGAGTTCTTGCTTTCCAAGAATTTAAGCTTATTTTAGCTTTTAGCATATTTTTTCACCTGAATATTCTTTAAGCCATGGATAATATTGATATCCATATTATCCTTCGGTTAACTGATCAGTTCTTGTCCATCTTAAATTTGGCTGGGTCGGATAAAACGGCCGCCCGTTTTCCGCTCCTACTTTCTGCTATATGTAAATAATAATCTTCATTTATATTTGGTTATACTTTGAGAGCATTTGTGCCTATGTATTTGTCCTTGAGCCTGATGAACTCCAACTTGAAGTATATGAAAGCTTAATTTTATAAATCATAATCAAAGGTAGAGGGGTGAAATTTGAACCTTTTTTTTTGAAGTATATTGACATGTGGAATTCCCTCCGTCCATTTTAAAGTCAAGGCGACTACGAGACAATTTGGTAATGACAAGGGCATGAGTAGCCTCAAAATACAATAAAAGGTAAAATTAAAATATTTCATATAAATATTTCTAATTATTTCACATAAAATGTAGTGCTTCTTACTCAGACGTACCACCCAGTCAAACTTTTAAGCATATGTACTGCCCAGTTAAACTTTTTGCAATTCATATAGCCCCGTAGTTTACATCCTTATAGCCAGTGGCGGAGCCAGGATTTCCGCTGATGGGGTTCAACATATAAAAAAATAAACATATAAAGAAGCCTAAGGGGTTTCGACGTCTACTATATATATGTATAAAATTATTTTAACCTTGTAAAAATAGTATTTTTTTTTCTGCCACCCTCGGCTCTATGTCGCTCCGCCACTGCTTGTAGCCTGTGAAGCTTAAGCCGGGCACACTTTACAACTTTGGGAGAAGACACAAGTACCCCCCTAAACTATACTTGAAGTTCAAGGGACACACCTTTCCTTTACAGGAGTCTTATTACCTCCTGAACTATTTTAAAGTGTAATAAACGTTACCCTAAGTGCTGACGTGGTATAGAAAACCAAACTCTTGGTAGGTTGTGAAATATACGCATTGCCACGTCTAATTTGGCTTATTTTTTGAAAAAATTTATTTCATTTTCCATTTTGATTTATTTTTAATTTCAAAAATATAAGGAAAGTATCACTTTGTATTTAGAAAAATGAAAAGGACAATTGTTATTGTTCTTGTATGAACTTGAAAAAGAATTGAAGTGTTGAGAGAATATGAAGGTTGTTGAAGATTTGAAATTAGGATTCAAGTGCTAAACTCGTTCTAAATTCTTAGTTGTTGTTGCGAAAGAATTTTGAATCCACCATTGTTAAACCTTAAAAAGACTTGAAGAAAAAAAAATGGGTTTGTCTAAATTCTTGTTTGTTGGCCAAATTGATTATTAGGGTTTGGTGATGATATTGTTGTGAAGTTATAGTTGAAATTTGAGCTTGATTGATGCGGATTTAGTTGAGGTTTTTGTTGAATTTCAAGACCCAAAATCAAATTTGGAGCTCCAAATGGGAGATAAAATGGGGATGGAGAGTCATTGTGTTTGGACGAATAGCTCTTAAAAATCCGCTTTGGGACTGACACGTGGTCAATTCGTATAGGTTAGAGCCCTTTTTTACGCTCCTAAGCTCTTGAAGGAGGTGTTTTCACATCCTTGTCCACGTTAGCACATAACGTGAAAAGAAATAAAAAAAAAAAAGGTTTAGGGGGGTAATAGGACCCCGGTAATGATAAAGTGTATCTTTGGAACTTTGGATAAAGTTCACGGATACTTGTGCCTATGACATCATCATATGACATCACTCTTCCCCCATTTATTTTATTTTTTTCCCGATATCTTTTCTTCAACTGCTCATTTCAAGTTGAATATAAATAATTTGTTCATCTTTACAAGCTTAATATACAATCAAACATACATAAATATATTTTATATACACTTCATGCTTTATATTCTCTTTGAGAAGGTAATTATCATAACTATGTAGAGGGTATGCATAGATTTACAAGTCATAAATATATAAATACTATATAATGATTATACACAATTATATACATACGTGTCCTTATTTTTCCGATCAACATTATCATCCTTTCAAGGTTCCTTTAACATGTTTTTTAACTTCAACTTATCCACACAATAAAAGAAAGAAAAAGTAGGAAGAGAAGAACACAACAACAGATAACATGTCAAATTTCTCCGCCCAACTGCACCTCACGTCACCCCACCTTACACCCTGTATAATTATTATATAATCAATGTATATTCTGTGTAAAACATTATGTATAATTGTCTATATACATAAATATACATGTCTATA
Source organism: Lycium barbarum (assembly GCF_019175385.1). Lineage (NCBI taxonomy): Eukaryota > Viridiplantae > Streptophyta > Magnoliopsida > Solanales > Solanaceae > Lycium > Lycium barbarum. Next base: position 124,962,101 of record NC_083337.1, on the reverse strand, counting down.
CACTAAATATATAGAATATATACATAACTATACATAGTGAAAGTGCAAGAGGGGGGGGGGGGGGGGGTGAATTGTTAAAACTTTTCGCTCTGTTAGTCGACTAGGTTAAACCAGTAGTCGACTACCTACTCAGTGAATATTAAGGTAAGGTGCAGAAAATAAATGACACACGTATTTTATACTAGTTCAGATTCAATGTGAATCCTAGTCCAGTCCCCTTGGGTTGCAAAGGTGATCTCTGCAGCTCTTTTATAAGATTTGGTACAATAAAGGTTTTGAATGAAGTTCCTACGTCTACACTCAAAACACTCTTATTCTTTTTTATACAAGGCCTCACAAACTATAACTCTCCTTTCTCTCTTGTTACACTATGAATCACTCATACTAACAATGTTTGTTTGAAAGTAAAGCAGAGCAATGGAGGTAATGAGACAATTGCATGAGTCTTGCGTTTGTGAAGCAACCTTTTTATAGTGTTTTAGGCTCTTCACGCAAAGAGTTCAACCCAAGGGATTTGATCCTTGGAAATGGAATCAGAGATCCTATTTCCAAGAATAAGGCTGAGCTGTTGCTGCTTTCCTTGTGCGTCGAGACAGCAGCAGATTTCTTACAGCTCATGAGATATGCCTTTGATACTTTTCCTTTTAGAAACGATTTGATGCTGCCGAAATATTTCCTCTCTATTGTGCAGATGTGTTTTCCTTTTCTTGAAAGATATGCAGCTGAAGATTACAGCTGTTTGCCCTAACCACGTTTGGGCTAGGAAGCCATTTGTCAAGTGAGCCCAGCTCGTTGGGGCTGTTCTGTGGGCTTCCAATTTGTTGGGGCTGTTTTGTGGACTCACATATATTCCTTATGTGATTTAATTACTATACCTGCACAAGTAAAATTGTCATCATAAAAACTTGACACTAACAATCTCCCCCTTTTTGAGAATGACAATTTTAGACAAAGTGTAGTCAACTTCCCTGTAACGGATGCTCCCCCTGAATAGGTGGAGGCTCCCCCTGACTAGTCGAATAGTCTTTGTAGGCTCCCCCTGAGCAGTTGACTGTCATTCTCCCCCTTTGGCATCACTCAAAAAACAACACAACAAGGCAAAGGCAGAGGCAAAGAACCAGCAAATAACACAACAAAACAGGCAAAATCAAAGGACAAATAGCAAACAAAGCAACTAGCAGCACTGCTAAGCACAAGTTCCACAAAAATATTGTTTAAACAGTTAAAAAGAACTAAAAACTATTCTTGACGGCAGAAGACTGGACTACGAAGAAAGTAGGATAATGTATTCACAATAGCATTCTTCATGTCCGTCAGCAGGGTAGTAAGACGTTCAGGCATAGCAACAACACTAGCTTGAAGCTTGGTGGACAATTTGACCGCTTCCTTAATAACAGCATCCAGTTTTAGCCTCAGCTTAGAGACATCAGCATCTGTTTCCTTAGTCACATCACGAATCTTCTCTACTTGAAACAATGTGGATGCCATTAAGTCTTTGATGGACTCAATTTTTCATCCATAGCAGAAAGTTTGGCGAGAAGTTCTTCATAGCATTCAGTGGAGATAGCAGAGGGATCTGATTTTTTCCCTTTGGTGGAGGAACCAGGTTGAGATGCCTCATATGTTAGGATTTAAATCCCAAATCCGACCTTTGTAAGCAGGTTCCCAGGAAAGATTGGAGGGTCACAGCTGGACCACTTAAATACCAACCTCCTTAGACAGAACCTACTTACGCCGTGATGTAAGCGAAGAATAAATAGCACACACAGATTTATAGTGGTTCACCCTCAATGTGAGAGCTACGTCCATGTTGCTGCTGCAGATCTTATTAAAGAAGAAATATTACAAGTGTTTACAACACTCAACCTCACAACCCCAATCCCAATTACACTCAAGAATTTACCAAGAAAATTCTCTCAAAGACCTTCTCTTACTTAGGCCTTTCACTAAGAGTATTTCTCTTAGATTTTTCTCTCTCTTTGGGATGTGTTTAGCAAATGATCTTGATGATGTCTTACAAATGAACCATAAGCTACCTATTTATAGGAATGAATTTCCTATGATGAGGTAAGCGCTTACATCACGACTAAGATGAGGTAAGCGCTTACATCACGTCTAAGATAAGGTAAGCGCTTACATCACGTCTAAGATGAGGTAAGCGCTTACATCACGACTAAGATGAGGTAAGCGCTTACATCACGACTATGTGAGACCCAACAAATCTCCCACTTGAAGACTAATTTTAATTTGTCTTCACACTTTGATCGATGCAGCAGCTCTTTCCTAGTTTCATACTTCGTGCAGGCCAACTGAAGCTGAACATTGCTTCAGTTTGTCTATCGTCACTGCCTTTGTCAGCATGTCTGCTAGATTCTGACTCCCTGCGATCTTCTCAAGCACTAACGCTCCATCTTCCAAAGCTGATCTAATGAAATGGTACCGGAGTTGTATGTGCTTTGTTCGAGCATGGTAGACCGGGTTCTTTGCCAAATGAATGGCACTTTGGCTATCACAATATAGCACACTTCCCTCGTGGTCCTGATCCAATTCCCGCAGAAAAGATTGTAGCCACATCATTTCCTTTGTGGCCTCCGTCACAGCAACGTACTCAGCCTCACAACTAGAGAGAGCTACTATCTTTTGCAACTTGGAAACCCAAGAGATTGCAGTACCTCCGAATGTGTAAACATACCCGGATGTGCTCTTTCTGCTATCAATATCACCACCGTTGTCAGCATCAACATACCCTTGCAATCATGTTTTTGATTTTTGGAAATACAGAGCTGAACTCGAGCTGCCTTTCAGATATCTGAATATCCACTTCACAGCCTCCCAGTGTTGCTTTCCCGGATTGCTCATAAATCGGCTGACAACTCCCACTGCATGTGCAATGTCTGGCCTTGTACATATCATTACATACATAAGACTACCGATTGCAGATGCATAAGGTATCTTGTCTATCTGCTTCTTCTCATCCTCGGTTGTCGGCGACTGATCCTTTGACAACCGAAAGTGTCCAGCCAAGGGAGTGTTGATTGGCTTGGCATCATGCATGTTAAACCTTTTGATAACTTTCCTCACATATTCTTCTTGTGAGAGTTTGATGCCCTCCTTGCTTCGGTTGATTCTCATCCCAAGGATTTGCTTTGCAGCTCCCAAATCCTTCATTGCAAACTCTTCAGATAACCCTTTTTTTAACCGATCAATCTCCTGTAGGTTTGCTCCTACGATTAGCATGTCGTCGACATAGAGTAGCAGTATCATGTACGAGTCTTCAAATTTCTTGAAGTAACAACAGTGATCTGCCTCGCACCTTGAAAAATCAGCTTTCTTCATAAAGCTGTCAAACTTTAAATACCACTGTCTTGGAGCCTGTTTTAGTCCGTACAGACTCTTTTGAAGTTTGCACACCAGGTTCTCCTTTCCTTTGACTTTGAATCCCTCCGGCTGTCGCATGTAGATTTCCTCGTCTAGATCACCGTGAAGAAATGCAGTTTTCACGTCCATCTGTTGCAGATGTAGATTTTCCTTTGCTACCAGTCCAAGAACAGTTTTTATAGTCACCATCTTGACTACGGGAGAGAAGATCTCTATATAGTCGATGCCTTCTTTCTGTTGAAATCCCTTTGCAACCAGCCTTGCTTTATAACGCTTGCTTCCATTGGTTCTTCCTTTATCCGATAAACCCATTTGTTTTGCAATGCCTTCTTATCCTTTGGCAACTCGGCTAACTCCCATGTATGATTTGCCGATAGTGAATCCATCTCATCTTTCATTGCCAGCTCCCACTTAGTCGATTCATCGACTTGCATTGCTTCTTCATAACATTCCGGCTCCCCTCTATCAGTGAGTAGAATGTAGTTGAGGGATGGAGAGTACCTGTGAATCGGCTTCCTGATTCTGGATGATCTACGCAGTTCTGTGATTGGCGTCTGTTGATTTGTTTCAGAATCAGCACTTTCATTAGCACCTTCTCGGATTGTTTGTTCCTCTGCCTCGGCTGTACCTGGTTGCGGCTCAGGTGTCGGAAAGTCCCTCAAATCGACTATTTCCGATTCCTTGTCCTGAAATTCTGAATTTTTTTGCAACTTATCTTTGTACAACACCTCTTCGTTGAAGACAACATTCCTGCTTCGGATGATCTTCCGATTTTGTTCATCCCAAAATCGGTAACCAAGCTCGGTGTCACCATAGCCAATAAAGTAACACTTCTTTGATTTTGGATCAATCTTGCTTCTAGCTGTATCATCATTATGAACATATGATAAGCAGCCGAACACTTTCAGAAATGAAAGATTTACCTTCTTGCCACTCCAGACTTCTTCTGGAATTCTGAAATCCAAGGGAACTGACGGTCCTCGGTTAATTAAGAAGGCCGCGGTATTGACTGCATCTGCCCAGAATGTCTTGGGCAGTCCAGAGTGTATTCTCATACTCCGAGCACGCTCGTTCAACGTTCGGTTCATTCTTTCGGCTATTCCATTTTGTTGCGGCGTTCCAGGAATAGTCTTCATCATCTTGATCCCATTATCGGCACAGTACCGTTTGAAATCACCATCAGTGTATTCTCCGCCGTTGTCGGACCTCAAACACTTCAACTTGAGGTTTGTTTCATTCTCAACCATGGCTTTCCATCTTTTGAATACACTAAACACATCGGATTTATTTTTCATAAAGTAAACCCATACCTTCCTGGTTGAATCATCAATGAAGGTCACATAGTAGTGTGATCCTCCAAGAGAGGGGACAGTGGTAGGTCCCCACACGTCTGTGTGCACCAATTCCAGCTTCTCGACCTTCAACTCCCTGCCTGCATTTGAGAAGCTTACTCGCTTTTGTTTTCCGAGAATGCAGCTCTCACACGTATGAAGGTCCATCGTCTTCAGCTCCGGAATTAAACCATTTGTCACCAACAGCTTCATCCCCTTCTGGCTGATATGCCCCAGCCGACAATGCCACAAATCTGTCTTCTTTGTGTTGTCAACCACAGCAACAGTATCACGACAGCTAGCCGTCATGTAGAGAGTGTCAATCTTCTTTCCTCGGCCAACTACCATAGCACCTTTCGCCACCTTCCAAGACCCATTACCAAAGTTGAGATCATATCCCTCATCATCAAGCTGACCTACTGAGATCAGGTTTCGCATCAGCTTTGGAACATGTCTAACTTTTGTAATCTTCCACGAGGATCCATTTGACATCTTCAAATTAATGTCTCCCGTGCCAACAACGTCTAGCGGCTCTCCATCGGCTAAATAAACTTTGCCGAGATTCCCAGCCACATAGTTTGTCATTATATCATGATGTGGGGTGGTATGAAAGGACGCTCCTGAGTCAAGCACCCAAGAGTCTATCGGGCTGTCAACCGATAGCAACAACGCATCGCCAATGTCTTCCGTAGCAGCGTTGATTCCAGCCCCCTTGTTGTCCTCCTTCTTTGGCGCCCTGCAGTTCTTCTTGAAGTGACCTGGTTTTCCACAGTTCCAACAATCAAATGTTCGTCCTGGTCTGGATTGACCCCTGCCATTCCTTGACTTCGATCTGCCCCTATTTCGGTTGTAGTTTTTGTCATAATTTCTGCTTCTGTTTTCAACATTAAAAGCAGAACTCGTCGATGCCTCTCCAGAATCTGTCCTGCGCACCTCCTCAGCAAGGATACGATCCCTAACATCGTTGAACTTTAGTTTGTCACTGCCGACAGAATTACTAACCGCTGCTCTCATTGGCTCCCAGCTATTTGGTAGGGATGCCAACAAAATTAGAGCTTGCACTTCATCATCGAAGTCAATTTTTACCGATGACAATTGATTTACAATGGTATTGAATTCATTTACGTGTGCAGCAACATGAGCATTTTCCATCATCGTTAGATGAAATAGTTTCTTCATGAGAAATACCTTATTATTTGCCGAAGGTTTCTCATACATGTCAGACAATACCTTCATCATATCTGCGGTGGTCTTCTCCTTTGCCACGTTGTGAGCAACGTTCTTCGACAGCGTCAGCCGAATGACTCCCAGAATTTGTCTGTCGAGGAGATTCCAATCTGCTTGCTTCATCTCCTCTGGTTTCGGACTCAGAGGTTCATGAAGCTTTCTGCCATATAAATAATCTTCAATTTGCATTCTCCAGAACGCAAAATCTGTACCATCGAATTTACCGATGTCGTGCGTCGTACCATCTTCGCCTCCCATCGTTTCTAAATCACAACACAACCTGTTGCTCTGATACCAGTTGTTAGGATTTAAATCCCAAATCCGACCTTTGTAAGCAGGTTCCCAGGAAAGATTGGAGGGTCACAACTGGACCACTTAAATACCAACCTCCTTAGACAGAACCTACTTACGCCGTGATGTAAGCGAAGAATAAATAGCACACACAGATTTATAGTGGTTCACCCTCAATGTGAGAGCTACGTCCACGTTGCTGCTGCAGATCTTATTAAAGAAGAAATATTACAAGTGTTTACAACACTCAACCTCACAACCCCAATCCTCATAGACATCCTTTAACAGCCAGGAATCATTGCTCAAAACATATCCCATGCTACCAAACACCCTAGAGTTGTAGTATTGCTTAACTGGAGTGATGGGATAGTCGACTAAGTCGATTTTGTGGACTTCGAGTATGCGGGAGATAAGCATACCATATGGGAGACTAGAGGGATTTGAGGCACACTCAATCATTTAATTGATAACAATGGAGGACAAATTAATTTTTTTCTTGGACAGAAGGCAAAATGCAAAAATAGCATCACGCTGGGAGATAGTAGAATAGGACCCAGCACGAGGAACAATGGTAGTCGCAACCATATGAGCAAGCACACAAGCCTCAAACGAGATATTGGATGGACCAATTTGAGCAGGAACAGAGGTGGAATTTGAGAGGGTTTTTTTAACATCGTCAAAAGACACTTCAAGAGATTCAGGCCAAAATGTTTTGGGTAATTCCGAAAAACCAGAGCAGGTGCAACCAAAAATAGAGTCAAGAACAGAGCAATTTAGCACAATATGAGTGCCAAGAACTAATGTTTCAAGCTCATTAGCTTTAGAAGACCTAAGATTGGCATAGAACATGCAAACAGGAATTTCATAGACATGAGGAGGGGTTTTAAAAAAGTTTTCCCATCCTTGATAGACAAATAATTGTTTAACCTTACAACTTAGAGAGAACATAAGGTCAAGATCGACATTCCTACCAGAAACGATGGTTTTGTCTTCAAGAGACGAGAACAGTGCCTGATGATGGTCATCCCAAAATTTCTTCCGAAGATCAAGAGGTTTATCACAGATTGTTTTAAGTTTCTTGGAGGAGGTGGAGCATGTAGCCTCAGAAAGGGCTCGCTTACCAAGATTACATATGGGAACTGAGTCGGAGTCGTCAGAGGAAGCAGGGACATTGGAGATGACGGGGTCATGAGGAGGAGAGGGAAAATGCTTACCCATTTCCTGGAGCCTTGAGCTTTGACGGGTGGAGGGAGTAGGTGTTTTCGCGTTTTTCGCCATTGAAGAGATGGGAAGATGAACGGAAGGTTTGGAAGAGAAAGGTGAGGAGAAAGGTGAAAAGGGTTTATGGGGATACGGGTAAGAGGTTTTATGGAAAAGCAAAAGGTTTTATGGAAAAGGTAAAAAGTAAATATGGGAAGATGGGAATGTCATAAATTTGATGGGAATATAATTTATGGCAAAGATTTGAGTAGCTGAAAATCTTGGGACGGTTTGTTAAGAATTTAGACAGATTTATCAATAATTCCCAAAGAGCTTCTTAGCATGCAGAAACGTTCCTCATGAAGGGGTTTAGTAAAAATATCAGCTAGCTGGTTTTCAGTGTTAACAAAAACTATTTCAAAATCTCCCTGAGCAACATGATTTCTGATAAAATGATGCTTAATATCTATATGCTTGGCCCTAGAATGATGCACAGGATTTTTAGATAGACAGATAGCACTCGAATTATCATAGAAAATTTTTACAGGTTTAAAAAACAGGTCATAATCACTTAGTTGATAAGACATCCAAATTAGCTGTGTGCAGCATTGGCCAACAGCTATATATTCAGCCTCAGTAGCAGATAAAGAGACTGATCCCTGTTTTTTGCTATTCCAGGAAATAAGAGATTTTCCTAGAAGCTGGCAAGTACCACTGGTACTTTTTCTATCATCTTTATCACCTGCAAAATCTGCATCTGAAAAACCTTCAAGCGTAAAATCAGTGGTGTTAGGATACCATAAACCATAGTTAGTTGTTCCATGAAGATATCTAATGATACGTTTAATGGCAGTAAGATGAGATTCCTTTGGAGCAGCTTGGAATCTAGCACACCTGCACACACTGAACATAATATCTGGTCGACTAGCAGTTAAATAAAGCAATGATCCAATTATACCGCGATACTTGGTTTCATCAACAGGTTTTCCTTGTTCATCCTTATCAAGAGAGCAAGTAGGACTCATTGGAGTTCCCATAGCTTTTGAGTCAAACATCCCAAATTTTTGGACGAGTTCTTTAGCATACTTAGCTTGACATATAAATATTCCAGTGTCAGTTTGATGGGTTTGTAGTCCCAAGAAGAATTTTTCCAAAAATAATATCATCAACATATATTTGTATGATAAGATTTCCTAAGGAAAATCGTTTAATGAAAAGAGTTGTATCGATCTTTCCTCGAAAAAATCCATGGCTTACCAAGAAGGAGCTTAAGCGATCATACCATGCCCCAGGTGCTTGTTTAAGACCATATAAAGCTTTACTTAATTTAAAAACGTGATAAGGAAATTTTAAGTTTTTAAAACCTGGCGGCTGTTTGACGTATACCTCTTCTTCAATAAACCCATTTAAGAAAGCGCTTTTGATATCCATTTGAAAAAGTTTGAATTTTTTAAAAGAAGCATATGCAAGCAAAATTCTTATGGATTCCAACCTGGCAACAGGAGCAAAAGTTTCATCATAGTCAACACCTTCCTGTTGTGAATATCCTTGAACAACGAGTCGGGCTTTGTTTCTAACTACTTCTCCAACCTCATTTAGCTTGTTTCTGTATACCCATTTTGTGCCAATGATTGAAGCATTCTCAGGTTTGGGAACTATATTCCACACTTTGTTCTTTTCAAATTGATCAAGTTCCTCTTCCATAGCCTTGACCCAGTATTCATCTTTTAAGGCATCACCAACTTTCTTTGGTTCGCATTGAGAAATAAGAGCAAGATTTACATTATTTTTAGTAGATGCTCTAGTTTTCCTCCCTTCATGGATGTGTCCAATAACAAATTTCTTTGGATAGTCAGGTTCACTTCTCCATTCGTTTGGAACTGCTCCAATAGTAACATCAGTCGACTGAGGTTCATCAGAAGTCGACTCACAGGGTGCCTTTTCTTCAGTGGGTTTTGTAACCACTGCAGTAAGTATTTGACTGTCTTCTTCATCTGCAATTTTCCTTTTCTCGGCCAGGTTATTAGTATCATCAAATACAACATGAATAGACTCTTCAATAGATAAAGTACGTTTGTTATAAATTCTATAAGATCTACTAGTAAGAGAGTAACCAAGAAATATACCTTCATCACTTCGAGGATCAAACTTGCCAAGATTTTCTTTCCCATTATTGTGAACAAAACACTTACATCCAAAAGGATGAAAGTAGCTAATATTTGGTTTCTTACCCGTCCATAGCTCATACAGAGTTTTCTTAAGAATTGGTCTAATTAGGCATCTATTCAAAATATGACACGCTGTACTTACCGCTTCTGCCCCAAAAGTGATGTGGTAGGCTTGTTTCTATGATCATTGTTCTTGCCATATCTTGAAGGGTTCTGTTCTTTCGTTCAACTACACCATTTTGTTGCGGAGACCGAGGTGAGGAAAAATTGTGTGTGTATCCTTGATCATTACAGAATTCCTCAAAAGCTTTATTTTCAAATTCTCCTCCATGATCACTTCTAATGGAAGTGATGTAATATCCCTTCTCACGCTGAATTTTCTCACAAAAAAAACTTAAATTTTTTTAAAGTATCATCTTTATGAGCAAGAAATATTACCCAAGTAAAACGAGAGAAGTCATCTATTATAACAAATGCGTACCTTTTTCCTCCAATGCTAGCAGTTCTAGTAGGACCGACTAAATCCATATGAAGTAATTGCAGGGGTTTTGATGTAGACACAATATCTTTAGAACTAAAGGAGTTTCTAGTTTGTTTACCTTTTTGACACGAATCGCATAAGTGATCTTTTGTGTAGTTGAGTTTTGGCAATCCTATTACAAGATCATGTCTTGCTAGTTTTTCAATTAATCGCTTACTAGCATGCCTAAGCTTCTTGTGCCACATCCACAGATCTTCTCCCATTGATGCCAGGAATATATGACCTTTAGGATTTTTGATAGAGTCCAGAGTGTACACATTTTTAATTCTGCTTCCGGGAAGATTCTTTGTTCCAGAGGAGTCTTCTATGACACAACCTGATTTACTAAATCTTATCTCAAGATCTGAATCGCATAGCTGACTTACACTTAACAAGTTATACTTAAGTCCCTTCACCAACCAAACATTTGAAATGTCACAGGAATTATTGAAAGCAATAGTACCAATACCAATTACCGTTCCAGTTGAATTGTCTCCAAAAGTTACCAATCCTCCATCAAAGTCAGCGACTGATTTGAATAGATTTTTGTCGCCTGTCATATGTCTTGAACACGCACTGTCTAGATACCATTTTCCCTTTTTCTTTTTCTTGTGGTGTTCCTGCAAGACAAAATTTTTATTCTTGTTTAGGTACCCAAGAGTTCTTGGGTCCTTGATGGTTAGTTTCAAAATATTTGATTTTCTTGGGTTTCCATATCCAACCAGGTGCAGTTGAAAAATGAAATCTACAGTTATAATAGTTATGCCCAAGTTTTCCACAGCAAAAACACGTTTGAAAAGATTTTCTTTCCACAATATAGGAATCGGCTGAACTATGCATTCCAGATTTCCTTTCAGTTCCTTTAAGAGTTCTAGTTGACTTATCAGTGTTCACATAGCCAGTTTTCTTTCCTTCAAGAATGCCAGTTATTTGCACAACCTTTTTCCCAGTGAACTTGTGTGTATAAGTTGATTGGTTTGACTTGGCATGGTTATGGTTGGAAGGTTTTAATAAGATATCTAATCTAGATTGTAGATTGTAGACTTCATTTTGGATTGAATTTTTTTCTTTTTCACAAATTTCTAATCTTGATTCCCATTCTTTTTTCTCTCTTTTCAGTTTTCTATATTCATCAAAGACATTATTTAGATCTATAAGAGTTTGATCTAATAATTCTTGAGTTTCTTCACATTTAGCACAGGAATGAGATCTTACCTTGCTGCCTTCTTCGAGAGCCATGAAACATATATTTTCACCTTCTTCAGATTCTTCATCTGAGATCTCATCTTCACTCCAACTGCTGAAAGCTCTTTGTTTTTGATAGCCTCTGGTTGGTTTCTTTCTTATCTCAGGGCATTCAGACGCAATATGGCCATATTTTCCACATTCATAACATTTTCCATCATTCTTTTGCTGTCCAGTGGGGGTCTTGCCTTTTCTAAAGTTTGAGCTTCCTTTTCTGTTACTTCTTGATCTTCTCATGGCTTCTATCACATGCCTCGAAATCATAGCTACTTCTTCTTCTTTAAAATCATCATCAGATTCTTCAACTTGAGCCTTGAATGCGACCACTTTCTTCTTTTCGTCCTTCTGGTATCTTTGGATATGATTCTTTTCAAAAGCTATAAGATTTCCTCTTAATTCATCATAAGTGAACTTATCCAGATTTCCGTCTTCAAGAACAATGGCTTTGGTTTCCCAAGTCTTTGGCAGACTCCTAACAAGCTTTCTAACTTGTTGTGAGTTGGTATAAGTTACTCCAAGCGATTTGAGTTCTCCAATAATCTTGCTAAATCTTGTGAACATTGATTCGATGTTCTCATCATCTTTCATCATGAAGGCTTCATAGTCGTGTCTTAGAACATCAATTTTTGTTTCTCTTACTTTTGATGTTCCTTCATAAGTGACCTCAAGTTTATCCCACATTTCCTTGGCAGTATCACAGTTTGAAATTTTTGCATACTCTTCTCCACTCACTGCACAGTAGAGCAAGGCTATTGCCCTTGCATTTATTTGTAGAGTCTCTTGTTGTTCTTTAGTAATGTCGTGTGACTCTAGATCAATTGCTGAAACTTCTGCATCTTCTTTGTTTTCAGTGTCCGCTCTGGGAATGGGTTTAGGTCCTTTTTTAATCACGACCCAGGCTTGATAATCAGTTGATTGCACGAATATTTTAAACCTTTCCTTCCAGTGGCCATAATGTTCTCCATTAAAGTATGGTGGTCTTGTTGTGGAGTGCCCATCTTGCAATATTGCTCCAGGAATCTGATATCCAGCCATTTGATCTTTTCTCACGTGCGGTTAAGCACTGAAGGTGAGACCTCGCTCTGATACCAATTGAAAGTGCAAGAGGGGGGGTGAATTGTTAAAACTTTTCGCTCTGTTATTCGACTAGGTTAAACCAGTAGTCGACTACCTACTCAGTGAATATTAAGGTAAGGTGCAGAAAATAAATGACACACGTATTTTATACTGGTTCAGATTCAATGTGAATCCTAGTCCAGTCCCCTTGGGTTGCAAGGGTGATCTCTGCAGCTCTTTTATAAGATTTGGTACAATAAAGGTTTTGAATGAAGTTCCTACGTCTACACTCAAAACACTCTTATTATTTTTGATACAAGGCCTCACAAACTATAACTCTCCTTTCTCTCTTGTTACACTATGAATCACTCAGACTAACAATGTTTGTTTGAATGTAAAGCAGAGCAATGGAGGTAATGAGACAATTGCATGAGTCTTGCGTTTGTGAAGCAGCCCTTTTATAGTGTTTTAGGCTCTTCACGCAGAGAGTTCAACCCAAGGGATTTGATCCTTGGAAATGGAATCAGAGATCCTATTTCCAAGAATAAGGTTGAGTTGTTGCTGCTTTCCTTGTGCGTCGAGGCAGCAACAGATTTCTTACAGCTCATGAGATATGCCTTTGATACTTTTCCTTCTAGAAACGATTTGATGCTGCCGAAATATTTCCTCTCTATTGTGCAGATGTGTTTTCCTTTTCTTGAAAGATATGCGGCTGAAGATTACAGCTGTTTGCCCTAACCACGTTTGGGCTAGGAAGCCATTTGTCAAGTGAGCCCAGCTCGTTGGGGCTGTTCTGTGGGCTTCCAATTTGTTGGGGCTGTTTTATGGGCTCACATATATTCCTTATGTGATTTAATTACTATACCTGCACAAGTAAAATTGTCATCATAAAAACTTGACACTAACACATAGGATATACACAAATATACACCACCAAATTTCTACACATGCGTCGCCACGCCATCACCATAAAATCACCATAACCATCGGTTATTCTGCCATAATAATACAAAAGCACCATATCAATAAAATAAAATAAAAAACAGAGGGAAGAAAAAGAAAGAAAACTACCACTGCGGTGATTAATGTCGAATCTTCAACTTAACAACACTTCAAATTCAATTCCTCAATAGCAACAACCACTGTTCTCGAATTCCAAGCCATGAATCTAGAATTTCATATCAAAGTTTACAAGTCCAAGTTGGTATCTCAATCAAGTCTTCAAGTTGTAAGAGGAATAAAACTAAAAAAGGCAAAGGAACACATAAATGAGAAAGCTTGAAGAAAACAATGAGGAATAAAGATAACAATAGATGGGAGAGGAGGAAAAACAAAAGGGAAATCTGCTAAACAACGCAAATGAGAGAGAAAGAAAGAATGGAGAGAGAAAAAGAAAACGATGGAGAGAGAAAAAGGATTTCCTCGGAAAGGTCTTCTTCACTTTTGAATGTGGTGTGTCAGATTGATTTGACCTTCTGTGAATAGAAGATTTAAAAATTAAATTTGGATAAATGGATAAAAAACTTTTACCTTTTATGTACAATTTGAGTTAATTCGGGTAATAATAAAGGAGTTAGGTTAAGATATTAGTGTTATGAAAAGTCCAGCTAGTAAATAGAAGTCCTATTTTTTAGTCGTGTCCTAGTCTTTAGGAGTATAGTTTACGTGGGTTGTTTCCTAGTCTTAGGAGTAAGTTTGGTGAGTAGTTCCTAGTTTTTTTGCTAATTCTGTAGTTGCAGAGTACTAATATATTCGAAAAGAGAAAAACTCTTCTTCTTAAGTTTTTATGTGATTTTCTACTTTCTTTGTGAACTGATGATGGTATCAGAGCCAGAGATCCTGGAGTGAAAAAAATTAGCAGTAGCTAAACCTCTCCTCTCCTTTCTGTATTACTCATGGCATTAGAAAGTAATTTTGTGCAACCATGTTAATGGAGAATTTTCTTTGTTCAAAGGAGTATTGGCCATTTGTTAAATCTGGTGATGGAGCACCAACAACAAGGGAAACTCTATTTGATGCTCAAAAAACAGAGTTCGAAGCAAGCAAACTTAAACATTCGAAGGCGAAAAATTATCTCTTTCAGGCTATCGATCATCCCATCCTAGAAACTATTCTTTGCAAAGAAATTTCATGGGATATTTGGGATTCCATGAAGAAAAAGTATCAAGGCTCCGCCAGAGTGAAGCGTGCACAGCTTCAAGCCTTGAAAAGGGACTTCGAGATTTTGTTGTTGAAAGAAGGAGAATCTGTCACTAGCTATTGTACTAGAACTGTGGAAATATGCAACAAGATGTGGTTCCATGGCGAGAATATGAACGATGTCACAATTATTGAAAAGACACTGCGCTCCCTAACACCGAAGTATGATTATGACGCTTGCTCTATTGAGGAGTCAAGAGACATAGATGCTCTATCACTTGACGAATTGCAAAGCTACTTGCTGGTGCATGAGCAGAAGATGAATCGCATTTCAACTTCAAAGGAGCAGGCTTTGAAGGCTTCTACTAATACTCATTTCTCAAATTTTAGAGGAAGGGTTAGAGGTAGAGGAAGAGGAAGAGGAGATTGAGGAAATATATATGAAGGCAACAAAGATGGCAGTAGGAATTTCAGAGCCAATGATGACCATAGTAAAGGCAGAGGAAGGAATTTTGACACATCCAAAGTAGGATGCTATCGATGTCATAAATTTGGTCATTATAAGTCTAGATGTTATATTAGGTTGTCTATTGACAAGGACAAGAAGTTAAATTTTGCTGAAAATAAAGAAGTTGAGACATTGTTGATGGCAATCCAAGTAGAGAAGAAATCCGAGCAAGACATTTAGTATTTGGATATGGGCTGCAATAATCACATGTGTGGAAGTAAGTCATCGTTTTCTAAATTAAATGAAGAATTTCGTTCAGCACTTAGTTTTGGTGATTCTTCAACTATGAGTGCAAGGGTGATATTCAAATTAGAATCAAGAATGGTTTTGATGAAACAATCTCAAATGTGCTATATGTTCCTCCTTTGAGAAGCAATCTGCTAAGTGTTGGTCAATTACAAGAAAAAGGATATGTTATAATTATTGAGAAAGGTGCATGTGAGATTTATAATCCTACTAGATGAGCTATCGCTGTTGGGAAATGAGTTCAAACAGGTTGTTGCCGCTGAAGATGGAGAATATCCAACCTTGTTTGAAAGCAGAAGTAAAAGATCTGTCATGGTTGTGACATTTTAGATATGGTCATTTGGGTTTTGGTGGATTAAAAGTTCTCCAACAAAAAAGTATGGTGATAGCTCTTCCTGAAATTACATTTCCTTCACAAGTGTGTCAGGAATGTGTTGTTGGCAAACAACATTGTTCTCCATTTTACAAAATGAAAATCGTGGAGAGCAAAGGATGTTTTGGAGCTGATACATTCAGACATTTGTGGCCCAATCAAACCAGCTTCTAGTGGAGGTAAACAATACTTTATTACATTACTGATGATTTTTCCCGAAAAACTTGGGTTTATTTTTACATGAAAAATCGGAGGCTTTTAAAGCTTTTAAAAGCTTCAAGGTTCATGTAGAAAATGAGATGGGAAAGATAATAAAAGACTTTTCGGACAGATCATGGTGGCGAGTAATATTCTAAAATTTTTGAAGATTTTTGTGAATCTAATGGCATTAGAAAACAGCTCACAACAGCTTATGCACCGCAGTAAAAAAGTTTATCAGAGAGGAAAATAGAACCCTCCTCAATATGGTTCGAAGTTGGGTAGCAAAAGGAAGAACGAAAAAAGTTTTTGGCCAGAAGTGATAAATTGGAGCATACACGTCTTGAATAGAAGCCGTACATTTTCTGTTAAAAACATGATTCCAAAGGAGGCTTGGAGTGGAAGAAGGTCCGCTGTAGATCACTTTAGAATTTTTGGTCGCATTGCTTATGCACATGTCCCAGATGAGAAAAAGAAGAAGCTCAATGATAAAAGTGAAAATTGTGTCTTTCTTGGTGTTTGTGAAACATCTCAGGCATATAATTTATTTAATCCATAAACAAAGAAGATTGTGATAAGTCGAGATGTTATTTTTGATGAAGAAAATACTTGGGATTGGGATATGTAGTCGTCTACCCCAATCCTGTTTGTGAATGAATTCGAAGAAGGGCCTTAATACCCGACAATTCAGAGAATTATGCTCCAACAACTGCTGAAATTACACCAACAGCCGCTGCAACTACACCAACAGCTGCTGCAATTATACCAACAACTACTGAAAATTTTCCATCAGCTTTGGAAGAAACTAATGCAGCAGCTCAGTCACTTCAACGTACTCGCAAAAGGCGTGTATGGATGTCGGACTATGAAGTAACATGAATTGATGTAAATGATGAAGCAATTACTCATTTTGCATCCTACGGCTTTTTGAGAGTGCCGTTAGAGAAGAAAAATGGAGAAAGGCAATTAATGCTGAAGTTATTAAAAGGAATGATACTTGCATGAGAGCTTATTGATATTCTTCAGAAATAAAAAATCATTGGTGTCAAGTGGGTCTACAAGACGAAACTGAAGAAAAATGGTGAAATTGACAGGTAATAAGAGGCGATTGGTGGCTAAGGGATACAAGTAGGAGGACTGTGTAGACTACACTGAAGTTTTTGCTCCAGTTACAAGGCATGACATGAACAAAATGGTAATTGCATTGGCAGCGCAAAATTCATGGCCTATCTTCCAGTTGGATGTTAAATCAGCTTTCTTACACGGATACTTGGAGGAAGAGGTATTCATCGAACAACCCCCTGATTATGCTAAGGCTGGAAATGAGCAAAATGTATATCGATTAAAGAAGGACCTTTATGGACTAAAACAAGCCCCGCAAGCTTGGTATAGTCACATTGAGGCTTATTTTCTGAAAATGGGTTTTCAAAAGTGTTACATATGAGCATACACGTTTTGTGAAGATTGGGGATGATGTTAAAGTGCTTATTGTATACTTATATGTTGATGATTTTATATATAATGGGAATGATAGTGCCATGTTTGCTGAATTCAAGAAGTCTATGATGGATAAATTCGAGATGTCTGATCTTGGTGAGATGCATTACTTTCCTGGTTTAGAACTGGTGCAATTTGATGAGGGATATTTATTTTCCAAAAGAAGTATGTGAGAGAAATTTTAGACAGATTCAAGATGCTGAACTGCAATCCCACGGTCCCCACCAACACACCAGTTGAGCTTGGCTATAAACTAAACAAAGTTGGGAGAGGAACGAAGGTGGATAGCACGCTTTACAAGCAAATTGTGTGTAGTTTAATGTAACTAACTGCCACAAAGCCTGACATGTATGCAGTAAGTCTTGTTCGTAGATATATGGAGAGCCCAACCGAGATACATTTGTTAGCTACGAAGAGAATTCTTCGCTACTTACAATGAACCAATGATTTTGGCATTTTCTACAAGAAGGGGAAAAAGTCAAGTTTGATTGGCTTTACGGACAGAGACTATGCAGGAGATCAAGACGACAGAAAGAGAAATTCGGGTTATGTTTTTATGCTAGGCATTGGGGCTGTTTCGTGTGCTTGTCAAGCTGTTTGGTTGAGAAGAATTCTTGAAGAACTACAATTCAAACAAGAAAGAGCAACTACAGTTTTCCGCGACGACAACCATCAAGCTATCAAAAAATCTTGTGCTACATGGAAGAAGCAAGCACATTGATGGGTGATATTATTTTGTGCGAGATCTCAACGATGAAGGAACAATAGAGTTGGAATATTGGCCAAGTGAAGACCAACTGCGGATATCTTTACCAAACCTCTCAGGTTGTTTCCTTTCCAAAATCTGAGGAGTTTTGATTGGAATTGACACTATGGAAGAGTTCAAGAAGCTGAAGTAAAACAGAAGCTTGAGAGCTTTCAGTTTTGTGGGAGGGTGTTAGTGTTATAAGGGTCCTGTTAGTAAATGAAAGTTCTGCTAGTAAATGAAAGTCCAGCTAGTAAATAGAAGTCTTATTTTCTAGTCATGTCCTAGTCTTTAGGAGAATAGTTTACGTGAGTTGTTTCCTAGTCTTTAGCAGTAAGTTTGGTGAGTAGTTCCTAGTCTTTTGCTCAAAATTGTTGAGTTGTTTGCCTATATAATTATGCAGTTGCAGAGTACTAATGTATCAGAAAAGAGAGCAGTTTTTCTTCTTACCTTTTTATGTGAATTTTCTATTTCCTTTGTGAACTGACATAAAATTGGTAAACTAGATTGGCTTAAGCGTATTGGGCCGTAATTTTCTCTAAAATGTAACAAGCATGGCTTGTAGCCCAGAACTGTAAAAACACGTTATTGGAACTTAGCCTATAAAGTTGTTTATGCCGTGTACAACTTAAATTATTAAAACAAACTCCTTTATAGCGAATTACTTTCCTTTTTGGGCAGGCCACAATAGCACCTCCAACAACAGGGAAAATGTTCAAGGGGCTATTATTGTGTTACAGTGTAGTGATATCAACATTTTTCAGCGTTGCGATTTCTGGATATTGGGCTTTTGGAAACCAAGCTCAAGCATCAGTGCTCCAAAATTTCATGTCAGATAGGACGCCTTTGCTGCCTAAATGGTTCCTCTTGATGACTTATATCTTCACATTTGTCCAAGTATCAGCTGTTAACTTAGTAACGATCGATATTCTCTTTTCTTTTCAAAATTAGTACGTCTTTATTAACTAATGTTGCTAATATATATAAAAAATCTTGCAGACATACTCACAACCAATAAATGTAATACTAGAAAGGAGATTTGCAGATCCAAAGAAAGGCGAATTCTCAATCCGCAATGTGGTTCCCCGGTTAATAACTCGGTCTCTATCGGTGATCATTGCGACAACTTTGGCTGCCATGCTACCATTTTTTGGAGATATCATGGCATTGTTTGGTGCATTTGGTTGCATTCCTCTTGATTTCATTTTGCCAATGGTCTTCTACAATGTCACATTCAAGCCTTCAAGAAAGAGCATAATTTTCTGGGGAAATACCATAATTGCTGTAATTTCTACCATTTTGTCTTTGGTTGGGGCTGTAGCATCAGTGCGGCAAATTGTCATTGACGCCAAGACATATCATCTGTTTGCTAATATGTGATGGGAGTTAGCAGTGTTAGCCAAAATGTAAAGGGCTTCCACTAAAAGTTGAAGACCAAAAAATGTAGTATTATTAATGATAGTGCGGATATGAATACATTGGATGTCCATTTAGTATTTCTATATATCCTTATTTTATACTACGAACCTTTTAAAATGTACATGTATAGTCTACTTAGTTCTTGTGACTATTAGGATGAAATTTATAGGAAGAACCTTTTAGAATTTGTACCTATTATGAAGGTGTCTCGAAGAACCTATAATTAAATAATTTTTTTGTCACATTAAGAAATCGCATTACAGATAGCCAAGGCAATTAGTAAGCGATCAGAACTTTCGAGTTATAATAAAATTAGAAGCAAATAAAAATCCACATTAACTTGTTAAAATCACATAGGAAGAACAAACAGTTTAAAAAAAAAAACAAAAGAAAAACAAGGCTGAACGGAAAACAATGCAAGAGGAAAAAGAAAATAAAGGAGTCTGGTACCATACCCAGGGGCGGATCCACCCTTTCGGGTTGGGGTGGCATGGCACCCCCTCGATTAATAATTTTTTTATATATTTATGTTGTAATTTGCTTAAATTAGGTTAAATATTTGATCCTGCAGCCCCCAGTTGTAAATTAGATAAATGTGCCACGACTGGTAGACACAAGTTTGAATGTATCTTGAACATTTTTTGACTCCCATTTTTCTTTGCGCTTTGTACTTCCTTTGTACCAGTAATTCCCTTTTCGGCCCTCCCAATTTTCTATTTATTTTTTTATTATTTATATTGCTTCCTCTTTTCTATTATTTTATCTGCGATCTCTAGCGAGAACACACAAATAGAAACTTCAAAATCCCTTAAATTAAGCATTTCTCTTAATCTCAAATTTGTGAGTATTTAAATCGAAAAACTTGGGTCTCAATGGGAATTTTGGATTGAGATCAAACTTCATTTTTATTATTTTTTATAATTTCTTTGTTTATTACTCACTCCGTTCATGTTTACCTGTCTATATTTGACTTGGGACACTCTTAATAAGCAATAAATAAAATGAGAAATGAATTGGAGTACTTAATAATAAGGGTAAAATAGGTATAAAATGGTAAATTATGTCTTGGTTTTTCAAACTATATAACCTACAAGTAAAAGTGGATATATATTTTTACTATAATGGACAAATAAAAATGAACGGAGGGAGTGTATAATAAAAATTTATGCTATTCTTGTTAAAATCAATTTAAATCACTTTACTACTTAAATTGCGATGAAAATTTCGTAAGCACTGCTTAGAAAAAACATGAAATTTATGATTTATTTTTGAGAACTTGTAGTTTATCTAATTCTACATTTACTTATGGGGTGTATTTACCTATTAAAGAGTTTTTCTATTATTTTTCTTATTTTGATTGGTGTAATTTGAAGATGTTATTTTACTTGTGCAAATTCATTTTTTAATATACATAAGAGATGCAAGTCCCTTGGTGAAAATGTTGATTTTACTTTTGTTGTTAATGAGCGTTAATGAGTGTGATTCCTTATTGTTACGTCCCGTATTTTTATACATTGGAACAACCCGGATGAACTATGATAATTTAAGGCCAAGATTATTCCGGGATTTGAAGTCGGGACTTTTGACCATTTGATTTTATTTTGAGATATAAGTTATATATGAAATTGATGGCATTGAACACCTAGGAAAAATTGGGACCACAATTTATAAAATTGGAATTAAAAATATGGTGCAAAAATGCCTTGTGGGCCGTGTAAGTTGAAATGGTCCCACACCTTGTGTGGCCAATTTTAATTGGTCCAACACATTGTGTGGGCCAAAGACAACTAAGAGATATTGGTGGACTTAAAAAGATGACTTTAAGTCATCTTCCCTCATTTACACTTCAACACTTAGAACAAAAAAAAGAAGACAAAAACTGGAGAGCCCCATTTTCTTTCTCCACTGTTTCGGCCAGCCAAGGAGGAAACCAACCCCCATTTTTAGCTTCCCAAAAATTATTTCCTTGGTGTTAACCCACTAATCTAAGGACCCTAAGTAGAGTGGAAGCATCATTGGAGCGATCAACCTATTAATTTTTCATCTTTTGAAAAACCCTAGCCTATTGGAAGTTGAAGAGAAAAAGGTAAGATTTGATCTTGTTTTTGTGTTACGAAGGTTATATTCATGTTGTAGTATGTTAATATGGTTGAAAATTATGAAATAAAGTATGGTGAAGTTGAGGCCATATGTATGAGGGTTGGGCGTGTGATGGGTGTGTGTGTTGTGTGATATTGAAACTATGAATTAATGCCTAATTAGTATATTATGACCATTGTAAGGTGAAGAACTTTTGAGAATCATCCATGTGGGTATGTTAGTGTGCTAGCCGAAAATGGGTCACCTTATGTGCCAAGAACTGAATTATTATCGCTTATTGTTTAGCCGTCGTCGCCATGAATTCTATGTTGGAAATGAAAGTTTATTGACTCAAATTGATGTTGTAAATATTGCGAACTGATTTGGAGGTTGTTGTACATTTAATGTAAATTATGTATTGATGAAAATAGCGTTGTTAGAATGTAAAAATTGTAGACACAAACCATGATTTGGAAATGAAGAAAAGTTAGAGGGGCTGTCTCGGTTAGGGGCTGTTTCGGGTAGCTTGGGAAAATTTATGGATTGTTGGAAAAGTTGTATAAACTGCTTAGAATGTCTTGAAATGTTTTTGGTATGGGTTCGGGTTAGTAGGTGAGCATATAAGCGTCGATTTTGGGCTTGAAGGTAAGTCGTCGAATTGAATTTATGAAAGTTGATAAATGATGGCAAGAGAGCTATTATTGTTGAATTACCTTTCGGATTAATTATTAATGTTGTTAGGTTGGTTGTTGTGGTTGTTGTTGATTGATATGGCCGAGTTAAATTCTCGGGATGGCCTAATTACAGGGGAAGTGCTGCCGAATTTTTCTGTAGAATTTAATGATTAGCTGGAATGAATGGCTAAATGCCCTTATCTAATGTTTGGTGTTCGTTGGCGTATTGTAGACCTTGGGGAGCCCGAGGCGTAGATTGGATATTTACTTAAGATTGGCTATCTTGAGTGCGTTCGAGGTATGTAAGGCAACTTCCTTTCTTTTTGGCATGTCTTAGTTTTTATAGGCAAAATTAGAGCCTTAAGGAAACTTCCAAATCCGAAATCCGAGCATGTTATGCTCCGTATATGTTCCTTGGCACTCTTATGTATGATTTGATGAAATATGAACCTTTATGTATTTGAAAAATCGCTTTTCGAACTTTGCGCAAAAAGGTTTCACTTTAAGGAACTTCGAAATATCCGAATGCCATATCTTTCACATAAATGCTCGGATTGCTCCAATATATTTTTATAAAATTTGCATTACGTATAACGAGTATGTTTTCCATAAGCGGGCCTGACTTGGGTAAATACCCAACCGTGGGTCCCGCGACTTCCTTTTATGAAATTCGGGAGATTTTGAAAGAATTTGTTAAGGCTATTATTCGATTTTCAAATATGATCGTTTTGCTTATGTTTGAATTTATGATATTGATTTTATGCATATGACTACTCACGACTCTATTCGTGCACTTTGTTATTCCCTTCACCGAGTCCCGGGCCGGTTTTGTTATCGTGCGCATTTTGATATACTCCGGAGTTATGATGTGTTTATGGTTCACCGAGCTACTCGCAAAAGAGGGTCGGGTTCCACCTATATTTGGTGTTATGCTGTGTATGGCGTTACGTTGTGATGTGATATGTGACGGGAATACGGAGATTTGAAATCTTTCTGGTGTTATGCTGTGTTATGACGCCATCGACAGGCGGGCGACCATATTCTTTTGTACCCTATGCACGACTTACATATTTGAAACTAAACAATTTGATAAGATTGAGTTTGCACTTATGTTTGATACTCCCATTTCGTTATGTCTCAGATTTGCTTTCTGTATATTCTGCTTTGCATACTCAGTACATATTTCGTACTGACCCCCTTTCTTCGGGGGCTGCGTTTCATGCCCGCAGGTACAGACGCACAGTTCGGTGATCCCTCAGTGTAGGATACCCCTTTTGTTGTTGGAGTGCTCCCTTCCCTTCAGAGCACATCTTTTGGTATACACTTTTGTTTGTTATGTTGCATATATTCGTTCATGGGTACGGCGGGGCCCTGTTCCGCCATATGATTCGTTTGGTCTGCTTAGAGGTCTGTAGACTTATTTGTGGGTGTGTGTGCCTACTTCTGTACAGTTGTGTCCATATGATCTCCTTCGTTATGGCAGCCTTGTCGGCATGCATTTTGTATATGTTTATGGCAGCCTTGTCGGCTCGCACATGTATATGTTGTTCTGTTGGCCCTGTGTGGCCTTTGTGGTATTTGCTGTGTACAGGGTTATTTTGGATAGTCCGAAAAACAAAGGAAACTCTGCCGAAATTTTTCTGGAAATTGTCTAAATTTGAAATATAGCCTTGATGGCTTCTGTTATATACTTGAATGCGTTTGATAAAATTTTGAGATAGTATTTGATAGATGTGTTTGGGTGCCCAGATTG
Source organism: Lycium barbarum (assembly GCF_019175385.1). Lineage (NCBI taxonomy): Eukaryota > Viridiplantae > Streptophyta > Magnoliopsida > Solanales > Solanaceae > Lycium > Lycium barbarum. Next base: position 124,938,054 of record NC_083337.1, on the reverse strand, counting down.
GGCACTAGTCACGGCCTACGGGGTTGGGTCGTGACACTTATTTAAGATGCTAATTATGCTCGTTTCTTGATTTTTGAGATGTAATTTTCATATTTGCAAATAAAAAAAAAAGTCTATTAAGTTGACCCGAATAAACTAAAAAGAGATGAACCCGACCCAAATACACGTTCCTAACAAGAAGTACATTGAAGAAAATTGTGGCACCCACCACCTTCAAATCCTAGATCCGCCTCTGACCATACCAGAATAGGAGAATAAAAGCAAAATAATAATAATAATAATAATAATAATAATAATAATAATAATAATAATAATAATAATAATAATAAAATAATACTCACGCCGTCCCAATTTAAGTGTCTTAGTTTAACTGGGCACGGAGTGTAAGAAATAACAAGAGACTTTTGAATCTTGTGGTCTTAAATTAAAGATTTGTGTAGTCCTTTAAATCTTGTGTTGTTAAACTTGCTTAAACTTACTAAATATAAAAAGAGAAACTCTTTCTGGGACAGACAAAAAAGAAAAGTAAAACACTTAAATTGAGACTAAGGGAGTAATAAAAGAGGAGGAAAACAAATACTGAGCAGCTAGGGGATAGACAATAATTGTCACTGGATTCGAATGCTTGCACAATCAAATTGAAGCCTTTAAAAGATCACTTCTTTATCTTCAAGGGTGCCTCTCATCGTTCATAGCAACTTCAGAAAGCTATACTACAGAGTTGCTATCAAATTCTCCAGATTGCCCGTCATTGCCACAGGCATGATTTTCACCGAGGGGTTTATCATCTACTATAAATTGACCTTATACAGTGTCATTTTCCGTCACCCCTTCAGCTCTTCTAGCTCTAGCCTGAGTGCACCCCTTCCTGGTAAAGTAGGTCCTCCAGGCCCGTCCGGGCAACTCAATCTGCAAAATAAGAAGAAATATATGGGATATAGCAGTGACTACAACCAAATCATCTGCACTCGCTTTGACCAAAGTGCAGTTATGATCAGCAGGGGACTTCAAGTTAATTGTTTACATGATACTCCCTCTGTCCCAATATATGTTATACTACTTCCTTTTTAGTCTTTCCAAAAAGAATGATAACATTTCTATATTTAGAAATAATTTAACTTAAAACTTCCCTTTTATCCATAATGAAATGATTTACAATCACACAAATACCTATGACTTGTTTTAGACCACAAGTTCCAAAAGTTTCCTTTCTTTCTTAAACTCCCTGCCTAGTCAAACTATATCACTTAAATTGGAACGGAGGGAGTAATTGATTATGAGACTTGGATCCGTTTGTGATTGTTAGACAATTCATATCTATTTTGTTTAATCAGTACTTCTGTTTCAGGAAATCATTTCCATCAAACACCCTCAAAGCTTCCTTACAAGGCACAAAAGAAAGAAAGAGCAAGTATGAGTAGTGTACCTCAGAGTGACAAGCTTTATTCTACTCGACGATGAACACTTGGAAACCAGAATTTTGCAAATATTCAACTTGTGTTTCCCTGATGTCCCTTGCTGAATTGGCAACAAGCTCATTGCGGTATCTTACATCAATGGACTTCATAGAAGAGATGTCTTCAAAACAAGAAGGGATTTCCTTAAGATCTATGCATCCCTGCAGAACCAAATGTTCAAGGATAGGAAAGGCACCATCGGAGACATTCCATTCTCTTAAATTTGTTTTCACTTTCAAGACTTTTGAGTTGAGGGAACTCATCACTGGTCACGTTCCATTCATATTTGCTAACCAAAACATTTAGCAGTTTGAGTACCTCAAGATTGGGAAGCGTTGCAATGTTTGATTTGATCTCTCTGCTCAAACTAAAGTAGGTGAGTGTCAATCTTTTAAGATTTGATGGGAAGATGTATACACCGGGCATTGCTGAACAAATCTCAAACTTAAGTTGAGCACCTCAAGCCGCCTTAGAAAAATGAATTCAGGCACCCAATAGTCATCTTACTCGATTTTGCAACTCAATTTCCGAAGATTAGGTGTTTTCCTCAGTATCAATTTCCAATCCCTGGCACGAGAAAAACATGGACAGGAAAGAGTTTCCAAATCATCAAACACAGAGTTGTCAAGTAAATCGTTTGCACCTTTTAATTTGAAATGAGCATAGTCATAAATATGCACGTCTCAATTTACCCATCTTCAAAAATGTAACGGGCAGTGACAAGTGTCCTAACCACAATCTTCCAAGACCTCGGTTGACTATCAATGTTTCAAGGTTTAGAAGATTGGCAATGGATGGTGTAATTGACTCCTGATCAGTTCGAGCAGCAAAACACCTCAAGTAAACTAGCTCAGTTGGGAAAGAATCAATAAAGGTGAATTCCAAATCCAACACTTTCAGAAACTTAAAGTTGGAAAAGATTCGTGAGACCTAGGCAGTTTCGTAAAGGCATTGTCTTCCATCTTCGTGGAAGAGTACAGAGCCAACAAGTGAGAAAGACGAACTCCACTAGACAAGATTGTCCATATCAGCATAAAAGGACAGAAGATGTTGAGCGAGCTGCTTGTGAGAGTTAATACAGGAAGGATCGGCATATTGGGATCTGTTGATATAGAAAGAAATATATTAGTTATCTTTTTTCTTGATAAATCAAGTAGATGGAAAGTATAAGTATAATATTAACTTTGAGGTACAATCTTAAATCATCCCACGCGCTCGGTTCCCATACATCCTCAACAAGGATGAGGTATCTTTTGGGTAATAAAGTTCTGCGAAGCACATCAGCTAATTCATTAGCAGACATCTTCTCATATTTTTTAGAGTCCTTTCCAATTGCATCTTCGAGAATGGCAAGTAACAAGTCCCTAACGTTATATATTTGAGACACGCAACATTGTGCCCGGATATCAAAGTGAGAGACAACTGATCAGTCAGAATAGAGTCTGTTGGCCAAAGTTGTTTTGCCCAATCCAGGCATGCCAGTGATTGAGATAACATCCAGCTGTTTGGATCCTCTTACTAGTTGGCCTCTTAACTTTTCTATCACATCCTCCATACCCACAATTTCTTTATTCCTCCTTGGATTACTTGCCAATTTTGATGATGTTTGAGCAGTGCCGGCATCCATGGTATCACGTAATACTAAGTCTATGTCAACCTTTTTCTTTTCCTCATTCTCTGCTACCTCTGCCTTGATAAGTATAATCTCCTCTGTGATTCCAAAGAGCCATTGTAGAAGACACCAATCAGGAGCATCTTTGCTTAGACAAGCTTCAACCACATATTCCACCTCATATGCTTTGCCAATCAATTGTGCAGCACAATGTTGAAGCCTATCGTCCTTGTTATGTTGCTCTTTGGAGACATCCTCGAGAAAGGGCTGCAAGCTCTCAAGCTCCTTGTGAGTTATTTGAAGTTGCTTCTTGATAGAAGAAAGTGAATCTGAATGATGGCCTTGGAAATCCTTCAGGTTGTTTAAAAGGAAATCAACATAACCTAGTCCGCGTATCCTTGGCAAATTAGATTGAAATGCCTTCCTATTAATTAGGTAGATTACTGTCTTGATACGGTGAATGTTGCCCGATAAATCCAAATGTTCCTTCTCTTCCTCGACATCATATAACGAGTATACAAGAATTCCGGCTTCAACTATGACAGTGTCAATATCTCGAAGATGAAATTCAAGATCTTGTATTGACATATGGATGATATTGTCTCTCAAGAGGTTGAGCATCTCTCGAAAGGATGGCATTTGATCCTCCAAAGAAACTGTCCGCTTGGGATCACTAACAGTTGGTAGCTCCAGCAAATTGTGTAGGAGACTTTCGGGACAGTCTAAGCGTTCGTCCACCTCCCGCTTCGACTGCGGGGGTGTGATAACCGTTGTAACTAGTCATTATTATGTACAGCTAGAATATTAGTCATTATTATGTACAGCTAGAATATTTCCTAGAATATTATGTACAACTAGAATATCTCCTAGAATAAAGTAAGTCTTTTGTATATATTGATGACACAACATTAGAATTAATCAGGGAATTGATTTCCTACGGTATCCACAAAGCCAGCTTCACTATCAGCTACGAGCTCAAATTTCATGTTGGCTGATAGTATTGTCAGCTTTAGAGGTTGCAGGACATCAATATAGATATTGCGAATGCACGGCTGAATGGGCTTAATCCTCATTCGCAGCAGATCAGAAAGCAAAGTTAAAGCCGAATCTTGATTCTTGCAACCACAGCCTGGTAAATACAACCTGGCAATCATTGCTGCATGGCCAGCTGTAATTAAAATGTGAGTGAAGAAAGTATGTTGGCTTTGATGATGGACCCCTCAAGGCATCTGTCTGAAATAAAGCAGACAAAATTCCTCACCAACTTCAACCCCTTTAAAACCTCTTCTATTTGTTCCTTGAGCCTCGGAAGTGAACCCCAGCCTAAGTTACACGGACTCGGGTGCGGGTATCCGATACGGGTACGGATTCGAGTGTCGGATTCGACAAAATCTAAATTTTAAGATTCGGGAGTGCGTATCCAGTTATGGATACGGGTGCGGGAATTCGGCTGTAAATATGAAAAAATATGAAAGGCATATCAAAAAAATACGTTCCAAGAATAATCCGTTGTACAAATGGGTCAATTTTATTATGTTTAACCAGTAAATATGTCTGTGCTTTTGTGCGATTAACAATATAAATTAATTATCAAAAAATTGACATGCTAATAATTAATTTAAAAATTATCCCTATATTGTATAAGAAAGAAACATTTATAACTAGCATAATTAGGTGTCTTTCAATTTTGTGTCACAAGTAGCATGTAATGGAAAATACAGGGGATAAAAATAGCACATGTGAAGAATAAAGGGGTCATTTTTGTATGTTAATACAATTAAGACTTTTAAGAGTCCTAATTCAGCTTGTACATGTCTACATGTCTCCTCCAGCTGTAAGCAGTGGTCGTCTTCATATTCCCCAAATTTCCTTTTCAAGGTTTTACAGAGCAAAGCTTTTACAGACAGAGGCGGACCCAGGATTTTAAGACGGTGGGGGCACCAGTATCTTAACATAAATGCCAACAAAATTTTTAATGACGATTGAGGGATAATATTATGTCGGACCGGTCCTGACAGCGTAGCAGTGGCGAAAATACAAGTATATAGGTTAAATATGTGTAATAAATAAAATTAACATAGTGAAGCAAATGAAAGAGATAGCTCAGTGGCTAAGGCTGTGCAACATGTGGTGACAACACAGGTTCAAATTTGGGCGAGCTCATTTAACGCTTATTGTTTTCCTAAAAATAGGCTAAAAAAAAAATTAAAAGTAATATTCGGGTTCGATCCAGGGTGACGTGTAAGGGAAGCAGCAGTTGCAACCAACGTGCCCCAATGACACTGTCACGCCCCGAACCATGGCCTGGGCGAAACACGGCACTCGGTGCCTTACTGCATGTGACCGAGCGAACCACATGACTTGCTGAATCATCATGAGGCATAACATGAGCGGAATATAACGTGAATGCATGATGAGCCTTTATAAGCGTAGTAAGTCATAATACTTAATAAAATACTTGTTTAAACATGAGTGCGGAAATAACATGAATGAGCCGAAATGACTATACGACTCCGAATGTCTGACATAACATAACTGACTTGTCTAGTCTATGAAACCTCTATCATGAGTCTGACTGGAAAACATACTTGCTGGGACAAGGCCCCAAGCATACCTTAGATGCATAACTAATCATAAAACAAAAGTTGACTAAACACCGAATGAGATGGGGCTCACCAATAAGCTGATACGAATGTTGTCCTACTGAGCAGATGTGTCATCCTGTATATCAGTACCTGCATCGTGAAATGCAGGCCCCCGAGCAATAAAAGGGGACGTCAGCACATTGAATGTACTGGTATGTAAAGCAACTGAAAGAAATAACATGGGACATGGAATAACATGATAAGAACTCAAACTGAAAACCTGGACATGAACATGAGTACATATATATATATATATATATATATATATATATATATATATATATATATATATATATATATATATATATATATATATATAACATAAGTAAAACATGAGTAAGTAGGGAGAGCATTTCATAAACCGACATGTGATATCACCACGTGGGTACGTGGAGTCTGGTCCTCGCCGCGACCAGCAGAGCCGTCATACCTTGCCAGGGTATAAGATGGTATCGTGCCTGATGGATCCATTCACTGTAAAATTAAGGTATCGTCCTAACTGGGCGGAGCGATCCTTGTCCTATGGTGGCTACATAGTTTCAGGCTATCTGAGCCTTCTCGGTAATTCGTGCAACTCCCAAAAACATGAACATAATATAGTTGGCTAAGAAGCCCATGATTTTCGTGAATTAACTTGTAGATATGGTTTCATGAAATAACTTGTAAATATGGTTTCATGAAATAACTTGTATTTAGTATGTATGTATCTTGTATCATAGCATGAAAGTAATTATATAATATAGTTGCATGAAAACTTGTAGACATGTAGGATATTCATGAAACAATCATTCTTAGTCAAAAACATGCATGCAAGAACCCATGGAATACAAGGTATGGGTTTTCATAGATTACGGACGGATTCTCAATAATCATAAAGAAATATTAAGAACTCAATGATGGAATTATAATAATTCATACATAATATAATCATGGACAGGACCTAGGGTTATCATGAGCATGGTATTGAAACCCTAGTTTTAGTAGAGAATCATAATGTTATGGATTATGAGGCGTGGGGAAGAACAATGATGTTCCCACACGTAGATAGTAACTCTACATACCTTAGTCGCTCCAAAACTTGAATTAAAGACTTGAGCTTTGAAGAAGATTTCCAAAATCTTGAATTCTTGAACCTTGAGATGGGTTTTCTTGAAAACCCTAGTTTTAGAATGATGATTTCTTGTTTAGATTACAAGGATATATATTAGAATTGACTTGGAATGATTAGAGTAGGCTTACCTTGGTGTTCTTGATGATGGGAGAGAATAGAAGGTCGTTCTAGGGCTTGGAGGTGTGAAGAATGAAGTGAAAAAGCCTTAAAACGAAGTTTTAAAATTGCTTTCGGACCCATTTTACGCCCCATTTTACGTCCTGTATAATTTGTACGGACCGTATATCATACCGTAAAACCATTCCAGTGATTTGGACTTTTTGGACCAATTTTACAACTGGAATATACGGCCCGTATAATTTTTACGGTCCGTATGTTCCACCGTATAATTTTTACGGTCCGTATGTTTCCACCATAAATCGACAGAACACTGTTTAGTAAAACGGGCATAACGTTTTGTACATAGCTCTGTTCAAGACCCATAATATACCGTTGGAAATCTATTTCAAAGGGCTACAACTTTCATCAAGGAAGTTTTCCCAAATTCCAAATTAATAAAGGGGTTATGGTCGTTGGAAGTACGACCTTCTATAAACTCACTTGCAAACATGCCCCGTAGAGTGGCTTTCAACTTTGCTTTGCCCAAAGACTCTTCTTAGGTATTGATTGGGTTTCAAACAACATTTATACACTACTCAAATTGGGTTCATTATACCCCCGTCTTATGAGACAAATCTTAGCCCGAATGCACGAGGTGTTACAGACACTTTCGTTTGTTAGAGTGCACAATTAAATATATACTAATTTCTCAAGGTATACACACACACACACACACACACACACACACAGATATATATATATATACATAATTTTTCCAAAGTGCACTCCCACCTTTCCATCTGGGTCCGCCTCTGTTTACAGAGCAAAGTTTTCAAGCCTCTAGGTCGTCTCTGTATGTCATTTTTCTTATCTCAAATATGTTTTATTTTTAATTTTCAAAAATCAAAATCTCAAAAATTTTCCCCAAATTTGTCGACGGACTCCGATCAAAGAATCTGTATGTAATTGACCGTATCTCGGACGTTTGCCGTCCCCGCACCCACACCCGACCGTACCCTGGATAGGAAGGGCACCCAAAATGGCGAGTTCGTGTAACTTAGACCCCAGCGAGGATCATCATTCTTCACTATATCATGAAGACTCTCCACAATAGTATCGATGAATTCTTTGACAAATTTAGGGACAATAATACCACCCTTGAGCTTGTCTGAAAGTTGTAGTAATGATGATGAGTACTTAACTCCTAAGTAACACGGACTCGCCATTTTGGGTGTTGTTCCCGTCCGGGATACGGTCGGGAGCGGGTGCGGGGACGGCAAACGTCCTAGATACTGTCAATTACATACGGATACTTTGACTGGTGTCCGTCGACAAATTTGGGGGAAAAATTTGAGATTTTGATTTCTCAAAATTAAAAATAAAATAGATTTAAGATAAGGAAAATGACATACAGCTCCGATCTAGAGGCTTGAAAACTTTGCTCTGTAAACAAAGGCGGCCCCAGATGGAAGGTGCATTCCCACCCTTTGGAAAAATTATGTATATATATATATTTAATTGTGCACTCTAACAAGCGAAAGTGTCTTTAGGGCACGTTGGTTGCAACTACTGCTTCCCTTACACGTCACCCCGGATCGAACTCGAATATCACTTTTAATTATTTTTTTGAGCCTATTTTTAGGAAAACAATAAGGGTTAAATGAGCTCGCCCAGATTCAAACCTGCATTGTCACAACATGTTGCACAACCTTAGCCACTGAGCTATCTCTTTCATTTGCTTCACTATGTTAATTTTATTTATTACACATATTTGACCTATATACTTGTATTTTTGTCACTGCTACGCTATCAGTGATCAGTCCGACACAGTATTATCCCTCAGTCGTCATGAATTTTTTTGTTGGCGTTTATGTTAAGATAGTAGTGGCCCCGCCGTCTTAAAATCCTAGGTCCGCCTCTATCTGTAAAAGCGTTGCTCCGTAAAACCTTGAAAAGGAAATTTGGGGAGCTGCTGAGAAGGCCACTGCTTGCAGCTGGAGGAGACATGTAGTCATGTACAAGCTGAATTAGGACTCTTAAAAGTCTTAATTGTATTAACATACAAAAATGACCCCTTTATTCTACATAAGTGCTATTTTTATCCCCTTTATTTTCCATCATATGCTACTTGTGACACAAAATTAAAAGACACCTAATTATGCTATTTATAAATGTTTCTTTCTTATACAATATAGGGATAATTTTTAAATTAATTATTAGCATGTCAATTCTTTGATAATTAATTTATATTTTTAATCTCACAAAAGCACGGACATACTTACTGGTGGAACATAATAAAATTGACCCCTTTGTATAACAGATTATTCTTGGAACGTATTTTTTCATATGCCTTTCATATTTTTTCATATTTACAGACGAATCCCCGCACTTGTATCCATAACTGGATACGCATCCCCGAATCTTAAAATTTAGATTTTGCCGAATCCGACACTCGAATCCATACCCGTATCGGATACCGCACCCGAGTCTGTGTAACTTAGCTTAGGTCGGATTTCCAATTTAGTGGTCCAAATATTCTGTTGCACCTGAGAGATTAAGGTATCAAAATTTGGATACGGTGGCAGCAACAACTTCCTGCACGTCTCGCTGAGGTTGACTCCAACATCTTGAGACAGAGTTTTAACTTTATGTACTGTGTTACATTAATCTATGAAGAAGCTCTACAAGGTGAGCAAAATATCAAAAAATTTGAAGTCCCTCTTAAGGAACTTGATTTGTTCCTTTGAAGTCTGCAGCAGATCTGAATCACATTTGTATACGGTAAATATCGGATATATGCTAGACCGGTGAGACCGGAGACCTAGGGAAGAAAGAAACAAGCACGAGCATGAAGACTTTCTTTTGGTACCGGAGGAGTGCTTGATCCGAAGAAAGTGAAGGACATCTTTTGGTCTGGTTTCTCCATAGCCGAGCTGATCGTGGCCGTTGGTCCGGTTGATCGTGGCCGTTGGTCCGGGTGATCCGTTAAACAATTGCCACGCGTCAATACCGTTCTGCCATATTGTACTACCAATCGTACGGGTGTCAGACCGTACGACTCAACCTTATCCTTTTTAGGGTTTTTATTTATTCAAGGGCTAATGTTGTATGAGGCCCATGAGGAAAAAACTATAAATAGGGACCATTACCCTACTTTTAAGGGTTGGCTTCTTGAGTTCTAGAACATTTGTAATAGCAAAAATATATAAGTCTCTCCCTCTCAATATCTGATTTTGGTCCAGATTTATTTGTGTTCATCTTTAGATTTGTTTAATCAAATGATATTCAATCTATTGGCACATACGTTTAGTATAGATAGTCGATTACTATTTAGAATACTCACAGTTGATCCTATTCCATTTTCTCTTAAATCAAAAATAGATTAAAGTTCAACCACATATCCTATACCTCACTCATAAATTTAATTGATTATCCAAATTTGGGGTAAACAGTTTGGTGCCCACCGTGGGGCTAGGATAATAGTGGTCTTTGATCTTGATTTCTATCTTTACCCGTCAGAATCAAAATTATCTTTTGTTTGTCTCTGTAAAAACGGACCAAATGACAAACAGTGGACAATCTGGTCACGTCAACAACAACGAGATTGTGAACGAAAATGAAGACAGCGGGCCATGAGGATTACCAGCAAACCCCGCTGACCCGAACCCCGTTAATTCGAGGGAGGGCCTCAACCGGTAAAACACCGTGAACTAGGAGAATGGCGCCCAGCCGGCCACCGATCCTTTAAATACTCACAATTCAATTACTTTGTCCTGGACACAGTGCCGAAAAGAACCGAATACCCTAGATGATAATATTGACTTACGTTTAATTTTTGAAATGTTGCAGGAATAGAGAGCAGCGATTGCCGAACAAGGAATCGCAATAGCCTAGTTGCAAAACAGAAGAGAGATAAAACGACCCCGGAGAAGGCGAAGGGTGTTGCTGAACCCAGAAGGGATGCGACACGGATGATTGAGAGCAATGGCTCCGGAGTTGGGTCATCCACCGAGGTACTGAGAATGCTCAAAACATTGGCGAAGCGGGTAGACTCGACCGAAAAGAGGGTGGAAACATATAACTCTTGGGTGGACCAAATACCGGGGGCTCCGCCTATTTTGAAAGGACCGGATTCGAAGAGGTATATTCAGAGGCCTTTTCCTCCGAGTGCAGCTCCAAAATTGATCCCGAAGAGGTTCAAGATGCCGAATATCCAGAAATACGACGGTACGACGGACCCTCAGGAGCACGTGATTTCATACACCTGCGCTATAAAAGGCAATGGCGTTGAAGAGGATGAAATCGAATCCGTGTTGCTGAAAATGTTTGGGAAAACTCTGTCAAAGGGAGCATTAACTTGGGGAAACTCTTTCATAAAAGCTCACGCCGGTGCCAAAAAGGTGCAAGCCCGTAAGACTGACATTTTCTATATAGCCCAAAGAGACGATGAGTTATTGCGTGAATTTGTCAACCGATTCCAAAGGGAACGAATGGAGCTCCCTCCGGTTCCGGAGGAATGGACTGCACAAGCTTTTACAAAGGGGCTCAATCCTCGGAGCTCGACAGCCTTGTTCAAATTAAAGGAAAAGTTGCTGGAATACGAGGCTGTGACCTCGACGGACGTCCATAACCGATATGAGTCAAAGATTCAGGTAGAGGATGACCAACTTGAACTTCCCCCGGGGCCCGTAAATATGAACAAAAGTTTGGAGAGACCGAGAAAGAATTACGAACCGGAGGCCAGATCATCGAGAGAAAGGTATCGGCCATACTTTTATTCGAAAAAACCAAGCTTCAGGTCGGAAAAATCAAGGGTTGGCCCGAGTCATTTCTTCGGTCGGGGTGATAAACGGGCAGAGCACCCGTCGAACAGTCGAGGTCTCTCATTCAGGAGCGATGCCGGAAGTTCGGACAGCAACAAACACTTGCCGAGGATATCGGCTATTGGCCGTATAACAGATGTAAGATGGCCGAGACTACTAAGGTCGAACCCGGCCCAACGGGACCCGAGCGTAATGTGTGAATATCATGGAACTCATGGACACAGAACTGAAGATTGTCGCCAGCTAAGAGAGGAGGTGGATCGGTTACTAAAGAACGGCCATCTCCGAGAATTGCTAAGTGAACGAGCCAAAAGTCACTACAAGGAAAGGGAGACTCATAAATGGGCAGAACCAGTGAAACCTCAGCATATAATCAACATGATAATCGGGGGTATCGATACCCCACGAAGGCCGGTGATGAAACGAACCAAGGTTTCTGTTGTGCGTGAAAAGCGCGACCGGGATTATATACCCGAGGATTCCATCTCTTTCAGCAATGAGGACGCAGAAGGCATCATTCACCCGCACAATGATGCATTGGTAATCTCTATTCTTATTTTTAAAACTCAAATTAAACGTATTTTAATTGACCCAGGTAGCTCGGCCAATATCATCCGGTGGAGAGTGGTCGAACAACTAAGGCTACTCGATCAGATCGTACCGGTAGCCCGGGTACTCAGCGGGTTCAACATGGTGAGCAAAACCACAAAGGGGGAAATCTCATTGCCGGTAAATATTAATGACACTATCCAGCAAACGGTGTTCTATGTAATCGAAGGAGATATGAAGTATAATGCATTAGTGGGTAGACCCTGGATACATAGCATGAGGGCCGTGCCATCGACATTGCATCAGCTGCTGAAATTCCCGACCCCGGAGGGGATAAAAACCATCTGAGGTGAACAACCCGCTGCAAGGGAGATGTTCGCGGTTGAGGAAGCGACACCTCAGCCCAAAAAATCGGATCAAAAGGAAGAAGATTCAACCGGGGGAAAGGACACCAAATAGCAATCAAAGCACTCGGGGTTGGATCCGGGGTATGAAGAGGATGATTTCGGTGTACCCAGATCATTCGTCATGCCTGATGACTCGAATGCAACCAAGTCAATAGTAGAGGAGCTGGAGCAGATCATCTTGTTCGAATATCTACCGGACAGAAAGGTATACCTGGGCATGGGGTTAACCTCTGAACTCAGGAACAAGTTAATTGAATTTCTTCGAGCTAATGCCGATTACTTCGCATGGTCCCATATAGATATGACAGGTGTGCCACTGGAAGTAACAACTCATAAGCTCAGCTTAGACGGGAGGTTTTCCCCGGTGAAGCAGAAGAGAAGGCCCATGGCAGAGGCAAAACACGCCTTTGTGAAGGACGAGGTAACAAAGCTTTTAAAAATAGGCTCTATCCTGGAGGTAAAATACCTGGACTGGCTAGCTAACGTAGTAGTGGTGCCGAAAACAGGTAATAAGTTTCGAATGTGCGTCGATTATAAGGATCTAAACAAATCATGCCCGAAGGATTCATTTTCGTTGCCTCACATCGATAGAATGATCAATGCGACGGCCGGGCATGAGATGTTAAGTTTTCTCGATGCTTACTCCGGGTATAACCAAATCCGGATGCACCCGGGGGATCAAGAGAAAACATCCTTTCTTACCCCGATGGGACATACTGTTACAATGTCATGTCCTTTGGATTAAAAAATGCCGGTGCAACTTCCCAACGCCTAGTTAATGGGATGTTCGAAGAACAAATAGGGAAAACAATAGAAGTTTATATTGATGACATGGTGGTCAAGTCTCTGGAAACAGAGGACCATTTGAAGAATTTGCATGAAACCTTCTGTTACACTCCATAATAATCCGTGTTACTTGAAGTAAAACAAGAAAGAATGAGTTAAGAAGGTTCAAGGAAAGTTAATCGAGTTAGTAAGAATATCGTTGTATATATGGTTTCCTTAAGTATCCCAAGGTGACATGGTTACCTAAAGGATTTGAAATCGCATTATGAGTATGTATATGAGGTAATGCGAGTGACCTTTTAAAGTATTTGAGATCATTAGTAATGATATAGAAGATGGACAAAATATATGAACATACTTTTGCGATTGGAGTTTCGTCGAAGCTTTGTGAGTTCTCTAATTTTGTTTAAGGTTATTGTGATTCTATGGACCCTTCGAGACGTGTATATGGATTTTTATTGATGTATATAAGTGTGTATATGTATGTATAAGAGGTTACATGAGGTTGGAAGAGGATTAGAAGTTAAACGAAATGAATTGGAACAACTTCAGTAAAATTTCGGACCCGATTTTAGTCTATATTGTAGGAGGCATATCTCCTTGTATATGAGGAGTTTTAAGGTGTTGCAAAAGCCTAAAATTAATTTCATCGAGTCTAGTTTGTAACGCAACAAACCGCTCGTCAAAATAATATCGGAATAAGGAGATATGGACGATGCAAGTTGGATTATTAAGCGGGGATTAAGACTTAAATGTTGACAAATTTTTCACTAGTGGCCGTGTGGGCCCCACCACCACATGGCAAAATCTGATTTTTGCCCATGCTTTAGTGGGGGAAACGTTCAAGACCCCTTGGGCAGCAAAATTTCCAACTTTGTTGACCAAAAGTTGCATGCCAACTCATTTTCCCAATGCCACAAGTTGAACAAGAGAGAGAAGCTCTCATCTTCTCCAAGTGAAGGAGAGAGAGAGAGCCACGGTTTCCATGGCAACTCCACCACCATTGCACGGCCAGCCCTTATATTTTTCTTACCATTCTAAAGTGTTCTACACATTCACCATTAAGTTTCAAGTGAAGAAGAAACCATAAACATGCCATTCATGCTCCTATAAGCTCACGGACAGATTTGGGTTCTCCAAGTAGATTCAAAAAATATATTTTCTTCAAGTGTTTCAACCCTTATAAAGGTGTATAGAAACGTGTAGTAGTTGTTGAAAAGAAACAAGGAGGTGTAGCACCTCAAGAGGGTTGAAGATTCGGCCAAAGTGAAGAACAAGTTGTAAGGTAAGAATGTTTATTGTTCTTGTGTTGCATGATGATTTGAATGTATAGCTCATGAAGGTTGTTGTTGGATTGTTGTTGTAGTTGAAGTAGAGAGTTAGCCATGAGTATTGGTGAAGTCATGATTGATTTCATTTTGCTTGTATTGTTGATGAATTGAATATGTATCAACATAGGTAAATGAACAAAGATTGTAGAAGTTTGTTTGTGATGTGGCCTGTTGGATATTGGACTGTTTTTCTAAAAATTAAAATGAGCCGTGTGTTGAAGACTCTAATGAAATCATGTTTAATATTCTTGTACATGTATTGGAAGTGGATTGAATGTGTTGTAGTATGGATAAATGGATGAAAATCATGAAGTTGTTGGAGTAGTGTTGTAGCCGTGTAAAGGGACTGTTTTAGGGGAGATTATGGACTGTTTTGTGTCACATTTTGATTGTTGTTGTTATGGACATTATGGTGTATTGTATGCATGTTGAATATGTGAATTGAGGTGTTAAAGAAATGAATTATGTTGAAGCATACAAGCAGTCCAAAACAGTGGACTGTTTTAGTGCTAGAGGTGAAATTGTATGTGTTGAGTGTTGATTCTTGTTATGAACGTTTAGTGGAAGTGAAGCATAATGATTCAAGTTGAAATTGAGATGAATTGTGGGCTGTTGTAAGAATGGAAATGATGCTAAAACAGTTCCAAGAATCATGAAAGTAATGTCATTAAACATGTTGTTGTCGTTGTAAGGTTTTAGTGTCGACAATGTAGCTATTTGCGTACGAATTTGGTGATGTATTTGTCGTGTGACTGCTGGTCGTATTTTACTAAAATTATATGAAATGAAGACATGAAATAATGTGTAAGAATCATATGTGGTTTGCTTGGTATGTTCGTAAACGTTCGCAAGAATTCCGGGCACCTTTATGTTGTTGGCTAGGGACTGTTTTGGGTGTGTTGTTGATTAGGGACTGTTTTGGACGTGTTGTGATTAGGAACTGTTTTGGACATGTGTCTTCTTTAAATTGGAAAGACAAATGATAGTTAAGAATATATATTGTATTTACGTTGTTTGGGTTGTTGTAAAGTTGTTACACGAAAACGTTAAGGCTACGGATTATTAGGAGTAACTTGAGAATGTAATAGCCGTATGTGAATCGTTATGGAATGTTGTGAATGTGGGCTATTTGGAATGTTATGTGGGCTGTCCGGATTGGCATTGAACATATGATTATTGATGTTGGATCGGTTGTATGTAGTTGGTTTGAATGCGAACGAAACGTGGTCTAAATGTTTGAAGGGAATTGATAACGTTAAAATACATATGGAATTCCCTCGTAGACTAATCATAGCTCTTGATATCTTGATATAGGATAAGTACCATTGGGCAGCAAGTACAAGTTATAATACGACTAAACGCTAAAGGTATGTAAAGCGCAACCCTTCTTTCTTTTGGCATGCCTTAGTTTTCAATAGGCTAGATTATAAGCCTTAAGGATATTCTAAATTCGAAATCCGAGCATGTTATGAGCCTTATAAATATTCCTTGGCACTCTTATGTATGATTTGATGAAATATGAACCATTATGTCTTTGAAATAATCGCTTTCCGAACTTTGCATAAAAAGGTTTCACTTTAAAGAATTTCGTAATTTGTGAACGCCATATCTTTCACCGAAAGGCTCGGATTGCTTCAATATTTTTGTAGAAGTTTATATGGCATATAATGAGTTTATTTTCCATAGGCGGGCCCGGCTCGGGTCAATACCTGTCCGTGGGTCCCGCGACTTCCCTTTATGTAATTCAGACGACTTTTGAAAGAATTTGGTATGATTATCATTTCGAATTTCAAGTATGGTCATTTACTTATATTTGAGTCTATGATAATGATTTTATGCATATGGTTACTCATGACTCTGCTCGTGCGTTTTGTTATATCTTTCGCCGGTTCCCGGGCCGGTTCTGTTATCGTGCGCACTTTGATATACTCTGGTGTTATGCTGTGTTTATGGTTCTCCAAGCTACTCGCTAATGAGGGTCGGGTTCCACTTATATTTGGTGTTATGCTGTGTATGGCGTTATGCTGTGTTGTGATATGTGACGGGGATACGGAGATTTGAAACCTTTTGGTGTTATGCTGTGTTATGGCGCCATTGACGGGCGGGCGACCATATTCTTCTATACCTTATGCATGACTTATATTTTGAAAGTAAACATTTTGATATGTTGGATTTTTACTTATGTTCTGTACTACTATTTCGTTTATGCCTCAGATTTGTTTCTGTACATTCTGCTTTGCATACTCAGTACATATTTCGTACTGACCCCCCTTTCTTCGGGGGGCTGCGTTTCATGCCCGCAGGTACAGACGCACAGTTTGGTGATCCACCAGTTTAGGACACTCTTCTGCTGTTCGGAGTGCTCTTCTCATTTCAGAGCATATATTTTGGTATATATTTGTTCGCTGTGTATGTATACATTTGTTCAGGGGTACAGCGAGGCCCTGTCCCGCCATATGTTTCTGTTGGTCTGTTTAGAGGTCTGTAGACGTATTTGTGGGTGTGGGTGCCTACTTCCGTTCAGATGTGTTTATATGACCCTATTCGCTATGACAGCCTTGTCGGCGTGCATTTGCATATGTTTTGGGCCGTGGTGCCATTTGATAGCCTTGTCGGCTTTTGATACATTTGATAGCCTTGCCGGCTTTTTGATATATGTATATGTGTAAGGTTGCGCTGAAATGTGTTTGAAACAGTTTGATATAATTTAAGACAGCGTATGATAATTGTGCCAGTATATGCCATTTGTATATGATTCGATTTGGATGTGTGTTACGATTTGATATGTTTGTCTGTCTGGGTGTCCAAGTAGGGCACCAGTCGCGGCCCACGGGGCTGGGTCGTGACACCTTCGATGTACTCCGCAAGTATAATAAGAAGCCAACCCGGAAAAATGTGCCTTCGGTGTCCGGTCTGGTAAATTTTTTGGATTCATGGTGTTAAACCGGGGGATTGAAATCAACCCGGACAAGATCAAAGCCATCGAGGATATAGAGGTGGTGAATAAATGAGTGCAGAGGCTCACCGGAAGGATAGCGGCGCTGAGTCGTTTCATATCGAGGTCCTCGGACAAGAGTCACTGATTCTTCTCCTTACTGAGAAAGAAGAACGACTTCGTTTGGACACCGGAGTGTCAAAGAGATTTACAAGAATTAAAAAGGTACTTGTCCAGCCCACCGCTATTGCACACACCAAAAGCGGACGAGCAGCTTTATCTCTACCTTGTCGTCTCCAAGGTAACGGTAAGTGGCGTTTTGGTCCGAGAAGAATCAAGTACGCAATTCCCTATAAATTATGTAAGTAGAACTTTGGGGGATGCGGAGACCCGTTATCCCCACTTGGAAAATTGGCATTGACATTGGTAAGTGCTTCTAGAAAGCTCAAGCCCTACTTTCAATGCCATCCGATATGTGTAGTGACTACTTACCCCCTAAAAAACGTCATGCACAAATCGAAATTATGGGGTAGACTAACTAAATGGGCCATAGAAATTAGCAGATATGATATCGAATACAAGCCTCGGATGGCCATCAAGTCCCAGATCTTGGCCGACTTCGTGGCGGACTTCACCGCGACTATGGTCCCCGAGGTTGAGAAAGAACTTCTGCTAACCTCGGGGAAAGCTTCGAGTATTTGGTCGCTATACACGGACGGAGCCTCGAACCTCAAAGGTTCCGGGATAGGAATCGTCCTTAGAACCCCGGCCGGGGATGCCATTCGACAACCTATTAGAACTGTTAAATTGACTAACAATGAAGCCAAGTATGAGGCTATGATTGCAGGTTTGGAATTAGCCCGGAGTATGGGGGCCGAAATTATCGAGGCGAACTGCGATTCTCTTTTGGTCGTTAACCAGGTGAATGGCATCTTCGAGGTCAAGGACGAACGGATGCAATGGTATCTGGAAAAAATCCAAGTGATACTACACCGGTTTAAAGAATGGACCATGCAGCATGTACCGAGGGAGCAAAATAGCGAAGCCGATGCATTGGCCAACTTGGGATCTTCAGTCGAAGGGGAAGAAATCAACCCCGGGACTACGGTGCACTTGATGAATTCAGCAATAGAAAACGGACATGCCGAAATAAACTTAATGGGTTTAACTTGGGATTGGCGCAACAAATACGTCGACTACTTGAGAGACGGAAAGCTCCCGAGTGACCCAAAAGAATCACGGTCACTAAGGACAAAAGCTGCGCGTTTCTACTTGGTAGACGGCCAACTGTATCGACGGTCTTTCTTCCGACCCCTTGCCAAGTGTTTGGGTCCCGGAGAAACGGAGTATGTGATAAGAGAGGTGCACGAGGGAACCTGCGGAAACCACTCCGGTGCTGAAGCCCTCGTCCGAAAGAGTATCAGAGCCGGCTATTACTGGAACCGGATGGAGGAAGATTCGAAGAATTTTGTCCGGAAATGCGATGGGTGCCAAAGACATGCCCCGATGATTCATCATCCTGGGGAGTTGTTGCATTCGGTAGTGTCACCTTGGCCTTTCATGAAGTGGGGAATGGACATTGTTGGTCCACTGCCATGGGCACCAGGTAAAGCCCGTTTTATTCGGTTTATGACTAACTACTTCTCCAAATAGGTTGAAGCGCAGGCCTTCGAAAAAATTAGAGAGAAGGAAGTCATTGACTTCATATGGGACCACATCATTTGTCGTTTTGGCATCCCGGCCGAGATAACTTGTGATAATGGTCTCAGTTCGTTGGCGACAAAGTCAATGATTTTCTCGAAGGGTTTAAAACCAAGAAAATCGTATCAACTCCATACCACCCGTGTGCGAACGGACAGGCGAAATCCACGAATAAAACTATAATTCAAAATCTGAGGAAAAGACTTGAAGCGCCGAAGCATCACTGGAGGGAAATACTACCGGAGGTATTGTGGGCTTACAGAACTGTCACACCCCGACCTTACTAGGGTGTGATGGGCACGCGACCCCATATTAGGAGCCGAGCGAACCCGCTGACTCTTATTGCATACTTAATCTCTGTAGATTCTTACATCAATGAGATATGAAAAACATAGTTAGGCCTCCAGAATCTTTCTTTTGTCATTCTCAAGTCAAACAAAATCTGTGGTCATGTGGAGTCTGTAACATAAAATATAAAGACACATCGGTTGGTGAAGCCTCTTTCAAGATTGACATACTACACCCACGACTCTGTCTGCAAAGTCTCTAACTTCGAACAAGACATCATAGCATAGCACTCTGACCCGGCACCACTCCAGGGCAAATGGAGCTTGCCAACTCCGCTGGAACATCCTCTATAATAGCTTCTACTCATCTAGGTGTACCTGCGCGGCATGAAACGCAACCCCCGAAGAAAAGGGGTCAGTACGAGCAATGTACTGAGTATATAAGGCATGAATAGTAACATAGTGATGGATGTAATTCTAAACCATACAGAATGGGAACATAGAGCATATCATGAGATAAAAGAGTAACCTGTACGTCTGAGTGCCTTTTAGGGCGGATGCCATGCATGCTTAGCTCTTTGAAAAACATTTCTTGTTCATATATAGAAAATAGAGCATATCATGTCATAGTGCCGAATACGTCGGCTCCCCCACATATGTCCCGCGTCCAGGATGATATTACGCCAACTGACTATAGCGCAACATATGACCCTTTTCCCCATATCCCCCATATACATATACATATATCATATACATATATCATATAAGCAGCATGCATGAGAGCCCAAAGAAAGTCATGTATCCATCGGAGTGACGTAAGGTCGGTAACCTCCGATTACATTATGGAATAACCATGGCCGCTTTGTCTCACCTTGAAGGAACAATTATTATAAGATGAGACGAGCAACGAATAACATCATACATAAACCGACACCTGAAGGCTCAGAAACAAGTTTCAGGTCAATCCGATTTAGTATAAGAAAGTTATGAGCGCTTGAAGTACAAAACCTTTTGCGAACGTTTCAGAAGCTATTTTTGGAAAAATCAAGCAGTAATCGTACCAAGTACCTTTAAACATGAAATCATTCTTATCATAGTTATCATAGAAATATTCTCATCCTCGACATCATCAATATCGTTGTAAAACATATCCATCGTTTCTGTCATAAAAGCTTACAATACCATAGACCTTTGTTTTGGAAAAATACGAACACTTTTGGAAAACATTGACGGGTTGTCGGAAAAGAATCACGCCTTGAAATCATAAACATCTATCTTTTGAAAACAAGGAGAATATGGAAACAATTATGAAATCATAACATCGGGATCATGCCTTTGAAAGAAAGGGACGAGCCTTAACATACCTGTTCCACGTCCTATTCGCTACGCTTAATTGTCCATGATTGTTATCGCTAGTCTACATTCAAGAAGATTGACGCAATCATTAGATTCATCACCATATACTTGTCTTAATCCTTCAAATGAATTCATTTATAATCTGCCAAAATTTCGGCAGCATCTCCCCTGTAAATACACCATCCCCGAGAATCTAACTCGGCCCAAATCATCAATCAACAATCCGAGAATTCAACTCGGCCAAACTATCAACAATAATACCATCAATTATACCAACAACATCAACAATCAATTCAAGACGCATTCTAACATTAACTACCTTTGTCATACAATTTAACGACATTTCATTTATATTCAACTCAATTCACATAACATTCGAAACGACTCAATCAACATACTACTTCACCCGACACCTTCCAATTCCAACAAGGACAATAACAACCTATTTCCTTCTTTCAAATTCAATCACAACAACCCAACTTACAATCTTCCAAACAAATGTCTCACTTCCAAGTTCATGAATTATATTTCCAACCTACACATTAGCAATATCATTCCTACAAATATAAGAAACCATACTAATGTCACACTAACTTCTTCCATAATCCACAAACGATCACCACTTCATTTCCAACCATTAAATCCTCATTTTACATCATAGAATCCGCAACTACAACAATCAAAATACTTGATAAAATTAATTCATCATTTCTACACAAATAACCACTCACACGGCCACCTCCCTACACACACATATTTCATGAATTTCATCAATTTCTACATTCTACAACATTCACAACCATCTCCAACACATAGAAAAGGGGATTAAATCTTACCTTCATCCTTTGACTTCTCCACTCGGCTAGGGCTTGTGAATTACACCAATAAAGGCTTTGCTTGCTCCAACAAATCCTTCATGTTGATGAGGGCCTTCCATTTGGTTGAAATACTAGGAGAAAATAATTTTTCTTGATAAATTTCTAAGACCTCATTTCTTTTAGCCATGGCCGAATGGCCTTTGTTTTCTTTCTCCAAGTTTTCTTCTTGGAGTTTTTTCATGAATAATTGTCTTACTTTATGAGAAATTGTCCATATATATATTTAGCCTCATCAAATAGCATGTGGACACATGCCCCTTCTCTACTTTTCTTGAAGTTTCTTAAAAATAACCAAAGAAGACTAATTGTCTTCTTAAGCAAGCTTTGGTCCATATATCTCTATAATTTGCCCCATTAAATCAAATGTGGTCATATACTTATATGTCACATGGCCAACATGGCCCCTCCAAGAACCCTCTTGAATATTTTGTGAATTTTCCATTTTGCCCCTAGCCTTCCGCAATATTACCATGGGCCATTTTGTGAATTTCCCTTTTTGCCCTTAGCCTCTCTCAATATTTCCATACTAATAATGTTCATAAATCATATTCATAACCAACTTGTACATTAAAATAATTTTGAAATATGGTCATTCCCTTAACTTATCACGACTACCTTGAAATATCCGAACGTACAAAATACGGGATATAACAAGAACCACATCGAAATCAAGCACGGGGGAAACACCTTTCTCGTTGGTCTACGGGGCCGAAGCCCTCATTCCCGTAGAAGTTGGTGAACCGAGTCTCCGGTTCAGGTATACCACTGAGGAGTCAAACGAGGAGGCCATGGCCGTAGAACTCGATCTCAAGGATGAACTTCGCGAAAACGCGTTGGTCCGTATTGCAGCCCAGAAGCAGAGAATGGAAAGATACTATAATCGGAGAGCCAATTTTTGAAATTTCCAAGTTGGGGACTTGGTGCTTCGGAAAGTTACCTTGAACACCAAGAACCCCAACGAAGGAAAACTAGGTTCGAACTGGGAAGGACCGTACAAGATAACCGAGGTAACGGGCAAAGGATCGTATCAGCTGGAATCCATGAACGGACAACGGTTGCGCAATAACTGGAATGTGGCCCATTTGAAGAGATACTACTGCTAAGGTATGGGCACCTCGTGTTTTATTATTAACCCTTTTCTTTGTTGCAGGAAGTCAAGTACCGGATAAAGTTAGAATCTAGGTCTGAAAACATGTGTTTCACTCTTTTCCTTAGTACGGTTTTGTCCCAAAATGGGTTTTCCGATAAGGTTTTTAATGAGGCAACAAGTACAACGTGTTACTTGACAGAGACAAGGACAAATGCTCGGAAACACGGGGTCACGACCTACGAGTGGGGGCTTAATAGCACTTGCCCGACCTTGCAGCTCGGACAAGCACTAGGGGACTATTATACCCACGCCGAGGTTTACCCCGGCTAGTGGAAAACGGAGGAGCTCAACAAATCAATACCGGACCTTCTATATTAGGTTTCTATGTAAGGACCAAACGGTCAGAATGAATCGTGTCCACTCAGTATTTGCTACGGTAAAACCAAGACCGGACCTTCTGCATTAGGTTTCGATGTAAGGACCAAACGATCAGAATGAATCGTGTCCATTTACTATTTGCTGTGGCAAAAGCAGAAGGAACCATAATTCTCATATCATGTATGTACAAATACTTGCAATACAAAAATTATCGAAAGTTCAGATTATGGTATTTCGGATGTCTTCTTGCTAAAACACCCTACCCGGTGATTATCGCCGTATTTCGGCATTTACTTCATTCATATACCCTATTCCGGGAACTACGGTCAAAATTTGACAAAGGCAACAAGGTCACAATAAACCGAGCCAAAGTCTTTAAACTCCCTCGAGTGGGAACTGCTATATCATATTTTGCTAAGGCTGGGATCCAGGTGTCCGAAAAACACCGGCCCTAAAAAATAGCCGAAAAATACCGACCCTAAAAATGCCTATCGTGATTCAGAGACGTCTGAATTCACAAAGCATAAGATAAGTCCCACGGGAAAAAACTCGATCAAAATCCCGGAAAAAACGTACCGGACGAAGAGAAAAAGCCAAAATTCAGGCACAGTGCGGAATAATGACTCGGAGTCTGCTTGTCCTTAAAACGGACCGACAATTCGGGCAAAAGTCATAACTAACATTCAAGCAAAAGAATAAAGAAAATCAAGAAAAATGCATGTTCCATTTATACAAAGGTTTTTACATCGGAAACCCCTACAAGGCAAAAAACAAAAGGCTAAGTACAGGCCCTGGTCTATCCGATATGGCTGGATCCGAAGTGTTCGGACACTGTCCGCTCGGAGTCGTCGGAGTCAGCCCCGAGGGCTCCCTTAGCCTCTTCCTCGACCCTTTTAGCTTCGAGTATCAGAGCCGGAAGATCCGTAAAGGCATGCCCGGATTGCTCAAGGGTGTTCCTCCGAGACTTCCACCTTTCATACTCTACAGCAATAGTAGTATGAGCCTCGGCATCCTCCACGCTCTTAAGGGCTTCTTCCAAATAGACCTCGGCCTGGGCTAACTTTGCCACTAGAACATCCCGATCTTCTTCGAGGACCTTTTGGATTTGAGTGGCCGACTCGAGCTCGGCCTTGAGAAGGTCATTAGCATGAACCGTCCCCTCGAGCTTGGGTTTTAGCTCATTACATATCCGGGCCCTGTTCTCTGCCTTCTCCTCAAACACCCTCATACGCTCTTTGTACCGGGCACTCTCAGATTCAAGCAACCGATGCCTCTCGGCCATGCTCGTAGCATCGGACTTGACCGAATCCAGCTCCCTCCGGAGTTGAGAGATGGTGGTTTCGAGCTCACCAAGCCTTGAGGAAAAACGAGCATTGTCCTGGCTAAGGCCGACTTTGTCCGCTTCTAGTAGCCAGTTCTTTTCGACCATCCCGGCCAGCTCATCCTTTAATCGAAGGTTTTCGGCCTTCGTCGTATTGAGCTCAGGTTGGAGGTTGGAAAGAGTAACTGCTCGGTTCAGCTCATCCCCCTTCACCTGCAAAAGGTGCTGAAACTTCTCTGTTTCTCGACCTTGGGCATCTAGTGGCCCTTGATATCGTCAACCTCTTGCTGAGCATGGACGAAGGCTTCGTTATCAAGCACCACACTCTGTAAAAAAAGCAAGTTAAAACTCGGATAAGCGAGAAACTAAAATTCTCAATGAATTATGCAAATGATGGCTGATAAACTAACTCGATTGCCCGTGTGCATGCCCTCGTTAATGAGACACTGCCAGGGGACTCCATTCATCTTTCGTTTATCCGAGTCCGAGACGAGCGGCCTCAGGTAGCTTGCTATCCCCACCAGGCGAGACAAAAAGCTACAGTCCTCGGGAACGGTGATTACGGCTGATTTGGTCCTCCTGGGTTCCAATCTTGGGGCCGGGAAGATATGCACCAGGCTATCCCTAGCTCCAGTTTCGGTGGTACGGCTAGCCGCCCTCGTCGCTCGAGGGATCGGGAGATGTCCGAAGCCAATAGCTTCGCCGGTAGCAGGAGGAGTGTCCGAGAACATGTCATCAAAATCATCCGACCTTGAAGCCGGAGTTGGAGAACTCGGAGCAGCCTCAGCAACTTCGACAAAGGTAGGGATCTCCGAAGTTGCAGCAATCTCATAGTCGGGCAGCGGACCAACAGCCGTTTGAACTTCGGGCTCGGGAACCGGCTCAGTTCTTCGACCGGCGTCGGCGGCAGGTGCCTTCCCCGATCTTCTTGTCCTTTGCAGGGGGGTTTCTTCAGAAGAAGCATCACCTGAAATATCAATGAATTCAATCGACCTTAGAGGAGTTGGGTAATTAATTTCTTCCCCACCAGTGTGTAATGCCAGAGCTGAAGGCCCTTCCCTGGCTGAAGGAAGTGATGAAACGGTGATACCCTCCTCCGGAATGAAAGCCACAAAAGGGGCCATTCTGATCCTCCGAACGAGGAGCTCGGGCTCTGTTTCATCCCTTAAAGTCCTAACGACGCTCCTCGCCCTTTTCTTCGGTTTCTGCCCTTTGTCCGAGGGCTTTTTTCTTTTGTTGGCGGCAGCAAGGATACGGGATGTACCCGCTGAGTCGAACTCGGGTGCCAACGTAGCGGGTTCAGCTAATGATTCCGGTCTCAGGTCCACCGAACCCTTGGGCAAACCTGAAAGCTGAAGATGTTACACAAAGGACAGGTAGAAAAATGTCATGAACACCAATAGAAGCAAAGTATTACCATCGTTTTGTGCGACCCATCGGCCACGAGAAAGGAGTCCCCATGTCCGATCGTCGTGGGTATGTTGGTTGAGGAAAGCAGTAACCCATTCGTTGAGGTTCCGGACAACCGGAGGTATCCAATCCACGGCTAGTATAAATAAGAGGACAAGTAATGATAATGTGGAAGAACTGAAGTTTGACAAAACATTCAAAAGCAATTATTATAAGAACTGGACTTACGATTATCATTCCACCGCTCCGGAAAAGGCATGTTACTGGCCGGAATAATGTCCTCGGTCCTCACCCGGACATAACGCTCCAACCAGCCTCGGTCTCTGTCTTCATCCATTTTTGAAAAAATTGGATTCTGGCTACGCTTAGCGAGTTTTATTACACCGCCCCGGAACAACCTCGGGGAGTATAGCCGTATGAAATGGGCCAGCGTGAACTCCTTTTTCGTATTGTTGGCCAACAGCCGGAGGCAGGCCATGGTCCTCCAAACTATCGGACCAATCTGGGCCAGGGTAACGTTGTAAGTCCGGCACATATCTAAAATGACCGGATCAATCGGCGGGTCGAGCTTGAGGGTGAAAGGATAAGTATAAACGTACAAAAAGCCCTCCCGATGGTCGGTGACTGACTCATCTGGTCCGAGGGAGAAAACGTGAACCGGACGGTTATCCCATCTGCAATCGGTCCGGACTAAATCGAGTTTGTCCTCAGTAATGGATGAGGCATGCCGCCTTACGTCAAACCCTCTATTGAAAACTAGAGAAGGTTTCTCGACCTCGAAATCTTTGTTGTAATTAGGTTTGCACGGTACAATGTCCAAAGCAGTGGGTTCGAAGGTGACCTTCCCCTTGGGTTGAGAAGTTGGCTCGGTTCCTTAAGAAGAAACCGAGGGAACGTCGTGGGAGGTCCGGAAAGTGTGGGGACTATCTGTATACGGTAAAAATCGGATATATGCTAGACCGGTGAGACCAGAGACAGAGGGAAGAAAGAAACAAGCACGAGCATGAAGACTTTCTTTTGGGACCGGAGGAGTGCTTGATCCGAAGAAAGTGAAGGACATCGTTTGGTCCGGTTTCTCCATAGCTGAGCTGATCGTGGCCGTCGGTCCGGTTGATCGTGGCCGTTGGTCCGGTTGATCGTGGCCGTTGGTCCGGCTGATCCGTTACACAATTGCCACGCGTCAATACCGTTTTGTCACATTGTACTATCAATCGTACGGGTGTTAGACCGTACGACTCAACCTTATCATTTTTAGGGTTTTGCTTTATTCAAGGGCTAATGTTGTTTGAGGCCCATGAGGCAAAAACTATAAATAGGGACCATTACCCTACTTTTAAGGGTTGGCTTCTTGAGTTCTAGAACATTTGTAATAGCAAAATATATAAGTCTCTCCCTCTCAATATCTGATTTTGGTTCGGGTTTATTTGTGTTCATCTTTAGATTTGTTCAATTAAACGATATTCAATATATTGGCACATACGTTTAGTATAGATAGTCGATTACTATTTAGAATACTCACAGTTGATCCTATTCCATTTTCTCTTAAATAAAAAATAAATTAAAGTTCAACCACATATCCTATACGTCACTCATAAATTTAAATGATTATCCAAATTTAGGGTAAATAACATTCATCTTCAATCAGTTGTAGAGTTTCAAAGGGATGATCAATTTTCTTTGTAGCTGAAGACATATCTTCCACTTTCTCAGAAGTTGAGATTAAAAAGAACTGTAAGAGAAAATGAGGTACAAAATCAGACTTTTGATACAAACTTTTAAAGTTTCTTTCTTCTCTTTGGTTGTTTCCTTTTGTTAGGAATTTTATAATCAGGTATCAATGGTTTTCAGCTGTCATTAATTATTTGCTTAGTCAACTTATTTCAGGTCCACATTATCTATTCCAGTAATCATGTGGCACGTTCTTTCCTTTGTACTTACATTAATGGAGTAAGTCAACTTTTATCATAAGAGCTAGTCATATCATATGTAAATAAATATATCTACACGAAATAAAACAGTATTTAATTAGATCTAAATAATCACACAAGAAAGCAGTAATTAGAAGTGTTACAATATATTTCTATTTACCCCAAATTTGGATAATCAATTAAATTTATGAGTGAGGTATAAGATATGTGGTTGAATTTTAATCTATTTTTTATTTAAGAGAAAATGGAATAGGATCAACTGTGAGTATTCTAAATAGTAATCGACTATCTATACTAAACGTATGTGCCAATATATTGAATATCGTTTGATTGAACAAATCTAAAGATGAACACAAATAAATCCGAACCAAAATCAGATATTGAGAGGGAGAGACTTATATATTTTTGCTATTACAAATGTTCTAGAACTCAAGAAGCCAACCCTTAAAAGTAGGGTAATGGTCCCTATTTATAGTTTTTGCCTCATGGGCCTCATACAACATTAGCCCTTGAATAAAGAAAAACCCTAAAAAGGACAAGGTTGAGTCGTACGGTCTGACACCCGTATGATTGATAGTACAATGTGGCAGAACGGTATTGACGTGTGACAATTGTTTAACGGATCACCCGGACCAACGACCACGATCAGCCGGACCAACGGCCACGATCAACCGGACCGACGGCCACGATCAGCTCAGCTATGGAGAAACCGGACCAAACGATGTCCTTCACATTCTTCGGATCAAGCACTCCTCCAGTCCCAAAAGAAAGTCTTCATGCTCGTGCTTGTTTCTTTCTTCCCTCGGTCTCCGGTCTCACCGGTCTAGCATATATCCGATTTTACCATATACAGATAGTCCCCACACTTTCCGAACCGTATTTTTATCGGAGTAACGGAAAGTGGATGAATCAAGAAACCGGTGGCCCCATTTGTCCGTTGTTCTCTTTTCATTTTGGCGGGAACAGTTGTGTCACGTCCCTCTGTCATCGGCCACGTGTCTCATCCCAGATGGTCAGCTGTGACAACCGCCGTAACGCACGTCGTTTCAAGTCATTTCTCATTAATTACGAGACACGTGGCAATCCCCGGTTGGCTGGGGTTTGAAACCGCCTCGATCCCGTATCTATATAACGCCATTCTCCTCTTCATTTTTACATTTTACCTCTTTCATTTCACTTATTCTCTGCTTTGTTTCTTCATCTCGTCCCTTTTAATCATCCTCCATATCAAGTTTGTTGCTGATTCAATCATTTATCCCCTCTGATTCATCGCTTATATTACATGAAAGGAAACAACTCTGCCAACTTCTTCACTAGTTGTTCTTGTTTTAGAGTGTGTTGCTGCTGCTGCTTCTCCTTCTTTACCATTTTGAATTCTTGACTGCTCCCCTACTTCATTTTTTAACTTCTTTTTCGAATTCACCCAATCTCCCTTTCCATATTTTCGAATGTCTGCCAACACCGAAACCACCTCCCACAACGTTCTCTCGGTTTCTTCTCAAGGAACCGAGCCAACTTCTCAACCCAAGGGGAAGATCACCTTCGAACCTACTAGTTTGGACATTGTACCGTCCAAACCTAATTACAGCAAAGATTTCGAGTTCGAGAAACCTTCTCTGGTTTCCGATAGAGGGTTTGATGTAAGGCGGTATCCCTCGTCCATTACTGAGGACAAACTCGATTTAGTCCGGACCGATTGCGGATGGGATAACCGTCCGGTTCATGTTTTCGCCCCCGGACTAGATGAGTCAGTCATCGACCATCGGGAGGGCTTTTTGTACATTTATACTTATCCTTTCACCCTCAAGCTCGACCCCCCGATTGATCCGATCATTTTAGATATGTGCCGGACTTACAACGTTACCCTTGCCCAGGTTGGTCCGATAGTTTGGAGGACCGTGGCCTGCCTCCGGCTGTTGGCCAATAATACGAAAAAAGAGTTCACGCTGGCCCATTTCATACGGCTATACTCCCCAAGGTTGTTCCGGGGCGGTGTAATAAAACTCGCTAAGCGTAGCCGGAATTCGATATTTTCAAAAATGGATGAAGACAGAGACCGGGGCTGGTTGGAGAGTTATGTTCGGGTAAGGACCGATGACATTATTCTGGCCGATAACATGCCTTTTCCGGAGCGGTGGAATGATAATCGTAAGTCCCAGTTCTTCTAATAATTGCTTTTGAATGTTTTGTCAAACTGCAGTTCTTCCACATTCTCTTTACTTGTCCTCTTATTTATACTAGCCGTGGGTTGGATACCTCCGGCTATCCGGAACCTCAACGAATGGGTTACTGCTCTCTTCAACCAACATACCCACGACGATCGGACATGGGGACTCCTTTCTTGTGGCCGATGGGTCGCTCAAAACCACGATAATACTTTGCTTCTATTGCCCACGGGTTCGGTGGACCCGAGACCGGAATCAGTAGCTGAACCCGCTACGTTGGCACCCGAGTTTGACTCAGCGGGTATATGCCGTATCCTTTATGCCGCCAATAAAATAAAAAAGCCCTCGGACGAAGGGCAGAAACCGAAGAAAAGGGCGACGAGCGTCATTAGGACTTTATGGGATGAAACAGAGCCCGAGCTCCTCGTTCGGAGGATCAGTGTGGCCCCTTCCGTGGCTTCCATTCCGCAGGAGGGTATCACCGTTTCATCACTTCCTTCAGCCAGGGAAGGGCCTTCAGCTCCGGCATTACACACAGGTGGGGAAGAAAGTCATTACCCGACTCCTCTAAGGTAGATTGAATTCGTTGATATTTCAGGTGATGCTTCTTCCGAAGAAACCCCCTGCAAAGGACAAGAAGATCGGGGAAGGCACATGCCGCCGAAGCCGGTCGAAGAACTGAGCTGGTTCCCGAGGCCAAAGTTCCAACGGCTGTTGGTCCGCTGCCCGACTATGAGATTGCTGCAACTTCGGAAATCCCTACCTTTGCCGAAGCTGCTGAGGCCGCTCCGAGTTCTCCAACTCTGGCTTTAAGGTCGGATGAGTTTGATAACATGTTCTCAGACACTCCTCCTGCTACCGGCGAAGCTGCTGGCTTCGGACATCTCCCAATCCCTCGAGCGACGAGGGCGGCTAGCCGGACCATCGTGACTGGAGCTAGGGATAGCCTGGTGCGTGTCTTCCCGGCCCTAAGCGTGGAACCCAGGAGGACCAAATCGGCCGTAATCACCATTCCCGAGGACTGTAGCTTTTTGTCTCGCCGGATGGGGGTACCTGAGTCTGGTCGTCTCGGAATCGGACAAACGGAAGATGAATGGAGTCCCCTGGCAGTGTTTCAATAACGAGGGCATGCACGCGGGCAATCGAGTAAGTTTATTAGCCATCCTTTGCATAATTCATTGAGAATTTTAGTTTCTCGCTTGTCCGAGTTTTAACTTGCTTCTTTTACAGAGTGTGGAGCTTGTTAACGAAGCCTTCGTCCGTGCTCAGCAAGAGGTTGACGATCTCAAGGGCCAACTGGATGCCCAAGGTCGAGAAACGGAGAAGTTTCAGCACCTTTTGCAGGTGAAGGAGGATGAGCTGAACTGAGCAGTTACTCTTTCCAACCTCCAACCTAAGCTCGATGCGACGAAGACCGAAAACTTCGATTAAAGGATGAGCTGGCCGGGATGGTCGAAAAGAACTGGCTACTAGAAGCGGACAAAGTCGGCCTTAGCCAGGACAATGCTCGTTTTCCTCAAGGCTTGGTGAGCTCGAAACCACCATCTCTCAACTCCGGGGGGAGCTGGATTCGGTCCATTCTGATGCTACGGGCATGGCCGAGAGGCATCGGTTGCTTGAATCTGAGAGTGCCCGGTACAAAAGGCGTATAAGGGTGTTTGAGGAGAAGGCAGAGAACAGGGCCCGAATATGTGATGAGCTAAAAACCGAGCTCGAGGGGACGGTTGATGCTAATGACCTTATCAAGGCCGAGCTCGAGTCGGCCACTCAAATCCAAAAGGTCCTTGAAGAAGATCGGGATGTTCTGGTGGCAAAGTTAGCCCAGGCCGAGGCCGATTTAGAAGAAGCCCTTAAGAGCGTGGAGGGTGCCGAGGCTCATACTACTATTGTTGTGGAGTATGAAAAGTGGAAGTCTCGGAGGAACACCCTTGAGCAAGCCGGGCATGGCTTTACGGATCTTCCGGCCCTGATACTCGAAGCTAAAAGGGTCGAGGAAGAGGCTAAGGGAGCCTTCGGGGCTGACTCCGACGACTCCGAGCGGACAGTGTCCGAACACTCCGGATCCAGCCATACCGGATAGACTAAGGCCTGTACTTAGCCTTTTGTTTTTATCCTTTGTAGGGGTTTCCGATGTAAAAACCTTTGTATAAATAGAATATGCATTTTTCTTGATTTTCTTTATTCTTTTGCTTGAATGTTAGTTATGACTTTTGCCCGAATTGTCGGTCCGTTTTAAGGACAAGCAGACTCGGAGTCATTATTCCGCACTGTACCTGAATTTTGGCTTTTTCTCTTCGTCCGGTACGTTTTGTCCGGGATTTTGATCGAGTTTTTGCCCGTGGGACTTATCTTATGCTTTGTGAATTCAGACGTCTCCGAATCACGATAGGCATTTTTAGGGCCGGTATTTTTCGGCTATTTTTTAGGGCCGGTGTTTTTTGGACACCTGGATCCCAGCCTTAGCAAAATATGATATAGCAGTCCCCACTCGAGGGAGTTTACAGACTTTGGCTCGGTTGATTGTGACCTTGTTGCCTTTGTCAAATTTTGACTGTAGTGCCCGGAATAGGGTATATGAATGATGTAAATGCTGAAATACGACGATAATCACCGGGGTAGGGTGTTTTAGCAAGAAGACATCCGAAATACCATAATCCGAACTTTCGATAAGTTTTGTATTGCAAGTATTTGTACATACATGATATGAGAATTCTGTTGCCTTCTGCTTTTGCCGCAGCAAATACTAAATGGACACGATTCATTCTGATCGTTTGGGCCTTACATCGAAACCTAATGCAGAAGGTCCGGTCTTGGTTTTGCCGTAGCAAATACTGAGTGGACACGATTCATTCTGATCGTTTGGTCCTTACATCGAAACCTAATATAGAATGTCCGGTTTTGATTTGTTGAGCTCCTCCGTTTTCCACTAGCCAGGGTAAACCTCGACGTGGGAATAATAGTCCTCTAGTGCTTGTCCGAGCTGCAAGGTCGGGCAAGTGCTATTAAGCCCCCACTCGTAGGCCGTGACTTTCCAGGCGTTTGTCCTTGTCTCTGTCAAGTAACACGTTGTAATTGTTGCCTTATTAAAAACCTTGTCGGAAAACCCATTTTGGGACAAAACCGTACTAAGGAAAAGAGTGCAACACGTGTTTTCAGACCTAGATTCTAACTTTATCCGGTACTTGACTTCCTGCAACAAAGAAAAGGGTTAATAATAAAACACGAGGTGCCCATACCTTAGCAGTAGTATCTCTTCAAATGGGCCACATTCCAGTTATTGCGCAACCGTTGTCCGTTCAGGGATTCCAGCTGATACGATACTTTTCCCGTTACCTCGGTTATCTTGTACGGTCCTTCCCAGTTCGGACCTAGTTTTCCTTCGTTGGTGTTCTTGGTGTTCAAGGTAACTTTCCGAAGCACCAAGTCCCCAACTTGGAAATGTCGAAAATTGGCTCTTCGATTATAGTATCTTTCCATTCTCTGCTTCTGGGTTGCAATACGGACCAATGCATTTTCGCGAATTTCATCCGTGAGATCGAGTTTTACGGCCATGGCCTCCTCGTTTGACTCCTCGGTGGTATACCTGAACCGGAAACTCGGTTCACCAACTTCTACAGGAATGAGGGCTTCAGCCCCGTAGACCAACGAGAAAGGTGTTTCCCCCGTGCTTGATTTCGATGTGGTTCTGTAAGCCCACAATACCTCCGGTAGTATTTCCCTCCAGTGACGTTTCGACGCTTCAAGTCTTTTCCTCAGATTTTGAATTATTATTTTATTCGTGGATTCCGCCTATCCGTTCGCACACGGGTAGTACGGAGTTGATTCGATTTTTTTGATTTTCAACCCTTTGAGAAAATCATTGACTTTGCCGCCCACGAACTGAGGATCATTATCACAAGTTATCTCGGCCGGGATGCCGAAACGACAAATGATATGGTCCCATATGAAGTCAATGACTTCCTTCTCTCTAATTTTTCGAAGGTCTGCGCTTCAACCCATTTGGAGAAGTAGTCAGTCATAAACAGAATAAAACGGGCTTTACCTGGCGCACATGACAGTGGACCAACAATGTCCATTCCCAGTTCGGACCTAGTTTTCCTTCGTTGGTGTTCTTGGTGTTCAAGGTAACTTTTCGAAGCACCAAGTCCCCAACTTGGAAATGTCGAAAATTGGCTCTCCGATTATAGCATCTTTCCATTCTCTGCTTCTGGGCTGCAATATGGACCAACGCGTTTTCGCGAAATTCATCCGTGAGATCGAGTTTTACGGCCATGGCCTCCTCGTTTGACTCCTCGGTGGTATACTTGAACCGGAAACTCGATTCACCAACTTCTACTGGAATGAGGGCTTCGGCCCCGTAGACCAACGAGAAAGGTGTTTCCACCGTGCTTGATTTCGATGTGGTTCTGTAAGCCCACAATACCTCCGGTAGTATTTCCCTCCAGTGATGCTTCGACGCTTCAAGTCTTTTCCTCAGATTTTGAATTATTATTTTATTCGTGGATTCCGCCTGTCCGTTCGCACACGGGTGGTATGGAGTTGATACGATTTTCTTGATTTTCAACCCTTTGAGAAAATCATTGACTTTGCCGCCCACGAACTGAGGACCATTATCACAAGTTATCTCGGCCGAGATGCCGAAACGACAAATGATGTGGTCCCATATGAAGTCAATGACGTCCTTCTCTATAATTTTTTGAAGGTATGCGCTTCAACCCATTTGGAGAAGTAGTCAGTCATAAACAGAATAAAACGGGCTTTACCTGGTGCCCATGGCAGTGGACCAACAATGTCCATTCCCAGTTCGGACCTAGTTTTCCTTCGTTGGTGTTCTTGGTGTTCAAGGTAACTTTCCGAAGTACCAAGTCCCCAACTTGAAAATGTCGAAAATTGGCTCTCCGATTATAGTATCTTTCCATTCTCTGCTTCTGGGCTGCAATACGAACCAACGCGTTTTCGCGAAGTTCATCCGTGAGATCAAGTTTTACGGCAATGGCCTCCTCGTTTGACTCCTCGGTGGTAAACCTGAATCGAAAACTCGGTTCACCAACTTCTACGGGAATGACGGCTTCAGCCCCGTAAACCAACGAGAAAGGTGTTCCCCGTACTTAGTTTCGATGTGGTTCTGTAATCCCACAATACCTCCGGTAGTATTTCCCTCCAGTGATGCTTCGACGCTTCAAGTCTTTTCCTCAAATTTTGAATTATTATTTTATTCGTGGATTCCGCCTGTCCGTTCGCACACGGGTGGTATGGAGTTGATACGATTTTCTTGATTTTCAACCCTTTGAGAAAATCATTGACTTTGCCGCCCACGAACTGAGGACCATTATCACAAGTTATCTCGGCCGGAATGCCGAAACGACAAATGATGTGGTCCCATATGAAGTCAATGACTTCCTTCTCTCTAATTTTTTGAAGTTCTGCGCTTCAACCCATTTGGAGAAGTAGTCAGTCATAAACAAAATAAAACGGGCTTTACCTGGTGCCCATGGCAGTGGACTAACAATGTCCATTCCCCACTTCATGAAAGGCCAAGGTGACACCACCGAATGCAGCAACTCCCCGGGCTGATGAATCATCGGGGCATGTCTTTGGCACCCATCGCATTTTCGGACAAAATTCTTCGAATCTTCCACCATCCGGTTCTAGTAATAACCGGCTCTGATAATCTTTCGGACGAGGGCTTCAGCACCGGAGTGGTTTCCGCAGGTCCCCTCGTGCACCTCTCTTATCACATACTCCGTTTCTCCGGGACCCAAACAGTTGGCCAGGGGTCCAAAGAAAGACCGTCGATACAGTTGGCCGTCTACCAAGCAGAAACGCACAACTTTTGTCCTTAGTGACCGTGATTCTTTTGGGTCACTCGGGAGCTTTCCATCTCTTAAGTAGTCGACGTATTTGTTGCGCCAATCCCAAGTTAAACCCATTGAGTTTATTTCGGCATGTCCGTTTTCTATTGCTGAATTCATCAAGTGCACCGTAGTCCCGGGGTTGATTTCTTCCCCTTCGACGGAAGATCCCAATTTGGCCAATGCATCGGCTTCGCTGTTCTGCTCCCTCGGTACATGCTGCATGGTCCATTCTTTAAACCGGTGTAGTATCACTTGGATTTTTTCCAGATACATTTGCATCCGTTCGCCCTTGACCTCGAAGACGCCATTCACCTGGTTAACGACCAAAAGAGAATCGCACTTCGCCTCGATAATTTCGGCCCCCATACTCCGGGCTAATTCCAAACCTGCAATCATAGCCTTATACTTGGCTTCATTGTTAGTCAATTTAACAGTTCTAATGGATTGTCGAATGGCATCCCCGGCCGGGGTTCTAAGGATGATTCCTAGCCCGGAACCTTTGAGCTTTGAGGCTCCGTCCGTGTATAGCAACCAAATACCCGAAGTTTTCCTCGAGGTTAGCAAAAGTTCTTTCTCAACCTCGGGGACCATAGCCGGGGTGAAGTCCGCCACGAAGTCGGCCAAGATCTGGGACTTGATAGCCGTCCGAGGCTTGTATTCAATATCATATCCGCTAATTTCTACGGCCCATTTAGTTAGTCTACTCGATAATTCCGGTTTGTGCATGACGTTTTTAGGGGGTAAGTAGTCACTACACATATCGGATGGCATTGAAAGTAGGGATTGAGCTTTCTAGAAGCACTTACCAATGCCAATGCCAATTTTTCCAAGTGGGGATAACGGGTCTCCGCATCCCCCAAAGTTCTACTTACATAATATATAGGGAATTGCGTACCTGATTCTTCTCGGACCAAAACGCCACTTACCGCTACCTCGGAGACAACAAGGTAAAGAAAAAGCTGCTCGTCTGCTTTTGGTGTGTGCAATAGCGGTGGGCTGGACAAGTACCTTTTTAATTCTTGTAAAGCTCTTTGAAACTCCGGTGTCCAAACAAAGTCGTTCTTCTTCCTCAGTAAGGAGAAGAATCGGTGACTCTTGTCCGAGGACCTCGATATGAAACGACTCAGCGCCGCTATCCTTCTGGTGAGCCTCTATACTCCTTTGACGTTATTCACCACCTCTATATCCTCGATGGCTTTGATCTTGTCCGGGTTGATTTCAATCCCCCGGTTTGACACCATGAAACCCAAAAATTTACCAGACCGGACACCGAAGGCACATTTTTCGGGTTGAGCTTCATGTTATACTTGCGGAGTACATCGAAGGTTTCCTGCAAATGCTTCAAATGGTCCTCTGTTTCCAGGGAATTGACCACCATGTCGTCAATATAAACTTCTATTGTTTTCCCTATTTGTTCTTCGAACATCCCATTAACTAGGCGTTGGTAAGTTGCACCGGCATTTTTTAATCCAAAAGGCATGACATTGTAATAGTAAGTCCCATATTGGGTAACAAAGGATGTTTTCTCTTGATCCTCCGGGTGCATCCGGATTTGGTTATACCCGGAGTAAGCATCGAGAAAACTTAACATCTCATGCCCGGCCGTCGCATCGATCATTCTATCGATGTGAGGCAATGGAAATGAATCCTTCGGGCATGCTTTGTTTAGATCCTTATAATCGACGCACATTCGAAACTTATTACCTTTTTTCGGCACCGCTACTACGTTAGCTAGCCAGTCCGGGTATTTTACCTCCCGGATAGAGCCTATTTTTAAAAGCTTCGTTACCTCGTCCTTCACAAAGGCGTGTTTTGCCTCTGCCATGGGCCTTCTCTTCTGCTTCACCGGGGGAAACCTCC
This sequence comes from Lycium barbarum, assembly GCF_019175385.1. Taxonomy (NCBI): domain Eukaryota; kingdom Viridiplantae; phylum Streptophyta; class Magnoliopsida; order Solanales; family Solanaceae; genus Lycium; species Lycium barbarum. The sequence continues at coordinate 124,900,070 of NC_083337.1, read as the reverse complement.
CGTCTAAGCTGAGCTTGTGAGTTGTTACTTCCGGTGGCACACCTGTCATATCTATATGGGACCATGCGAAGCAATCGGCATTAGCTCGAAGAAATTCAATTAACTTGTTCCTGAGCTCCGAGGTTAACCCCGTGCCCAGGTATACCTTTCTGTCCGGTAGATATTCGAACAAGATGATCTGCTCCAGCTCCTCTACTGTTGACTTGGTTGCATTCGAGTCATCAGGCATGACGAATGATCTGGGTACACCGAAATCATCCTCTTCATACCCCGGATCCAACCCCGAGTGCTTTGATTGCTATTTGGTGCCTTTTCCCCCGATTGAATCTTCTTCCTTTTGATCCGATTTTTTGGGCTGAGGTGTCGCTTCCTCGACCGCGAACATCTCCCTTGCAGCGGGTTGTTCACCTCGAATGTTTTTTATCCCTTCCGAGGTCGGGAATTTCAGCAGCTGATGCAATGTCGACGGCACGGCCCTCATGCTATGTATCCAGGGTCTACCCAGTAATGCATTATACTTCATATCTCCTTCGATTACATAGAACACCGTTTGCTGGATAGTGCCATCAATGTTTACCGGCAATGAGATTTCCCCCTTTGTGGTTTCGCTCGCCATGTTGAACCCACTGAGTACCCGGGCTACCGGTACGATTTGATCGAGTAGCCTTAGCTGTTCGACCACTCTCCACCGGATGATGTTGGCCGAGCTACCTGGGTCAATCAAAATACGTTTAATTTGAGTTTTAAAAATAAGAATAGAGATTATCAATGGCTAGACCGGTGAGACCGGAGACCAAGGGAAGAAAGAAACAAGCACGAGTATGTAGACTTTCTTTTGGGACCGGAGGAGTGCTTGATCCGAAGAAAGTGAAGGACATCGTTTGGTCCGGTTTCTCCTAGCCGAGCTGATCGTGGCCGTTGGTCCGGTTGATCGTGGTTGTTGGTCCGGGAGATCCGTTACACAATTGCCACGCGTCAATACCGTTCTGCCACATTGTACTACCAATCGTACGGGTGTCAGACCGCACGACTCAACCTTATCCTTTTTAGGGTTTTTCTGTATGAGGCCCATGAGGCAAAAACTATAAATAGGGAGCATTATCCTACTTTTAAGGGTTGGCTTCTTGAGTTCTAGAACATTTGTAATAGCAAAAATATATAAGTCTCTCCCTCTCAATATCTGATTTTGGTCCGGATTTATTTGTGTTCATCTTTAGATTTGTTCAATCAAACGATATTCAATATATTGACACATACGTTTAGTATAGATAGTCGATTACTAGTTAGAATACTCACAGTTGGTCCTATTCCATTTTCTCTTAAATCAAAAATAGATTAAAGTTCAACCACATATCCTATACCTCACTCATAAATTTAATTGATTATCCAAATTTGGGGTAAACAACATTCATCTTCAATCAGTTGTAGAGTTTCAAGGGGATGATCAATTTTCTTTGTAGCTGAAGACATATCTTCCACTTTCTCAGAAGTTGTGATTAAAAAGAACTGTAAGAGAAAATGAGGTACAAAATCAGACTTTTGATACAAACTTTTAAAGTTTCTTTCTTCTCTTTGGTTGTTTCCTCTTGTTAGGAATTTTATAATCAGGTATCAATGGTTTTCAGCTGTCATTAATTATTTGCTTAGTCAACTTATTTCAGGTCCACATTATCTATTCCAGTAATCATGTGGCACGTTCTTTCCTTTGTACTTACATTAATGGAGCATCATATTAAGGACATTAGACTTTCGACAAATTGCAAAAGTCAACTTTTATCATAAGAGCTAGTCATATCATATGTAAATAAATATATCTACACGAAATAAAACAGTCATTAATTAGATCTAAATAATCACACAAGAAAGCAGTAATTAGAAGTGTTACAATATATTTCTACATCAAGTTGAAAGATGATAAGTATTATTCCCTTTGTTCCCTTTTACTTGTCCAATTTGTATTTTGCATTTCCCTTAAGAAAACATTAATTAAGTAATTAGTTTACTCAAATTTGCAATGTCCCCTTTCACTTATTTCCCAACTCATGCATTTGAATGAAGTTGGATTGAACTTCAGTCACAATACTCTCAACTCTGTTCAACTGTAGTATAAGAAGCTCAAATGAACAAGATGACAAAAGTAGCAGGTTTATCATAACTCCTGCACATATCTTGGATTCATTCTAGCAATTGAAGAGGTATTAAGAAAATCCTAGAAAACAAATGGCCGAAATACAGCAACTAATGTGGCTTGATTCATTACTGAAAAGCTAAATAACTTAGGCTTTTTACTGTAACACTTTAACGTTGTAAAACTATAACTAGTTCAACAATTCACAAGCTTGACACTAGCAAAATGGTAGGGTTTTGCCCTGATTTTCTTACCATATTTTATTTTTACTTTTCTCTGAAAGGAAAGTCAAATTATAACCATAATCGTTTTACTTTTTCTGAAAGGAAAATACAATACTCTTACATATTTGGCTAGTCCTTTTCTTAAAGGAAAAAGTTTTGAACCTCTATAAATTGAAGAACTCTTCTCATATAGGACAACACAATAGCATCCACATATGTAGTCCTTCAGAGAGTTTTGCTTAAAGGGAGACTTAATTCTCCCAATAGCTTTAGAATAGTTTTTATATTAGTTTTATCATGTGTAGGTCAATTGGCCAAACCCATATCATATTACCAATCTTTTTATAGTTTTTCATTGCTGTTTATTCATTGTCATTCAAGATTTGCAATTGATAGCTTTTGCATTACGCCCTGTTATTTCGATCCCAACACTAAACCCCCTCCCCAACTGTCATTTTTCTATTTCCCTCATCTAATTTATTGCAATAAAGATGTACCAAAGACTACTCTAGGCTGGGAGGAGATTCTTCGTCAGATGGCCTCCTTTTCCCACAACGCTCGTTCCATCTGGTCCATGTCAACTTTAAAATAAACAACCCTCCAATAGCATAAATCTGAAATACAGAAATAGTTTGGTAATGTTAAACGAGGGACAGAGGAAAAGAACCAGTAGGAGAAAACGCAAAATTTTGACCGTGTCCAATTTGAATGTCTCTGTCTGTGCGAGCCTTTGTCCTAATTGAAGACATGATGTTGAAAAATATCTCTATTTTCCATTTATGATGACCTATTATGCTACTTCTGAATTCTTCAATGTCCTTATACAGAGAGAAAATTCATCATGAAACTACATCAACAGGGAGAAAGAGGAATATAACTTTGGAACTTGTCCATCAAAGTTAGATCGCAACAAGCAGACAGTAAACCTGAACTCTTGAATCCTACATAATTTCAGTTTATCTTTTCCAAACATACAAGACAGAAAATGCTGATCACCACACTGAGGTCAACTCAATAGAACCTTTCAAATAAACATGTTCTTCTTCATTTCATATTATGTGCTGTTCTCCGTCCTCCTCTGATAACAACAGATAAGATATAGAAGCATTGCTGGAATAGCTTTAATTTGTTCCTCTTAAATTTTACATATATCTGCCACATAACATGACTATTGCAGATTATCTGGAGACCGTGGCAAGAGTCAGCTCTCGCAACCAACAGGTTCACGGAGCCAGCCTTCTTGCCTTGCCCAGCATGCACTCACACCATAACAAGACTCGAACAAATCCCCATCTGCAGATATTTCTGCTAACGGATGGATACATATTTACTTGGTCCTCTCTGAGTAACAATTATTTTGTAACGTGGCAGCTGATATGATTATCACAAGTAAGATTTGTTTTTGTTTCTTTAATTTGCTTGAACTCTTAGACAAAGAATTTTTCCCCTTAACTTTGACCAATGCATAGAAGCACCATAACTCTGATTCTTCAAACAATCAATGACAAATAGCTACATTGCTTGCTTTAGGAAATATTGACATCAGTAATTATTGTGTACTCTTTTTTTTCTTGCACTGTGTTACACCTCAAAAATTTTGTGTTGTAAGTAAACGAACGTAAGCTCGTAGAGGTTATGGAACCCTTATAAGGTTAAGAAACACTTTTAACAAGTGCTAAGCAAGTGTCTAAAGGTTTCGAGATCAAGCGAATCGAAGAAATTAAGTTTGTCGAAAATTTGGGAAAAACTTGGCAGAATTTTGAACACGAATTTTGATCCAACTTGAGAGAGGTACATCTCCTAGAATATGAGGAGTTATAGAATTCATAACCTATGTAAATTGAAGTTCATTGAGTCTAGTTTCTAATGCAACAAACCGTTCGTTGATACGACATCAAAGTAGAAATTTATGGGCGTTTCAAGATCTGTTTTTTGTGCGGATTGCCCTTCATTTGGGGTGGTCTTTAATTTTTGCCTTTCAGATTGGTGGTCTTTAAGTTTTGCCCTTCGCATAATACCCCAAGGTTGTGGGTTCGAACCCAACTCCGTAAAAAAAAAATCGCAAGGCAGAAGTTGTAAAATTCTGCCTTAAGGAAGAATTATGCCCATGCAAATTCTGGCCATATCCAAATTCTGCCTTAAGGCAGAATTTCGCTGAACTTCTGCCTGAAGGGCAAAAGTTAAAGACAACCATTTTGAGGGACAAAAATTAAAGACCACCTCTAGCGAAGGGCAATCCTGCAAATTGCCCTATTAAGATAGGTTGCCAGATGGCTTCTCAACGGGCCCACTTGGAAAGTCGGTGGAACCGACCTTCAAGGGGTATAAATATCCCATTCCCTTCATTTTATCATCATTCTACACTCCCTTGAGCTATAGAAACCTCCATAAACATTTCTTAAACACTTATAGCTACTTAGATCAAGAATTCAACAAGATTACACTAAACTAGTTCATGAAAAGTGATTGTTCTTGCTTCTACTTGATGCTGTGGTGAGTTTGTTCTTGAAGAAAGTTGGTGTGGCTAAAGTTCTACAAGAATAAGGTATTTTCTTCATCTTGACTTTGATTTTGAGTTGTTTTTGGAGGATTTTAATGGTTCAAAGTGAAGAAAAACATAGTATAAAGATCGTAGTTTGATATGTTGATGTTGTTGAGTTATGGGATGATTTTCGAAGGAAGTCTTGGCCGGATTTGTATATGTTTTTCATGTAGTATCTTGATTATGTTATTGATGTTTGGGAGTTATTTTGGAATTGGTTGGAGTAGATGATATAGGGGAAATGCTGTCCGAATTTCGTTAACTTATTAACTAGCTAAGTTTGAGTGTGAAAGTATTCCTATGGCCTGATTATTGTATGAATCATGTTGGATGTAGATTTGCAGACTCGGAAGGTAGACTTTGAGTGGCTAAGTAAGCAGCATGGTATGTTAAGGCTATCCCTTTCTTTCTTAAGGCATGATCCTATTGTTATGAACTTTCACAAATGATGTCCATAATGATTCCTCTCATAGAAATTCTAGAAACTTACATTCTTGATGTTCTTATGATATTATTGATGTTGGTCTCACCTTATGATTATTGTTCCTTTAAGATGAGATTTGCCAATGATGTTAGCTCCATAGTGGAAATCAGAGGTATAACGACCTTACGTCTCTCCGATGAATTTAGAAATTTGTTCTCAAGGAATGTTTTGTAAGACATGAATAGTATGCTAGTTATGAGATCCTTAACGAGGTATTTAATGCTAGAAGAGAGGCATATAATGTATCTCAGGATTTGATTAAGGTTTAATTAATAGGGAAGAAGTCCTAATGGCCTAGAAATGTGCTTATAAGTCTTAGGTAATTATGTAGGCGTTAACGGATAAGTAATGATCATGAGAAGAGCATAGAAGCTAATAGATAAAGAATGAGCATTAGAAGTATATAAAGGGTGCCTATAGGGGATATATGGATCGTATTTCACGTTCCACAGCACATGCATTCATATTTGGATCGGGCTACACGTTCCACAGCACATGCTTTTATATCTTAATCGGGTTGCACGTTCCGCAACAAATGCATTCATATTTACCATTGGTCTATGGCCAGTTGGGCAGTTATGTATTTACTATCATGCTACGGCTGGTTGGGCAGTTATTACCACTAAGCTACGGCTGGTTAGGCAGTTACCATTAATCAGTCAGGCAGTGCACTCTACCATCGAGCGATAATCGGATGGGCAGTTACCACCGTGCTACGGCCGGTCGGGCAGTTACCACTGATCAATTGGGTAGTTAGCACCAGGATAATAAGTAGGTTAGAGACAGAGTATTGTAGATAGATGTAGTTAAGCACATGATAGTATAGAGAGGCATACATACTAGATTCTCATCGGTAAGTCAGAAGTGTCAGGTTGATTCTTATCCTTCTTCTCACAGTATACGTTTATTATGTTATATTTTCGCCTTACATACTTGGTACATTATTCGTACTGACGTCCCTTTGCTGGGGGTGCTACGTTTCATGCCCAAAGGTTTTGAGATACAGGTTGACAGATCTCTCAGTAGGATACCAGCTTAGCAGGCAGTGTCGTGGCACTTCACTTGCTCCGGAGTTGCTCTATGCGTTAGCATGGTTGCATATGCATTTGCATGGGTATAGCGGGGCCCTATCCCAGCCACATTATGTCATGTACTCCAGTAGAGGCTCGTAGACGGATATGCACAGTTAGATGTCTTATGGTCATCTCGGTTTATACTCTGTTATATCATTAATATGGATAGTTTGCTAGCATATGTACTTGGGATTATCTTGATGACGTAAGTATATTATCTTTTGGGATTGTGTCCCATACAGTTTATGATATTTATGAATTAGCATGATGGCCCACTCAGGTATTTTTATGTGATGTGTGTATGTTTTGTGATGCTCGGTAGGTTAGCTCCGGGTGCCTGTCATGGCCCTCCGGTTGAGTCATGATAGAAGTGGTATCAGAGCAGTTTGTTCTAAGGTTGTCTACGAGCCGTGTCCAGTAGAGTCTTGTTTATGGGTGTGAAGCATGCCACACTTATAAACATGAGGCTGCAGGGAATTTAGGATGGTTACCCTTCTTTATATCTTAGATCATGCTATAGAGCTGAGTCATAGGGTGTAAATCTTCAACCCTGACCTTTGTTGTCTTATAGTTTGACGACGACTCCTTCAGAAAGGACTACGGGTGATTCAAGGATTGCAATGATGATAGGGGAAAAGAAAAGGAGTAATATTAAAAAGGAACCTAGAGTGGAATCTGTGTTTAGACAATGGGTTAAAATTGTGAATATGTTGATTGTACGGTGTTGTGGTAATAAGGCAAAAGTATGATTAATCGGGAAGGGCATGTGTGAAGAACATAGTTCGGTGAAGAGACTATATCTACAGAATTACGAATGATAAATATTAAGGGGAATCAGTAAGATATGAATGACTTGTGAGTAAGGGAAGATAGTACAGTACAAGGAGATGAGCAATGACGTCAGGAACAATTATTGTGGTAATATTGTTTGTACACCCTCGAGGGTAGTATTGATATATTATATGCAATTTTGTTAAGATAAATTTTGAAGTATTCTGATGGGACTTAAAAAGAAGAGAAGTTTGATGGAATTTTCAGTTGGGTAATAGCAAAGGACTATGGATATACTGTGAATGGTTATCAACCTTAGAAGTGTTTTATTAATGAGACATAGATATGATTAGATGGGAGTTGTATTTTTCCCTCGAGGTAAGAAGTGGAAAGGATATGTATGTGTTTAAATATGATCCTTGAGTGTAAATATGCCAATGATTTACGAGCAGAAAGAGGTGAAATAGGAATTGCGGAAATGGAAAGAGTATTGGTTATAAGGATGATGATGCCTAATCTCTAAAAGGGATATGATTGGTTAGAAAAAGGTAAAAGAGCGATGTATGTCACTCAATGAGCTAGATATTGACGAAGGCCTCCTTATTATATAGAGTATATTAGCAAGTGGGTTATACAGAGATATGAGATTCATGTATCCACATTTTCTTTCACTCCCAGAGAAGGTTCAGACTAAGACATTATAGCCTTTAGGTACGTATATATTGTTAGTTACCGTCATTAGTCGTGTGGGGCCATTGTTGTTACTGATTGTTGTGGGCCTGGGAAGCATTGTGTTGTTGGTGTGCTGTGTGACAGGTTGATAGTATTACAGTTATAGAGGAAGCTCTGCCAAAATTTCCATAAGATCTCTGAGAGTTTAACATTCGAGGACGAATGTTTTTAAGGGGAGGGGGGGGGGGGGGGGGGGGGGAAGAATGCTACACCTCGAAAATTTTGGGTCGTTGCGTTGTACGTAAACTAACGTAAGCTCGAAGAGGTCATGGAACCCGTATAAAGTTAAGGAATAATATTAACAAGTGATAAGTAAGTGTCTAAAGGTTTCGAGATCAAGCGAATCGAAGAAATTAAGTTTGTTGAAAATTTGGGAAAAACTTGGCAGAATATTGGATAGGAATTTTGGTCCAACTTGAGAGAGGTATATCTCCTAGAATATGAGGATTTATCGAATGCATAACCTATTTAAATTGAAGTTCATTGAATCTAGTTTCCAATTCAACAAACTGTTCGTCGACCCGACACCAGAGTAGAAAGTTATGGGCGTTTCAAGATAAGCTGTCAGATGACTTCTCCGCGAGCCCACTTGGAAAGTCGGTGGAACCGATCTTCAAGGGGTATAAATACCCCCATTCCCCTCATTTTATCATCATTCTACACTCCCTTGAGCTCTAGAAACCTCCATAAACATTTCTTAAACACTTATAGCCCCTTAGATCAAGAATTCAACAAGATTACACTAAACTAGTTCATGAAAAATGATTGTTCTTGCTTCTACTTGATGTTGTGGTTAGTTTGGTCATGAAGAAAGTTAGTGTGGCTAAATTCTTCAAGTATAAGGTATGTTATTCATGTTGAATTCTATATTGAGTTGTTTTTGGAGGATTTTAATGGTTTAAAGTGAAGGAACATAGTTTAAAGGTCATAGTTTGATATGTTGATGTTGTTGACTTATGGGCTGATTTTCGAAGGAAGTCTTGGACGGATTTGTATATGCTTGTCATGTAGTATGTTGATTATGTTATTGTTGATGTTGTTATGGATGTTTGAGAGCTGTTTTAGAACTGGTTGGAGTAGATAATATAGGGAAAATGTTGTCTGAATTCCGTTAACTTATTAACTAGCTAAGTTTGAGTGTGAAAGTGTTCCTATGGCCTGATTGTTGTATGAATCATCTTGGATGTAGATTTTCAGGCTCGGAAGTAGACTTTGAGTGGCTAAGTAAGCAGCAAGGTATGTTAAAGCTGTCCCTTTCTTTCTTAAGGCATGATCCTATTGTTATGAACTTTCACAAATGATGTCCATAATGATTTCTCTCATAGAAATGATAGAAGCTTACATTCTTGATGTTCTTACGATATTATTGATGTTGATCTCACCTTATGATTATTGTTCCTTCAAGGTGCGATATGCCAATGATGCTAGCTCCGTAATGGAAATCGGAGGTATAACGACCTTACGTCACTCCGTATGCTAGTTATGAGATCCCTAACGAGGTATTTAATACTAGAAGAGAGGCTTATGATGTATCTTAGGATTTGATTAAGGTTTAGTTAATCGGGGCCTAGGAATGTGCTTATAAGTCTTATGTGATCATGTAGGCGTTAACGGATAAGTAATGATCATGAGAAGAGCATAGAAGCTAATTGATAAAGAATGAGCATTAGAAGTATATAAAGGGTACCTATAGGGGATATTTGGATTGGGCTGCACGTTCTGCAGCACATGCATTCATATTTGGATCGGGCTGCACGTTTCGCAGCACATGCTTTCATATCTGGATCGGGTTGGACGTTCCGCAACAAATGGATTCATATTTACCACTAGTCTATGGTCAGTTGGGCAGTTATGTATTTACCACCATGCTACGGCTGGTTGGGCAGTTATTACTATCGAGCTACGGTCGGTTGGGCAGTTACCACTGATCAGTCGAGCAGTGCGCTCTACCATAGTGACACCGGAAAGCGGTTTAGTGACTTTTGTGTTAGCATACTCAAAGTTAAGTGACTTTTGCGTTAGAAACGATAGTTAAGTGACTTTTGTAAAAAAAAAAAACTAATAGTTAAGTGACCATCTGTGAAATTTACTCGATATCAGCCATAAACAAACTAATCAGAAGGCATCGAATGGAGGAATATCTGAACTCCATCCAAATACTAAAACAAGAAATCCAGCAAATATTCTCAATAGAATATTTGTTTAAATTTTCATGAAAGATACTTTAATAGTAGGAATTTGTATTTCCTCCCCACCAGAAAATCTCTCTGATGAAACTACATAGGCAATTGCTAGTAGCACAATAACAGTCCAATCATTTAGGTTCCACGAAAGGGTAGTTCACTTCTCTAAAACACGATATAGCGTCTCATGCTATAGATAAGCGTTTCAAAGGTTCATCTTAACCGAAACTGATCACTGCGATGTTTAATTAGAAAATATAACCTAACTGACGGGCACAAACAGCTGAAAACCGAGGATATAGTAAAGAATCAAAACTGGAGTTGTGTCTCAACTCTCATCAAGAGCCATTTTCTCTTTCTGAATCCCCAAAAATTCAATTTGAGGAACAACTTTACATGCATTGGAGACAAAAGCAGCCAGCTATAGATAGAGGCGGTAAAATGGCTAAATGGTTCCCCATATCTTACACCTAATACATCCTTCCTTGAGTGTGCAATGCCAGTATATAGTACTCTCTTTATCCCAATTTATGTGATATAGTTCGCATTTCGAGAGACAAACAATTTAATTTTGATAGTAAATTCAGATATGAAATTTTTAAGTTTTTTGAAATAAAATTTACATGGAAAATTATAGTGAAAGTAAAATGTCGTCAAAGTCCAGTTGCAGCGAACACGTAGGTCCTCCGATATAATGCAAACTAATACCGACAATTAAACATGAAATTGGTTATGCGGTTTTCTTTTGTGTGGAGAAAGTATAAATAACCGCTGACTAGAAAATTTTGCATACAATGTGTGTGTGTTTGTGTGTGTATATTGGTTAGAAAGTAATAAATATTTTTGGCCGAACAACTGTATAACTTCCCTTTTGTTTTCTTAACTAGTATTCATACCCACGCGATGCGCGTCGGGTCTCAAAGGAAATTAATCATAAAAAAATATTAACTTATTTGTTTGATATAATAAAACTTTTGACATATTTAAAATCAACAAAATTTTGGGATAATAAATAGGGAAAAGGGCATTGTGGCCATCAGAAATTTGTTCGGCCCACGTTTGGGCTTAATAGCCCGAGTTGGCCGTTTGGCCCAAAGTATTGTCAAGCGCTAGCCTAGCAGCCCATTTACTAAAAAAAAATCAGATTATTTGTGGCGATCGAAAAGTCGTCACTAAAAGGTTCCCTACAAAAAAAGAACATGACTTGTGGCGAGCTCGAGGAAAAAAAGTCATATTGAGCCTTGCAAAAATATCCCAAAACATATATAATATGTGTATAATTAGTAAGTATACGTTAATTGAGCCTTCAAGAAATTTCCCAAAATTTGTATAATATGTGTAAAATTAGTATGTGTACATTAATTATACATTTATTAAACAGAAATAATACACCAATGATACATTTTCTAATTATACATTGATTGTACATTTATTATACACAACTTATACAACAATGATATATTTTCTATACATATATTTTAAGGATACATATTCTTTACGATAATGATACAGTTTCTATACATATGATATATTTTTTTATACATATACAACAATGATACAGTTTAAATACGTATGATACAATTTCTATACATATACAATAGTGATACATATACAACAATGATACAGTTTATATACATATGCTGGAATTAGTTGAAAATGGTTAGAAAATAGAATTATTTTGAAAAGGCTAAAAAAGGACTTCTAAGATTCTTGGGCCGTGGGATGTTAATAGTTTCACTCGGATGGTTATGTGTCCTTTTCCCTAATAAATATAACTATCAATATAATTATACTAAATTTAACGTCATCAATGATTTATACTTAAGTAAAACTTTTATACTAAAAATTTAAATTGAGACTTAATATTCTATCACAATTGCAATTATTTTAGACGTTTTTATATGAAAAAACATATTCTTATCATATCTCATTGACATATTTAAAAAAGGTTATGATATTAAAAAATAATTACTAATTAATTGACTTCTATATTTGTCTATTTAATTTGTTAACATATGGGAATATAATTTTATCTTTTAATTCAAATTTAATATAATCTTCCAATTCAAATTTCCAAACAAATCATACTTAGTTTTAATGCATCATCTTTTATTACAACTCAAAAACTAACCTCACTTAACTTAATTATATTGCCTATTAATATTGTCAAAAATTGTTACATTGTCTTTTATTATTTGTCTGTCACTTGACTAATATCTTAACTCATCATTCTCCTTATCACTACAAGAAAATGTCAAAATTGTGACGGAATGTTTGACACGGAGCAATTCTGTCACAAATTGTGATAGAATTTTGATGGGTTTGTGACGGATCAACCTTTCTTAAATAAAAATTTTTATAAGTCTTTTTTTTTTTTCTCATAAAAATTCTGAGAGTAACGGATTTGTGATAAATTTGTGACAGATTTTAAATATATTTTTTGTAACGGACCTATTTCCATCACATTAAGGCTGATGAGAAAAAATGACAACTATTTGTCACAAATCCGTTACAAAAATTGTGACAGATCGAACATTCCGTCACAAATATAATATAAAGATAATTAATAATAAATATATTAATTTGTGACAGATTTATTTCCGTCACAATAACAAAATTAGACAACTTATTAGTTTTGCCTCCAAATATTTCTAACACTTTTAATTTTCCCACTCCAAGGCCCAAAACTCTCACTTCCCCAAAAATCTACATCTTTCTCTTTCAACATAACGATGGCGATTTCAAATTTACGATGGCGATTTCAACATAACAATGACTAAGTTTTCTAAATCTGATATTTGAAATCAGTGAGTCATCCGATTTGGTTCATTTTAGGGTTCTGCCATTTTTGCTCCTCTTTTAATGCTTGTTATTAGGTCTTTGTTTTGCTTGATACTACAATTTCAAAATCTGAGATTTGAAATCAGTGAGTGCTCTTTAATTACGTATATTGATCTTCTTTAAGCACAAAATATGAGTTCACTGTTGCATACATGTGTAAATTGGTTCGTATTGACCTAAATCCTAGCTCCTTGTTGGTTTTGATGTTGTTTTCTGCTAAATTTAGGCTAAAAAACTGATGCATGTTGTTCATTTTAGTTTTTTTGGTTCATTTTAGGCAAATTTTGGCTAAAAATTGGTAAATAATAGGCTAAAAGTTATTTATCTTAACTGAATTGAAGAGTATTAATATATTAGCAGCTCTAATAAGTTGTTTATACGATTTGTTGATTTTTTTTTTTAATTTTAGTTTGATAAGTGAACCTTATAAATCTTATTGGTGCTATATTAAGTGATAGAAATTAGTGCTATATTATTTTGCTAACTGCTAGGTTCATGATCTGTTTTGTGCCTTTTTTACATTTCTTTGATGTTTTCAAATGTTAAGAGTGGTATGTTACGCTATTTCTGAATGATATTTTTGTTAAAGTTTGCGTTAATAATATTTGTAGTGCTAGTGTGCACATGTTCTGTTGTTTAAGTTCATCAGATATGATGAAATTGTATCTTGAATAGGATTCGTCTCGTATGAGCTTTTCCTTTGGTTGTCTTTTTTGGCGTAGGTCTTGATTTATTAGTTGAACTATATGACTAGCCTTTTCAGAATATATTCAGAGACTCTGTAAGTATTTGGTGGATTTTGTGGGTCTCTTTTGGTATAGTCTTATTAACATAGCTTCTAAGTGGTGTTAATTAAGAGGAATGAGGCTATTAGTAGTTCGAGATGTTAGAAATGTGTTGTCCGTTTTAGTATTTGGGATACCTCATTTCTTGCTGCTCATTTGTAGCAACGTGTAAAGTTGGTTTTGTAGTTTTGGGATTTTCCTAAGCGAATGTGTTCAACTTCTAGGGATTTACAACGTATTGGGGGGAGAATCCATTAGAGGGAGTAATATTGGGTTGAGATTGTGTCCTAGCCATAGCTATAGTGACGCTCTACGTTAAATTTAAGGTTTTTTGGATTGCAAGGAACCAAGGTTTATAGCCGAAGAGAGGAACTGGTTGTCCTTTTTCTCTCTTATCATCCCCAAAGCTTTTTTCTCCAATCTATTCTTGAAGATCAAGTTGTTCTTTCCTTTTATCACTAAAGAAGGTTAAGGTGTTTAGGGTCTCCTGTTGCATTCATCCTAGATTTTAGTTTGGATACAGTTCATTAAAACGTCTAATTAGCTATGCCGGTGCATGGAACTAAATATGGATGAGGTTGTGCATCTCATTTTACATTTTTCCTAATTTTGCAATGGGAGGAATAGTTATATTGTTACCTTTTCATATTTGACACACCTTTTCGTTAAATCTCTTATAATACATATATAGTCTTTTCCAAAGTGGGAAAACCCCACCCACACAAGTGCTGATCGGCCTTTTGTATTTTGGATGCGCTGCCCTCAAAAGTTCATCAGCTGGTTTTGAACTCCAGCACTCCCCTTATTTTTGTACTGTTGTTTGTAATAGATTGAGTTGATCACATGTTTTGTGATTGATTTAGATTGCGACTTTGCTCTCTATATGAAATTAGATATTAAGATATGAAGATCCTTGATGATTCTGGACTTAGTTGTACTCTGATTTTTGTTCTTATTTAGTTGATTTATTCATTTCTTTGTTTTCGTCACTGAAGGATCGGTTTTCGTTGGCATTGTGCCTAAAACCGATGAAATTAGAACATTCTAAAGCTGCAAAATCAGTTTTTCTTTTTGTTTTTTCTTATTGAGTTGGGTTGTTCATTTCTTATTAATTCGTTACTGAAGGATCAGTTTGTGTTAGCATCGTGCTTAAACTGATGAATTTAGAACATTTTAAAGCTATAAAATCTTTTTCTTTGTTATAATGTTGTGTAGTTGGATAATATAGACTTAATAGGTCTTGGATATGAAGATCCTTGAACGATTAACTTAGACGTAATTCCGTTTTTTCTTTGTTATAATGTTGTGTAACGATCGAGGATTGGATGTGTAATTGGATAATAATAGCTAAGATATGAAGATCCTTAATGATTCTGGACTTAGTGTACTTTGATGAACAATTTTATCCGAACTTATGAAAAATTATTATTAATTTAATACAAGATTGATTTATTCATTTCTATTTTCTTTTAATTACTTCTTCAAACTTGTTGGACTGTGCTATTTGCTGCTCCAACTCTTCCGACTGCTTCATTGTTACTCTTGTGAGGTCACCCAGGTATGAAATCCATCTTTCTCCTATGAAAAACTTCGTTGTTGTTGTTGATTGAAGGATTCTTTTGTGTGCTCTAGGAATAGGATTCATGTGATAGCTGATCTTAGCACACTCTTTGTCATCTGCAAAGATTAGGTTTGGGCATATATGCAATAGAGAATTTGGTTAGATGATCAAATTGTTCCATGTATCATGTTTAATTTGGCTTAATGATTTCTGAGTTATGTAATAAAGCTATTAGTAAAATGATGAAAAGGATAACAGTAACTGTAAATTTTGGTGAAGAACAGTCTAATGGCTTTAAATTCGTTAGATTCTGGTACCTCTAGGTTCTAGTATCATATGGAAACAACTGGTCTAACACATGTTTATTCTGTGTCAGAGAGCGCAATATGAGTAATTTTGATCGTGAGTGGATGTATGATAGAATATTGGAAGATGGATTCATAAATCCTAGATTTATTGATGGGGTGGAGAATTTTATTGCATTTGCTAAAAGACATCCACAGTGCTTGGACAGTGATAAGTTAAGATGTCCTTGTAATCATCGTAAGTGTCAGAATAAAAACATTTTAGATGAGTTTACAATCATGTCACATCTTGGGAATTTCGGCTTTGTACCAGATTATTATCGTTGGTATCACCATGGTGAAAGTTATATTCCATATCCAAGCATGCTTGATTATCATCAAGCAACATCTTTGGGTGAAACTGTGAAACTTGGAGAGGACCCAAATCCAACAACACAACATCTTTATGACCTGCTCAAAGCATCAGAACAGGAAATTTGGGCGGGAAACCCACACGGACATTCTCAATTGTCGGTCGTTGCTCGTCTGTTGAATCTAAAGGCAGAACATCATTTTTCTGAAAGGTTGTATGATGAGTTATGTCAACTTCTATCAGAATTGATGCCAACTGATAACATAATGTCAGATAGCTTCTATAGTACCAAAAAGCTAATGCGAGGATTGGGCTTGCCGGTAGAGAAGATCGACTCTTGCAAAAATGGTTGTATGATTTATTGGCGTGAAGATAATGAACTTGTCAATTGCAAATTTTGTTCTCACCCTCAATTTAAGAGATCAAAACATCAACGTTCCAAGCAGAAAACTACTATTTCTTATAAGAAAATGTGTTATTTTCCTTTAACTCCACGTCTACAAAGGTTGTATGCATCTGATGCTACAACAAAGCATATGAGATGCCATTTTGAGCATGAAAGGGATGGTGTCATGCGTCATCCCTCAGACTCTCCTTCTTGGAAGAATTTTGATCAGACATATTCATGTTTTGCATCTGAAGTAAGAAATGTTAGATTGGGTTTGTCCACAGATGGGTTTCAACCGTTTGGTCCATTAGGCCAACAATATTCTTCTTGGCCTGTGATAGTTACGCCATATAATCTGCCACCTTGGATGTGCATGAAGGATGAATACATGTTTTTATCTATGATTATTCCTACATGTTTTTATCTATGATTATTCCTGGTCCAAAAAATCCAAAATAGAAAATTGATGTCTTTTTGCAGCCCCTCATTGACGAGTTAAAAGAATTATGGGAGGAGGGAGTCCAAACATATGATGTTTCAAGTAAGATTAATTTTCAAATGAAAGTTGCTTTGACGTGGACAATAAGTGATTTTCTAGCGTACTCAATGTTATCAGGTTGGAGTACAGCAGGAAAATTAGCTTGTCCTTATTGCATGGAAGACTTGGATGCTTTTTCTCTATCCAATGGTAGAAAGATCTCATGGTTTGACAATCACAGAAAGTTCTTACCACCGGATCATCCGTGGCAAAGGAAAAAAGGTGGTTCAAGAAAGGTCAAACAGTCCATCAGGTTGCATCTACTGCACAAGCGGGTTTACAAATACTTGGGGAGATTGAGGATTTGGGGTTCATGAAAATCACAGAACTTGGTTCTGAAGCGATAAATGCAAGAATCTCAAAGAATAGTGGTTGTGGTTGGAAAAAAAGAAGTATATTTTGGGACTTGCCTTACTGGAAGACAATCTTATTAGGCATAACCTTGATGTGATGCACATAGAAAAGAATGTGTTTGATAACATTTTTAACACCGTGATGAATGTCAAGGGAAAAACAAAGGACAATGCTAAATCTAAAGCAGATTTAAAAGCACTTTGCCATCGTCCAGAGTTACAACAGGATGAAAGAACCAGAAAGTATCCAAAAGCTTGTTATATGTTAGACAATAACGCAAGAGAAGTGCTTTGTAAGTGGTTGCAAGAGTTGAGATTTTCTAATGGTTATGTGTCTAACATGGGAAGATGTGTTGACATGAACAAGCTTAAACTCTTTGGTATGAAGAGTCATGATTGTCATGTGTTTATGCAACGCCTAAAATTTTAGTATAACTGGGATAATTTAAGAGAGAACAATATTCATTTTTTTTTTCATAACACCTACCTCTCTGAAGATTATATATCTATGCAGGATTATCATCTTGTTAATGATCTAACCAAAAGACTCCTAAGATGCTGCTACGAAGATGCAAAAGACCAAATTAAACCTAAAAATCAAAGGAAAACTTGAGGTAATATTTCTGAAATTATTACCTCCAAAATTTTCTTTTTTTCTTTCAATAAGCGGTATAATATGAATTGTCAATTCCTGTCATGTACTACTGATGTGAAGCTTTAGGAATTTAAGTCGGAGTAAAAATAATATTTGAAGTTAAGTTGAAAAAGGATAGTCAGAAGTTGATTTTGTGCTTGGACTTGAAAGCACGGTTTAAATTTTGTGAGTGAAAACTTCCTAAAACCTATTTTTCAAACTTCAATTTCTATATTTCAAGTTTGAAATTGAAATAATTGACCAATTTTATAAACAAACACTTATTTAAAATAATGTCCGAAATTTTATATTAAAAAAAAAATGTTCGTAAAAAGTTAAATTATTGCCGTGTTTTACTGCTTGCCCGTGGCTTCATGGATAAGGCGCCTGACTTCTAATCAGGCTATTGTGGGTTCGAGTCCCACCGGGTGTGTGCTTCTTTTTTCGTTGGTACTGCTAAGCACAACTACTAAGGACAAGCATCAAGAAGTGGTGATTTTCATAACTTCGAAGTTTGAAATTACACATTTCGAAATTTTAGACAAATTTTCAAAATATCACTTGTGGCAATTAAAAACTTGTTTGAAATTACACATTGCGAAATTTTAGCCATATTGATCTAAAGCTTCCCATGCTTGAATGAGATTCTTTTTATTACCAATTCGAAGCCATTTTTGCAATTTCCAGCAACATTCTGGCAAGAAGTCTCTACATAAGTGCATCGGCAACGTCGTTGAACACTTTTTCACTTGGCAAATGAGGTAAACCAATAGACAAACTTTTTGGATCATGATCAAGTGACAATTTACTGATAGCATCAAAAGTAAATCTCTGAAAAATGTCTTGCAAATCAAATGACATGCCCTGTTCTGATAAAAATCAAAAATTGGTCCGAGCCCGTTTTTAATAATGCACCACGTGTACCTCTTCAACAAAGTTTGGAACTTGGCATGAGTCATTAAGGACATCGTGGTCTTCCTATGAATCTCCCATAGTTTAGAATCAACATTGAAGATCCCATTTCCTAATTTATCAAAAATTTTACGGAACTCGAGACCCTTTGGATAGTTTGAGAAATTCCTACTAAGAATATGATGGATATTTGCAGGATCACTTGGGAATAACATGTTCATGTTGGCAACAGCAGGAGCACGGAACTCAAAATTGCTACTAGTTTCTACGAGAATGTCAGTGCAAAATTCATGGACACGATGAGCATTTCGAATCAGCCCAGGCAACGTTCCAAGAAGAGGCCAATTTGTTGGCACTGAGCTTAATTTCCACCATCTATTTTTATGGTACCACCATGCAGTGGCGGAGCCAGGATTTATGCCAAGAGGGTTAAAAAATATAAAGACGCCATAAATGAAGAAGCTAAGGGGGTTCAACGTCTACTATCTATACATAAAAAATAATTTTCACCTTGTATATACAGTGCAATTTTTCGCCGAAGGGGGTTCGGATCCCCCTGGGCTCTTACTAGGTCCGCCACTGCCACCATGTAGAATAAGTAAAACATATGATGAGAAAAAGAGAAAATTCAAGGACATCCACTTCTTTTTCAAACAAAGAAATAGAGATAGAGAGAAAGAGTTTGTTCATTACTCGCCTAGGATGAAGAGGTAAATTATATATAATGTCTACCTCTTTTTATACACGTTTCTAGATACTAATATATCGATAGCGGTCTGAGCCAAACCCCTACCAGTATATTAACAGTCTATAAGTGTCCAGTGCATTGTATAGGTTTTTAATGTGGAATGCTCAATCATACAAAAACTAGTTTGGTCATTGAGGAAGAGGTTAGGATTATGTCTCCCTCTTTCTACACTTTTGTAGATAATTAATATACCGATAGCGGTTCGAGCCAAATCTATACATGTATATTAGCAAATCTATAATAGTCTAGTGCATTGTATAGGTTTTTATTGTGGGATGCTCAATTGTGCAAGAATGATTTGTTCATTCCTCGCATAGGATGAACAGGTTGGAAATGTCTCCCTCTTTTTATACAAGTTTCTGGATATTAATATACCGATAGGGGTTCAAGCCAAACCCCTACCAGTAAGAGCGCACCCAAGGGGGCAGAAGGGGTTTATTCAAACCTGCTTCGTCGAAAAATTACACTGAGTATATAAGGTCAAAACTTTTATTTTCTGGTATGTATTATATTTTGAACCCCTTTGACACAACTCAATAGCCTAGCTCAGTGGTCAAAACATTTAGAGATAAGGGTCAAAAACACACCCTAACTATCATTTTTTTTTTTTGAGTTTCATATCTGAACTATCATAAGGTTGAAAAAACTACCTAAACTATCATTATCTAGTTTACAAAACACACCTGAATTATATGTGTGAACTAGGGCTGTTCACAGTTTTGGTTAAAACCAAAACCAAATCGAAAATTTAACCAAACCGAATAAAATAACCGACATTTGGTTTAGTTTGGTTTTAAATTTGAAAAACCGATAATATTTGGTTTGGTTATGGTTATAGTAAAAAATAACCGAATAAATAACCGAACCAAACCGATAATTATATACATAAAATTTATAATTATTTATATGTATAATATTAGCTTTTCATAAATAATTAAAGATATTTTATACCTTTTAATTTTGGTCTACTTATTTTTAAGGCCCATGTCTTAAAAAAATATGTCCAACAATCCAAGCCCAACTCTAATAAGTCGTAAGCATAAGGGTTATTTGTATTTTGAAACCTCTGTTTGACTTGTTCTTTTGAATCTAAACTGCGTTGCAAGTTTGGTCCACCTAATTTGCCAACAGCGTGTCTTTCCCTCAATATGCAGCAAAGTTCACCCTTATGGGCCGTGAGGAAAAAAGAGCAAATTTGAAGAATGTAGAGAGAGAATATTTGAATTGTCACGGCTAGTCATAAATCGAAAAACCGAACCAAACCGATAATAACCAAACCGGTGGTTATTATTTTACATGGTTTGGTTATGGTTTTAGACATTTAAAAACCGACTAAATTGGTTTGGTTATGATTTTAACCAATAACCGACCTAAACCGAACCATGAACACCCCTAGTGTGAACTCACTCTCCAAAGTGAAGGTGAAATTTTCTCAAAAAAATTGTCTACATGACATAAGTAATGCTATAGTGGTACCTATATGGAAATTAAAAAATAATATTTTTTTATAAAAAACAAAGTGTATATTTTTTTAAAAAAAACTGCATTATTTTTAAAAACAATCAGCATTTTAAAAAAAAAATCTGGATTTTAAAAAAAAATATGAAAAAAAATAATTTTTGTAAAAAAATATCAAAAAGTTTAGAAAATCAGAAAAAAAAAAGATTTAAAAAATGGAAAAGTTGATTTTTTTTTTCAAAAAAAAAAAAAGTGAAAACTAAATAATCAGTTTTTTTTTTTAAAACAACTTTTCCATTTTTTAAACTATTTTTTTTTATTTTCTATAATTTTTGATATTTTTTACAAAAATTATTATTTTTCAATTTGTTTTTTAAAACAAATAGTTTTTTTTTATTTCCATGTAGGTGTCATTGTGACATTATTTATCCACGTGGACAACACTTGGCAACATTTTTATATAAAATGGAAAGTGTAGATTACATGCCATTCAAGAATAATTTGAGGTGTGTTTTGTAAATTAAATAGTGATAGTCTAGGTAGTTTTCTCAACTTTCTGATAGTTTAGGTATGAAACTCAAAAAACAGTGATAGTTGAGTGTGTTTTCTACCCTTATCTCAAAAATTTAAGGTGTTTTTTTTACTAAAAGTTATGTTTCCGATTCAAAAAATGGCCATAGGCTTTAATACTCGTAATTATTCTTGGAATGTTGCCTGGGGGTATCACGGAAGGCAAAAAATCTTGGGGTATAGTGAACAGAAAAGGATCATATTTGCCCTTCTACTATTAGCTATGTTCTCCCTTCGTACTTTTTACACATAGGTCTGCGTACACTCCACCCTCCCCAGACCCCCTTTGTGTGATTTCACTGGGTATGTTGTTGTTGTTATAGTACCTTTTACACATATATTCCCCTACAATCATAATTTAGGTTTGGTATTTGGATAACAAGGTGTGAGCTTCAACTTGACTTGAAATTATTAGTTTCAAAATATAGTTGAAGCCCCATAAGAAATGGTTTAAAAGAAAGGAAAGATGGCTAGTTTGTTTTTGGAAAATAACAATTCTTGTTTCAGAATCAAAATTT
The DNA here is from genome assembly GCF_019175385.1 of Lycium barbarum. Lineage (NCBI taxonomy): Eukaryota > Viridiplantae > Streptophyta > Magnoliopsida > Solanales > Solanaceae > Lycium > Lycium barbarum. The sequence goes on along the minus strand of NC_083337.1, from coordinate 124,877,970 downwards.
TGCTCTGGAAAACCAGAATAATTGCTGTTTGATTTCAGACCAAAACAACTCTTGTGAGGAGCGGTTTTGAAACCAGACAAGGCAAAACAACTGAGAACTCACCATCTTCTTTCAGTTTCTGCATTTACAAGATTGTGCCTTACAAATGTGGATGTTCTTCATCCAAAAGAAAGAAGAAAAAACAAAAGAAAAACTGTGGTGAAAATTATATACTAGACTCTAGACCTGTAAATTCAGTTGTATTAATAAGTATTCCGTGGGAGAATCCAGCACTTTGGATCCCCTATGGCCTCTACAATTTCATTTCTTTTCCAAAGAATGTAAGGTCGAAATTCAGATAAATAAATATCACCGGTTTTGGAGAGCTTCAATTGCCTTTTTCCACTGCGTTGCTCGTTGCTTAGCATCCTCAAAGGACATAACTTTCTTCGGCTGTACGATCAGCATGTACATACAAAGATTGAGTTAAAACTCCGATAAGTTGGAAAATCATAACAACTCATTTACCAAAAGCAAACATTAAAAAAAAGTAAGAATGACGGGGGCTCTTAAGAATATAAAAACAGCCAATTAGGTTTGCAGAGAAAGCAGCACGACTTAACTGTGCAAACCTTGAACTGTGAGGGGCTTATGACTTGAATACTAAGATCGTTAGAATTGTCGGACCATATAATGTTCCCTTTGACCACTAACTTTGAGGGGTCTACGTAGATCAACTTTGGCTTATTTGTCAGGATAAGCTGCACTTTCTTGCTTGTAAGCTTCTGTATCTTTTTCACATTGGAGATCATAAGAACGGATTCACCAGGCTCCAAAAATTGCTTCCTGTTCATGCATCACGAGAAACATGTTGACATGCATTAGCGATAGACAAGGAATGAGAGAGGGAAAGAATTAAGGAAAATAACAAAACACAGGATTCGGCCTAAAGCAATCTATCGCACAAGCCCTGCCCTTAATGAAGCATGCATTTAGGGTTTCCATTTCCCTCTTAACAATTCTAGAGGAGTAGTTTAAGAAAATCAACATAGGCTTAGCAGAGTAATAACAACCTTCTACACGAAACTTAATGTAAGACATTCCTCCACATACTTGAAGGCTATTAGTTTGCACTACAAGTTGGTACGGATTAATTAATGAAGCAAAGATTACTTTCCTTTTTTCCCAATTAGGAAACATAAAGAGTTTCAAAAGCTGAAGAGATATGCAAGAAACTGGCAACCAAGAGCTAAAGAACACTTGTAACTGCTCCGGTCCAACTGTTAAGATATTATCTGCTTTGGGCTTTGGACTTAGGCCCGCAGGGATTTTGTCCCATTGGATTTACCCAAAAGGCACCTCAACAGTTGATTATGAACTCATTCTTATAAGGTCCCTAACTTTCTTCTTCCATTCCGATGCGGGATTCGCCAAAGGTGTAATGTGCACCCTTTTTCAGAGGCTTGCCCTCCGCCATGGGCATCACAACACTTTTTACATGTTGAAACACAAAGACCAAAGTACAGAGTAGACTAGCAATTCAAAGAAAATAAGCTATAGTTTCTTTTCCTTTTTCCATTGATGGAAAAAAAGGCATAATTGGGTCCGATTGACTAGAGCTCTTTCTGCTACATAACACTTGTAGCTCCCACAACAAGCAGCAGCAGGGACATTTTGAAATAATAAAGCTAGTCATTGTTAAAAGTCATACCAAGAAATTGCAGCTAAAATATTCCAGAGGTGTTGAACCTACCATTTTGAATCAAAAGAGTCAATTGAAGCAAGCCTGGTAATGCTACTAGCTTCAGAAGAGGATGTTGTGCCACTATTTCCATCATTGGTTCTAACTGAACCATCCCCAATATGTGAGGGGTTCCATGAAGAATCTTGATCTTCACCACTGCTACGAGTAGAGTGCGCCTGAAGATTCGACATACCCTTTTAATACTTCTTCGAACTATCATCTTTTTGAACAAAGTGAGATACGGCTTCAAAGATAAAAATAAAAGGAACTGACAATACTTTTGGTTCTGCAGCAAGCCGTGGAGGAGTTTGTAACCTTAAATTATCCCAATCAAGCCCGCTAAAGAAAGGATGGTTTTTCAGTGCTGCGTAACCATCAGGTCCAGCACCTGGTCTTCGGCTAGGATCAATATCCTGTGTCGTTTGGATGCTAGTTAGTTGGGAAAACAGAGATGCACAAATGTATAACATGTGTACTATTGTAAATATAAGCACAGGCAAAATTTACGTGCTTCTTTTACTTGGAATAAGATACATTTTTAAGACTACATTCTATTGAAAATGCTGAAGATGTTTATCAAATGCATCCTGCATTATTTTAGGATGGCACATTTGTGCCATGTTGGAGACAGTATGTTCTCTACCTACGATAGAAGGAGAAGGTATGTAGTCCTACAGACCAGAATACTGTAGTGTGTAACCCAAAATGGCAGAAGATGCCAGACGCAAGCATTGGTTGTTTCATAAAGCTAAAAATCCACTATTGGCAAAAATCTTTCCTTCTTTTTTAGTAAGGGTGTCAGCCAATTCATCCTAAGTAGCTAACCGAAAAGGAACTGACTGAAAGGACTGATAAGAGAAAAGACAAACAAATAAGTCTATCTGAGATCTTATCCCTGCTTTAAGATCTACTCGTGGAATAGAATGAGCTTAGTGCATCAGCAAAGTGCATTAGTCAAAAACATTTGCTTAAGCTCATCATTAATTAACTGATAAAATAAATTGATATGAATATCAGAAAAGAAAGACAAAAAAGAAAGAATGGGGAAGAAAAAAGAGGAACCACAAGGAAATGCAAGTAAAGATTAAACAGGAATTATAGCTTACGAGCAACTGATCAATAAGATCTCTGGCTTCATTTGAAAAATAATTCGGAAACCTGATATCTCTGGCAATAATTCTTTGAAAAATGAGCCATTCACTGGCATCTTTAAATGGAGAAGTTCCTGAAAGCATTTGATACAAGGTGCAGCCAAGTGCCCAGAGATCATTTCTGGTAGAACATGTGCAAAAGGAATAATTACGTTTTCATTCAAATATGCATAATTCAGAAAACACCAGCAAAGAAGTGTATAGAAACTAATACCAATCAGCTATGATTCAGAAGAAGAAAAAGTGCACATACAGTTTCCATTTGGTGATATATAATTGGACTAAGGCTTAGTTGAATGATATAAATTTCCGAGATTTGGCTTCCTACAACCTGACTTTTAATACAAAACAAATGAGGTAAAAGACTTGGCTTTTCCAAGGGTCCATACCCAAAAGTTGCAGGAGAAGAATTTAACACTTCAGGTGGGACATATGCAGCTGTCCCCACAAAAGTACATGCCTTGTCATCTGGATAAAAGAAAGGCCACCAATTCAGTAAAGACAATGACATCAAAATATCCTATCTTATATGATTGTGATTTCTGTGGAAGTAACCTCACAGCAAGCAAGATATACCTGATGCTGCATTTGGAAGCACTGTTATTCTGCTATCCTGCATGGGCTTTACACTGCCAAAGTCGGCGATTTTAATATGTCCATCTGCAGTAAGTAGCAGGTTCTCTGGCTGCCATAAATAAAATTTTCAAAATTGTCCTAGTATATTCTGCTGCCACAAGCCCACAACAGTCACATCGTAAAGGTACCTTAATATCTCGATGAATCAATCCCATACTATGTATATATTCAAGAGCATCTGCAACTTCAGCTACATAAAAACGTGCCTCATCCTCACACAAACGACCTTTCTGCACCAACCAAAGTAAAAGTTTAATAGGATATAATTTACTTGCTTTCCAAGCAAAAAAAGAATGGGAGTGGATGGTGGAATTGTTCACACACAATAAGAAATCCTTCGCTGGCAATGATATCAGAATAGCTGGACGGGGAATATTTAGAGAGATGATTATTCTTTCTGGAAGTAACGGAAGACAATTTCAGATTCAGGAAGTCAACCACACTACAAAGTTCAATAAGAAAATATGTTACTGAGAGAAGTCCTAATAGGCTATAAGAGGTTCACTAGTGATAAGATTTTTCTTTTCTGATTTATGTTGTGACTTTCGATGCTTATGGCAGAAATTAAAAGAATACAGGCATCAAGGTTCTTCATACTGTTTTTTATTAGCAAGTTTCTTCATTTCCTCACCCTGGTAATTTGATCAAAAAGCTCACCACCTTCACAGGACTCCAGCGCCATGTCTTCACAAGAGGGTAAAATGAAATGAGAAGGAGAAAGATCAATGTTCGACAAGAAATGCCAGACATAAAGAGTGGAAAATGATTCTTAACAGAGAATGTGTAAAATACTAACATATCAGAAAATGTGTAAAATACTCACATAGTGAAAAAGTGTCTTGGAAGGTGAAAAATAGTCTCACAATACCAGGATGATCCAGCTGATCAAGTACAATTCTCTCTAGTTTCACATAAGCAGTCTTATTTTCTTTGGTGATGAACTTTTTGTCCATGATCTTCAAGGCATAAACATTCCCCGTGTCTTTCTTTTTAGCTCTGACGACCTGGTAGTGTACACAATTTGCACCCAAAACTTCAATTAGCATTCATGATCTATTTACCCCAGAGGAAAAGCAAGAGGGGTGAAAGAAGAAAGATCACATATAAGAAGATTTTTGATAGTTACTGATATAGGCTAATAGGACGACCCTCACCTGTGCAATTCCTGAACTGGACCTCTGATTTAGGAGTGTGATCACCAATTAATGCCACCAAGCATTGCTTGACAACTAAAACACATTCCAAAGATGAACTCACTACTCACTAAAAAGATTTTCTCTCATCTAAGAGACTACGTTTGCAACAAAAAGATAATCTTCCACTGTGTGGGGCATTTGGCAGATACTTTATTACAAAAGCATATTGCTGGTTTCAGCTGTTGACTATCAACAAGTGAATCACAGAGAAAATTGCTAGAAAATGAATAGAGACATCTGAAAGAATATAAATGACACCTGAAATCAACAAGACAACTCATTCTATCCAAAAGTATAAGTGACATTTCTTACAGTTTCCCAACCAAGTATGGTAATGACATAACAAATGGAACCTTGGAAAACAAAATTCATGGTCGACATTTCCAACTAATACCAAACCCCACTCCATCTCACCAAGGGGGGCCAATGACATGGAAGGTAAAAGTGGAAGAAGAAGCATGTTAAACCAACACACCACTACACCATTAGAGCAGAAAATAAATAAAGCAAGATAATAAAAACAAGACAACATCACCACACATAATCCAAAAGAAGAAGAAGAAGAAGAAGAAGAAGAAGAAGAAGAAGAAGAAGAAGAATCTCAGACTAGACTGCTTCCAAATACCAAATAAAGACATAAACAGAAAAAAAGGGATAAAAATCAGACCTTGGAATAAGAACCAACTCCATAGATCTTTCCCAATTCAAAATCTTGAATAGTGAAATTCTCCTGAGGTGCTCTGAATGCAAAGCTCTTAGATCTCTGAGGATTTGGTGAACTCTTCTCTATCCTAAGCTTTGAATCTAATTCTTGCTCCATCATCCCCTTCCCTCGAACATTTCACCCTAAAATTCCTTCTCTCATATCTTTTAATCTGTTTTATTTCCTTCTTTTTCCCCCTAGAGAATCAGGGGTTTCACTCCCTCCAAACTTTTTCAATCCCTGCAAATTTTGGCACAAGATTCAATTTTTACCATTGAATAACAGAAACAAGAGAACCCATTACACATCAGGTCAGATTTTCTTCATATTATACTCCTTTTTTTATTTTCTGAAAGACCAACCTGATAAGGCCAATCCATATGAGAAACAATGATTCCTTATACATGCATATATGATATCTGTGCATATAAAAGATAAAAAAAACCACCTACATGTATGTATATGCAAAAAAGTATGAACTTTAAATATCTTTTTTATCTCAAAACCCTAGAAAGCAAAGCTGAGATAAATTCATAAAGAAAGGTATGAATGGCATGGATGAAATATAATGCTGTACGAAATTCTGGGGATTGAAGAACACATGGAAATGAATGACGGGGTACCTTTTCATTTCATAACACTGCATTACCAATCAATTTCAATGATGATTTTATATCTCAATTCTTTGAACTGATGAAACACTTATAATAACCTCAAAAAATTGTGTGAGAAAAAGAATAATGGGCATAAATGTAAAGGGCCTGAAAAGTAGGAAAATCTGAGAAGTGTATGATTGATGAGCCCTTCAAAAATGGCATCAGTTACATTGCATTGCATGCTGCCATGGCTTTGGTTTGTGAGTTGTGACTCAGTATCATCGGATTTTCCAAATTTGGCTCCATCTTTTTTGCTTCAAGACTTTACTCCATTTGCCTTATTTGGTAAATGGTGCAAATTCTTTTCTTGTAGAATTCTCCCCTCGAGTTTAATTTTGCAATAATAACTATTTTATGATATGCTATTATGTTTCCCTTGTTCTAATTTCTTTATAATAATTCTTTTAACAAATTTATTATTAATCTTAAAAAATTGTGATAAGACTAATTTGTCTTTTTTATTAGAGAATACCGAAAACACCCTCTAAGTTATTCATGTTTTGTCAATTTAATACTTAACTACGTGATATTGTTGCTACCTCTTGAATGATAACATTTTCTATTTGAAACTCTCTATAGTGTCAAATGGCAACAAGATTGGTCTCTCTTGTTGTAGTTTGTGGGAGATAAACAAATACGCCAAAAGAAGCATCTATGTAGTTGATATTTTTTGTATTTTACTGTTATTTTAGAAATATGAGTTTTTAACTGGATTTATCAAAAAAAAAAAAAAAACATTGGTCTTGCTAAAGCCACAACTTAAGTAAAAATTGTTTGTATTTGACCTTTCCAATGTCCCAAATTTAGAAAGAACATCAAAATTGGCCTTGACAAGCCATTATATGTCTGAAGTGCAGCTATTATATGTCTGGAGTTTGGCCTTGTCAAGGCAACAACTTCAGTAAAAAAAAAAGATCTGAAGTTTGGCCTTGCCGTAAAAACTGTCTGAAGTTGTCCTTGGAAGCAAGCCAAACTTCGAGCAAAATTGTTTGAAGTTTGGCCTTAACAAGGACACACTTCAGGCAAAAAATGTTGGGAGTTTGTCAAATTTCATACACGAATTTTTTGCAACATCAGTCTCGTATATTTAATAATGTGCCTATGGGGCATAGACGGAGTTGATCCTGGTCGAGGTAAATGGATTTAGGAATTCATACCCTGTGAGAGGGTGGATGTAATTCAGCTTGAACGAAGTGAGAGGGAGAATTACATTCAACTATTATATTGAAACATATTTAAGTGAAGATAACGATTTCTCAATATCAGATTTCAAAAATGAAGTGAACATATGATGCTTCGACTAATTCAGATACTAATGCAGGACTAATTTGCAAAAAAATCTTCCTCTGATATTGAGTCTCCGAGAGCCATACAGGAAATGATAATCCCTATGTAAAGATAATTAGTTGACCGTCTTATTGGCCCGTGCGAAACCGCTCAGGGATATACTTGTGATAATTTGATCCTCAATTTTTAATTATTGTGTTTTGAGCATATATATAAGATATTAATAATATTTATGATTTGCGGGGATGGTTTGGAAGGGGACTCGAGGGCTCGGAATGATTTTCGAACAAGTTGAAAATTAAAAACATGTTGCTGAAAAATCTTGATATGTAGTGCAGCCGCAATTGCGATACTTCTATCTCAAATGGGAAGGTCTACCATTTTACTGAGCTCTGCAAATGCGAACCTGTGATCCCAAATGCAATGGTAGAAAAAATGTAGTAATGTCCGCAAATGCGTAACTCAGAGTCCTGAAGCTTCGCCAATGCGAAGCTATGACCATAAATGTAGCAATTTTAATTGCAAATGAGGAGTATAAATTGGACAGTTTTGAATTTTACACCTAATTATTACTCTTTGGGCAAAAAGGATCTCATGGGGAGATTCCTGGTTGGATTGGTTTCATCCAAATCATTGAGGTAAAGATTTCCCAATATCCTTATATTATTATACTTAATTTTGGTTGAATTTTAACTATAAATCATCAAATTCAAAAGACTTTAATGAAGGATTTTTGCCATAGTTTTTCGATTTAGAAGTTTGTGATTTGACCTACCTAATTAAGTCAAAATCAAAACTTCATCATAAAATTGAATTCATGAGCTTATGGGTAACCCGTTCATGTATCTATTTGGAATTTTGACTGAGGGTTAACTTTAGGGGGGCTGGCTTTGAATTTGACTTTTCCTAAAATTGTGGAAATTGATCGTTTATCCTAAACTGATCGTTGGAGGTCGGACCATGCCAGGTTAGAAAAGTTTTATTGTGTTTAAGGCAAGTGAGATTTAACCTCTTGATTACTTGTTTTTCTAACGTCATAATTTAGAACTTGCATTATTGGCTTTCAAATACCTAGTACGTTGTGGGACGATCGCGTAGAAGGGCATATATGATATTTTGGGTTAAATATTGTGATATTTGAAACATTTCTTCTATGAAATTGTATGCTTTGATATGATAATGCTACGATATCACAACATGATTTACATCATATTTGCTAAATCGAACATGGCATACAATAATCATTAATCAGGATGCATGTTATGATGTATTGAGATTCATAACATAGTTTCAATTTTATCAATTGATATTATTATGACTGCACTATTATACCTTATGTGCATATGATTTATGAGTTGAGATGGTGCTAGCATCATACCAGCTACAGGAAGTACTCAATTCACGCATAGTTCGGGGTAGCCATTGTTGTGGACGAACTGGTGATACGCATAGTTGGTTAGGTTTTTAATGAGGTAATGCTGACTATGGACTGTCTATTCAAACGCAAAGTTCAATGTATGTAAGAGTGTGATTTATGGACGAGCTATTGCAATGCATAGGTGCCACTGTGACATTAGATTGATATGATCATGTATATATGTTGTGTTAATTTAACATGAATTTGTAATTTTATTAGATGTTATACTACGTACATAAAACGTATAGTATTTTAAAGATTTGCTCCACCAGGTATGACGACGGGCGGGTTAGTGAACTTGCTGAGCTTGGGCTCATCTGTTACACCTCGGGAAATCTTCCGTTGGTACGCAAGTGAATGAACTAGTAAGGGGTACGAGTACACAATATGTTCATGGGTAAGCGATGGCATTCGACAACTCTAGATAAGATTTTAAAGATGTTAGAGATGAGGGAAGAGGATTGCCAAGAGAAGGCAAAGTATTTGATAAGTATCGGGAAGGAAATACGAGTAACGACTTAATGGGCACTTAATGATGTTTCGGAGAAGTATGATAACGTCCCTTAGATTGCTAATGAAGTGTTGAACAAGTGTTAAGAAGGTTCCATAGGGATTGGAGACAAAACGAATCGACGAATCGAAGTTCGGAATCACTGGGGATTATACGACCAAACATACTGGCCGTATAATTTATACGGTCCGTAAGTCTGGACCGTATAATCAACCCAGAATGGCCAAAAGTTTCTGGACCAAAAGTACGGCCAGACATATGGCCCGTACAATTTATACGAACCGTATGTTGGTCCGTATATTTTGGTCGGGACAGATTTGCTCAATAAATGTAAGGGACCAAGGTTATTTCATTTCATTTTCCTTCCACACCCCCTCTCTCTAAAACATCTCTCTACATCTATTTCATAAGTTTTCAAGGGTTTGTAGTGATTAACAACATAAACAAGTGAATCAAGAGTAAGAACCCATCAAAGATCATCCAAAGTCAAGAAATCCAAATGGAAGAAAACTAGGGTTTTGATCAAAGTGGATTATTATCGACTAAGGCTTGTTCCTACAACTTCTAAGGTAATATTCATGATATTTATATGTTGTTTAAGGTATTTGAGAGTTGAAATGCTTGGTCATTAGAAGAGAATAGAAAAATGGGTTATGAATGATGAATAGTGACGTTTCGAGAAATAGTTTGAATTGAATCATGATTGTGGATAATGTAGATGATTAATGGCCATTGATATGACATTATGAATGTATTATTGACGTTTGGGAGTTGAATTACGATATGGACAAATGTTGTATAAATAAAGGAGATGCTGTCCGATTTTCTCTAGCTTTAGCCATGTGTACTAGTTATCGGTGCTAATGATAGTATGACCCTAATGAAGGTAGAAACGTGAGCATCGAAGGAGTACGTGCAAGTGTAGAGTAGTCCGACGATAAGGTATGTAAGGCTAACCCTTCTTTCATAAGGCATGGTTTCTTGGCCAAATTCCTAATTCCTCTATATGAGTATGTTGTTTCCAAATGATTGATATTCCGAGCTCATAAGCTCACGATCCTTGATATGTATTACGATTGTACTACGCCCCTCATATGACGAGTAAGCCTAAGATACAAATGTAGCGAAAATGATGATGATAGTGATGACGATGGTAATAATAATGATGTTAAAGGTGCCTACGGGCTAGTATACTTATATGTGCCTATGAAGGGCGATAATGAAACCCCGAGCTTATAATGCCGGGTAAGAATATATGCATATGAATATGTATAAAGTATGCATAGGATTACGTAACGCGTGCACACCTCTGCAGATGGTACGGATAACCCTGATGCCTTGGTAGGGCCAGGTATGTATGACCTTGAGCCTTGGTTGGCCAAGCATGTATGAAACACCGATCCTATGAGGTCGGGTATGCTATGTAAATGTTATGTATATAAAATGACTATGTTTATAATATGAATATGAATGTGATAAGACTATGTATAAGAATACAGATAAGGACATGTATATGGATACGAATACGAGCACAAATATGGCACGAGTATGTGTGAGAAATGGGAAGTCCCTATGAAAGGCAAGTAAGTGCTATGACGATGATATTATTGTCTCCCCTCCTATGCTACTTCATATGTTGTTTATTATGTTTCTATATCGATGTTGATCATGCTTTACATACTCAGTACATTCTTCATACTGACGTCCTTTTGTTTGTGGACGCTGCGTCATGCCCGCAGGTGCACAGGGAGACAGACTTGATCCATAGCTGCTTATTCTAAGATTGCATAGAGAGCTCCACTTCCTTCGGAGCCATACCTTTTGGGGTACCTATTCTTTTGTGTATATAATTATGGGCATAGCGGGGTCCTGTCCCACTCATGTGATATATCATACTATTCTTAGAGGCTCGTAGTCACGTGTATGTCGTTAGTTATGTTTGGCCTTGTCGGCCTATATGTTGTATATCATTTTGTCGGCCACGTTGGCCCATGTACATTGATGTGGCATAAATTCCAATTATGATATAATGGTAATGTCGTCCAATGGGACTAGTTTGATGAATGAATGGAAATGCATGTTTAATTATGTGGCTCACCTAGATGTAAGCATAAGAGAGCTAAGAGGGTGCCCGGGTGGGCTAGCACCGGGTGCTCGTCGCGGCCCCCTAGTCGGGTCGTGACATCATCCTTACTGTTGTTTTTGTTTATACAGATCCTAGTACTAGTATAGTTGTATGACATCCTTGATCCCGTTCGAGGTAGTTTGAGATCTAGTTAAGATGAGCCAACCGCTTTTAGAACATGGTGGCATCTATGCTCTATCTTTCGATTTTGTTTTAGTAATAGTTGGGTCATTGATGTACTGTGAAATTACGTGTTTTTTATACCCTTTTCTTAAGCTCTGCTAGCATTTTAAATAATTTTAATGTCATTTCTTATGTTTATTTTGTGTATTTAAGAATTTGGAGTTGAAGCGTCAAGAATTGCAAAAATTGAGAAAAAGACTATTTTGCTGGTCGCGGAACCGGTTTGGTGACTGTAGAATGCGTAGCGGAATCGGACAAAAAGTTTAAACCATTTTGCTACCTCTGACCCATTCTGCTGACCATTCTGTCGGCTGCTGAATGGGTAGCGAATTGGGAAAAGGGTATTTTTGGTGGATTTTGTAAAATATTATTTTTGGGCTATAAATAGAACTTTAGCCCCACAAACTCATACCAACTCACAACAACTCATTCTCCAACACATTTTGAGAGCGTAAAAGACGGAGAACAAGCTTTGAAAGCTAGGGTTTCATACCCATCACCTTGAAAGTGAAGATTTGAAGCCATTAACAAGCATTTCTTAAAACTTTATCACTTTATTTTCTTGTTTTATATTGTAATATTTAGTGTAGGTGATGACTTTGGACACAAAGTTGAAAGACATGTTGACTAGTACTTTGTATTTGATTCATGTTGCTTATGTAACATTTTATTTACAATTATTTATGAAGAAATCATGTTGTTGCTTGAATAAATCTTGTTCTTGAATGTTTTCAAAGGGATTAGCTAACACTAGGACTTGCTCATTTACTTTGATTTAAACTCAAGAGAGGCAAATCAAAGTTGGATTAGATTAATTATAATGATTTGAGACTTTAAACCTCATCTAATGCATATAAAACAACTTTTAGACTCGATGAATAAGTGCTTAGGTCGACACTTGAGGTTCATAAACACGTTTCAAGTCAATCCGAGTTAGTATGAAAAAGTTATGGACGTTTTAGTACAGAACCTTCCACGAACGTTTCAGAAGCCATTTTTGGAAAATCAAAGCAACAATCATGTTAGGTACCTTTCGAATATCGTTATGGATCAAATCAAATAGAACTTTTGGAACCATATGTACGTATCAAAATATATCGAAGACTCAATGGAATAATCAAACGTGCTATCATTTGAAAATCAAGACATTAGTCATATCAATTATTTCTCGAATGCCATTCGGAAACATATCAAACAGAACTTCGGACATCATAGATACGCATCAAAACCATACGAAATAGCTTATGGAAATCAAGAACGTTAGCCATGCTAGTGGCTCTAAGAATGGGAGTTTCTTTGGAATCATATACATATCGTCTTGTTCGTTTCACAAGGATCATGCCAAAAGAAAGAAAGAAAGAAAGGGTAAGCCTTACATACCTTGCTCGCTTCCTACGCTAATCCGAACTTAAGTCTTTGGCTTCGCAAGATCTACAACAATATTCGTACATACCAAACATTAGCCATAACCACTTAAGAGTCCAATTCTAAACCAACACTTTATTTACAGAAATTTCGGCAGCATCTCCCCTGTAAATACAACAACCCCGAGAATTCAACTCGGCCAAAAATACAACAACAAATCCGAGAATTCAACTCGGCCAAATTATCAACAACAATACCAACAGTCAATTCAAAACACATTCCAACGTTAGCAACATTCTTTCTACAAACTTCAACGGCGTTTCACTTATATTCAATTCGTATTTGCTCACATATTCAAGTACTAATCCGAAACCATTCAAACAATAATTAAGAACGCTTCAAACAATCCGCACAATATTCAAAATAATCTAACCGATATTCCACTCCACCCGAAACCTTCCAAATTCAACAAAACAATAACAACATATTTCCTTCTTTCAAATTCATGAACTACATCAACAATTCACACACTAACAACATTATCTTCCACAAATACAAGAAGTATATATTCAAATTACATTGGCTTCTAAAATAACTCTCCAACACTTACAACTTCAACTAGAATCATCAAACTTTCATTATCAATATAGAATCCACAACAATAACAACCAAAACACTAGATAAAATTGATTCATTCTCTTATATACCACACAACAACCACACGGCCACAATACTATATATACACGGCCACAACATAACATCCATATTTTCATAAATTTCATCCATCTCTACATACTACAACATACACAACCATCCATAACATATAAAAGAAGATTAATTCTTACCTTTTTCCCTTAACTTCTCACTTGGCTATGGTTATGAACTTGCAACAAAGAGGGGTCTACTTGCTCTAACAATTATACCACGTTAAAGAGGACTTTCAAATTAGTAGGAATGCTTGAAGAAAATATTTTTTTGGATCAAAATTGAAGTCTTCAATTTTCTTGCTTCTTGGCCGAATGGCCCTTATGTTTTGGTCTTTCTCCAAGTTTCTTGAATACTCTAAGGATGAAGAATGAAAAATGGGCTCTCTTAATCATCTTGTATGCATTAATATTAAGCTCCCATATGGGCCAAGGCCCACCCCACTTGGCCGGCCACTTGCCCCATTAATTCAAGCCCACTCTTTTTTGTTTTGTTTTGTAATTCATGAAAATTTATTTTTCCAAATTCCAAGTTTGCCCTTAGCCTTCCTCCATATTTCTGTGAGCCATCTTGCGAATTTTCCTTTTTACCCCTAGCCTCTCTTATTATTTCCACATCAATAACTTTCATAAACAACTTGTGTGTTAAACAAGATAAAAAATATAGTCTTGCTATTAACTTCTCGCAATTATCTTGAATTATTCGAATGTACAAAATGCGGGATATAATACCTACACTGTTCCCCCAGGTAGGCGAACCATTCCCAAATCATTTTAGTCATTTATAAGAATTATACAGAAATGAACAATTTAGCCAACAAATTCAAATCATATGAATAATAGTGTTGAAGTAGTAATAACCCCAAAATCTAGTCTGGACTAGTGCGAGAGACACTATTACATAGATACAAGTCTGATAGGAAGTACAAATCTCAAATGTCAATACTGTCTCAAGAATACAAAGTAGACAGTTAAATACAAGAAGAGTCTTCGAGTGCGGATCTAGCCCAAAGCTCACCCTGGAATTGCTGTCACGTAGACTCGGATCATTCTCGACGACGGGAACTGGATCTAATAACAGACTCTGCACTCAAAAGAAGAGTACAACAAGAGTAGCATCAGTACAAACAACACATATTGAGTAAGCAATATAGGACGACTAAGATTAGTTCACGCATATAAGCATAACATCAACAAGATAAGCAGATAGGCATATAATACCCATACCAAGATCACAAAATATCCCAAAACCTAATACGACCTAAGATGAAGCTTCTAAACTACAAGTCTGTCGAGTGTCAGTAATCTCAACGATAATCACAAATCCAAGTTCTGAACCTAGGCAGAGTCACTACTCCACAATCTGACCCAATCCATAATCCGATCTATGCCACCACAATGATACGAACAGATCATACCAAATCAGACGTGAAGAGCTATGTGATGATGCAGAATAAAATGTAATGATGTACAATGCAATGCAATGCACTAGCCAAATACCTCAAACCTGTACACAAATGCTAAAAGCATTGTTCACACAATAGTCATGACCCACGGGGGACCCGCAAAGTCCATGTACCCCTCGCTCTGGAATATACCTTGGATCACGAGTCCACTCGCTCTGGAACAGACCTCGGATCATGAGTTCACAAACAGGCCACATCCTTACCCCTTGTCAAATGTGACTTATATATATATATATATATATCAGGATAGGCCACATCTTCACCCCTTTTCAGATGTGCCTTTTGTACATATATTGTATGCAAGATGAGTATTCAAAATATGGTTCAAGTCTAGAACCCCAAGATGAAACATCAACTCAAAAGTAAGCATGATAAATCAATGAAATCAAATGCCAATAAAATTGCAAGTCACAATGCCGTAAGCCATATCAGGATTTAGATAAATCAATTCAATCATGAAATGAATCATACAAACCATCTCAATCAGCATAAAAATTCTACGACACCCTTTACTTCCAAATATAGCAAGTATACCTCACAACTAAGTCTTGTGTCCCAAAGTGCTCCATTTTCTCTTTTATTATTATCAGTACCAAGTCATAATTCGATATCAATATACATGTGAAATGAGAATGTATGCCATGCATGATATCATCATTAACAGTAAATCATAATCAAGATTTCAACCGTATATTATCATAATTAGACAACACGATTCAAGCCTAATCTCATTATCCTTCCTTTCTCCGATGATAAATGACACAACGAGAGAGAAATAAGTGCAACACATATCACAACACAGCAATCAAGGCCACAAGCCTAATAAAAATAACAAGTCAACAAGCCACAATCAACCAACCTAATAGAATACCATCCCAAATCACCACAGTACGAATACAAATATACCATCACAAAGCGTAAATAACGGCGACAAGCCCACATAATCAGAAGTCATACCAACCTAAGTAATATCCAACCAGACATCATGTTCGAAGACCTAATCATGCTTTCTCCCGTCAATTCTACGCAATATATGTGTTTCGCTAATCAAAGTCTAACTAAGGTAAGCCGTAATCTACCTCGAATGCAGAACAAGAGCCACGAACTACTCCACACGAGCCTTCTATTTCCAAAGCGCCTCAGAATGATTTTAGTCTAGTAAATAACCTCGCAAATAAGTAAATGTCCACGACAACCAACTAATCGAACGAGAAATCAATTCGGGAAAGGTTACTCAAAATACCCCTAACGAGTCACGAAGGCAAAATGAGAAATTAATTCATATATACATATATATAGACTTAGGCCTGGTAATGCTCCCGGAAGAAGCGGAGCCCACCAATCAAAACTGGTACCTGAGCAACCTATCGGGGAAGATCCTCGTCCCGTCTGTCTACACCTGCGGGCATGAAGGCAGTGTCCACAAGAAAGGACGTCAATACGAATAATTTACCGAGTATGTAAGGCGAAAATATAACACAATAAATATATGTTGCAAACAAGAAGGATAAGAATCAACCTGGCACATCTAACTTACTAATGAGAATCTAGTATGCATATCTCTCTATACTCTCATATCTTTAACTACATCTATGTAAAATACTGTGTCTCTAACTTACTTATCGCCCTGGTGCTAACTGCCAACTGATCAGTGGTAACTGCCCGACCGGCCGTAGCACGGCGGTAACTGCCTGTCCGATTATCGTCTGACGGTAGAGCGCAACTGCCCGACTGATCAGTGGTAACTGCCCGACCGGTCGTAGCACAGTGGTAATAATTGCCCAACCAGTCGTAGTATGGTGGTAAATACATAGCTGCCCAACTGGTCGTGGACCAGTGGTAAATATAATCAACATCATGACCTGGCCTCCCTGAGTAATCTCTATACACTTCTTATGGTCATCACTTATCCGTTATAGCATACACAATCACATAAGTCTTATAAGCACAGTTCTGGGCCATAAGGACCTCTTACCGCTTAACTAAACATTAACTAAATTTTGAGACAAATCATAGGCCTCTCTTCTAGCATCAAATACTTATTGAGGATCCTTTGCTAGCACTCTATTCATATCCCACAAAACATTACCTAAGTACACATTTCTAAACGCATCAGAGTGACATAAGGTCGGTAAACCTCCGATTAACATTATGGAACTGTCATCATAAGCATATCTTACCTTGAAGGAACAAGATCATAAGATGAGATCAAGAACAATGAATAACATCTATAGTCATGAAACGAGTTCAATGATATCATAAGAACATCGGGAACTATAAGTTTTGGTACTTTTAGTAACAGGGTTATTGAAGATATCATGTATAGGTTCACAACAAAGGAATCACGCCTTAAGAAAGAAAGGTTTAGCCTTAACATACCTGGAAGCTCACTTCCCGACTTTCCAACCTACCTCTTGTCTTGCAATCTACTTAAGATCGTTTATAGTCTCGTAATCTACATATAAAACCATTCATACTATTTTCAGGCTCACCATCATACACTTGTCTCAAGCCTTTAATTTAAATCCATTTAGAATCTGCCGAAATTCGAGCAGCATCTCCCCTGTTTATATGCCTAGCCCGAAATCACAATCCAACAACCAACAACAGCAACAACCATACCAACATTAACAACAATATTAGCAATACCAATATATTCCATAAAACATCCCACACGATGTTTTCCAAATTTCTCAATTAAAAAATTCATTATACGATCACATAATAGCCTTTCCTCCGTAAATAAGCTTAATTCAATATTAATATAGAAAGATTCATACCTTTCACCCGCTAGAACTGCAATATCTTCGATTATCACCTTGAATCCAAGCCAATTTTCGCCACAATATGATATTATAATCACAACTATATGCTGTCCAGACCCAAATTCGGGGATTTCACTTAACTCAAATTTAGTGGATGAAAGTTGGGAGAACATTCCAGAGGTTTGGGGATGTTTGTGGAGGGTGTTTGGATGAAAATGAGGGGTAAAACCCCTTTTATATAGCTCTAGGGTCGGTTTGGACCGACCTAGAGTGTTCGGGTACTGTGGCAGCACTGTAGCAGCTCGGTTACTGTAGAAGTTCGGTTACTGTAGCAGCGTTTCTACTCTATCAGCCTAACTTGTAACGTCCATAATTCTCTACTCCGATGTTGTATCGATAAGCGGTTTGTTGCGTTGGAAACTAGACTCGACGAACTTCATTTTAGGCTTTTGAAACACCTTAAAACTCCTAATATACCCAGAGGTATACCCCTCCAAAGTTGACCCAAAATTCTGCCAACGTTTTCCAAATTTTCGACAAATTTATTTTCTTCGATTTTATTGGTCCCGGAATCTTCCGAAACTCTCCGTACATGATATTTATCATTAATCATACTTGATAATGGTCATGTCCTTTGGTTCCAAGGTTGTCCTTCCTGGTTATAACTTGAGAGGTCGTAATTCATCCTTTACTTCATTGCTACGTGCTTCCCATAGTTGTACCTTTCAAAACTTCACATATATTAAAAGATATTCTTTCTCCCAATCCTCTCATGGCTTATTATATGAACTTAAACCCTCATAACCATAAGATAAACACATATCATCTCACATACCTCTTGAAAGGTAGCTCGTATCTCAATATACGAAACTACGGGGTGTAACACCTTAAGTCTTATAATTAGATTCTTGGACTATCAAGCAATTCAACCCTAGAAGGTGACAACCTACATTTCTAGATGATATAAATAGTAAGCTAATCAACATTCTATAACTTAAATAAAGGTTTCATGAATTTAGGGTTCTAGGATTTTCAGACACCATTAAAGAACCTAGAACTAAAATGAGAACCTAAGGGAGAAAGGAAAATGAACAAAGTGATGGTTAGAACTTACCCTCAAGGATGATTCCACCAAGTTATTGAATAAATTGCCTCTTTTGCTCTTACGAACTGTTTTTGGGAGTTTTTAACTAATGACTCGAACTTAACAATATAAAAATGGATTTCTGTTTCCCGTCGATCGCTACAGCGATCACCAGATCGCCCCAGCTATCCCGCCGTAGTGGTCGGGCTACCGCTATAGCTGTATTCATTAAAAGACACCACTCGCCATAGCATTCAAGACTGCGCCGTAGCGGTCCCGCTATGGCGACCCACTATCCTCTATGGCGGACATTCCCTACTCCTAGATCATCGATATGGCGATTGATACCCTGCCATGGCGGTCCCGCTGTAGCTGCACCAAACCGACTACGGCGGTCACGCCAGAACTAGAAACTTCTGGTTTTTCACCAACCTTTTTGAAATCCCGACATCAATTTGAGGCCCCACACACAAAAACCTGATATGCACCCATATGTAAAAACAAGCTACGGACTCACCCGTGGCCTCAGAATTATGAACTGAGGTCTAAATTACCAAGTCAACCTCCAAACGGAATAAAACAAGTACTCAAAATACAACTAACGCCTCTGGAACCTAAACACTCACCCCACCAAGCTATAATCGACCCTCCGGACCTCACGGAGTCAACGAAAATCAGAAAAAGGTCCGTTTACTCAAAAGTCAACTATTGGTCAAATACTTACACTTAAGGATTCTAAATCCTTCAGTTTTCACTAGGCTCGCTCGTAGTCTCAAAAATTGGTCAACAGGGGTAAAATGGTCAACCTAACGGGTCGTTACATTCTCATTAGTTAGTTTTATCTGTATTCATTTTCAAATAAAATCAAATATCTGAAAATTATTTGGTTTAGCTTAATTGGTGACAATGTCATAACTAGCTTAATTGCCCTAGTATATTGTTCCCTATGGATTCGACTCTGACTTTTAATTGGACAAATTATATTACGACGATCGTGTACACTTTCCCTTTGAAGAGTGAATTTGGACGTCATCAGTCATGCCCTGAATTCTGGTACTCAATTTACTTTAGTTGCCCGTGATTGTATAATGGGTATTATTTCACACTTATACCATTAAACTATTAACTTTTGTTATCTTATGAAGTACTATTGATATTATTCGTTGTGTTATGAGTTCTCTTGATTTGAGAAGGCTTGAGTTGTTTACTTGGAGGATTCGCCTATGGGATAGTGGATTTTCAGGTGCCCGTCATTGCTCACAAATTTAGATTGTGGCAATACGATACTGTTATTATTCATTATTGTGTTGGAATAGTTTGTACTTTTGACAAGTGAGAAGATTCACATTGAAACAGAATAAAAGAATGTGAGAACTTAAATAAAGTGACCAACCAAATATTTTTGAATAGTAAAAATTTCACTGGGCGTCCTATTTGGTCACCCTTATGTAATCTACATCCATTTTTTCAAAACATTTAACCGGTACTTAAAGTATCAGTAATTTAAACAGAAACAACTTCTTCTTCTCTATAACTCCTTATCCTCCTCATCTCCTCCTCCTCTTTCTTCTTCTATTTATGAATTTATAGCAATTGAAGTATCATGAAGAAATGAGTCTTGAATTGCAAATATGAAAAGCAAGTTTTAATCAAGTGGGTGTTATTGGAAAAGCTTGAAAATATTGACACCATTATTGCAAAATAAGTTTGTTATATTTGTTGTTATTTTGACAAATTGATTATTGTGGTTTGTTCTTTAAGAATTTGGAACTTATGTTTCAAATTTGACCTTATATGGGGTAGATTTGTGTCATGACCCAAATCACTAGTCGTGCGGGCACCTATCCATTCCCACCTGGTAGATGAACCCGTCCCTTAATCATTAATCCAAAAAAACAATTAAGATTAATAGAAGCAGTAGAAGTCTAAATCATAGATATATATATAAGTGCAGAATCTAAATTCAACCACCCAGATCTGGTCTGAATCATACAAGAGCATCTAAGTAAATGTCTAGAAATACAAGTCCAAAAGTGAAAAATATCTGCCTGAATGGAAGTAAGTAAAGAAAAAGATAGATGAGTCTCCAAGCAGCGGCTCGTCAGATGCTCCCGTAGACACTCGAATGCCTGGCCTCGGAATGATCACTCGCGAGGAGTAGAAGTGAAGCCTGTCAAGAACTCTGCACTCAGAAAAAGTGTACAGGAAGGTAGTATCAGTACAAACACTATGTACTGATAGGTATCATAGGTCAACAATAGTTAGATAACATAACAAAGAAAGGAACTGAAGAATAGACATGCTAGAAATCAAGTACAATTACAACACAATCCCAGAATCAGGTAACGCTAGTGAATAGGAATATCAACGGAATCAATGTGATGTATGGATGAAGTATTGAGTGCATATGCAATGAGATGATATGCATTGGCCAAATGCCTTTCTCCGTACACACGAGGACGGAATACCTCCAAGTCTCGATCGTCATTACCCATGGGGAACCCGTGATGTCCTTGTACGAGTCACTCCGCATACAGCCCAGAGATGACTCTACTATACCAACCACTCCGCACACAGCCCAGAGGTGGTTCCATATCACTAGCCATTTCGCACACAACCCAGAGATGGCTACTATATCAAGTATGTCGAAAGAATGTCAAATGTTTCCTTCTCACTTATCATCATCAGCAGCAATCACAGGTAGTATCAATGTATCATGAAAATGAGGATGAATGCAATGCATAATAACAATATCAAGTGAAATCATATCAATCCCAATCGTGCCATACATGGACACATATCACAATGTCAATATCAAATCAAGCTCTTTCCTCTATCCATAATAATGTCAAGATAAGTGGGAGATAAACGTATCACAACCACAATATGGCAACTAAGTAACAAGTCCAATATCACACATGTGGCAACAAGACAATACACAACAAGAGGCGACAAGCCCACAAATCAACAACAATACCAATCCTAAGTAATCCATCCCAACTTCAATACCCGAAGGCGTAACATGCTTTCCCTGACAATAACTAAATCTACATATGCTTCGCTAACCGGAGTCTAACCAAAAGGTAAGCCGTAACCTACCTCGCCGCCAAGCTGGAGCCACGAACAATCAGATCTGAGCCTTGCATCTCCGAAGAGCCTCGAAATACTCAAAGTCTAGCCATTATCAAATTTTAAGTTAGGAACGCGGAACAACGGTACCCATACTGGTATACATTCGTTTGAATCAAAATCAACTAAGTAAAAAAGGGAAAATGGGCCCACAAGGATAAAACGGGTATTTTAAAGGCGAAATCGACAAACCAATTTTCTAGAAGTTCAATTCTACTCCTCAATTGTTAAATTAGCTCAAGTATTGATCAATTCCATCATTCAAGGCCAAACCCCAATTTGGGTATAAACCCTAACTTTTAGCATTTCAATTTCTCAACTAGAATGGAAGATTCGAGATTCGAGCCTATTGGTTACTAATTCATGTAATTCCATGCTTAGATTAGTCAAATCCATCAATTAGTCTCGTATTGCAAGACTAAAATTCAATTAACAAGATATAGGTCAAAACTCATCTTCTTCCTTTTGTTTTATAGATTTTCTTCCATATATTCAAGCTTAGGAAAGGTAATTAAAGGAAAGCAAGGTTTGAGAGACTTACCCCAAGAAGAATCCACCTAGAACCTTTTCAAATGGACTTAAAGACACTTTGGAGAAATAATTTTGGTAATGGGAGATAAAGGGTTTAACTTAGCATTAAATATATTCTGAATCAGCGTTTTCCGCCGCAGCGGTTCACACCCGCTTCAGCGCATCCGCTCAAGCAGAAAACCTTTCGCTAGAGCGGATTCCTCAAGAACCTAAAGATCATGCGCCATAGGACCAGGCCTCGCCAAGGAGGGTCCGCTGTGGCGCACAATGTCTTGCTGGGGCGGGACATCAAACACCAGAACTTTCTATTTTTTCACCAATTTCTTCCCAAAATCCGGCAATCACCCTAGACCTTCCAGATGCAAACCAGCATGTAAAAATACATAAAAACATGCTACAGACTCAGTTGTGGTCTCGAAATTCCCAACAGAGGTCTATTTGACCGGGTCAACACCCAATGGCCAAATACCAACTTTCCAACCAATAACCCAAAATGCTCCCAAGTGCCTCGGGAACCGAACTGGACATCCCTCCAAGTCATAATCGACCATCCAAACCTCTCAGAATCGACAAATTTCCAAAAAGATCTGTTTATCCAAAAGTCAACTATCGGTCAATCGTTTTTCACTTTATGGCTCTATTTCTCACAAGTCATCATAAAACCTTGCCTGATTACCTCGGGAACCATTCCACCTATCCCCGTGGGTCAAAATCATACTAACAGGGCTTGGGGAAGGGTCAACGGAGGTAAATGGGTTGAAAGCACTATAACGACCAAACAGGTCGTTACATCAGATACCAATTAAACAATCGTTCGTCCTCAAACGACAAAGGAAAAGAATGGGGAAAATTACCTGAGTCAGTAAACAACTGGGGATATCTGGTACGCTTATCGGACTCGGTCTCCTATGTGGTCTCCTCAACAGGACAATGCTTCCATTGCACCGTAACTAAAGCTATCTCTTTTGACCTCAACTTTCGCACTTGTCTATCCAAGATAGCTATAGACTCTTCCTCATAAGACAGATTATCATCAAGCAACACAGAGTCCCAACGAATGATATAAGAACCGTCTGAATGGTACCGCTTCAGAATGGAAACATGAAATACCGGATGAACACCTGACAGGCCTGATGGCAAAGCTAACTCATAAGCTATTACACCAACATGACGGAGAATCTTAAAGGGACCAATGTACCTCGGGCTCAACTTGCTCCTCTTCCCAAATCGCATGACACCCTTCATAGGTGAAATCTTCAGAAGAACCTGAAGCTTTTCCTGAATTAGCTTCACTTTGTCCCTATTTTTGCCGACTTTGAGCTGCCAGAAGCTTTTCCTGAATTAGCTTCACCTTGTCCAAAGACTCCCTCAGCAAATCTATACCCAAGGTCTCACTTTAAAAGCATAAAACCACCCAATAGGCTAACGACACCTCCTACCAAGCCTCAAATGGTGCCATATCAATACTCAAGTGGAAGCTATTATTGTACGCGGACTCTGCCAAGGGTAAGAATTAGTCCCAATGACCACCAAAATCAATAACACAAGCACTCAACATATCATCAAGCACCTGAATAGTCCTCTCGGACTGACCATCCGTCTCTGGATAAAACGCGGTGTTAAGGTCTAACTAGGTACCCAACTTATTCTAAAAAGTCCTCCAGAATAGGAGGTTAATTGAGTACCTCGATTTGAAATATTGGAAATTGGAACCCCGTCCGATCGCACTATCTCTCGGTTGTAAATCCTGGCCAACTTCTCTGTATTATAAGTAATTTGAACTGGGATGAAATGAGTAGACTTAGTCAACCTATCAATGATAACCCAAACTAAGTCAAACTTTTCCAAGCTCTTCGGAAGACCCATAACAAAATCCATGGCAATCCTCTCCCACTTCCACCCGGGATGGGCATCCTCTGAAGCACACAACCAAGTCTCTGGTGCTCATACTTTACTTGCTAGCAATTCAAACACTGAGCAATGAAATCTATAATATCTCTCTTCATCCTGCCCCACTAGTAGTGTTATCTCAAATCACGATACATCTTAGTCGTACCTGGATGAATAGAATATCGAGAACTATGAGCCTCTTCTGAAATCAAACGAATCAGACCACCTACACGAGGAACGCACATACGTCCCTTGATCCTCAGGACTCCCTCATCATCAAGCATGGCCTCCTTGGCCTCACCACTTAACACCTTATCACGAATCATACATAACTAAGCATCATCAAACTGCTGCGCCCTGATCTACTCCAAGAGAGACGATCTCGCCTCAACACATGCTAAAACCCTGACCGGATCCAAAATATCAAGTCGCACAAGATTGTTAGCCAGATTCTGAACCTCCATGGCTAAAGGAAGCTCTGAAGCAATCAACCAAGCTAAAATGCCCATACTCACTGCCTTTCGGCTCAATGCATCAGCTACCATATTAGCATTGCCCGAATGGTATAGAATGGTGATATCATAATCCTTAAGCAGCTCCATCTATGTACGTTGTCTAGAATTGAGATCCTTCTGGTTGAACACATGTTGTAGACTGCGGTGATAGATCAATACCTCACAATGGAACCCATACAAATAATACCTCTAAATCTTCAAAACGAAGACTACCGTTGCCAACTCTAAATCATGAGTAGGTTAGTTCTTCTCATGAATCTTCAACTGCCTAGAAGCATAAGAAATAACCTTGCCCTCTTACATCAACACGACTCCCAAACCAACACGAGACGCATCACAATATACTGAGAAATCCTTACCCTCCCGGGTAATACCAAAATCGGGGATGTAGTCAACAAGGTCTTGAGCTTTTGGAAGCTCTCTTCACAAGCATCGGACCACTGGAAAGGTACCTTCTTTTGAGTCAATCGAGTCAGGTGAGAAGCAATTGAAGCAAACCGTTTCACAAACTGACGGTAGTAACTAGCCAAACCCACGAAGCTACGAATCTCTATCACAGAAGTGGGCCTCGCCCAATCTCTAGCAGCCACAATCTTCCTAGGATCAACCATAGTTCCGTCCTTTGACACCACATGGCCCAAGAATTCCACTGAATCGAGCCAAAACTCACACTGAGAAAACTTGGCATAAAGCTTCTTTTCTTTCAATAACCCAAGGAAAATCCTCAAATGACGCTCATGCTCTTCCTTACTCTTCGAATAAACATGAATATCATCGATGAAGACTAAGACGAAGGAATCCAGGCATGACTTGAAAATGCCATTCATCAAATCCATGAAAGCTATCGGGGCATTCGTAAGCTAACAAGGAACTCGTAATGGCCGTAACAAGTCTTAAAGGTCATCTTCGGAATATCTTCAGTCAGAATCTTCAGCTGGTGATAACCTGACCTCCAATCAATCTTAGAGAACACAGAAGCACCCTGAAGCTAGTCGAACAAGTCATCAATGCGGGGAATAGGAATCTTATTTCGAATGGTGACCTTGTTGAACTGGCGATAATCAATACACATCTGTATCGTCCCATCTTTCTTCTTCACAAATACCACGGGAGCGCAACGAGGAGAGACACTCAGTCTGATGAAACCATTACTCAAAAGATCCTACAACTGTTCCTTTAACTCTCTCAACTCGGCCATTGCAATCCTTATGGGGGAATGGAAATAGGGCTAGTGGCCGGCTCTAGATCGATACAGAAGTCAATGTCACGATCGGGTCGCATACCCGGCAAATCTGAAGGGAGTACCTCCGCGAACTCACACATAACATGCACAGACTTAAGTGGCAGGGAATCAAGACTAGTATCACAAAATGGGACAAGTAGGACAAGCACCCCTTATCAACTAACTTCTTCGCGCGGAGATAGGAAATGATCTTCTTCGGGGCGGAACTAAGAGTACCCCTCCACTCAAGTCTAGGAATACCTGGCATGGCTAACATGACTATCTTGGCATGACAGTTCTAGATCGCATGGTAAGGGGACAATCAACTCATGCCCAAAATAATGTCGAAATCTACCATATCCAAAATCGCCAAGTCTACCCGCGTGTCATAACCCATAAAGTAACCAAGCAAGATCGATAGACTTGATCAACTACTACCAAATCTCCAACCGAAGTAGACACGTGAATAGGTACATCAAGTCGTTCACAAGTCAAATCCCAACCCACAGAATGGTAGAAAGACACATAAGAGAAAGTAGACCCTGGTTCAAATAAGACTGACGCTGCCCGATGACAAACAGAAATGGTGCCTGTGATCACAAAATCTGATGCCTCGGCCTCTGACCTACTGGGAAAAGCATAACAATAAGCACCACCGCTGCTTCTCTGGCTGAACTGAGCTCTTCCCTTGGAGGCCTGAAAACCACCTCTACCAAACTGATATCCACCCCTAGAGGAATGCGAACCACCACAGCCTGTAGGAGCACCATCTTTACCTGAAGAACTATCCTGGCTAATAGAAGATGCTGGAGTCCTCGAGGTTTGGAACTGAAACCCTACTGGGTCCCACCCTGTCTCGATCTGGTGCATTCTCTCGCAATGTGCCCGGGATCACCACAAACATAGAAAGATCTAGATGTCGGAGGCTGAAACACTGAAGCTGATGAACTAGAGTAACTACCTCAGTCGGCTGGCCGAGAATAAGAGCCTCCAGAAACCTGCCCTGAACCATAACCACTCTGCTTCAAGGGGCCACCTGAAGAAGTCTGAAGAGCTTATTGAGTAGGGCGGCTGGAATGTAGCTGATAGTTTCTGGCTGAAGGGCCCCCACCTCTAGAAATCGATCCATTGTAACCACTATACTAACAAGTCTTTTTCTCACTACCCCCAGCAAGGGCTCGGGTCCTAGCTGACTCAACACTCGCGGCATGATCCATTACGAAATGAAAAGAAGCATCTAGGTTGACAAGCTGAAGACACGCCACATGTAAAGGAAGCACTAGTCCACTCACGAACTTCTTAACCTTCTCTGACTTGATCGGAATCAACTGCGTAGCATAACGTGCCAAGAATAGAAATCGAGCGTCATACTCAGCTACAGACATACCCCTATGATGCGGGTGGATGAACTCATCTCTCATTTGATCTCTTAAAGTAGAGGGGACATACTTCTCTAGGAAGGCCTGATGAAATTGTTTCCAAGAGAGTGGAGGCGACCCAACGGGCCTGTAATCAATGAAAGATCTCCACTAAGTTTTCGCATCCTCATGAAGCTAGTAAGATACATAGTCCAACCCATGTGACTCAACAATACCCATCTTGTACAATCTATCATGCATATCCATAATAAACTCATACGCGTTCTCACTCAGCATACCAAAGAATCTGGGCGGCTCCATCTTTAAGAATCTGGCAATCAGCTCCTGATCTGCAAGAGTCACAACTGGGCCTGCAACGGGCATAGGAGCACCAGCAGGGATTGGAATCCCATCAATCTGTGGGGCCATGGCAGCAGCAGGTGGCATTCTCGGTGTTTTTCCCTATTTAGGAGTTCGTGCTCCTTCTCTGGTCTATGATCCTCTGGAGTGGCACCACCCCCAGCATTGTTACACCTTAGAAAATTTCGCGCTACTAAGGTCGTAGCCAGCTTAGTATGGGCCTGAGGAAGAGCAAAGTTATGCGAGGATTAAGGAGAAAGGTTATATTATAAAAGTGTAATAATGGTATACATATGACATTTAGAGACCATATGGGTTGAATCGGTTCATATGTCACTTGCCGAAAAGCCCTCGTTGCTGTACGCTAAGTGGGGCCCACATGCTGGAGTTTTATAAAGGACATATGAAGATATATATGAGTAGTACATGGAAAGTTGAGAAAGTCCTAAGAAGGACCCATAAGCCAAATATGGGCATAAGCCATCCAAAAGGACGATTTAAGGAAACATTTTCGGATGATCTGACTTGGAGGGGGCAAAACACCATTATAAGTTTTGAATTTGGAAAAATACTAAGAATTAAAGTTGTAGATAATTGAATGAGCTTTCCAACCATAGGTCGTGGGCCCTCACACGATAACGGGATCAAGAGGTATGAGCTTTTTACTGAACGAAATGACGGGGACAGCTTCTTCCACGACCAGTTTCACGACGCGTGAAACTTTCCACGGACCGTATACTGGTCCGTGGAATACCCAGCAGAGAGGATGAATTCCTGGTGGTGATCCACGACCATATCCACGAACCATACAATATTCCACGGACCGTGGAAGTGTCCGTGGAAGTCCCGACGGGTTGAATAAGTTCTAATTATATAATGATGTTCCCACTTCATTTATTTCATTTCCACACTTTTCTTCATCTCTCAAGACCTCTAGAAGGTTCCACAAACATCATATACAAGAAATCAATGGAAATCCATGATCAAATACATCAAACCAACAAGAATCAAGAGTGTGAAACCCATTAAAGTCATCTAAGCCAAGAAATTTCAAAGGAAGTGAGTTAGGGTTTTTGGTGCAAGAAGAGTATTGCTACTCCAGGCTTGTTCCTACAATATCTAAGGTAAGTTTTATGATATTCTCATGATGTTTAAGATATTGAGAAGTTGAAACACTTGAATTGTTGAAAAATATAGAAAATGGGTCACAAATATGGGAATAGTGTTATTGTTGAGTAGTAGTTTGGAATGAAGCATGAATATGGATATTTTGTGATTGTAAGTAGATTATGAATGACATTTAGAACATGGAATGAGTATTATACATGAAAGAATGTAACAGTGAATTATGACCATAATTATGGGGAAATTGAAGTGAAATTGTGAAATGTGAATAATATAGATGGATGGCGAATGTTGTCTATTATGTTGTGAATGTTGTTATGAATGTTTGGAAGTTGATATAGAATATGGGAAAAGTTGTATAAATAAAGGAAATTCTGCCCGAATTCTCCTAGATATAGTAGGCACGTTTAAGTAACCGATTGGCTAACGTTCATGCGACTTCCCTTGAAGGTAGAAACGTGGGCATCAAAGGAGAGCAAGCAAGTGATATATTAGTTAAGCGGAAAAGGTATGTAAGGCTAGTCCTTTATTTCCAAGGCATGAATCCTATGATATGATATCCCCTCCTTCTTCTTGATTTTCCTACATACCAAAAACTATGAGTCTGCAGTTTTGAAGAGCTTCACAAGATAAAAGGAAAGAGATATGTTACGAGCATGACGATACCAACGATGAATATAAGTATATAAGTTCTAAAGTTAGGATACGACATTCTTACGGAACTAACGATCCTTATGTAACTTCTACGATATTATGTTCCCTACCTCTCCATGACCTTCCTACCTTCCGGAAAACTAAGAGTTTATGATCATGAATAGCCACGTGAGATAAAGATAAGAGGCATGCTATGAGCACTATAATGAAGATGATAAACTTAAGTCTAAAGATCCTAGAGTTCATGGTATAATGTTTCTACAAAGCTAACGACATTAACTATGATATATTGGTGTTTCTTGTTGTATACACTCACCTTATATACTAATTCCTTCAAGGTGAGGCGGAATACTTATGAATGCTCCATAATGTAATCGGGGGTTCTCGACCTTATGTCACCCCGACATTGTTATAGATTGTCCATAAGACTTAATGCACGTCTTATGACCAATGTTCTGCAAAGTTGCGAGTCTATGTTCATAGAGGATTTCATATGAGATAAAGGTAAGAGATATGCTATATAAACGATAGTGTTAATGTTGAGCTTAAGCCTAGAGATTATGAAGTCTATCCTACGATATTCATACGAAGTCCATGCTACGAATATGATGTGATTTTCATAGACTGTCTTTAAATTTAAATGTATGCATTAATGAAAGGTTACGATACGCTTATAAGATGTATGTGATGACAATGATGATGATGAGATATACTGATCCTTGTTACGATGTATGTGATATGGTCGAGCCACTACGTGGCCGAATATGAAAGATATGTATGTGATATTGTCGAGCCACTACGTGGCCGAATAAGGGTACTGTCGAGCCACTACGTGGCTGAATACGAGCATTGTCGAGCCCTACGTGGCCGAATACGAATAATGTTTTATGTGTATGAGCAGATACGGTACTATGACGATGAATTATATGACATAATGATGTATACGCTATGATGATTCATATACGACGATTATGTATATATGATATATGTATGAAATGTATTCATCCTTAAAGGTCGCACAGGTTTTACCTTCACCTTATGACTTATAATTTCTCTATTATGTTTATTTCTTTCATGCCTTACATACTTAGTACAATATTCGTACTGACGTCCGTTTTCTTTGGACGCTGTGTTCATGCCCACAGGTAGACAGGGAGACGGCGCAGACCTATAGGAGCTACCAACAGATTTTCAGGAGCACTCTATTATTCCGGAGGTGCTAACGGGGTTTATCCTTTTGTGTGTATATATATGTATATGTATTTTGGGCACGACGGGGCCTTGTCCCGTCCATATGTCTAGCACTCCAATAGAGGCTCGTAGATACGCAGTGTGGGTTATATGGTCTCACGAAGTTGCTATTACGTATATATATATATATATATATATATATATATATATATATATATATATATATATATATATATATATATATATATATATATATTGTTTTGATAGCAAGAGGGCGTATGTATATAAAATCAATTATGTTCTCAAAATGAAAAATGATTGTCTTATGATTATGAGTTATGAATGGTAAAAAAGGCGTAAATAAGTATGACGAGTAATAGAACGAGCGGTGCTCGGTGGTTAGCCCCAAGTACCCGTCGCGGCCCCTAGTCGGGTCGTGACAGGCATGCTGCCATCAAGATGTAGAAGGATACAATCTATAGTGTCCTGAAATACTGGATCGGACATAACCTCGAAGTGAGTCTGGGCGGGTGCCAGCCCTCTCCCAACTGCATGATCTCGTGCAAGCTGAAGCTCTGGCTGGCGCTCTGGTGAAGCTTATCTAGCGCACCTCTATCCAGCCATAGGGGCCCAACCCCTGGCTGGTGCAGCACCACGACTCTGGCACGACCGCAGCCTCTAGAATGTCGTCGTCCTTATGTGCCGGCCCCAGCTGTGGGCTCGGGCACCTTGTCCCTAGCAATGGTAGCTCGAGTTCTCACCATCTGTGAGAGAATAGAAGTGAATCAGATAACAATTCGAATATTCTAGATACCAATTTGAATAAAGTAGCACGAAAGAATGTAAGAATTTGAAGTTTCCTAAATGTCCCATAGCCTCTCGCAAATAAGTACGGAGCTCATCATACAAATCCGCAAGACTCTACTAGACATGATCTTATACTTATAGACCGAGTAACCTAGGGCTCTGATAACAACTTGCCACGCTCCAGTCCACTAGTCGTGCGGACACTTATACTTTCCCACCAGGTAGGTGAGCCAGTCCCTTAATCATTAATCCAAAACAACAATTAAAATAAATAGAAGCAGTAGAAGCCTAAATCATAGATAGATATAAGTGCGGAATTTAAATACAACACCCGGATCTGGTCTGAATCATACAAGAGCATCTAAGTAAATGTCTAGAAATACAAGTCCAAAAGTGAAAAATATATGTCTGAATGGAAGTAAGTAAAGACAGAGATAGATAAGTCTCCGGGCAGCGACTCGTCAGATGCTCACCCTAGACACTCGAGTGCCTGGCCTCAGAATGATCACTCGCGAGGGGTAGAAGTGGAGCCTGTCACGAACTCTGGACTCAGAAAAGAGTACGGCAAAGTAGTATCAGTACAAATACTATGTACTGGTAGGTATCATCGGCCGACAATAGTTAGATAACATATATAAAGAAAGGACCAGAAGAATAGACATGCTAGCAATCAAGTACAATCACAACACGGTCCAAGAATGAAGTAATGCAAGTGATAGGAATATCAACAGAATCAATGTGATGTATGAATGAAGTAATGAGTGCATATGCAATGAAATGATATGCACTGGCCAAATATTTTCTCCGTACACACGAGGACGGAATACCTCCACGTCTCGATAGTCATTACCCATAGGGAACCCGCGATGTCCTTGTACTAGTCACTTCTCACACAGCCCATAGATGACTCCACAACACCAACCACTCCGCACACAGCCAGAGGTGGTTCCATATCACTATCCATTCCGCACACAACCCAGAGATGACTACTATATCAAGTATGTCGAAAGAATGTTGGATGTTTCCTTCTCACTTATCATCATCAGCAACAATCACAGGTAGTATCAATGTATCATGGAAATGAGGATGAATGCAATGCAGAATAACAATATCAAGTGAAATCATATCAATCCCAATCGTGCCACACATGGACACATATTACAATATCAATATCAAATCAAGCTCTTTTCTCTATCCATGATAATGTCAAGATAAGTGAGAGACAACCATATTACAACCACAATATGGCAACTAAGTAACAAGTCCAATATCACACATGTGGCAACAAAACAACAAGAGGTGACAAGCCGACAAATCAACAACAATACAAATCCTAAGTAATTCATCCCAACTTCAATACCCGAAGGTGTAACATTCTTTCTCCGACAATAACTAACTCTACATATGCTTCGCTAATCAGAGTCTAACCAAAAGGTAAGTCGTAACCTACCTCGTTGCCGAGCTGGAGCCACGAACAATCAGATCTGAGCCTTGCCCTTCCGAAGAGCTTCCAAATACTCAAAGTCTAGCCATTATCGAATTTTAAGTTAGAAACGGGGAACAACGGTACCCATATTGCTATACATTCGTTTGAATCAAAATCAAATAAGTAAAAGAGGGAAAATGGGCCCACAAGGGTAAAATAGGTATTTCAAAGGTGGAATAAGCAAACCAACATTCTAGAAGTTCAATTCTACTCTCCAATTGCTAAATTAGCTCAAGTATTAATCAATTCCATCATTCAAGGCAAAACTCCTATTTTGGGTATAAACCCTAACTTTCAACATTTCAATTTCTTAACTAGACTGGAAGATTCAAGCCTATTGGTTACTAATTCATGTAATTCCTCTCTTAGAGTAGTCAAATCCATTAATTAATTTCATATTGGAAGACTAAAATTCAATTAACAAGATATAGGTCAAAACTCATCTTCTTCCTTTAGTTCTATAGATTTTCAGGATTCAAGCTTAGGAAAGGTAATTAAAGGAAAACAAGGTTAGAGAGACTTACCCCAAAAAGAATCCACCTAGAACCTCTTCTAATCGCCCTTAAAGACACTTAAGAGAAATAATTTTGGGAATGGAAAATGAAGGATTTAAATTAGCATTAAATACATTCTGAATCAGCGTTTTCTGCCGCACCGGAAATAGTCTGCTACAGCTGATCCGCTCTAGCGGTTCACACCCGCTATAGTGCATCCGCTCCAGCGGAATATCATCTACTGGAGCGGATTCCTCAAGAACCCAAAGATCATGCGCCAGCGAACCAGGCCTCACTGAGGTGGGTCCGCTAAAATCTGACGATCAACCGAGACAAACCAGATATCTAAAAATACATAAAAACACGCTACAGACACACTCGTGGTCTCAAAATTCCCAACGAAGGTCTATTTGATCGGGTCGACACCCAATGGCCAAAAACCAACTTTCCAACCAATAACCCAAAAAGCTCCCGAGTGCCTCGGGAACTGAACTGAACATCCCTCCAACTTATAATCGACCATCCGAACCTCTCAGAATCGACGTATTTCTAAAAAAGGTCCGATTATCCAAAACTCAACTATCGGTCAACCGTTTGTCACTTTACCTCGGGAACCATGCCACCCATCCCTGTGGGTCAAAATCATACTAACAGGGCTTGGGGAAGGGTCAACGGGGGTAAATGGGTCGAAAGCACTATAAAGTCCAAATGGGTCATTAAAATTTGTGTTACGACCCAAAATATCACCTAGACCGTGATGGCACCTAATGTTACCCGCCAGGATAATCAATAAATAACATAAATTGAACATAGCACAAAAATAGTTGATACAACCCCCAAGAACCGGTGTCACAAATCATGAGCTATCAAGAATGGAAAATACAACTCTGAATATGAAAGGCACAACATTTGTTTAGAATCCAATATGAGTAAATGAATCTAAGCTACCATAAGTTAGCTAGCAACTCAACACTGAAGCGTTGGTATCATCTTCAATGCTGTCCCACGAGCACTGCAACGTTCAACTCAATCTTGTACACAAGGGTGCAGCAAGTGTAGCATGAGTACAAAATCAACGCGTGCTTAGTAAGTATCATCGACCGACCCCAACAAAGTAATATCAAACAATTATAATAAAATAGTACAGAAACTCCATAATTAAATGTAAACCGCCAAAGCATATCAAGTTTTGTTCTCCACAAGTATAAGGAATAACAAAACAACAGAAATCCACTGGAAAAGCATAGTGATATATTCAAAGGTACATCATATGAAATAATCATACTATTATAAAAGTGAGAAGACCCTAAATTGAAAAGTTGCGTTACCAAAATGTCCATTAAAAGTTAAACGATTATTTTGCCCTTCACTTAAACTTAAAACAAAATCATCCTTTCAACATTTATGTACAAAAATGTAAATTACCATGCTTATGTTGTTGTTTTTTTCTTCCTTATTTGTGGTGACAAATGCTCGGTTTGGTAAGTATTGGGAGCAACATCTGATATAGAGATAGTTATCATAGTCGAGCATAGAAAAAGGAGGTGCATGTAACTTTAATTTACTTGAGAGTTAACAGAATATATACTATCTCACAACGTATAATCTTGAATTAGTCATGACGCTTAATTATGTATTACCGAGTACAATTGAATTAAAAAAAAGACTTGTGGCTGTCCAACAACTTCTGTTGGCAAAAAAGATGACACAAAAGTGCTTTCATGTGAGAGAAATTATTGTATATAGCTAAACAATCAACTTATTTATTTTTATTTGTTTTTATAGAACAATAACTATCAAAAATTAGACGGGTTATGGACGGGAGCATAGATAAATGTACGGCTTCAAATAATCAGTGATAGACATATGATGCTATGTAATTAGTAAAACACATTATTTAGATATCTACGTGCAACACACGTGTTCAGAAATATATCCACATATACAAGTCAATGATACGCAAATGCTCACGATACTAATTCTCAGCCCTCCTGTCCCATAACTAGTGCCCCCAGCACTCCACGCGTGCACTACCTAATAGTCTCAAGAGCAGTAACCTAGGGAGATGGATCCTTATCCACACACATAACCAGCTGACACCCAAGTTAGTAGACTCATCAACAAATATATCAACATTGGTAAGGACCATAACCGCTGACACCCACATTGCGGATCACACAAACGCATTAACTATGCCACTAACACCCAAGTTGTGGGTCACCTGGGCTCATCAGTTGAACTCATAAAATAATCATGAATCACATAAGCAGTCACTTAGACATATATAAACAGAGCATAACTGAATCAAAGCAAACCATGTAATCAAAAGTACATGAAATTCCGGGATGGAATTCTAGCATGGGAATCAATGCTAATAATATTCTCTTAAGCAGTAAAATCATGCTTAGCTAATCATATAATAGTTTAGAATCATGGATAAATAAGCATAGCATCTAAATACCCCAAAATGCCACCTGGTGCTCACATAAAAGTTACCCTAATATATATATATATATATTACAATAAGTATTTAGTTGAGAAAATTCTCGCATCGAAGTCAAAGTATTAACTTACCTCGGTCTGAGTGAAGGTTTAATGTCCCTGACAGCTGTATCACGTCAAGAATTCATCAAACCACTCCAATCTGTTTGAAACATTACTCCAAGAGATTAAATGAGTCCAATAATATTCATATTACAATATTAACTAATTAAAAATTCAAATAAATCAAAAGTCAAACCTGAGCCCCAAGCTTAAATTTTGAAATTAAATATATTGTTATGTTACTCATAACCTCCCCAATCTAAATTCACAATTAGAATTTGGATCTCAGTTCGATACGATCATCAAATTTCCAAAATACACTATTTTAATCTAGGTCGAAATCCCTCAATTTCACCTATTTAATCCATGTTTTAGGTGTAATAATCTTAGGATACTCAAGACATAAATAAATTTGATGTTTAGTAGGCGTTTGGACAAGCGATCTCATGTCATGATTTCGCGTCATGAGATGAAATCAGCGCTTGGACATGCGATTTCATCTCATGAGATGAAATCCCAAATCATCCAAAAAGGCATGATTGGGGATTTCAAATCATGATTTCAAACTTTTTAAATGTAAAACTTGTCTCATAAGTTTATATTTTGTAAAAAAGACCCATAAGTTGGTAGATATTTTTAACAATTACTCACACCAACCATTTACCAATCTCATTAATTTCTAGCAACCGTTATTTATGTTCGTACTATGTGGGAGGATTATATTAAAGAATAGTTACATTACTATTCATGTTAAATTTTCTTTTTTATTGAACTAAAGTTTGATCAATTGATGTTGTAATTTTTAGAAAGGCCTTGTAGTAGCGTATTAATTTTGTTATGGACTATGACTTGCTCATTTGGTAAGATTGTATAAGAATTGATAAAGTTTTGATAGTTTTCACAACTTGTGGGGTTTTTATGTTTATAAGAAAAAAGACGACTTAAGAAATCCAAATTGCATGTACAAACATGATTTCATCTCATGGTTTCAAATCATAATTTTAAATCATGTCCAAACGGCTCCTTAGAACACTTAACCAATATTTGTAGGTGAAAACTCCTTAAAGAATTGCCTCCAACAGAGCTCCAAACTCAAAATTGGTGGAAATAATACGGTTGTCCCAAAAATCTGAAATTATATGTGAAGCCCTATCCTTGCTCAATTACGACCACACTTGACGATCGTCAGAGTGTGCAAACGCTATCATGAAAGTCCACACGATCACGAAGGTCACTCACCAGTTCCAGTACACGATTGCGAGACTTGATCCACAGTCGCGATTAAGCTTGCACCAGCAGAAAATCTGCAATTGTAAAAAAATGTGACTGAACTCATTTGAGCCCCTCGGATCCCATTCCAAATCATACAAGCCTTAAAATATAATACCAACTTGTAGGAAGCTTCAAAACATGAAACAAAGTGTAAAATCTCATAAGGAGGGGTTGAGCTGTTACAATTTGGATGTTTAATCATGTGTTGGAATGTTGAAATCCGAAGAAACAAGTTATTTCTGGGAAATATTTTGTTCACCCGACCTTCCTGCCTAAATGCTTGAAGTGCAACCGTATATGCCTGAACTTCATGCTAAAATATTTGAACTGCAGTCACTATACGTATGACGTTTGACCTTACTAAAGCCACAACATAAGTAAGAAAAATGTTCGTACTTTGGCCTTTTCAAGGCTACAACATTAAAAAGAAGAAAAATCAAGTTGGTATTGACAATCCATTATATGTCCAAAGTCCAGCTATGATATGACTGACGTCTTGTCTTGCCAAGGCAACAACTTCAGTAAAACCATCTAGAGTTTGGCCTTGCTGTAAAAACTATCTGAAGTTGTCCATGGGAAGCAGGCCAATCTTCAGGAAAAAATATTTGAAGTTTAGCCTTGACATGGCCACACTTCAGGCATAAAATATATGAGTTTGTCAAAGTTCATACATGAATTTTCGCAACTTCGGTTTCGTATAACTTACAGTATGAAACAACTCGGAGAAATACTTGTGATAATTTGACACTCAAATTTTAATAATTGTGTTTTGAATTGACTTTTGAGTGTATATATAAGATAATTATACTATTTATGATTTACGAGGGTGGTTCGAAAGAAGACTTGAGGGCTCAGGGTGATTTTCAGACAAGTTGAACCTTAAACCATGTTGCTGAAAAAACTGATATTTAGTGCAACAGTAAATGCAGTATCTCCATCTCAAATGGGAAGGTCTGCCATTTTACTTCGCTCCGCAAATGCGAATCTATGGTTGCAAATGCAATACTCGCAAAAAATGGAGCAATATCTGCAAATGTGAAGCTCGGAGTCCAAAAGATTCCCAAATACGAAGTTGTGACTGCAAATCCGATAATTTTAGTTGCACATGTGAATAGACTTGAGAGTATAAATTGGACAGTTTATAATTTTAGACCTAATTATTATTCTTTTTAACAAAAAAGTTTTTTTTTTTGGGGGGGGGGGGATTCTTGGTTGGATTTTTTTACCTACATCATTAAGGTAATGATTTCCTAATATCCTTGAATTATTATACTTAATTTTGGTCAATTTTTAGCCTTAAAATTATTGGATACAAAAGACATTAATGAAGGATTTTTGTCATAGTTTGTCAATTAAGAAATTTGTGATTTGACCCAGCTAATTATGTCAAAATCAAAACTTAATCATAAAATTAAATTTATGAGCTTATGGGTAACCCGTCCATGCAATCTATTTGCAATTTTATCAAAGGTTGAGTTTGACTTTTTCTAAAATTGTGAAAATGGATTGTTTAGCCTAAATTGATGCGTTATCCAATATTTTTAACAGATTGAGATTTTTGGAGGTCGTTTGATTGGAGATCGGACGGTGCCAGATTGGGAAAGTTTTATTGTGTTTAAAGCAATTGAGATTTTAACCTCTACTTGTTTTTCTAATGTCATGATTTAGAACTTGCATTGTTGGCTTTCAAATACCTAGTGCGTTATGGGACGAGTGCATGCTAGGGCATTATATGATATTTTAGGTTAAAAACTATGATATTTGAATTGTTTCCTCAATGAAACTGTACTAATTATTTTAAGGCTTTGATATATATATTTTGCTAAATCGAACATGGCATACAAAATCCATTAATCAGGAAGCATGTTATAATTATTAAATACATGTCGAGATAAAACATAGTCTTATGTTTATCAATTGATACTGTAATGACTGCACAATGATACCTTATGTGCATACGATTTATGGCTTGAAATTGTTCTAGCATTTTACAGGCTGTGGGCAGCACTCAATTCACGCATAGTTTGGGGTAGCCACCATTGTGGACGAATTAGTGATAAACACAGTTGATTGGGTTATTGATGAGGTGATGTTGACTATGGACGGTCTATTCAAACGCATAGTTCAAAGCATGTAAGGATGTGCTTTATGGATGGTCTATTGTAATGCATAGGAGTCACCATGACATTTTATTGAGATGATCATATATGTATGTTGTTGTTCATCTATACATGCTTTTGCACTTATATTAGGTGTTATACTCTATACATGACATGCATAGTGTTTTTAGAGACATACTCCACGAGGTATGATGGCGGGCCGGTTAGTGATCTTGCTGAGCTTAGGCTCACCCTTGTTGTTGTTTCTGTTTTATACAGATCCTAGTACTAGAATAGTTGCAGGAATCCTGTTCGAGGTAGCTTAAGATCTAGTTAAAATGAGCCAACCGCATTCAGACTGTGATGTGATTTATGCTTTATCTTTCAGTTTCTTTTCAATTAGGCTTTAGTTTCTCCGTGATTGTATAATGAGTACTTGGGTATTATTTCGCACTTGTACCATTAAAATCTTAACTTTCGTTATCTTATGAAGTATTATTGATATTATAGTTTCTCTTGATTTTAAAAGCTTGAGTTGTTTAATTAGAGAGTGCGCCTTGGAGTAGTCACTTTAGGTGTCCGACATGACCAACAAATTTTTATTGTGACAATACCATATTGTCATCTTTATTACTCATTATTGTATTAGAATAGTTTGTACTTTTTGTAACACCTCATACCTTCAGGCTAAGGTTGACTCGTAAGATGGGGATATAAAGAAAACCAAGATGGGAATTCTAAGAAGTGTTTTGAAACCTAAAAAAGGTATAAGAGGAGTCTTTGGGAAAATTAAAGTCAAAATCTACTCTACGGAGTGTGTTTTCAAGTGAGTTTGCACCAGGCCTCACTTAAAGCGAGTATATGGAAATATCTATAAGGAATATGGGAAAACTTCTGTTATGAAAATTTTAGCTTTTTGAAATATCTTTCCATCCATATAAGGATCAGATCAAATGGATCTCTGTCTAAATATTTATGCCCGCTTTACTGAAACACACTCGAC
This sequence comes from Lycium barbarum, assembly GCF_019175385.1. NCBI lineage: Eukaryota > Viridiplantae > Streptophyta > Magnoliopsida > Solanales > Solanaceae > Lycium > Lycium barbarum. Next base: position 124,837,318 of record NC_083337.1, on the reverse strand, counting down.
ATGCCCCAAAGCTAGCTGGGTACTCACCATGGAGCTCGCTGAGTGAGGCCCAAAGCAAGGGGTGAGTTCGCCCTGGCTTTCACTAGCGAGGCCCAGAGTGAGAGGTGAGCTCTCTTTGGAGCTCGCTTGGCGAGCCAAACCCTAGGCCTATAAATACAACCCTTAGACGATTTTATGTCATTATTCACATTCCAACCTCGTTCTAAAGCCCTAAGCACCCGTTTTTCTCCTCTCCTCATCCTCCCACGTCAAGGTAATATCACTCTAACTATTCCTAAGTATTTCTAACATTAATTAATGATTAGTAACATGGTTCTGCAACCAAAACATAGGATTTCCAAGGTAAATCCTTCCCAAGAGCTCAAAGAATACGGTTTGTCACAGAGGTAGTTTGTTTCGTTAGATTGGAGCGATTACAGGTATGTAAGGCTAACTCTCTACGTGTAAGAATATTATTGATCTTCTGCACGCCTCGTTCTTCATGATTACTATGAATAGCATAAAAAATAGAGATTATGCCTTAGTTTCATGAAAATCTTCAGAACTTCGATTCTTTAATGATATAGTGTCGTAGTTGTTCATGATTGTCATTTCGAATATCTCTAACTCAGTACGTAATTAGTGTAAGCTCATGTTTGACATTCCATGAGTCTCAGTCACAGACTACAGGATGCTTGTGCATAGTAATACTCTAATTCCCATGAATAGTTCATGAATCTATGTCAGTTCAGTATAGTAATAGTCAGTACTCCATATCAATACCTCAGTATAATTTCATGTCTCAGTATAGAAATTCTCAGCATCCCATGTCAGTACTATAGTATGGCTCTCAGATTCATATTAAGAACTACAGAATGATGAACACAGTCATTTATATGCATTTATGGACCCGAGGTCAAAGTTATATATATGGACCCGAGGACATAGTTATTTATATACATATTTGGACTTTAGGTCATAGTTATTTATATACATAGATGGACTTAAGGTCACAATTATTTATATACATATATGGACCTGAGGTCACAGTTATTTACATATATATGTGTGTGTGTGGACCCGAGGTCACAGTTAATGAATTCAGATAAAACAGGCAATTTCCCTATTTATTCAGTAACGAGCGATTGTGATTATGATTCATGTGTTCAATTCAGTTATCCTTATGCTCAGTTCCAATTTCAGTTTTAGTATCAATATATTTCATGTTTATTGATTCGGGTTGCCCTTTTTCCCGAGCACCCCACATCTATTTATTCTTTCAGTTGGTTTTACATACAAGTACAATTCAAATGTACTTACGTCGCTTTTGCCCAGGGCCTGAATATTACCATGCAGGCATTGATTTACAGGGCAAAAGATCTGCTCGTTAGGACTTCATCGTATCAATTATTTGGTGAGCCCCATTTCCTTCGGGGCATTGTCTTTACTTTCCAGTAGTCATGTCATGTGACGGTCAGGTATGCTGGCCTTGTCCCAGCAAAAGTTCACTATTTTAGACTCATGTCAGAGGTTTCATAGACTAGTCAGTATGTCATGTAGGGTATTCAGTTATGTTCAGCCTTGAGGGCTACACTATCGTATTTTTAGACTATTTCCATAATTATGTTTTAAAAAGCATTTTCAGTGTTATTATGATGTCACATGTTTTATTCAGACTATTCATGTTTTAACTTATATTCCGCATTAGTACACTTCCCATGTTGTAACGACCCGTTTTGTCGTTACTGTGAATTTCAAAGAAAAACCAACTCTTGCTCCTTAATAAATGTCTTTGTCTAGTTTGTTCTAGAAATTGCCACTTCAATCGAAATTGTTGTGTGCATCGTGTGAGGGATGGAAGTGTGGACCATTAGGCCCAGCTGAGCCGCCATAGCGGCAGGATTGGCGCTACAACGTCGGTCGTGTCACCGCCATGGCGGTAAGAGCGTATGGCCAGGGAACAGCTGTAGCGGCCAGTCAACCGCACTAGCGGAACCGGTAAAGTGGTGAACTTACCGCTGGGGCAGTCTCGTACAATGAAATCACTATTTATGGCATCATTTTTGGAATTTGTCCCATTTTTCTCCCAACCCTAAATTCCAGCCGCCCAGGTCTGTGGGGAAATTAAAAAAAATCAGAAATTGTTAGTATTGATAACCCTACAAATCCTTCTTCTACCTAGTGAATTTCTCCAAATAAATCTTTACCTAGAGAACCATCAAATGGTATTACAAGTATCTATGGTGGGAGAATGATGGTTTGGCAATATTTTCTTACAAGAATCCCATTAAGCTATCTTCCATGTTCTTTCTCTAAATAAGTTAATAACCTAGATTCCTACCTTCTTCCCTCTTAAAAATGAGTTCTTTTATGAATCTTGGAAATGGGTTTTTCCCACTGTAAGCTTAAAATGGATAAAATCACCTAGTGTTGTTGTAGATGGAATCTAGAAGTGGGCTAAGATCCCAAACTTCCCTTACTCCGAAATATCTTACAAGAATTATAAATGGTAGATCTAATCTTGGGCCTCATGTTTGTCTCCAAGCTATTTCGTGTGGATTGCGATGTGGTGATCAATTGAAAGAATCAATAGATGTTCGTGGCACCCGCTCGGCCATGAGGTAGGTTATGACTTCTCTTTCGGTAAACTCCAGTTAGTTTCATATATTCGTGTATTAGAAGGAACAGAGAATGCATGGTAGGAACTGGAGATTTGGGATGGAAACCTAGGATGGTGTTGTTGTGTGATTTGTGTGTTTGGGCTTGTGGCCTGTAGACTCCTTAGGATGTTTGGTGTTGTTTCTTGAATATTGGTGGATTTTATGTGACTTGGGAGTAGTGGATGGTACATAATTTATTTATGTCTCATGATGGAAAAATTTTGTGATATGTGGTTAATTATGTGGTACCATTAATAGTGAACCTAGTTGATAAATTGAAGGATAAAACGTACCAAAGATTGTGACTGAGTTCTAGACTGAGTTGTGAGGAATGATGGTGAGTAGAAGGTGAAACTACTTGTTTTAAACTATTGGGCGAAGTTAGGGGAAGTGGTAATAATGTGCACCAACTTGATTAACTCATTATGTTGTGATTTGATTGTTCCGTTATGTTGGCTTGATGCCATGAGTTGTTGATTGATGTTGGATTCTATTTTATCATCTTGATTTCGACATTGTTGGTACCGGTGAGAACCCCCCGTGGGCAAAGATTCAGGGTCCCATTTCTCTGTTGGGAAAAGATCCGGGACGGGTGGCACTTAGACTTTGCGAGTCACACTGGGTTGTGCTACCGAGACGTCAATATATTCGTCCGGAGTACATGTGTACAGAGCATTTGCATGGCATTGCATTGCATCCATACATTATTGCATTGCATTGCGCCATGGTTTGTGATTGTGATACTTGGTGTTGTACTTGTGATGTTAGAATTCGGACTTGATGTATTCAGACTTGGCATTTTAGGGATTAGATGCTCTACTTAGGTGATGACGAGCACCTGGATTCGATTACAATTGATTTATACTTGTTGATTTGTACTTTTTGAATTATCCCGTAGAACCCTCCGTAAAAATTAATTACTTGATTGGTTTCTAAGTGATGTAGGATAAAGGGTGTTATAATGATAGGTTGACTCCTAGACGAAAATGAACGATTTAATGATTTATGTATTGGGGAATTGCACTTGTGATATTTGACTGGTAGTTATTAGAAAGCAGTTGTGATTTAAGGGTATTGACGTTATGATGCAGGATAGATAGATGTATGACTTGATTTAGTGATTATCATGGTTGTTTGTGAATTCTTTTACTAATATGTGTTACTAACCATTGTCGGCCTATGATACTTACTCAGTACGCGTGGATTGTACTGATATTTCACTTACTACACCCTTTTTGGGGTGTAGATTGTTTCAGGTGGTTGATTTGGGATATGAAGCGGAAATGTGCGGTGCCTATCTGGAAGGCCTCCTCCCACTTCATTTCGGGACGGAGGTTGAGTCTTAGAATCTAGTGGTAATTTGAAATCATTAGTCGTCCGTGTAATAGTCTAGACCAGGTCATGGGAAGTTAGATCGAGTCAGTACTTATTAAACTGTTGTAATCATATTGAATCTTGAGTTTATTGAATATATTACGAAGTTTCGTTGTATTTCTAAATATCTATTGGTGTGAACGAATCATCTTTATTTGATTATATGTTATTCAATGAGAGGGTTCGCCTACCGAGGTGGGAAAGGTAGGTGCCCGCGCAGTCCTAAAATTGATTGTGACAAGTTGGTATTAGAGCCTAGGTTACCGGCCTCACGAGTACAAGAGCAATGTCTAGTAGGGTCTCGTGGAATGGTACGTCGACGTCCGTACCCATCCACGAGAGGCTATAGGCATTTAGAAAATTTCCCTTCTTTCTTTCAAAATCGTGCTACTTCGGTCAAATTGGTATCTCAGTGGATTCAATTGGTACCTAGACGGTTCCAATTGGTATCTACGCAGTAGAAGGTGTTACGTTGTGTTCCAATCTGAATTGTTTCATGTGTGCAAATTGTCGAAGGATGTCGAACATTTCTGTTCAGTGGTACCGCCACAGCGGTCCTTCAGCCTCTGTGACGGCACCGCTATGGCAGCTTATCCACTGCTGTAGCGGGTCTTGGTGTTTCTCATAGCCGTCTTTGAGGTCCCAGCTCTGCCGAAGCAGGACCGCTATAGCGATCTGAGAGACCGCCGTTGCGGCATACTTGAGATCAGAGGCCTGATTTTCCCCCTGTTTCCATTACTCTTCCCTACTTTGAATTTAGCCAAAAACAGAAACACAACAAAAAGCCTACTAACAGCAGTCACATAAAATAAACCCGACAAGGGCGAGAAATCATCCAAGGCAGCTACTACAACCCAAATAACTTCAAAACCAAAGGGAATGGTCCAAAACATAAGACCAAACCACCAAAACCCAAACCAAAAAGAAAACCAACAAAAAAATTGTCTCAAATATCCAAGCCAACAGGGCAAACCAAATTAAAAGATTGTCTGGAAATAAAAGTCCCTACAAGGGCAACCAAGCATAATAAAAAGAGGGGAAAGGGGAATCTCTAGGCCATCCCCATGCTGGTCGCACCATCATCGTCCAAGCCACTACCAACGTTATCAAATCCACCCTACCCGCCATTCTCCCGTGGCCCACTCTCGAAGGAGTACTGCTCGGAGTCATAATCATCCTCCACTGGAATTGTCACACTGGGGTACATGTTACCCCACATTCCCTTAGTAACCTTCTAAGATCTGATGTTAAACTTGTCGCGTGACTTATTCTTCATCCTCTCCTTATCAAAGTCGTTGCGAAGCTTACTGTGGTTTGTAACCAGGGTGGTGTAAGCAGTCTGGAGACTGGTGAGTGACTCACTGTCACGAACCAACCCCGTAGGCCGTGACTAGTGCCCGATCTGGGCACTCAAACACATTCTAGTATATAGCAGAAGCCGACAAGGCTTTATTTCCAATTTAGATAATTTCCAGAAAAATTTCGGCAGAGTTTCCTTTGTTTTACGGACTATCCCATATACCCTGCACGCAGAAAATACCAACAAAGGCCACACAGGGCCAACAAAGCAACATTTAAATATATGCGGACCGGCCGCCGCGGCGAATGGGATCGCCCAAAACACAACATAAGCACACAACTGTACAGAAAGACCCCAACCCACAAACATGTCCACAGTCCTCTAAACAGACCGACAGAATCATATGACGGGACAGGGCCCCGCCGTACCCATGAACGAGAATATACATATATAGAGGTGACAGACTATACCAAAAGATGGCTCTGAACAAAAGAGCGCTCCAAAATAGCAGAATAAGATCCTAAGCGGACGGATCAGCAAACCTGTCGTCGGTACCTGCGCGGCATGAAAACGCAGCCCCCGAGGAAAGGGGGTCAGTACGAAATAGGTACTGAATATGTAAAGCCTGGATTACAGAAACAAAATCATAACTGGTACAGAACGTACAGAAAAGTGAGTAGAAAATCCAAAGTATCAAATACATATTTCCAAAACATGCAGAGTGTGTACAGAAACATATGTCATATCAAATCCGGCCCCTGCCAAGGGACTCGGCAGACAGAACGTGGCCACCCTCCCGACGCTGGTGCCACAACACAGAAGAATCAGAATAGGGGCATAACCCCGTAACATAATATGTCATATCAGATGGCCATAATAAATCATATCAGAACAAGCGTACATGGCACAGCATACTCCACAAACCCATGTACGCGTATACCTGCCCCCTCACATCGAGGCACGGCGAACAATGCAAAGGATCACGCTTGACAACATATCCTGGCCCGGGCTCAGTGTGGGAAACATTGGGGCATCCACGAATGGAGTAGTGAGAGACTAATGCAATTTGAAATATCATAAATGTTTTAATAAACTCGATGAGGCATATCAAAGACAAACCGATCCAGTGAAGTCGAACGGGAACATAATAAACGAGTTTCGGATATCATAATGAATTACAGAAGTATAACCTTTCTGAAATTGTTCCGAGTGTCAAAACAATTTATTGGACTCAATGGAATATTTAAAACAATGTTTGTTAGGTAATTAGAATAGTAGTCAAAACGTTTCTTTTAAGAACTATTCGAAAAGAAGACTTAAGTACATTAAGGGCAAAACCGGGAATAGCGGGCCCACCTCGGGACAAACAAGGCGGCGGGCTCAAATTATGCCCTTTAAAGCTTATGGGGTCACCTAAAATGGTTATACGGACATTCTATAGCTTTCTCAGTAATTTAGAGAAAGTTTGCATAATTTCAGGGAAAGCACACCAAATGGGCTCAATCTTACTGAAGGAAAACGCGAGATTTTCAATTGCGGATTCCGAGGGGCAGAAAGTCTTCCGAGGCCCGAATCCGATTCTACTACACTTAGGCATGCCAAAAGAAGGATCGGGTTAGCTTTACATACCTTTTGAGCTTTTTGAGTCTATCCAAGCTCACTTTTCGTTTCGCCAAAAATCTGCAAATGGTCACATTTACCAGTTGTGAGTTATGGATGCCATGATTTCAACTTAATGCATATTTGTCTACCGAAATTTCGGCAGCACTTCCCCTATACATATAGCACCCCCGAGAATTCAACTCGGTTAGAAACCATCAACCACAACCCAAACGACAACATCAACATCAACAACGAACATTAAAAACACAAATATCCTTCAACTAGTCATCCTTCTAACAAATTGACATAACCTTCATTCTAACCCAAACTTTCAAACTAATATCAATGATTTCACATTCATTAACAATCAAGATCATCACAATATAGTTCTAGAAACATTTCATATCGTTTTCCTTAAGTTATACACTCGATATACACAATATACAACTTTCCGTCAAAGTCATAACTTGTGCAAAACATCAAATCTTTGGCATACAACTTCATAACATGCTTCCAACTTCCAAACTCATCAATGATCATCACAATTAGCAACTAAACAACTTCATTTTCTTAATGTCGGAAAAATCATACTAAAACGACATAGGTTCCTACATTCCCATTCAATACAAACTTATATCATTCTAACTTCATTTACATTGCAACCATCACAATAACACACTAACATACTAAACAACTTAATTCATTTCCATCCCAAATCCAACATACCACTCGGCCAAAAGCCTTTTTTGTCAACTTCAACTACATCATTCAACTTCCTATTCCAATATGCATTTCATCACAACCACAACTAGAATATAACATGAATTCAACACATTGTGGCTATACCACCTATACATACACACGGCTACAAGCCATATTCCAAACCCACTTCACAAACTTCCATTTTTCCATACAATCAACACATTTCTATATACTACAACACAAACAAGACTTAATAACACAAAGATAAGGGAGAAATTCTTACCTTTTCCTCAAGTCTTCTTCACTTGGAGATATGATCACTTTGATGAATCTAAAGCTTCTCCCTCCAAACCAACTATACCAAGTTACAAAGGGACCTTGAATTAGTGGAAATCCAACAAGAGAACAATTTTTAGAACAATATTTTTGGTAGCCAAATTTTCCTCCCAAACCCGAGACCTTCCTTCTCTTCTTCTAATTTTTTTTTTTTGCTCTTGTTTATCTTCTTGTTGATCTTATCCTAGTCTTCTAATGTGTATATAATTGAAGTGCTTGGTCACATGACCAAGCACATGACCCATAAAATGGGCTTGGACCAAGCCAAAGTGGCCGGCCAAGGTCCACTCTTTGGGCCTCAATTCCACTTAAATATTTGAGCCCAATAACTTGTGAATCACATTTTGTAATTCCCGAAACTAATTTCCAAAATTCCAAAATTGCCCTTAGCTTTGTCCCACACCTCCATGACTCTAATCTTTCATACATAACTCCTATGTTCAACAAAATATCAAATTGACCTTATTTCTCAAAAATGAAAGATATTTCAAGTTTTTCCAAACGTGTGAAAACACGGGATATAACATCCTCCCCCCCTTAAGAACATTCGTCCTCGAATGTTAAATTAATCTTATATGGTCTGAAAATACTTTGGGGGAGTTTCTGATTATAGACAACACATATGACATACGATTGATATTGAAATGAAATTAAGCAGGAATTTAAGGTTACCTGTGGGCATAGGGAACAATTGAGGGTATTTCTTTTTCATTTCCTCTTCAGCCTCCCAGGTCATTTCCTCCCTGTTACCGTTCCACCACAGTACCTTAACAGAGGATACATCTTTATTCCGGAGCCTCCTTACCTGACGATCCAAAATAGATACGGGCTGCTCCTCGTACGATAGTTGCTCCGTCACCTGAATATAATTCACAGGAAATACTCTGGAAGGGTCACCAATGCATTTGCGGAGCATAGAGACATGGAACACCGGATGTACCGCTTCCAAATCAGATGGCAAATCTAACTCATAGGCGACATTTCCAACTTTCCGAACAATCTAATAAGGCCCAATATAATGCGGACTGAGCTTACCCTTTCTGCCGAACCGCATCACGCCTTTCATAGGCGATACCTTCAGAAATACCCAATCACCAACCTGGAATTCCAAAGGACGACGTCGTTTATCAGCGTATGATTTCTGTCGACTCTGGGCTGCCAATAGCCGCTCCCGAATAAGTTTCACCTTATCAACGGCCTGCTGGATCATATCTGGGCCGATTAATTCTGTCTCGCCAATATCAAACCAGCCGATCGGTGAATTGCATTTCCTGCCATACAAAGCTTCGTACGGAGCCATCTGGATGCTGGAATGGTAGCTGTTATTATAAGCAAATTCAATCAATGGCAAGTGATCCTCCCAGCTACCTCTGAAATCAATAACACAGGCCCGCAACATATCTTCAAGTGTCTGGATAGTGCGCTCGGCCTGTCCGTCGCTTTGAGGATGGAATGCTGTGCTCAGACTCACCTGAGTCCCTAATCCCTCCTGGAAAGATCTCCAGAAGTTCGCCGTGAACTGGGCACCTCTGTCAGTGATAATAGATATAGGAACTCCATGAAGTCGCACAATTTCTTTAATATAAAGCCTGGCATAATCCTCAGCGGAGTAAGTAGTTCTGACGGGGAGAAAATGGGCTGATTTAGTCAGCCTATCAATAATAACCCAGATGGAATCATACTTCCGTGGGGTGCGAGGAAAACCTGTAATGAAGTCCATATTAATGATCTCCCACTTCCACGTCGGAATTTCCATTTCCTGCAACAGTCCACCCGGTTTCTGATGTTCAATTTTGACCTGCTGACAATTTGGACACTAGGCGACAAATTTTGCGATATCCCGCTTCATACCATCCCACCAGTATAGGCACCTAAGATCATGGTACATCTTCGTAGACCCAGGATGAACAGAATAGCGAGCATAGTATGCCTCGCTCATAACCTACTGTCGTATCCCTGCGATATCCGGTACACACCATCTGCCTCTGTACAATAGTGTCCCGTCTGGTGTAAACTCGAACGGAGTATTCTCCTTCTCGTGAGTCGTGTCTCTGTACCAGGGTAAAACAGGATCTTCATATTGGTGCTGCTTAATATCTTCCTTAATAGATGACTCAGAAACCTCTCGGACAGAAATCCGTGTACCGCCAGAATCGGCCAGACGAACCCCAAGATTAGCCAACTGGTGAATATCACATACTATCTCTCTCCTGTCTGGCTGTAAATCTGCTAAGCTGCCCATAGATTTCCTGCTAAGTGCATCTGCAACAACATTAGCCTTGCCCGGATGATACAGAATATCCACATCATAGTCTTTTAATAGCTCCAGCCACCGCCGCTGCAGCAAATTAAGCTCTTTCTGCTTGAAAATATACTGGAGACTCTTATGATCTGTATAGATATCAACATGCACGCCATATAAATAATGTCTCCATATCTTCAGAGCATGGATTACCGCTGCAAGCTCCAGATCGTGGGTAGGATAATTCTTTTCATGCTTTTTGAGCTACCGGGAAGCATAAGCTATAACTCTGCCGTGCTGCATCAATACACAGCCTAATCCCATGCCAGAAGCGTCACAATAAATAACATACCCATCAGGTCCCTCTGGAAGAGTCAGAACTGGAGCTGAAGTCAACTTCTCTTTCAGCAACTGGAAGCTTCGTTCACATGCATCGGTCCACTGGAACTTAGCTCCCTTCTGAGTTAGCCTTGTCAAAGGCGCTAAAATCGAAGAAAACTTTTCCACAAATCTCCTGTAATAGCCTTCTAACCCCAGAAAACTCCGTACCTCCGTGGGCGTCGTGGGTTTGGGCCAATTCTTTACGGCCTCAATCTTCTGTGTGTCTACCCGGACACCATCAGCTGCAATAATATGTCCCAAGAATGCCACCGAAGCCAGCCAGAATTCACATTTAGAAAATTTTGCATATAATTTCTGATGCCGAAGTACCCCAAGTACCGCACTCAGATGATCCGCGTGCTTTGCCTCAGACCGAGAATAAACCAGAATATCATCGATAAATACAATTACGAACATGTCTAAGAACGGCCTGAATACCCGATTCATTAAATCCATGAATACCGCAGGAGCATTAGTCAGCCCAAAAGACATAACTCTGAATTCATAATGCCCATATCTGGTCCGGAACGCTGTCTTAGGAATATCAGCCTCTCGTACCCGTACCTGATGATAGCCCGACCGAAGATCTATCTTCGAAAAATATTTGGCGCCCTGCAACTGATCAAACAAATCGTCAATTCTGGGGAGGGGGTATTTATTCTTTATGGTTACCTTATTCAGCTGCCGATAATCAATACACATACGCAGCGACCCGTCTTTCTTACGCACAAATAATACCGGGGCTCCCCAAGGCGAAGTACTGGGTCTGATGAAGCCCTTTTCTAACAGATCTTTTAGCTGCTCTTTCAATTCTTTTAATTCTGCCGGTGCCATTCTATACGGGGGAATGGATATAGGCTGAGTATCTGGAAGCAAATCAATAGTAAAATCTATCTCCCGCTCCGGAGGAAGGCCTGGAAGCTCATCCACATCTGGAAATTCATTAACCACGGGAACTGACTGAAGGGTCGGCGTTTCTGCTGTCAAGTCTTGTACCCGAACCAGATGATAAATATACCCTTTTCTGATCATTTTCTTCGTCTTAAGGTATGAAATAAACTTACCTTTCGGCGATGCTGTATTACCGGCCCATTCTATAACTGGCTCCCCGGGAAACTGGAAACGAACTACCTTATTTTGGCAGTCAACATTAGCATAACAGGAGGCTAGCCAGTCCATTCCCATAATAACATCGAACTCGACCATATCTAACTCCACCAGATCTGCCTTAGTGTCACGGCCACATACAATTACAGAACAGTTTTTATATACCTGTTTTGCTACAATAAAGTCCCCAATCGGTGTGGCTACCTCAAACGGCTCTATAGGTTCAGACGTTATACCAATTTTACTAGCAACCAGAGGCGAAATATATGACAAAGTCAAACCTGGATCAATCAATGCATACACAGACCGAGAGAAAACCAATAATGTACCTGTAACGACATTAGACGATGCCTCCTGATCCTGGCGGCTGGACAGAGCATAAATGCGGTTCGAAGGACCGCTAGTACCAGAAGCTCCACCACGGCCTCTGCCGCGACCCGCTGGTGCTGAAGTACCTGGCCCCGTAGGGCGCATAGCCACTGATGAAGATGAAGACCCGGCGGCTGATCCGGTAGGCTGCGCTGCACTACCCGAACTACCCTTATACGGGCAATCTCTCACAGAATGGCCCTGACGGCCACAAGAAAAACATGCACCGGTGGCTCTGTAGCACTCTCCTAGATGGTATCTGCCACAATAGGAACACTGAGGCCTAGGTGGCCTCGTCTGACCAGAACCCTTATCTGTCAGCGAACCTGAAGCCCTGGAGCTCTGGCCTGCTCCTGAATAACCTGGGCTATCAAACCTGCGACCTGTAGGCTGTGGAGGTGCGCTCTGTGCCGGCTGGGATAGATGTCTGCTAGGCTGCTGTGGCTGCTGAGGCTGTCTGCCCCGAAAATCTCCAGAATACCCAGATAATCTGGCCCTCTTGGGCTGTCTCCGATCCTGGCTCCTATCAGGCTGACGCTCCCTATGCCGGTCCTCCATGCCCTGGACGTGCGCCTGAATCTGGGCAATATCCATGCCGGGCCGAGCAGCCAATACCAAACAGCTGTCGACAAAATAACGGTCCAGTCCCATAATGTACTTGTGCATCCTGTCAGCCATAGTAGCTACCACAGCAGGTGCGTATCGGGCCAATGAGTCGAACTCCATACTGTACTCTCGAACACTACGACCCCTCTGTCTCAGAAATAAGAATCTGTCAGCCTTGGCCCGCCGTAACTCCGGAGGCAGAAAATGGCTAAGAAAAGCCTGAGAAAAATCATCCCAAACTGCTGGGGGAGCACCGTCACCTCTGGATAACTCCCATGACTCGTACCAATTAGCCGCTACATCATACAACCGGTACGAAGCCAACGTGACTGACTCTGTCGCGGAAGCATTAATAAAATGTAAGGTGCGCCGCATCTTCCTAATAAACTCCTCAAGATCCTCCTCGGGCTTTGTCCCGAAAAACTCTGGAGGGCCACAAGTCAAGAACTCACGAGCTCTCGAACTGTCACGCCTATATGCTCGGTCACCTCCCAATCCGTGCCCCTGAACTTGTCCCGCCACAAGTCTGGTCAATAGCTGGACTGCTTCTCTCATAGTCTGATCCTCAGTCCCTGGCCGTGGAGCTGGAGGCTCAGGTACTGGAATCTCGGGAGCTGGCGGTGGAGCCGCCCCTCGACCTGCAGCTGCTGCTGCTCCAATATCCTCTACGTGTGGCGGTGTGGAAGAGCCCTCTGCCGGGGGTAAAATATCAGGAGCAATATGTGCATGGGCCCTGGTAACCCTCTGGGCCTAACTAGTCTCTCCCACAGCTGCTGCCTTGGCCTTTTGGGCCACTGTCGCCTTTTTTGGAGGCATAACTGCAAATGTAACAATTCGTTAAGGAGGAGTCATCCTGATAACACAGCTCTATCGCACGATCTAAGACAGAAAGAAGGGTAGTATCCTAAATGCCCTGTAGCCTCCTGTTTATAGGTGTGGTGCACAACACACCGATAAACAAGACTCTACTACACACGGTCTGTAGACATTCCGAGGACGAACCGCTCTGATACCACTTTTGTCACGACCCAACCTCGTAGGCCGTGACTAGTGCCCGATCTGGGCACTCAAACACATTCTAGTATATAGTAGAAGCCGACAAGGCTTTATTTCCAATTTAGATAATTTCCAGAAAAATTTCGGCAGAGTTTCCTTTGTTTTACGGACTATCCCATATACCCTGCACACAGAAAATACCAACAAAGGCCACACAGGGCCAACAAAGCAACATTTAAATATATGCGGACCGGCCGCCGCGGCGAATGGGATCGCCCAAAACACAACATAAGCACACAACTGTACATAAAGACCCCAACCCACAAACATGTCCACAGACCTCTAAACAGACCGACAGAATCATATGACGGGACAGGGCCCCGCCGTACCCATGAACGAGAATATACATATATAGAGGTGACAGACTATACCAAAAGATGGCTCTGAACAAAAGAGCGCTCCAAAATAGCAGAATAAGATCCTAAGCGGACGGATCAGCAAACCTGTCGTCGGTACCTGCGCGGCATGAAAATGCAGCCCCCGAGGAAAGGGGGTCAGTACGAAATATGTACTGAATATGTAAAGCCTGGATTACAGAAACAAAATCATAACTGGTACAGAACGTACAGAAAAGTGAGTAGAAAATCCAAAGTATCAAATACATATTTCCAAAACATGCAGAGTGTGTACAGAAACATATGTCATATCAAATCCGGCCCCTACCAAGGGACTCGGCAGACAGAACGTGGCCACCCTCCCGACACTGGTGCCACAACACAGAAGAATCAGAATAGGGGCATAACCCCGTAACATAATATGTCATATCAGATGGCCATAATAAATCATATCAGAACAAGCGTACATGGCACAGCATACTCCACAAACCCATGTACGCGTATACCTGCCCCCTCACATCGAGGCACGGCGAACAATGCAAAGGATCACGCTTGACAACATATCCTGGCCCGGGCTCAGTGTGGGAAACATTGGGGCATCCACGAATGAAGTAGTGAGAGACTAATGCAATTTGAAATATCATAAATGTTTTAATAAACTCGATGAGGCATATCAAAGACAAACCGATCCAGTGAAGTCGAACGGGAACATAATAAACGAGTTTCGGATATCATAATGAATTACAGAAGTATAACCTTTCTGAAATTGTTCCGAGTGTCAAAACAATTTATTGGACTCAATGGAATATTTAAAACAATGTTTGTTAGGTAATTAGAATAGTAGTCAAAACGTTTCTTTTAAGAACTATTCGAAAAGAAGACTTAAGTACATTAAGGGCAAAACCGGGAATAAAGGGCCCACCTCGGGACAAACAAGGCGGCGGGCTCAAATTATGCCCTTTTAAGCTTATGGGGTCACCTAAAAAGGTTATACGGACATTCTATAGCTTTCCAAGTAATTTAGAGAAAATTTGCATAATTTCAGGGAAAGCACACCAAATGGGCTCAATCTTACTGAAGGAAAACGCGAGATTTTCAATTGCGGATTCCGAGGGGCAGAAAGTCTTCCGAGGCCCGAATTCGATTCTACTACACTTAGGCATGCCAAAAGAAGGATCGGGTTAGCTTTACATACCTTTTGAGCTTTTTGAGTCTATCCAAGCTCACTTCCCGTTTCGCCAAAAATCTGCAAATGGTCACATTTACCAGTTGTGAGTTATGGATGCCATGATTTCAACTTAATGCATATTTGTCTACCGAAATTTCGGCAGCACTTCCCCTATACATATAGCACCCCCGGGAATTCAAATCGGTTAGAAACCATCAACCACAACCCAAACGACAACATCAACATCAACAACGAACATTAAAAACACAAATATCCTTCAACTAGTCATCCTTCTAACAAATTGACATAACCTTCATTCTAACCCAAACTTTCAAACTAATATCAATGATTTCACATTCATTAACAATCAAGATCATCACAATATAGTTCTAGAAACATTTCATATCGTTTTCCTTAAGTTATACACTCGATATACATAATATACAACTTTCCGTCAAAGTCATAACTTGTGCAAAACATCAAATCTTTGGCATACAACTTCATAACATGCTTCCAACTTCCAAACTCATCAATGATCATCACAATTAGCAACTAAACAACTTCATTTTCTTAATGTCGGAAAAATCATACTAAAACGACATAGGTTCCTACATTCCCATTCAATACAAATTTATATCATTCTAACTTCATTTACATTGCAACCATCACAATAACACACTAACATACTAAACAACTTAATTCATTTCCATCCCAAATCCAACATACCACACGGCCAAAAGCCTTTTTTGTCAACTTCAACTACATCATTCAACTTCCTATTCCAATATGCATTTCATCACAACCACAACTAGAATATAACATGAATTCAACACATTGTGGCTATACCACCTATACATACACACGGCTACAAGCCATATTCCAAACCCACTTCACAAACTTCCATTTTTCCATACAATCAACACATTTCTATATACTACAACACAAACAAGACTTAATAACACAAAGATAAGGGAGAAATTCTTACCTTTTCCTCAAGTCTTCTTCACTTGGAGATATGATCACTTTGATGAATCTAAAGCTTCTCCCTCCAAACCAACTATACCAAGTTACAAAGGGACCTTGAATTAGTGGAAATCCAACAAGAGAACAATTTTTAGAATAATATTTTTGGTAGCCAAATTTTCCTCCCAAACCCGAGACCTTCCTTCTCTTCTTCTAATTTTTTTTTTTTTGCTCTTGTTTATCTTCTTGTTGATCTTATCCTAGTCTTCTAATGTGTATATAATTGAAGTGCTTGGTCACATGACCAAGCACATGACCCATAAAATGGGCTTGGACCAAGCCAAAGTGGCCGGCCAAGGTCCCCTCTTTGGGCCTCAATTCCACTTAAATATTTGAGCCCAATAACTTGTGAATCACATTTTGTAATTCCCGAAACAAATTTCCAAAATTGCCCTTAGCTTTGTCCCACACCTCCATGACTCTAATCTTTCATACATAACTCCTATGTTCAACAAAATATCAAATTGACCTTATTTCTCAAAAATGAAAGATATTTCAAGTTTTTCCAAACGTGTGAAAACACGGGATATAACACTCACCCATCGCCGTCTGGGTATCAAAATATCCTTCATCTCCTCCAGTATAGGGTAGCTATCTGCAACACCTGATGAACTGGACCCGCCAGAATGCATAGACATCGTCCGGAACATGGTCATCATCTCATCATAGTGCAAATCTATGCACTCAAAGGGACCCTAGATATGAGAAGCCCCAGTCTTACCATCATCCCAAGGTCCAGTGTCAGCCCCAGCTCCATTTCTCCCCTCACCTGCACTATCCACCTTCCTCTTCTTCCAGCTGACAGTCGCGGTCCCATAACCCTTCGCCTGTAACGGATGGAAAGGGGAATCAGGCTAGACCCAATCATCTGTATCCTCCTCAGGAAACTTAGCCCTCTAGTATAAGAACATGATTAGAGAAGGGAACATCAAGCTTCCCCCCTCTATCCGCGAACTCCTACCACTCCGCTATGACCTGCGCCTCAACATTTATAGGTATGTTGGCAAGAACGCAAGCAATGACAAAGGCACGGGCATAAGTCACATCATGGGTGTTCGATGAAGGGCAGACTCGACGACTAACAATGTGCAACCATCTCTTGGCTTCAGCAGTAAAACGATCACTATATATTGCCCCCCTACCATGAGCCCAAGGAGTCTTCACTATATCATCTGCCTGTACCAATTTGGTGGCCAACCACATTAGATCCTTCTTTGCTGCCTTTTTCTCATAGGGCTCCTCTGGATGATCATCCAACTGGTAAACCCGATTGATAGCCCTTGACCTCACTTTCACTGGAGTGCCCCTCAATATGATCACCGGGCTCGGGGCATCCCAATCAACAGAAGGCAGCATGGCATAGAATTCCCTTAACCAAGACTCATTGCAATCACTCGGGTTTCGGACCAAGTGAGTCCACTTTGTCGTTATCAACCTGTTCCAGAAATCAGGAGCCCGCCTTTCCATATTTGTCATATCAAATCCCTGCTCCAATAATAAAGGAATGGACCTCTGGCTCAAGTGTAGCTGTTTGCTTTGGCGAGTGGGCAGTTTGTCATAAATGGGCACCTCCTCATTTTGAGGTACCGCTCCTTGGACTTGAGGTGCTTGTTCTTGATTTTCAGCCGTTGTGCCTGTAAAGGAACTCAGAAGTGTGTCAATTCTTGTGTCTTATCGGTTGCATGTCATTTCAGCAAGAATCAACATGAAAAACTAGGTAAAGAAATGCCCTAGCCGGAAACTGCACAGCTGCAGAATCTGCAGGTACCGCTGCAGCTGTCTGAAGACCGCCATGGCAGTACCGCAATGGCGAAAAATAGACCGCCACAGCGGTTACACTAAATTCCCGGGCTGAGCGCCACAGCGGTACCACTGCAACGATCAGTAAACCGCTATAGCGTTATCTCCCTCCCCAATAAAAACCCCAGATTTTTAGATTTCAAACCCTACCTTTTGGATTAAAAACTTGTTTTAAAGCACAAACCGGGCAGGAAATCAGTGTGGATGAAGTTTAAACCCCATTGGGGTGCTATTCTAACAACAAACTAGCCTAAATTTTGAGAAAACTCCAATATTTCTTTACTATGTTCAAGTTTTGCGGCTTAAATTTGTGCCATAATCACACCGTGTTCGAAGGGAAGGCTATCCTAACGATTAACTTGTTCAGATTACTTCAAAAATTTGTCCTATTTGTGTGTTCACCCAAAATTCAAAAACCCCAACTTTGTACTACCAAAAAAATTCCAACCCTAGATTGTTGTTCTGAGTGCAACGTTGTTTTTAACTATGGAGCAAGGAGAAGACGAAATTTTACCTGATTTTGTAGCGAAGTAGTAAATGGAAGTGGATTCTTCTGGCTTGGCTGTCCCTCTTCTTCTTCTTCTTCTTCTTCTTCTTCTTCTGGGTAAGAGAAAGTGGGTGTATGGGGAGGCTTGTTAGTGTTAAGTAGGGAGAGCAGGGTATTGGTACAGTTTTAATTGAAATAGAAGTTAAGTGGGGGTAGGAGTTTTTAGGGACGTGGAGAGGTTTTTCGAAAGGGTTGGTAGTGGCGAGTGAAGAAAAAGGGACTGTTGTCCCTTAATATTTTTCCAGTAGAGTTGCTATAGCAGCACCATAGTCGTTGCAGCAGTGGCGCCATAGCTTTTAAGGGGCCGTTGTGGCAGTATCTTAGATTTCTTAGGTGAGCACCGCAGCGGCTAGTTTTGTCACTGTGGCGGTACCGCCCCTGTGGTCAAATAGCCACTATAGCGGTTTCCAATTCAATCCATAGGATTTTCGATACGTTGCGGTATATTCGAGCCGTACATTTTGTGGTGAACCTCTCACAACCACTCCTTACCTTTGAGTCCTTCTTGCCTTGGTAGTTTGTGAAGCTTTTGTAAACCAACTGACTCCAAATTTGTGCGAATTTTAGTGCGAGTTATGAAAATCGATGACGATCTCCAGTATATTAGGGTACGTGAATCAGGAATGCTGCTTGTAACTAGTTGATTTTACTGAGAATACGTCTAAGAGTGTTAAGTCACAAAAGGTCCCCCGACTACGTTATTCGCCCTACTCCTTCATGTTAAATTTGAGATACGAGGGTAGGATGGTACTATTAAGTCCTGGCTACTAAATACGTCACCAGTTAGCGCTTGTTCATTCCCTTACCAGTCGGGGATGAACGGTTGTTCAATTGGTATCTGATGTAACGACCCGTTTTGTAGTAGCTGTGAATCAAAGACCGCAACTCTTGCTCCTTAATAAATGTCTTCGTCTAGTTTGTTCTGGAAATCGCCACTTCAATTGAAATCGTTGTACGCGTCGTGTAAGGGATGGAAGTGTGGGCCATCAGGCCCAGCTGAGCCGCCATAGCGGTAGGATTGGCGCTACAACGTCGTGTCACCGCCATGGCAGTAAGAGCGTATGGCCAGCGAACCGCCGTAGCTGCCATTCAGCAACCCTAGCAGCACCGCTAAAGCGGTGAACTTACCACCGGTCGTACAGTGAAATCACTATTTAAGACCTCATTGCGGAAATGGGTCCCATTTTCCTCCCAACACTAAATTCCAGCCGCCCAGGTATGTGGGAATAAAAAAAAAAAAATTATTGGTATTGATAACCCTTCAAACCCTTCTTCCACCTAGTGAATTTCTCCAAATAAATCTTCACCTAGAGAGCCATCAAATGGTATTACAAGTATCTATGGTGGGAGAATGATGGGTTGGCAATATTTTCTTACAAGAATCCCATTAAGCTATCTTCTATGTTCTTTCTCTAATTATGTCTCATGATGGAAAACTTCCGTGATATGTGGTTAATTATGTGGTACCATTAATAGCGAACCTAGTTGATAAATGGAAGGATAAAATGTACCAAAGATTGTGACTGAGTTGTGAGGAATGCTGGTGAGTAGAAGGTGAAATTACTTGTTCTAAGCTATTAGCCGGAGTTAGGGGAAGTGGTAATAATGTGTATCGACTTGATTAACCCGTTATGTTGTGATTTGATTGTTCCGTTTTGTTGGTTTGATGCCATGAGTTGTTGATTGATGTTGGATTTTTTATCATCTTGATTTCGACATTGTTGGCAAACCCAGTGTTGGTAATTGTTATTCGGTTATATTGTTGGCATACCCACTGTTGGTATTTATGATTCGGTTATATTGTTGGCATACCCACTGTTGGCATTTGTGATTCGGTTATATTGTTGGCATACTCATTGTTAGCATTTGTGATTCGATTTTATTGTTGGCATACCCAGTGTTGGTATTTGTGATTCGGATATATTGTTGGCGTACCCGATTGTTTGTACTTGTGATATTGAGCATGATTATTGATGTTGATTCATGCATTGTACGCACTCTTATTTTCATGACACCCTGTTGAGATGTTGATGATATTTGATAAAACACTTGATGAGCTGGGCTCAGTTTTACTTGAGTGCCGTGAGATGGCCGATGTTTGATGTTCATCCCGGAATCATTGATTGAGTAAAATTGATACTTGATAAAACTCTTTTACTTGAGTGACGTGAGATGGCCGATGTCCGATGTTCATCCCGAAATTGTTGATTGAGTGAAATTGATACTTGATAAAACTCTTTTACTTGAGTGACCTGAGATGGCCGATGTTCAATGATTAATTTTGGAATTGTTGATTGCATTGCCGATATCTGATGTTAGTTCCGGAATCGTTGATAATGCATGGACTCCGCGGGTCCCCCAAAGTGGTACCGGTGAGAACACCCCGTGGGCAAAGATTCAAGGGCCCGTCTATCTGTTGGGAAAATATCCGGGACAGGTAGCACTTAGACTTCGCGAGTCACACTGGGTTGTGCTACCGAGACGTCGATATATCCGTTCGGAGTACATGTGTACACAACATTTGCATGGCATTGCATTGCATCCATACATTATTGCAGTGCATTATACCATGGTTTGTGATTGTAATGCTTGGTGTTATACTTGTGATGTTGGAATTCGGACTTGATGCATTCAGACTTGGCATGTTAGGGATTAGATGCTCAACTTAGGCAATGACGAGCACATGGATTCGATTACATTTGATTTATACTTGTTGAATTATCCCGTAGAACCCTCAGTAAAAATCAATTACTTGATTGGTTTCTAAGTGATGTAGGATAAGGGGTTTTATAATGATGGGTTGACTTCTAGACAAAAATTAACGATTTAATGATTTATGTATTGGGGAATTGCACTTGTGATATTTGACTGGTAGTTATTAGAGAGCAGTTGTGATTTAAGGGTATTGATGTTATGATGCATGGTAGATAGACGTATGACTTGATTTAGTGATTATCATGGTTGGTTGTGAATTCTTTTACTAATATGTGTTACTAACCATTGTCGGCCTATTATACTTACTCAGTACGCGTGGATTGTACTGATATTGCACTTGCTACACCCTTTTGGGGTGTAAATTTTTTTAGGTGGTTGATTTGGGATATGAAGCAGAAATGTGCGGTGCCTATCTGGAAGGCCTCCTCCCACTTCCTTTCGGGACAGAGGTTGAATCTTAGAATGTAGTGGTAATATGAAATCATTAGTCACTCTTGTACTAGTCTAGTCCAGGTCATGAGAAGTTGGATCGAGTCTGTACTTATTAAACTGTTGTAATCATATTAAATCTTGAGTTTATTAAATATATTACGAAGTTCCGCTGTATTTCTAAATATCTATTGGTGTGAATGAATCGTCCTTATTCGATTAATGTGTTATTCAATGAGAGGGTTCGCCTACCGAGGTAGGAAAGGTCTGTGCCCGCGTGGTCCTAAAATGGGTCGTGACACGTGTTGATTCAGAAAGCCATGTAGTTCGCTCGTTTACATGCAGTCTGACACTGAGTGTCGTATTAATTTCAGGCCCAGGTTCGGGGCGTGATAAATCTTGGTATCAGAGCAGTAGGTCCAAGTGTCTTAGGGAGTCTATGAAACCGTGTCTAGTAGAGTCCTTCTTATGGGTGTGAAGCATGCCACAGTTATAATTGGGAGGCTACAAGGCATTTAAGAAAAGTTACCATTCTTTCTACTCTAGATCAGCTTAAAGCAATAAGTAACCTTCTCTTCCTACCGACATCCGGACTTATCGAATGTGCAAGAGACGAGTAGGAAATTCAAGGTCCAAGTGAGGATGATTACCTATTGGAGTATAATTGTGAAGTGCATGTTGGTAAAAGATGAGACTTGAGATGATATTGAAAGTTGGACAAAATGCATAGTTACTACAAACTAAAGCATAACCCTTATCAGAAAGTACAAAAGAAGTTTCATTATTTATGGTTATCAGTTTACCTCAGTTACCGGTTGTTGCAACCTATTTTTAACGAATTAAAACTAGTTCACAACTTATGACTATGTTTCCTCTGATTTTGAAAATATTCAGAATCGCCACCTAATGTAAACTCCATTTTAATCTTTGAAGCCTATGAGATTCAAGGTAAGAGTTTTATTTACACCGAGGGGAAGGTTTTAAGCAGCCCCCAGGACCTGTCCGAAGACAGTCCTTAAAGGTAGTTTAATTAACACTAGAGGGGGATTATTTATGTGTTTCTTATTTATTATTATCTGTTTATGATGAACTGCGAAAATAGCTAATTTCTTAAGGTGATTTGTACAGAAACAAATTTTTAAAGTGATTATAACTATGTAAATATATGTGTATATTTATAAAAAAAGGTAGTTAGTGATAATGCATGTATGAGATGTAAGAATATATATTTATTGTGCATATTGCATACAAAAATAGTATATGTAAAGCCAATATGTGTGTATGTGTGTGTGTATGAGAAAATAGATTGTATGCATGCGATATGTATATCACGTATAAAATGGTATATAGTGTATACTTTAAATAATTATTTATAATTTGAGAGTATGTCCAGATGATGAAAAAAGAGACTGAAAGGAGTTAAAAAAAGTACTATATATAATATGAATATATGTAAAATAGAGTGTGTACCTTGTCATTCTTGTAAAAAAGTTTGGGCCACAATACTTGTGCCCGAGAAGTCGTTTCTTATTTTTTTTAACTAAACAATTTGTCCTTTTTGAGATGCTGCACTTTCGAACTTATTTTTAGGCAGTAATGGTGCTATCAGTTGGTTGATTATACATAAAACTAATTGTGACTTTTCACGCTTAGTCGATGTGATCGATCCACATACAAATAGAGTGCCACTTCTCGCGGCAGCGAGTTGAGGTGAGGCGAGGCGTCGAGTCGTCGAATTCGCTCGAAGTGATTTGTTGTTGAGAAAAGGATTAAACAGTAGTATCGAGAATGTGAAGAAATTCAGAATAGTAACATTAAGAGGGGATTTCTTGGAGAATGAAAAGCTTTGTTCAAAGGGGATTTTTCAACCTATGAACTCCTTTTAAAACAGCTCACAAAGGCTTTATGTATAGCCAAATACTCAAGGGGTTTCAACAACTTCTTTCAAAAACTTTTCAACGGCTTGGAGATTCAAAATGAAAAAATAAAAAAATGGGGAAAATTCTGGGAATTCAATAGTGAAAATGATGAAAAAGGAAGATGATTCTCGCCTTTTCAGAGTGATTCGAGTGGAGGGGACGTTTTGGAGCTGTCGAGTGTGACTGTTGGTTTATGGACCTCGGATAAGCCTCATATCCGCTGAATTGAGGGACTAATCGGCTAAAATCCATTGATTTTTCATGTTCCTCTCGTTTGCAGAGATTAATGACCCTTTGGTCACTTTTGCAGTTCTGAAGAGAGAAAAAAGGGATGGGTGATGGGTGATGGATTGACAGAGATGGTGACAATGGCGATGGCATCGTCACCGCCCTTTATCTGGCGATGGCGTGGAGTTGATAGGAGACGTCTGGTTCGTCTAGGCTTAGGGCTGCTGGTTTACGTTGTGGGGAGATAGGGAAAAGGAAGGGTCTTTCATTTTGCTAGTTAAGAGGAATGGAGACTTAGGGATTTTAGTTGGTCTTGCGAGTTTGGGCTTGTGATTTTTGGGCCGCGAGTTGTTATGAGGAAATAAGAATTTGTTGGCCTAAATTTAGTAAATGGTTTAATTCTTAATGAATCCAACTCCTTAATTCTGTAACAACCCGTTTGGTCGTTACGGCTAGTTTGACCCCGTCGACCCTTTCCTGAGCTATATCAGCATATATTTGACCCGCGGGGATGGGTGATACTATTTTCGAGGTCATCGGATGCAAAATAGGTTGGGTTTTCTGAAATTAGACTTAATGTGAAAAAAATATTTGACCTGAAGTTGACTTTTGGGTAAACGGACCTTTATCGAAAATTCATCTATTCGGAGAGGTCCGGATGGTCATTTAGAACTTGTGTGTATATTCGATTCGGTACATAGGTTGGAAAGTTAATTTTGAGTTATCGGAGGTCGACTCGGTCAACGAGACCTCCGTTGGGAATTCCTAGGCCACGAGCGCGTTTGTAGCGTATTTTTATGTATGTCTGCATAGCTGGTTTGTGTGTGTAGAGCCTCAGGTGATTGTCGAGTTTCGGAATGAGTTTGTGAAACTTGAATTATTTTCTGGTTTCGCAAAAGCGGCTAAGTGCATTTTCTGGATAACCGTTATTGCGGTGGGGTAAGGGCTGAAGCGGGACCGTTATCGCAAAAGCGATTGCCGGGCAGTTTCTTCATTTAATGACTTAATAAAAAACCAACCCTTATGTCATTATTCTATTCTCATAACCTTAAGGTTTGGAGGCGATTTGAGGAGAGTTGGGTCAGATTTCTCTTGAGGGTAAGTTCCCAAATCTCTATTCCTTTCATTTACCTTTCCTAAGTATGAATCCATGGTAGTAAATTCATAGAATGTGATGAATAAAATGGGGTTTTTATGGTTTCATCTTTAAAGGGTTCTAGCTTCCTAATGAGAAATTGATAATGAAATTGGTTAGTTTAACCATTGGAAATTGATGAATTCATTGTTGATAAGCTTACACCTTTCATTATTGGTTATTAACTTGGTGATTAAAGAGGGGTTTTGGGTTTCTTCCTCTAATGAGTTTTTTATTATAAAACCTTGAATTATTGGTTGAGTTAGCTTCATTAAGCATGGAATTGGTGATTAGAAACTATTATTGCATGATTCCTTTCTTATTAGTGATTAGTTTATGGAATTGGGAGTTAGGGTTTATACCCAAAATTTGAGGTTTTGCCTAGAATCCGAATTTGAGTAATTCATGAGTTCAACTAGCTTATAAATGATGGGAATTGATCACCTAGAGTATTAATTTCATGTTGAGACTTATAGATTCCTAATTTCCTCTTTTTAGTTCATAAACACCATTTCATGAGTTAGGAATTGGGTCTTGAATAGATGTAAGGTTTGAATAATATTTCTTCTTGATTCTAATTTTATAATTCGGATGTGATTAGACTTCCATTATCACGAGCCACAAAGGAAGGGCAAGACTAAGGTTTGATTGTTGGAGATTTTCTATTCGGCTTCCCACGTAAGTTACGGTTTACCTTATGGTGAGACTTCAATTAGCGAAGCATATGTTTAGATGATATTCTCCGAGAATGCATGTAAACCTTCGGGTATGAAGTTGGGTTGGATATTGCCTTAGATTGGGCCTTGTTGAATGATTTTGGGGCTAGCCACCCCGTTGCGTTGTTGACTTATCTTGTTCTATTTGCTTATTGGCTCGTTATCACGTTGAGACATTGGATATTGGTGATTAGTGATATATCATGATTATGATATTGTGGTACCTTACTTTGATTTGATATTGAGATGAGAATTGTGATTCCATTGTGGTATATTGTGTAGCCTTATTATTTGATATTACTTGTGTGCCATGTGTGGTACTGTTTGGGATTGAATTGGTTATTTGATATTGTCACACCCTAATCTTACTAGGGTGTGATGGGCACCCGACCCCATATTCGGAGCCGAGCGAACCCCTTTAGCCCTCGTTATGTTCATACCCTTACTGGACTTTTAAGTTACGAAGTGAAATGCATAGTGCAAACTAGTCAAAAACCCTCTTTTTTTTTTCAGTCAGGGACTTCTCCCTTATCGTTAATTCAGGAAAACCTTTAGTCACAAATAAAATCTTTACAAAGGAAACAAAGCATAAAGACACATCGACCCATATGGTCGCTTTACATAACTGTTGACTCCTCGACGCCCTATCCACAGGACACTGTCTGCAAAGTCTCTAATATAGACGAAATACCATATCGTAAGTACTCTGACTCGGCAACACTTCGGAAGGAAATGGAGCTCACCAATTCAGCTGGAACATCTTCTAGCAATATCCTCTACTCATCTGTATGCACCTACGCGGCATGAAACGCAGCCCCCGAAGAAGAGGGGTCAGTACGGAATATGTAAAGCGTTACTGAATCATAAACAAGGAAAGTGCACCAGTAAACAATTTTAGAAGTCAAACTGTAAGTAACCTGAAACAGCATTCTGAACCAAGTCCTGTGGCCTTTACCCAAATTCCAGCATGCACAATATAAATACAGCATACGCAAATTCTAGAATACACAATATAAATTTAGTATCACAATAGTCCCTTCGGACGGCCGCTTCCGACATAATAATGATGATGGTCCCTTCGGGCATGCCGCTTCCGGCATAATAACAATGATGATGGCCCCTTTGGGCATGCCGCTTCCGGCATAATAATAATGATGATGGCCCCTTCGGG
The DNA here is from genome assembly GCF_019175385.1 of Lycium barbarum. Lineage (NCBI taxonomy): Eukaryota > Viridiplantae > Streptophyta > Magnoliopsida > Solanales > Solanaceae > Lycium > Lycium barbarum. The sequence goes on along the minus strand of NC_083337.1, from coordinate 124,810,418 downwards.
CATGCCGGTTCCGACATAATAATAATGATGGCCCCTTCGGGCATGCCGGTTCCGACATAATAATAATGATGTCCCCTTGGGGCATGCCGGTTCCGACATAATAATAATGATGGCCCCCGGTTCCGACATAATAATAATTATGGCCCCTTCGGGCATGCCGCTTCCGACATAATAATAATGATGGCCCCTTCGGGCATGCCGGTTCTGACATAATAATAATGATGGCCCCTTCGGGCATGCCGCTTCCGACAGAATAATAATGACGGCCCCTTCGGGCATGCCGGTTCCGACATAATAATAATGATGCTATGCAATGTAAACATAAGTCGTAAGTGGAATGGAATAGTAAAGCCTCGCACCCCCGTCGGAGTGGTTTTGAAAAACCAAATAGTAAAATCTCGCACCCCGTTCGGAGTGATTTTTTTTGGAAATCTAAATAATAAAATCTCGCACCCCCTTCGGAGTGGTTTTGAAAATCAACTTTATGTTTCCTTTAATACAAAACTAGTTTTCTCGAAATCATTAGTAAACCGTAAACACGTTTCAAATCAATCCGAGTTGGCATAAGAAAGTTATTAACATTATTCTAAAACCTCCATGAACGTTTCCAAAACAATCCGAGTTAGCATATGAAAGTTAAGAACGTTATTCATTATAGAAATCTCTACGAACATTTCCAAAACAATCCGAGATCACCTACGAAAGTTAGGGACATTACTACTTGCAGAACTCTTTTAAAAGAAAACAAGAACTCTTTATGCTTTGCTTATTATTCAATCGTACAATAAGCTCGACTATACTAAGTATACTCGTAACAAGAAGTGAATAAGAATCATTAGCAAGCTCGGAATCAAGAATAGAGTTACCCCAGGATACGTATCATAACTTACTTAGCTCTAGGACATGCCAAAAGAAAGAAAGGGTAAGCCTTACATACCTGCTCCACGTCCTATTAGCTACACTTAATTGTCCAAGCTCGCTATCGCTAGTCTACATTCAAGAAGATTTACACAATTATTAGATTTGTCGTCATATACTTGTCTTAGTCCTTCAAATGAATTCATTTACAATCTGCCGAAATTTCGGCAGCATTTCCCCTGTAAATACAACCATCCCCGAGAGTCCAACTCGGCCAAATTATCAATCAACAATCCGAGAATTCAACTCGGCCAAATTATCAACAACAATACCAACAATCATACTAACAACTTCAACAATCAATCCAAAATATATTCTAACATTAACAACCCTTGTTACACAATTCAACGACATTTCATTTAATCACATATAGTCAAGCTAACACCAATGATCTCACGTTCAAGTGTTAATCCGAAATCATTCTAATCATGATTCAAGAACACTTCAAACAATTTACACAATATTCAAAACAACCCAACCAATATGCCATTCCACCCGAAACCTCCAAAGTGCAACAATAACAATAACACATTTCCTTCCTCCAAATTCATGAACTATACCAATAATTCACACACTAACCACATTATTTTCCACAAATACAAGAGACTACATTCGATCCACATTGGCTTCCAAAACAGCCCACAACAATTTCAACTTCAATTTGAATCATTAAACTCTCATTTTCATCATAGAATCCATGACGACAACAACCAAAATACTAGATAGAATTAATTCATTCTTGCCATACAAAGTAGTCTATTTTCGGCCACCACCCCAACACACAATTTTCATGGTTTTCATCCATTTCCACACACTACAACATGTACAAAACATTCATAACATATGAAAAAGAAGATTACATCTTACCTTTCTCACTTCACTTCTTAACTTGGCTAGGGTTTGTAGATCACCCAAATGAATGATTGGCTTATTCCAATAACTACTCCACGTTAAAGAGAACGTCCCAATTGGTTGAAATACAAGAAGAAAATATTTTTTTTGATCAAATTTTTCTAGGTTCTTGGTCGGCCAAGTATGGCCAAATATGGCCTCTTTTTTTTCTTGAAGGTTCTCTAAGTTTTCTTGATTTAAAAGATGAATATCTCTTATTTTTGTCATCAATTGTCTATATATATATATATATATATATATATATATATATATATATATATATATATAGCTTCTACCAATACAAGGTGGACACATGTCCCCTTCTCCCTCTTTCTTGAAGTTTCTTAAAATAAAGCAAGGATGAATAATATCTTGCTATGTAAGCTTTGGTCCATATACATAATTAGCCCCATCAATTAAAAATGTGGACACATGCCACACGGCCACTTGTGGCTTCATGACCATAATTTTTGAATTTTTTTCCCTTTTTACCCCCAGCCTTTCTCAATATTTTCATACCAGTAATGACCAACTTGTGTATTAAAATAAAATCGGAAGGAAAATAGTAGCCTCGCCCTTAACTTATCGCGGCTATCTTGAAATATCCGAATGTACAAAATACGGAATATAACAGATATTACATTGCATCGTATTCATACTCATTTTCATGATACATTGATATTGCCTTGTTATGGTACTGAGGATGGAAAGTGAGAAGGAAATACAAACACATTAAGACACATTTGATACGAGTCATCTCTGGGCTGTGTGCGGAGTGACCGGTACTATTCTGATACTTATTGTATATCGAGTAATCTCTGAGCTGTGTGCCGAATGACTGATATGAGTCATATTAGTTGGATATGGAGTCATCTCTGGGTTGTGTCCGGAGTGACTGGTACTATGGACTTCACGGGTCCTCCATGGGTTGTGCTGCCGAGATGTGATGTTCCATCGTCGGAGTACATGTGTACGGTGCATATGCATTGCATTCATCATTCATACATTGTTGCATTGGATTGTACCTCTTGGTTTTCTGTGATATGGTTGTGATATAATAGTGATACATTGGTTCAGATTGGTTATATTAAGACTTGGCACAATTGAATTTAGATACTATCACATAGGTGATGACTTGTACCGTGGTTATTGATTCGTATGGACTTGTACCTTGTTTTACGTGTTTATCTTTCTTTATTATCTTTGTATACGTTAGCTAGTCTTAGCCGACCTATGACACCTACCAGTACTTGTTATTTGTTCTGACCTACACTTGCTGCATTCTTTTATGAATGCAGAGTACCAGGTTGGATCTGCTTCTACCGCTCGTGACTAATTATCGAGATTGATGTCGAGTCTATTCAGGGTGAGCATGAGGACGTTCGCTGCCCGAAAACTCTTCTTACTATTTATATGTTATTTTTATTTCGAGACATCATTTGAGATTTTATGTATTATTCAAACTTATAGTATTGGTAGAGCTCTTGTATGACCAGACCTGATACTGGGGTTGGATTTTCACTATTTCCGCACTTCTTTATATTATTATCGTGAGACTTACGTTATTCTATTTTCTTTCAATTTACTTATATTTTATGATTGTTGGGATAAAGGTTCGCCTACCGAGGTGGGAAAGGTAGGTGCCCGCACGAATTAGTGAAATCAGGTCGTGACAAGTTGGCATCAAAGCCCTAGATTACTCGATCAATAATAGAAGAGCGTGTCTAGTAGAGTCTCGTGGATTGGTACGATGAGCTCCGTATATATTTACGAGAGGCTATAAGACATTTGGTAAACTTCCAACTCTTTCATTCTCTCGTGCGACTTCATTCAAATTGGTATCTAGTCGATTCCAATTGGTATATGAATTTTCTTATCTTAATCACCTGCGAGGGTGGAAACTCGTCCTCGAATTCTTATGCGAATGGTCGATCTATGATGTTTTTATGGTATGGTACAAGACGTGTTATTCTGATTTGGACGCGTGATCAAGTTAAATTTCTAGCTATGGCTTAACGATTCGATTTTGTGGAGTCGCGATTAGACTCGCTTATTGTGGGAGTTTTTTTTAGAAATGGGGAAGAATTTTGTGGAAAACGTGTAGCGAAGTAAGGTTTCTTAGGATATCTTAGATATGAGTACTTTCGTGATATTAGAAAGGAATAATTGGTATCTGACATGGTTGTCAGGATAAGGTTGCAATTGATACAAGGGCAAATTTCGTGCACAGCTGTGAAGACAGAATGGTACCGGTGGAAGTGGTCGTCTGAGCTATGGTTATTATGGAGTATTGAATTTTGGGAAAATAATTAGGCATGGTTTGGTAACGATCGTACTTATAGGTTCACGTGACATCTTGGGGATATGGTACTAAAAGTCATTCTTGATATAAACTTGTTGATGTTAAAGGACTACTCTGTTATTAAGTGAATGCTATGGGCACATAGTTTGATCGGTAAATTTGACTAGGTTGTAGACTTCCGAGGAGCTAGTAATTGACTGATAGAAATGACTTTAATTATGGGCGAATACGATGAGTTAATAACTTGAGGAGTTACTGGCTGTTTCACTTAGATTTGAGGAGAAATATTGATATTGTTTTGTGGTTCATTTGGCTTAGATGGATGATTAGTTTAGAAGATCGAGTGGATTTGAGTGTTTGTTGGTTGATAGTGATAAAAGTGATTTGAAATGAAATATGGGAACTGAAGGATTACGATGAGGCATCTTACTATCGGGTTCAGGGGATTAAGGTTCATAAGACTTGAGGTGAGGTAATATAGGTACTTGAGTCATGTTTGGATTGTGGTGGCATTATATCACGACTTTCTGTAAAAAAGGTGACTGATGAGGTTGATTAGTGTCTTTGACTTTAAGGGCAGAAGGGGAATTGCTGAAACAAGAGTCAGTAATGTGAGAGCTTGGTTGCGATGGTACAGTGTAGAGTGGCCTTCAAAGTTTATGGATGAGTTGGTATGTTCAGTTATGTCGTGGGCTAATAGAGGTCAGTGGTTGATGAATGGAACGATTATCAGTGTCGGGCCAGTTTAAAAGTTTAGTACTCAGGAGGGTTAATCAGGTGTTACACCTAATGTTGGACTAAGGTTAGGGGCCTTGTATTCATTGTGTAAATTTGACTAGATCCCGCTACTAGTGGTGTTATTACTTAGCTTATGTGATTGAATAAAAAGGGATAGTCATGTGAGTGGTTAGAGGTGTTCAGATTCGATAATTGAGATAAAAGGTGATTCTTCGAGGACTATTAACGTTAATACTTTTGAGTTAGGGATTAGTGGATACTTGAAATGATAGATCAATGATGGGTTAACTAAGTTAAGTTCGTGATAACATTTCGGGAATTGAGAAAGGCAATTCGGGCAAGGACGCTTCAGTGGGATACATGAGGATATTAGCAAGACTGACGATGTGATATGCTGAATTTAGAGAGTTTTCAGTTTAGAGTTGAGTGAGTTAAGGAAAAGCTATAATGTATAGAGTGTATGACTTACAATTCTCTCCAGGGTGATTCAGCTAGTGTGCGAGACTTATGGTTATGCGACAGACTATTGAACGGGTTTGAGTGATGATTAGATGATGGCAGTGATTGTGATCGGATGGGAATTAAAAAATTAAAGAGTAAAAAAAAAGGGGCATAGTTGATCGAGAATCTATAAGAATGAAAAACATCTTAGAGATTTCTTAGGTCAGTTTAGATAGTGGTGATGTTGTCCTGCATGTTTTAGATGAGTGTGATTGTTGAGTACGCTTAAAAAAGGAAATCTATAGGAATGGACTAGGTGATATGACGAAGTCTCGTGAGGAGTGTGATCAGCGACTAGTGGCAAACAAGTTTTAGGTCACCAACATGTTAAGGCTTATGAAAGTGTCACAACCCAATTTAAAATCGCGCGGGCACCTACCATTCCAACCTCGATAGGCGAACCCTCAACCATAAGAAAACCTTTGCAAGTAAAGGACGAGATTCATTAACTTTCAAGAAATATTATAACCAACAGCGAAAATCAAACCAATATATTAATCTAAACAGCGGGAGTGTTTACAACGATTAAATAAATACAATGACTCATTTTTTCCATGACCTGGTCTAGACTAGTACAAGAGCGACTAATGTTGAACCGAAATAAAATAATAAATCTATGACCCAACCTCCATCTCAGAATGAAAAGGATGGAGGCCTTCTAGATAGGCACCATGCGTCTTTTGGAAAACTCCAACAATCAATAACCTGAAAAACTCTATACCCCAAAAAGGGATGTAGCAAAAGTAGTATAGTCACGATCCAACCAGAGGAGCATGACGGGCTCCCGGAACTAACCTACCGAGCACCTCAGAACATGCATCTCATAATCATCTCTAGGTGGACCACAAAGATAGCTCATGGGTATCATGATCTGTAAGGGCATACGCCACAAGATAACGAAACATTTCTATATAATCCTCAACAATTATACTCATCATCACAAGCCGACAAGGCTGCCAAAATATCATACAACAATATGAATTGGTAAGGTTATGAAACGTCTAACTGTACACACATGTCTACGAGCCTCTACATAGAATACAAGTAACCATAAAGACCAATACCAATAGACTGAACCTCCGAAGTAAGTGGAGTGCTCCTGAGAATCCGCTGATAAAGCACCTACGGATCTAATCCATCTCCCTGCCTACCTGCGGGCATGAGCGTAGCGTCCCCAAATAAAAGGACGTCAGTACGAATAATGTACTGAGTATGTAAGGCATGAATAACAACATAACAAGAGGTATGGAACATAATATAAGATAAAGAGATAACCTGTACATCTGATTACCTCGTAAGGCGGATATCATGCATGCTTAGCTTTTTAAAGAAAACACCTTTCATGGTTATCAAACATAATATCATCATTAGCCCGCGTACGGGCCTCCCACGTCTGGGGTAACCATCGTACGCTGCCCACTAGTGGTGCTGCCCGGCCATATAGGCACGGTGTTATCATCATTATCTATAGCTGCCCACCAAAGTAGTGAGGCCCGGCCATATAGGCATAGTGTTATTATCATCATCCATAGCCTCCCACCGTAGTGGTGCTGCCCGGTCATATAGGCACGGTGTGAGAAAATACTTACATATATATAAAGCATGCATAAGAGCCCAATTAAAAGCTACAACTCTATCGGAGTGACGTAAGGTCGGTAACCTTCGATTTATATTATGAAGCAATCATCATCGCTATATCTCACCTTGAAGGAACAATTATCATAAGGTGAGATTAACAACAATGAATAAAATTAAGAAATTCATGAAATAAACTCAATAATCTCATAATAGCGTCAAGACTGTAAACTTTGGAATCTCTAGAAATGGGATCATCATCATCATCATTATCATCACAGGAAACATCTATCTTTAGCAATAGAAGAACTTTGAGAATCATGAACTTCTAGCTTTTTGGGAATAAGGATATTATGGAAAACATTTATGGGTTCATAAGAAAAGAATCATGCCTTTAGAAAGAAAGGGATTAGCTTTAACATATCTTTTCAGTCGCCTTAACTTTAACTACTTAACGTTTCTCCTCCTAAGCACGTAAATCTATATTCAAGAGAATTCATACTATTGTTAGGCTTATCGTCACATGCTTGTCTTAAGCCTTCAAACTAAATCCTTTTAGAATTTGCTGAAATTCGGGCAGCATCTCCCCTATTTATATCCCTAGCCCGAAATCACAATACCAACAAAACAACAGCAATGGAAACACCAATATCCACAACATCATTATCAACACCAATGTACTCAATAAAACATCCCACACGATGTTTTCCCAATTTCTCGACCAATCACTAGACATTACGAAACTTTAACAACCAAATTTCCGTAATACAATTCATAATATTAATAATAGATAGTATCCTTACCTCAATCAAGGTTGGAAAAACCTAGAATATTATTTATCTTCGGTGGCCTCCTTTGATTCGTTGAGATTCGTTGTTTAGAACAAGAACTACAAGACCTTATACGCTTTCCGAGCCTAAATCCCGGGGTTTCACTTGACTTAGGCTAAGAAATTTATGGAGGAAGTTGGAAGAATGTTATAGGGGGTTAGGGAAGGTTTGGGGAGGTGTTTGAATGAAAATAAGGGGTAAATCCCCTTTATATATTGTTCTAGGGTAGGTTTGCACCGACCTAGAACTTTCTGCGCACTGTAGCGCATGTGTCGCGCACTGTAGCTGCGCGTTTCTGCTCTGCCATCCTGACTTGTAACGTCCATAATTCTTTCCATATTTTTCTCTTGATATACTTGCATTTAATCCATTCTTACTTTTCTTTGGCCCATTCTTGACATATCGGTTCATCCCGAATTTTGGCTCCTTCAATCCAGTATATTTCCCTCTTTTGAGCCTCGGAATATTGTAGTTCATCTTAGAATTGAATTTGTTCTTCCCCCCTTTTAAAGGATGTTCTCATATACCAGTAACCTTCGAGTATGAACCGTCTTTAATAGTCATCTTGCCGACCTTAGCGATCCTTCAACTCCTCTATTCCATATAATGCCGAAGTTCTTTTCATCGCATGGTTTAACTTATTTCATTTTTGCTAGTTGAGTTCTTGTATCAAATTAAAATGCTTATACATATCGGATACAATTCAGATGCCTTCTTTATTGACTTTTCACTTCTACCTTTCATGACTAGTAGTCCCCTAGGCTAATGAATTAATGGGGACATCGGAATTGATCAGGCCCCTTATGGAGTGTCCGACTATACCACGCTCATTTAGCCCAAGTCTTCCTCCACGACTATCTTCTTAATATCCTTGAAATTTTCCTTGCTCTAGGTTCCTAATTTCGATTTGTGTCTATACTATACCATTAAAAGTTGATACTCCACAACAGCCATTCCCACGACTCGTCCTTTCATTAGCTTAGCTCATTTTGTCCCCTAATTCTTCTTAACTACTTGTTTGCATCACAACCATGCATCATAGTCCTTCTACTTGTTTGTCCCCTTTTCTTTCTTCTTTCGTCGAGTCTTCATCTTCCTTTATGATACAACAACTTGTACACACACACATATATATATATATATATATATATATATATATATATATATATATATATATATATATATATATCGAATTTTCTCGGTTTTCTTCATGATCGCATCTTTGCATCTTTCACAGAACCATTTTCTTATAATTTCAATTTGTTTTCCTTTGGGCAAGCCTACTGACTCATTAACCTTCTCCTTGTTATCGGCGGCCACATAATTCCCTCTAACCATTTCATTACACCTCATCTTCTCTTTAGTCCTCATAGTTTCTTTTGTTTTCTTTTACTCGTAAAATGCCTGTTTCCATTAGTCATTCTCTACTCTTAGCTTAGGGGACTTTGGAGTGTTTCGTTACAAGTGCGAATCCCTTTTGATGCTGAAATCTCTTCTTGGGGTAATTGCTCCCCTTAAATAGGCATACCAATCATGGGTTCACATCCATTCTCCTAGTTAAATCTCAGGAGTTTTAAATTTCCTCGTTGCTCTCATAAGACCCGTTTATTTCTCCTCAAGGATACACCTTTGTCCATTATTTACAACCTTCTTGGTTATGGTTACGAAGATGTATAGGTTGGTTCCGGGGTCCTCATGTTCATTCTTTGTCACGTACAACATTACTCTATCTCCCATTGATTTATATAAATTTGCTCCAATCGTCTGCTTTCCTACTTTCATCCTAACCTTTTCCTCAAATATATTACCTGATCCTCAATGGGTATACGTTTTCCTTGTCCAAGTTTCTCTCCCCTTCATAATATCATAACCTTATTTTTCCTACTGCTCGTGCTTACATATTTGGTCGCGTTACCGCTATCTGACTTTACTTCCCGAAAAAACCCAACCCTAATTCTCTCTGTAGCGTTTGCTACCTCAATTTTGACATACATCACAATCAATACTTTTAACATATCATAAAATCAATCATAAGGGTATACATAATAGTCGATGTAACCACTCGTGACTTATCTCTTTATTGCTTTTCAACACCTTTTCTTGCGAGATATCCCGTTGCCATTTGATTTTTGTCCTAAACCCACAGCTTATTACGCCTCCCCTCTTTAGACCAACTAGTCAAACTTATATCTGGTAACCATCTTGAAATTCTACTCATAAGGCTCATATGCTTCTGATATCTTTGAGTTATTCCGGGTTCTCAAATTCACCATATGTCTAAATCTGTAGGTCTTCCTAGCATATCTTTCTACATCCTAACTGTAAATCCTGGGGATATAACTTTACTTAAAAATCTTTACTCGTACTTGTACCCTGTCTCTTTGTCTAGGATAATCAACCTCGCATCCTTTACTTTCTTGTAGCAACCAACTCGATCCTTACGATATTTTATCTTCACTTGTACACCTACTCTCTTCTCTCCTTACACATAAGCCGACATCGAACCTAATTTCTCTATCATCAAATAACCTTCACAACACCCGTCTGAAAAAAGTTGAGGTGAAGCCTTCTTATAAGGATTAACTAGAAATACACCACATATTCCTAAGGTTGATACAATCTCTACTTCCTTCGTCGGCCAAGCAACATCACATTTAGAAGTTATATAAACAATCCAAAAGACAATCATAATTGCAATCCAACTTACCTAATCATTTCTCATTCTTGAGTTCAAGGTCATCATTAATACCCGAAGTAACTCGACCATAATGATTCTAAGAATAGTACCAACTATCAAATACTCAGAATCCCCTTGAAGTCGAATGACTGGTGACTTTTGAATCCCAATGTAAACTTACATCATATAGGAAAGTCCAATAAAACGAGATTGTGTGCCTGTCATCAGCCCGTCCTGATCTTATGTATATATATAAACTTCTAGAGTAAAATTTTCCCCTACTCGTTAACTTCCTTTCCCATATCAATATCTTTTTGTTATCTCTTACTCACCAATCTATAAATCGTAATACTGCATATGAATTCTTAGTGTCAACTTTCCCTATATCTTCAATGAGTCTCAATTCTCCGAAATCTCGAATGCAACTCATTCCAGTTCCTTTAATTACTAATCATTTTCCCCCTCCAGGGTTCTTCCCTTAAATTAAATTAAAATCATTCTAAAAACTCTCTTTGAAAGCGTCTCATAATTTTTCATTCAATCATAACTTACCAAACATCCGATTGCTATATTTTCCCTTCATTCTTTCTCTATAGCATAGACATTCAAATAATTCAGTTTGTAAAAAGGCAGAGTTTCCTCTATACTTATTACTGCCTCATTCCTGCACACAGCCCAAAAAACACATCCAATGCCTCACAGAGCGATCACAATTACCTGTAACGTCTAGCTCAAGTTTTTATATCAAAGTCTATCAATATCAATAAGACAGGAAACATACCTTTCGGAGTATCAACTTCAACTCTTATCAATTACCTCATAGCGGCATAATCAACTGCTTATCCACAATCAAAGCATTTAGGGTTAGAATCAGGGACATCATATCCTATAATTTAGCTCTACGACACGATCTAAGATGAGAAGGAAGGGTCAATGGTTCCTAGATGCCCTGCAACCTCTTGTTTATAAGTGTGGCGTGCTTCACACCCATAAATAAGACTCTACTGGATATGACTCGTAAACATACCCTAGGACGAACTGCTCTAATACCACTTTTGTCACAACCCAACCAGAGGGCCATGACGGGCAATCGAAACTAACCTACCGAGCACCTCTGAACATGCATCTCATAATCATCTATAGATGGACCACAAAGATAGCTCATGGGTATCATGATCTGTAAGGGCATATGCCACAAGATAACGGCACATTTCTATATAATCCTCAACAATTATACTCATCATCACAAGCCGACAAGGCTGCCAAAATATCATACAACAATATGAATTGGTAAGGTTATGAAACGTCTAACTGTACACACATTTCTACGAGCCTCTACATAGAATACAAGTAACCATAAAGACCAATACCAATAGACTGAACCTCCGAAGTAAGTGGAGTGCTCCTGAGAATCCGCTGACAAAGCACCTACGAATCTGATCCGTCTCCCTGCCTACCTGCGGGCATGAGCGCAGTGTCCCCAAATAAAAGGACGTCAGTACGAATAATATACTGAGTATGTAAGGCATAAATAACAACATAACAAGAGGTATGGAACATAATATAAGAAAAAGAGATAATTTGTTCATTTGATTGACTCGTAAGGCAGATATCATGCATGCTTAGCTTTTTAAAGAAAACACCTTTCATGCATATCAAACATAATATTATCATTAGCCCACATCTGGGGTAACCATCGCACGCCGCCCACTAGTGGTGCTGCCCGGCCATATAGGCACGATGTTATCATCGTTATCCATAGCCGCCCACCGAAGTGGTGCGGCCGGCCATATAGGCATGATGTTATTATCATCATCCATAGCCACCCACCGTAGTGGTGCTGTCCGGTCATATAGGCACTGTGTGAGAAAATACATACATATATATAAAGCATGCATGAGAGCCCAATTAAAAGCTACAACTCTATTGGAGTGACGTAAGGTCAGTAACCTCCTAATTATATTATGGAGCAATCATCATCGCTATATCTCACCTTGAAGAAACAATTATCATAAGGTGAGATCAACAACATTGAATAAAATCAAGAAATTCATGAAATAAACTCAATAATCTCAAAATAGCATCAGGACTGTAGACTTTGGAATCTCTAGAAATGGGATAATCATCATCATCATTATCATCATAGGAAACACCTATATTTAGCAATAGAAGAACTTTGAGAATCATGAACTTCTAGCTTTTTAGGAATAAGGATATTATCGAAAACATGTTTGGGTTCATAAGAAAAGAATCATGCCTTTAGAAAGAAAGGGATTAGCCTTAACATACCTTTTCGGTCGCCTTAACTTTAACTACTTAACGCTTCTCCTCCCAAGCACGTAAATCTACATTCAAGAGAATTCATACTATTGTTAGGCTTATCGTCACATGCTTATTTTAAGCCTTCAAACTAAATCCTTTTAGAATCTGCCGAAATTCGGGCAGCATCTCCCCTGTTTATATCCCTAGCCCGAAATTACAATACCAACAAAAAAACAGCAATATCAACACCAATATCCACAACATCATCATCAACACCAATATACTCAATAAAACATCCCACACGATGTTTTCTCAATTTCTCGACCAATCACTAGACTTTTACTAAGCTTTAACAACTAAATTTCCGTAATACAATTCATAATATTAATAGAGAGTATCCTTACCTCAAAATTGTAATCTTATTTATCTTCAGCAGCCTCCTTTGATTCGTTGAGATTCGTTGTTTAGAAGAAGAACTACAAGACCTTATACAATTCGTTTTTAGTCTAGAAATCGACTTATCGTGATGATATCTTTCATTCTACATCCGTTAGAGGCCAAACACATAACTGACCCTATGAACGATCTACGAGATAACCAATAAGCATAAGACAACCATATTCGGGACCAACCACACGTCGTTGCCTATGTAGAGCATCTAAATCCAATTGCTCCAAGTCTCCATATATCAAAACGAATCCAATATCATAATTACAACACCAAAACATCTCAATGCAAGCCATGATGCAGTGCAATGCAATGCCATGCAAATACTGTGTCTATATGTACTCCGGACAGAAATATCGACGTATCGGTAGCAGAACTCAAGGTGACTCGTGAATTCAAAGTGCCACCCGTCCCAGGTCTTTGCCCAACAGATAAACGAGACCCTAGAGTTTGCCCACGGGGAGTTCTTACTGACACCACCCTAGGGGACCCGCGGAGTCCACGCACTCACTCAATCCACGGTTCCGGAACGAACATTGAATATCGGACTCTCACGTCACTCAAGTAAAAAAATGACCCCAGCTCATCATAGTGTTTCATCAAGTATCATCAGTATCTCAACAGTGTATCATGAATAATGAGAGTGCGTGCAATGCATGTATCAATATCAATAATCATGCTCAATATCACAAATACCTACAATGGGTAAGCTAACAACATATCCAAATCACAAGTACCAATTTGGGTACACCCGCTATACATGAATGCCATAAATACCAACATGGGTATGCCAACGATATCATCAAATACTACTCAAGTCATACGGAAATCTATCCCCGTAGCAATCATCAAATTAAGGTATCACCATATCACAAGCAAGATGTAACCACAGATCCCAATACCTATTAATACACGTGGCTTCAAGCCAACACAATAGATTAAATAAATCGCAATACATTATTACCACTTTTCGTTAGTCTGCCTATTAGCTTAGAACAGTAAATTCACCTTCTACTCACAAGTCGTTCGTCATAACTCCGCTTAGAACTCAATTACAATCGTTGGTGTATTTTATCCTTCCATTTATCAACTAGATTCACTATTAATAGCATAACACAATTAATCACATATTATGAAAATTCTCATCGTGAGACACAGAAAAATAGGTATCACCCACTACTCCTAAGTCACATAAAATCCACCGATACTCAAGAAAACCAAATTAAGCATCCTAAAGAATCTACAGGCCACAAGCCCGAACATACAAATCGCACAACAATACCATCCTAGGATTCCATCCCAAATCTCCAATTCCTACACATGCATTCTTCGTTCCTTCTAATACATGAATATGGGAAACTAACCGGAGTCTACCGAGAGGAAACCGTAACCTACCTCATGGCAGAACGAGTGCCACAAACATCCATTGATTCTTCAACTCGATCACCACATCGTAATCCACACAAAAGAGCTTGGAGACAAACAAGATGCCCAAGAATAAAAATTACCATTAGATCCCTCATAAGAGATTTTGGATCAGTAAGGAATTTTTTGGAACTTAACCCACTGCTAGATTTCGTTTATAACAACACTAGGTGATAATATCAATCTCTTTCCATGAATAAGGTCCACTATTTACCCCATTACTAAGTAAATTTACCATTTTTAAGCTTATCCTTGAAAGACCTATTTCCAAGATCCATGGAAGAACTCATTTTTAAGAAGGAAGAAGGTAGGAATCAAGATTATAAACCCATCTAGGTGAAGACATGGAAGAGTATTTAATGGAATCCATGTGAAAGATTTACTAACTTCATCTTGTATTTATAATTCCCGTTTATTTGAGGATCCACGCTAGAATCCATATTTCGGGATGAAGTTGTATGGTTATGAACCCTAATTTAGGATTTGGGGTTTCCTATACCAATTCATGACTTGTGTTGAGAAAATCTTCCAGATTTGAATTTTTTAATCAATGGGTGACTAGTTCTATCACAACCCAATCGGAGGGCCATAACGGGCACCCAGAGATAACCCACCAGGCACCTCTCATCGTACTTCCACAATCATATCTAGGTGAGCCGCATGGCCTACTCATAATCTCTATGCACCAATAATACAATTTCCATCGGGCTAAAGCACTTTTATATCCACGTAAACCACCATAACCATATATATATATATATATATATATATATATACACACACACATAAGTCGACAAGGCTATCAAAATGATGTACAGAATATGAGCCGACAAGGCTAAGAGACGTCTAGCTATACACAACTATCAACGAGCCTCTAGAAAGAGTATGTAACATTATAAAGACGGGACAGGACCCCGCCATGCCCATATATGTACACAAAAGAATAGTACCAACAGCTGCTACTCCGAATCAAATGGAGCTCCTCTAAGTAGTCTTTGAATAACTAGCCTAAGGATCAAGTCTGTCTCCCTATCCACCTGCGGGCATGAACGCAGCATCCACAAACAAAACGACGTCAGTACGAACAATGTACCCAATACGTAAGGCATAGGCAGTAACATAATAAAAACATGAAGGATAACATGAGATAAAAATGCCATGAGATAGGAGAGCCATTTATACCTCTTGAGACGTTCATCATATTTGCTTACCTTTTTTCTAAGGGAAACTTTCCATACATACGCAGACATATATAGTAGTACCATATCCGACCATGTAGGTTCGGTTTCAAACATACCCGGCCATAACAAGGCTCGGTGTTATTCATACCCAAATGTAGTGGTGTACGCGCAATGAATATCATACCCGGCCACACAAGATCGGTGTTACATAATAGGCATGCATATATATATATATATATACATACACATAGGATTACATAACTATCGTCAACATCATCATCATCACTACATCTTTCTTTAGAGGGTCAACTATTGTAGGATGAGATCAACTATATCATGAGAGTATCAAGACTTATGAGCTTTAGCACTTCTAGAAATGGAGGCGTCATGGAAGACATTATGGATTTCACATATGAGTATGCAACAATTGGATCGTGCCTTAAGAAAGAAGGGTTAGCCTTACATACCTTTTATGACTTCGTAGCTACTTAACGTTCTCCTCTGAAGCCCGAAGGATCTACATTTAAGAGGGTTCATAACAAAGTTAGGTCTCAAAGACACTCTCAAGTCCAAGCTAGTATAATTCGTAAGCTAACGAAAATTGGGCAGCGTTTCCCCTATTTCATCTACTTCTACCAAATTCCAAAACAACTCCCAAACAATAATGACATTATTAACAATACCATAATTAAGAGTCTTCATTCAAGTTAGGCTTCATTCAATCCCAAAACTCCTTTTCAAGATCACTCATAACAATAACTACAACACAACACCATATATATTTACGTACAATACTTCCTCAACATCATTAGTACCACCCACAACAAGATTATACTCATAACATGCCAAGAATCATAATTCAAGTTAACTTATAGCTCATAATATCCTCAAGTTCATACTTGAACTCTATTTTCACTTTTCTTCCTTCAACCACATGGTATAAAAATCAAACAACCTTAACCATATGCAAAAGATGTAAAAACTTACTTTAGTCACGCAAGAACAAGTCGTGGATCAACTTACTCCACTAAAGTGAAGCCTCCAATATCAACACCAAAGAAAATCATGAGTTCCACAAACCCTAGCAAGCTTCTTAGTACTTGAATCTCTTGATTCTCTTGGATTTGGCTTGGATTAGTTTATGGACTTAAAGAGAGGGTTTTGGAGAGTTATAGAATCTGATTTGGGAAAATAATGTGTCCAAATGAAATAAAACTTAATATATAAAGCCTAACTTAAAATCTCGTGAGGCATTTTGACACCCATTTTGACGGACCGTCAAACTTCCTACAGTCCGTCAAAATGCACCGTTAAACTGCCCAGCCAAGCAGTCTTCACTGTGACTGTTTGAAGGTGGTACTCCACCATTTGACGGGCCGTCAAATGTCCTACGGTCCATCAAATTGTCCTTTCCCGATGAGTTGCTCGTTTCGATACGTTTGACGCTCAATCCTTATGGAACCTTCTTGGCACCTGTATAACACTTCATTAACTATCTAAGGGACCCTATAGCTCCTCCTCAAGTCATTACTAAACAAAGTATAACTGATTTGTTGCGAAATCTTCCCAAACATGACTCACATTCTACTTCATTTGACGAGCTTAATCCCACCGATTCATATGACTTCCAAATCTTAATGTACTTACTCAAGGTTATAAAATACTCTCATTGATCTCATAATGACTTCATGTCCACCTTAGGCTCACGTGAGTCTACTCATGATTCAAATGACTCGAAATTTCCAAGATGTAACATTCCTCCCCCCTTAGGAACATTCATCCTCCAATGTTAGACTCTTAGGGATTCTCCAAAATTTTCACCAGAGTTTCCCCTGTAATATGGCACTACCATCCAGTCAAAGCAACCCAAAATATATAGCCTCACAGGGCTACAACAACAACAACAATGGCCATACACGACCATGAAATAATCAAAAGAAAGCATTACATACCTAAGGACAATGGCGTCTCTGCTTGAGCCTCCTCTGGGGGTGGAAATAAATGTGGATACCTGAATTTCATGTCTTCTTCTACTTCCCAGGTCATTTCCCCTCTATTATTATTTCTCCATAGGACTTTAACTGAAGCTACATCTTTGGTTCTGAGTCTCCGAACTTGTCTATCTACAATGGTGATGGGAACTTCTTCGTAAGACAATTGCTCGGTGATTTGGACATCATCTACCGATACAATTCTGGAAGGATCTCCAATGCACTTGCGAAACATCGATACATGAAAAACCGGATGGACTGACTCCAAATCTGAAGGTAGATCTAATTCGTAAGCCACTTGGCCCACCTTGCGTACAATCTCATAAGGCCCAATATACTGAGCACTAAGCTTGCCCTTTTTGCCAAATCTCCTAAAACCCTTCATTGGCGACACCTTCAAGAATACCCAGTCCTTTACTTGCAACTCC
The DNA here is from genome assembly GCF_019175385.1 of Lycium barbarum. Lineage (NCBI taxonomy): Eukaryota > Viridiplantae > Streptophyta > Magnoliopsida > Solanales > Solanaceae > Lycium > Lycium barbarum. The sequence goes on along the minus strand of NC_083337.1, from coordinate 124,792,252 downwards.
AAGTCTCGTCGACGATTATCTGTATAAGATTTCTGAAGACTCTGAGCTGTTAATAATCAATCCTGCATAAGCTTGACCTTTTCTATGGCATGCTGGATTAAGTTTGGCCCTATTAGTTTAGTTTCTCCCACTTTAAACTACCCAATTGGCGATCTGCACTTACGCCTATATAAAGCCTCATATGGGGCCATTTGGATACTGGAATGATAACTGCTATTATAAGCAAATTCAATAAGCGGTAAGTGATCATCTCAACTACCGCTAAAATCTAACACACATGCCCGTACATATCCGCGAGAGTCTGGATGGTACGCTCAGCTTGCCCATCAGTCTGTGGATGAAATGCTGTACTAAGACTCACCTGAATCCCCAAACCTTCTTGAAAAGACTTTCAGAAATTGGCGGTAAAATGTGTCCCTCTATCGGAAATAATAGATACTAGGACACCATGGAGTCGAACTATCTCTTTGACATAAAGCTTTGCATAATCTTCCGCCGCGTATGTAGTTCTGACTGGTAGCAAATGAGATGACTTCGTAAGTCTATCCACAATTACCCATATAGAATCGTATTTATGCTTAGAACGAGGTAAGCCTACGATGAAGTCCATATTAATCACTTCCTATTTTCAAGTCGGAATTTCCATATCTTGCAACAATCCACCGGGCTTTTGATGCTCAATCTTCACTGGCTGGCAGTTAGGACATTGAGCCACGAATCCCGCTATCTGCTTATTTACCCCATTCCACTAATAAATGGATTTAAGATCATGATATATTTTCGTTGCTTCTGGGTGAATAGAATAACGGGAACAATGGGCTTCTTTCAAAATCTGATGACATAATCCTACAACATCGGGAACACACAACCTGCCTCGACATCGGAGAACTCCATCTCTAGAAATCTTAAAGGGTGACTTTTGCTTATAGGGAAGTGTATTTCTGTAACGAACTAGTATGGGATCCTCATACTGGCGCTCTTTCACCTCAACTACTAGTGACGAGACAGATGAATTCTGAATGGTAGCTCCCATATTGCCCGAGTCCATTATCTGAATTCCTAGGCTACCTAACTGTTGGAGCTCACGAGCTAACTCTCTTTTCTCTGGCTGAACATCACATAAGCTACCTATAGATCTATGGCTAAGAGTATCAGCCACAACATTCGCCTTCCCGGGATGATATAGGATGTTAACATCATAATCTTTCAACAACTCTAACCATCGCCTTTGTCGTAAATTCAATTCTTTCTGCTTGAAAATATACTGAAGGATCGTGTGATCCGTATAAATATCAACATCGACACCATACAAATAATGCCTCCACATCCTCAATGCATAGATCACCGTAGTTAACTCGAGATCATAGGTTGGATAATTTTTTTCATGTTTCCGCAATTGCCTTGAAGCATAAGCAATCACCTTACCATGTTGCATCAACACACATCCTAACCCAACGCCTGAAGCATCACAATAGACAATATAGCCTTCCGATCCTTCTGGAAGTGTCAGAACCGGAGCCGAAGTTAATCTATTCTTTAACTCCTGAAAACTGCATTCATAAGCATTTGTCCATTAAAATTTAGTTGCCTTCTGAGTTAGCTTCGTCAATGGTGTAGAAATAGAAGAAAAACCTTCCACAAATCTTCTGTAATAACCTGCCAAACCTAGAAAACTACGAACCTCCATAGGTGTTGTAGGCCTTGGCCAAGTCTTCACAGCCTCAATCTTCTGGGTATCCACCCGAATACCCTCGGCTGAAATAATATGCCTCAAAAAAGTCACTGAATTCAACCAAACCTCACACTTTGAAAATTTTACAAATAGCTCCTGGGTCTGACGAACTTTAAGAACGGTACGTAAATGATCTGCATGTTCTGCCTCGGACCGAGAATATACCAGGATATCGTCAATGAACACAATCACAAACAAATCTAGGAAAGGCCTGAACACATTCAATTGTAAGTAAGTCCTTCAATTGTTCCTTCAACTCTTTCAATTTTGCGGGAGCCATTCTATAAGGAGGAATAGATATGGGCTTGGTATCCGGTAGCACATCAATAGCAAAATCAATCTCCTGCTCTGGGGGAAGGCCTGGAAGCTCATCCGAGAATACATTCGGAAACTCATTCACTACGGGAACAGACTGAAGAGTCGGTGATTTGGATTCTATATCTTGAACCCGGACTAAATAATAAATACAACCTTTAGCAATCATCTTTCTTGCCTTGAGATAGGAAATAAACCTACCTCTCAAAGACGCTGTATTTCACTTCCATTCCAAAATTGGTTCTCTCAAAAACTGGAAGCGAACAATTTTTGATCTACAATTAACATTGGCATAGCAAAAAGTCAACAAATCCATGCCCATGATAACATCAAAATCCACCATTTTTAACTCATGTAAATCAACCATAGTACGATGATCACAAATCACCACTACACAATTTCTATATACTCGGCTAGCTATTACTGAATCACCAACGGGTGTCGATACCTCGAAAGATTTGATTCACTCCGGTTTCACCCCAAATTGACCAGCAATATAAGGAGTAACATATGAAAATATGGAGCCTGGATCAATCAACACATATACCTAGCCAAAGAATTGAAGCGGAGGCTATACTCTAGGGCACTCATGCTTCTTTACCTAAGATTCAAGAACTTATCGGCTCTAGCCCACCGAACCTCTGGGGGAAAGTAGTGTTGGAGGAAAGCATCAACAAATTCTTGCCATACCGGGAGAGGTGCATTGACTCCCCTACCAATGAACCGCAACATCCCATAGTCTATAGGAAGCCAATTCTACCGATTCGACGTCTGAAGCATGCATTAACCGAAGTGTCCTCAACATTCCATCAATAAAGCTTTGGGGGTCCTCATCCGATTTTGACCCGAAGAATTCCGGAGGGTTCAAGCTAATAAAATCACGGGCTCTAGCACTCACAGCCCTATCACCATGACCCATACCCTGCTGCTGGACCTAAGCGGCGACTAACTGAGTCAGCAAATAAATATCCTCTTTCATCTCTTGGCCCAAAGCATTTGGTGGGGGAACTGAGGGTGCTGGAGCTGGGGCTGAGGCTCCCTCATGCTCCTCTGAAATAGGCAACGAGTGAGAGGACCGAGATGGAACCTCATTTTGGGACTCAACCTCCTCTATATCTGTCGGCGGTACTTTCTCAGTCTGCCTACCTGCCACTGTCTCACCCTTTTAGGCTGCTGTAGCTTTTCTCTTTACAGGAATCTCTAAAATACATAACTGTCACGACCCAACTAGGGCCGCGACGGGTACCCGGAGCTAGCTACCGAGCACCACTCACTCTACTACTCGTCTTACTCATTTAATGAACTTTTTACCAATTTAGTATACAAATAGTAGGAAAATCACATCTTATATGGGAACATAATTACTTATATACATTTGCCTCTCGGCCATCAAAATAATATATACATATAATGACATCTTGTGAGACCATCTGACCCACACTGCGTATCTACGAGCCTCTACTAACATACTGTATACATAGACGGAACAAGACTCCGTCATGCCCAAAATATACATATGTACCAAAAGGAATAATCATGAGCGCCTCCGAACAATGGAGCGCTCTCTATCGGCTGACAGCTACTAAGGATCTGGGCCAAGCTCACCTCCCTGTCTACCTGTGGGCATGAACACAGCGTCCAAGGAAAACGGACGTCAGTACGAATATTGTATTGAGTATGAGAGGCATAAACAATGAAGAAAGACATCAATAATATAATGAGAACATCGATATGAAACATCTGGATCTGAATAACAATCATGTGGAAAGTAATGCATGTTGTCTTACTCATACTCATCATCATGTCATATATGCATAATATGCAAGCTGCCCGTCCATGTCGGAACGGTGTGATAATCAATAACATTAGCCCGTGTCCAGGCCTCCCGCGTCCAGGGTACTATCTCATGCCGCCCACTAGTGGTGTCTGCCCATGCCAAAAGGTCATGGTGTATCCGTAGAGCTACCCGCCTTGGCGGTGACTGCCCGGCCAACTAGGCCCGGTGTGAAATGCTCATGACATGCTTATCATAAAATACTTTTAATAATATGATCCTTATAAAATACTTATCTTATCATAGTACATGCATAAGGCACAAGATCAACTTTACTCTATCGGGGTGACGTAAGGTCGGGATCCCCCGATTTCATTATGGAGCAATTATTGACATTCTGCCTCACCTTGAAGGAACTAACACATAAGGTGAGTGTGGGCAATAAATAACATTATCATCAATCTAGCATCATCGTACCATATCTCTTATCTTATATAGACATTTATGGATATAGGCTTTCAACCTTTCGGAATGTAAAAGCTCATGAAGAGGATAGGAATTCGAGCTATAAGACTCATGCCATTAGAAAGAAAGGACTAGCCTCACATACCTTGGTCGTTTAACTAAGCTATCGCTCACTTGTTCCCCTTCGATATCACGTCGTTACCTTAATGAGAGAATTCAAATTAACATTAGTTAATTGACTACAAGAACGCATCGTTAATTCTAGGAAAAATTGGGCAGCACTTCCTTTGTTTATACTACTTTTTCCATGTTCTATATCAACTCCCAACATTCACAATACTACTCACAATATCACAATCAACATTCATCATTTATGCATATTTAGCAAAATCCACCATTTTCCTCCAATTTTCCCATATTTATCCTCATAGCTCATCTTTGTGTTTTCACGCATTCAATACTTGTTTCATGATATACACATCATTATAACGTATTCATAATCATAACTCTTCAACTTTCATGATTCAATTCCACTATCATTCAATTATGTCACTATTCACTCAATAATGACCTACTTTCTATGTTCTTCTACATTTCAAGTATCTAAGCCTTCCAATACCTTAAACAACATGAAATGATCATAAAACTTACTTTGGAAGTTGGTTGAACAAGCCTTGAGTTGAGTTTCTACCTTAGCATCAAAACCCTTTTTCACCTCCTTTGATTTTCTTTGAGGAAGATGAACCCCTACTTAGTTTTCATACACTTTATTTCATGGATTATGTGTTGTTGATCTTAGTTTCCCTTGGATTTCTCTTGTGGTTGAAGAGTAGGGAAAGTTCTAGAGGCTTCTTGAGTTGGAAGAAGTGGGAAATGAAATGGGTGAAATGAAAAATGACCCCTTACACTTAATTTAAAAGTTGGTCGAGACCCATTATACGGACCAACATACGGTCCGTACTATTTATACGGACTGTATGTATGGGCGTACAATTGGTCCAGTAGCTGGTCCCTTCATTGGACAATTATACGGCCAGTATAAATTATACGGTCCGTAGGTTGGACCGTATAATGCCCAGTGGTTCCGTTTTCGTTCTCGTTGTCTCGTTCGATCTCCGATCCTTATGGAACCTTCTTAACACTTGTTTAATACTTCAATACCAATCTAAGGGACGTCATTTCATGTCTCTAAGACACCATTATTCCCTCACCAACTCATTGCTCGTTATTCCTACTCGATATACGACTTACGACTCGCTTTCCTTAACAACTTCCTTTCCTTATCTCGAATGGTTTTGAAATCTCGTTTGGGGTTATGAAACACTATTCCTACTCATCGAAATGTCGTATACGCTATGACCTTCGTTGTCCTATTCATAGTACACGTACGGGGAATCTTCCGAGGTGTAACAATAACAAACGGTTAAGGAAAGAGAAATCCTTTATATCATGGCTTTATCACACGATCTATTGAAGAAAGAAGGTCATTCATTCCTAAATGCCCGCAGCCTCCTGTTTATAAGTGTGGCGCATAACACACCCATAAACAAGACTCTACTGGACATGGCTCGTAGACACACCCTAGGACGGAACTGCTCTGATACCACTTTTGTCACGACCCAACCGGAGGGCCATAATGGGCATCCGGAGCTAACCCACCGGGCACCTCTCATCATACTTCCACAATCATATCTAGGAGCACCACATGGCCTACTCTTAATCTTTACGCACCAATAATACAATTTTCATCGGGCTAAGGCACTTTTATATCCACATCAACCACCATACCCATATATATATATATATATATATATATATATATATATATACACACACAAGCCAATAAGGCTATCAAAATGATGTACAGAATATGAGCCGACAAGGCTAAGAGATGTCTAGTTATACACAACTATCTACGATCCTCTAGAAAGAGTATGTAACATCATAAAGATGGGACAGGACCCCGCCATGTCCATATATGTACACAAAAGAATAGTACCAACAGTTCCAGCTCCGAATCAAATGGAGCTCCTCTAAGTAGTCTCTGAATAAGCAGCTTGAGGACCAAGTCTGTCTCCCTGTCCACTTGCGGGCATGAACGCAGCGTCCACAAACAAAAAGACGTCAGTACGAACAATGTATTGAATATGTAAGGCATAGGCAGTAACATAATAAAAGCATGAAGGATAACATGAGATAAAAGGGCAATGAGATAGGAGAGCCATTTATACCTCTTGAGACGTTCATCATATTTACTTACCCTTTTTCTAATGGAAACCTTCTATACATACGCAGACATATATAGTAGTACCATACCAGACCATGTAGGTTCGGTGTCATACATGCCTGGCCATAACAAGGCTCGGTGTTATTCGTACCCAACTGTAGCAGTGTGCGCGCAGTGAATATCATACCCGGCCACACAAGATCGGTGTTACATAATAGCCATGCATACATATATATATATATATATATATATATATATATATGTACATACACATAGGAGTACATAACTATCGTCAACATCATCATCATCACTACATCTTTCTTTAGAGGGTCAACTATTGTAGGATGAGATCAACTATATCATGAGAGTATCAAGACTTATGAGCTTTAGCACTTCTAGAATTGGAGGCGTCATGGAAGACATTATGGATTTCACATATGAGTATGCAACAATTGGATCGTGCCTTAAGAAAGAAGGGTTAGCCTTACATACCTTTTATGACTTCGTAGCTACTTAACGTTCTCCTCTGAAGCCCGAAGGATCTACATTTAAGAGGGTTCATAACAAAGTTAGGTCTCAAAGACACTCTCAAGTCCAAGCTAGTATAATTCGTAAGCTAGCGAAAATTGGGCAGCATTTCCCCTATTTCATCTACTTCTACCAAATTTCAAAACAACTCCCAAACAACAATGACATTATTAACAGTACCATAATCAAGAGTCTTCATTCAATCCCCAAAACTCCTTTTCAAGATCACTCATAACAATAACTACAACACAACACCATATATATATTTACGTACAATACTTCCTCAACATCATTAGTACCACCCACAATAAGATTATACTCATAACATGTCAAGAATCATAATTCAAGTTAACTTATAGCTCATAATATCCTCAAGTTCATACTTGAACTCTATTTTCACTTTTCTTCCTTCAACCACAAACAACCTTAACCATATGCAAAATATGTAAAAACTTGCCTTAGTCACACAAGAACAAGCCGTGGATCAACTTAATCCACTAAAGTGAAGCCTCCAATATCAACACCAAAGGAAATCTTGAGTTCCACAAACCCTAGCAAGCTTCTTAGTACTTGAATCTCTTGATTCTCTTGGATTTGGCTTGGATTAGTTTATGGACTTAGAGAGAGGGCTTTAGAGATTTTTAGAATCTGATTTGGGAAAATAATGTGTCCAAATGAAATAAAACGAAATATATAAAGCCTAACTTAAAATCCCATCAGGCATTTTGACGCCCATTTTGACGGATCGTCAAACTTCCTACGGTCCGTCAAAATGCACCGTTAAACTGCCCAGCCAAGCAGTCTTCACTGTGACTGTTACGGTGGTACTCCACCATTTGACGGGCCGTCAAATTGTCCTTTCCCGATGAGTTGCTCGTTTCAATTTGTTTGACTCTCAATCCTTATGGAACCTTCTTGGCACTTGTATAACACTTCATTAACCATCTAAGGGGCCCTATAGCTCCTCCTCAAGTCATTACTAAACAAATTATAACTCAATTGTTGCGAAATTTTCCCAAACATTCACATTCTACTTCCTTCGACGAGTTTAATCCCACCGATTCATATGACTTCCAAATCTTAATGTACTCACTCAAGGTTGTCAAATACCCTCCTTGATCCCATAAGGACTTCATGTCCACCTTAGGCTCGCATGAGTTTACTCATTATTCAAACGACTCGAAATTTCCAAGATGTAACAAGTTCCTAAGCTTGAATCACTTATTTACTCTAGAATCTTGCTATGGAAAATGAGGGTTTTTCTCAAAAATTCAGGGTTTTCGATTATTGATGAATTTAATGCCTATTTGGGGTTGGATTGATATGGAACTTGCTATTTGACTTTCTAGACTTTGGGTAAACCGTTTTCAATATTAATTTCTGATTTTGCCCCTGTGGGCCCAGGGTCCTTTTCTAAAGGTCGTTTTTTAGCCATTTTAGAAGCATAGCATTATGGGTATCTTCAGATTTGTAATCTAACATAAAATACTAAATTGATTAGACTTCGATCATACTTAGGCGGTTCGGAAAGGCAAGGCTCAAGTGGATTAGTTCGTGGCACCTATTCGGCACCAAGGTAGGTTACGGCTTACTTATGATAGACTCCGATTAGGGACATATATGTAGATGCTAGTGATTGACAGGGAAAGCATGATACACCTTCGGGCATAGTGTGGAGGTGAATTCCAATTAGGATTGGTATCGTCAATTGTTATTTAGGCTTCTCACTATGTTTGCTAATATGTGTGTTAGTTGATTGATCTGTTTTGTCATTTGATTCCCACTTATCCCATGAAAACAAGGATACATTGTGTGGGCTCAATTGGCAAAGGTAACAAAGGAATTCTGCGTGAACCCTAGTGGCGGCGTTCTGTGTGAGCCCTAGTGGATATTGGGATTCTGTGTGAACCCTAGTGGTGGCATTCTGTGTGAGCCCTAGCAAATATTGTTGTGTGAGTACATGGACTTCACGGGTCCCCCATGGGTCATGACTATGAGGCATTGCCCTTAGCATGTGTGTACGGGTACGGAGAGGAGGCATGGGGGGCATTGAATGGCATTTGCATATCACTGCATTATATCCCATTGTATTGCATTTCACATCATTGCATTGTATACTTTTTCATGGAAATCTTAGTTGATTATTTGACTAGAATCGTTGATGACTTGTTTGATTTGCTATTTGATTTCAAGGTCCTTTTATTGGAAACTTTACGGATTGAGGATTAGAGATTTCACCAAGGCCTATGATATGAGAATAATGAGATATTGTGGTGTAATTGTTGTGAATTGCTATCTGAACATGCTTAGTGACTGTACTTGATTGCTTATCTTCTCTATCTGTTTATTTCTGCTCACATGCGTTAGCTAATCGTTGTCGGCCTATGATACCTACGAGCCTAGTGTTTTGCTTATACTACTCTTGCTACGCTCCTTGTGGAGTGTAGAGTGTTTCCAAGTTGATGTTCGAGGTCTCGCACTGTCCGAGACTATTATCAGAGATTTGGGGCGAGCTACTAGCCGGATCTGCAGCCCTGAGTCTTCTCTTATGCAATTGTCTACATGGTTCTACTGACAGTTTTTATTCCAGTATTGAGTTTGTATTTCATATTTAAATTTTGTAATCTATTTAGAAGCTCTTGTAGAAGTTAAGACCAGGTTTTGGGAATCTTAAGGTTTAAGTTATACTTCCGCGTTTGTTTATATTACTTAAATTGTTATTCAGTGTTTTCAATAAATTCAATTTCCGCATTTGTTGTTCTGAAAAAGAGTAAATGATTTGGGAACGATTCGCCTACCGGGAGAATAGTGTAAGTGCCATCATGACCCGTGAAATGGGTCTTGACACTTCTCAATTCACCTTTTTAGCCAACCCTCTCTATTTCTCTTTGTTCTTCTTTGCAAATGTCTTATCTCCCCTTCTCTTTATTTTTCTTTCTCTATCTTTCCAGGTTTCTCTCTCTCTCTCTTTCTTGTTACTTTCTTTCTTTTTGCTCCTTGTTATGCTTAGAAATCCAAATTCAAGGTCGTTTTTATTCAAATAAAAAATTATTGACTGGATGGGTATTTGACTGAATGGATATTTTGTAAATCCCGTCTCAAAGAGAAAGAGCTTTCAATTCTAAAATCGAAAAGGTTCAACAGCAAATCAATGGACTTCTTATATCTTCTTCTTATTATTTTTTTTTGTGTGTAGTGATTATTTGGTCAAAATGGGAGTGTACTGGTGGTTGGATAGTGTTTTATAATATAAATGTGTATAATAGGTGTATTTACACTGTTATGCATAATTATACAACATATATACAGGGTTATACATATATACAGGGTTATACATTGATGCATTGCTTAATACTTATACATAGTATAACAATGTATACGTATTATATAATAGATTGTATAAATGTATATACATCTCTTATACACTGTATAATGATGTCGGTGTATCTACACTGTGATACATAATTTTGTATAGATAGTTATAGACTATTTGTACGATATACATTACATATACATTGTTGGGCTATAGTAAGTGAAATTCATTTTTGGGCTACGGTTGGTGAAAACTATTATGTTGGGCAGTACGTTCGTGAAAGAACCCCATGTATATTACTATTAACAATATCATAACATCGGGGGAAAAAAACATCATAACATCGTTACATATTAATGCTTAGAGATTCATTATTCGATTGATGACACTCGTTAATGGTACTTTTTGTTCAAGTTTTTCAACAACTGTTTGTTGTCTCATATTAGGCTAGTTTGACAATAAATGGAACAAATATTAATGACTTCAGTGAAAAAATGCTGAACAATTAGTAGTTTGATGGTAGAAGGAACATATTATTAATTACCTGAGTTAAAAATGTAGTGCTACTTGGTTTCCATAGTTCTAGATTTGAGATAGTGATGGACTATACGCTTTCCGAGAAGTTTGATGATTAGAGAGTAATTTCTAGGGGAATGCAGCCTTTCCTTTTCTTCATTGGAAAAGTGGATAGTTTTAACCGAAATGGGTAAAAAATATTCCTGAACTTTCAAATATTATTTAGGCATACCCTCTGTTATACTCTTTGTCTAATTGAACCCCTATCATTATATTATGGTTCAAATATATCCTTACTTTTAACGGAGCGACACGTGACAGCTCCTTATTAAGAGACTCACCCCCAATTTTAATCTACCCAGTTTAAAACTCACCTACCATAATCCGACCCGTTACCCAACCCAAAACCAGCATTGTTCTTCCATCTTTTATCAATGTTTGCTTAAAATTTCCAACCCAACCTCTTTGAATCTTTACCAAAATTTGTTATAATTTGAGATTTAAGCTCCCCAGAGATCCCAACAAAACTCGATAACAAAATAATTCACATTTTCAAAAAATCGGTTTTGTTCCTTGTTCCAATTTCATTGTTCTCGTTTGGGCTACACCGTCCGAAATCTGATTGATATTTTTGGTGATTGAGAAAAGAAACCTGACTTAGTTTTTTTGTTGAGTTGAGGTCAGAAATCTATCTCAAATTGTGATTCTATAAGGGTAACAATATCAACACATCGGTAAAAATATCAGCACATCAATCTAATCTCGGAAACAAATTCAATATTAGATTCAAATTGCTTAGTAACAAATTGAGTCCCCCACTTGCTTCCAAGCACAAAATTTTCGAGTACCCATCAAACCCACCTCCAAAGCTTCATTGTTGCTCAACAATGGCTGACTACAAAATTCACCTTTAAATTTCACTTTTGGGTGTCGATGATCTGTAATGCATGTACAACAATGCCATAGCTGGAAACTGATATTAGAGAAATTGAGTAAAAATCAGATCTTGGAAACACCCAGATAGAGAGAAAGGGAAAGGAGATGGAATATCTTTTAAAAACGGTCTACTGTTTCTTCAAGTTTAGAGAGAAGGGAAATAGGAAATTTAAGATTGGAAATGTTTTATCCAGGAAGCTTTGGGGACCCTACTTTTGTGATAAAACAATAGAGTGTTTCAATGGAAGAAGGAGATGAAGAAGGTTGGAGAGATGGATTTTGGGGTTTAATTTGGTTGGTTTAATTAGTTTAACGGGTCGGATTGGGTTAAAAGAGGGATGGGTTATTTAATTCTTAAGCTGTCATGTAGCGCTCCGTTAAAAGTAAGGGGTATATTTGAGTCATAGTATAAAGGTAGGGGCTCAATTAGACAAAAAGTATGACGGAGCGTGCGCCTAAACAACATTTGAAAGCTCATGTTTTTTTGCACTTTAATCCCATCACACGCTTTCCGTACTTCCTTTTCGATAAATCTGAGCTTTATCCACTTGAAAATTGTTATAGTGATCCATTTCTATATCTATAACTAGTTACCTGGGCCCGTGTTAAGTTCGTGCCCAAACTCAAGATATAAATGTAGTAATATTTTAATTAAAAAAGTATAACCTATTACCTATTTTTTATACTGCAAAATTAACTATTCAGTGGCACGTTAAATATGTATTTTTGATAAGTCTTCATTATTATTAATGTTCTTTAATCAACTTATTAGATAATTTTAAAATAAAATTATTTATGAGAAAGGAAGTTTGACAGACAAATTAAATACCAAGAGGACACAAGCGACTCGACATTCTGTAAAGTAATTTAAATTATGTAAAATAATTACAACTCGGTGAAAATCGTAATTTGAAAAATATTGACATTTTTATGAATCTGTGAGCATATAATTTTTGTATTTATAGATAGAAATAATTTTTTTGGTATTTATTAAGTTTTAATTTCACTCATAATATTTCATGTAACAATAATTTATGCTAGCTAAATGTAGTGATTTAATCTTAGTTTTAGACGAAAATAAGGGGAAAATTAGTTTCATTAAATGAACGCCAAGAATCAATTTAGTTCTTCATATATAGTTTATGCTTAAAATTATTAAATTTAAGTTACAATTACAATTTATAGTACTTTTTGTATTGTTAATATCTAAATATTAATTTAAAACATTAATTTGATCTAATTCAATTTAGCTTCATAATTTAGTCAAATTGACTCTGAGAAAATTGATAAATGTCACATAAATTAGTACGGGGGCAAGAGTAATTAGTAAGATCTACTAAATGCTCTAGCTCAAAACGATAATGAGGCTCCATAATTGCCTAAGTTTTGCTAATGTGTATAATAACGAATAATGTAAAGGGTAATTTAATAATCCTCTCAGTTCATATCATATGGCGTTTTTAAATTGGGCTAGAAAGTAAGAAGTGTTTCACTAAATTTCCTTAATTAAATAGTACCTACTTAATATGATTTTTTGGTTATGAAAAATTTCACTTATCTAAATAATGGGAAATTTGGTATAAAGAAAAACTATTAATAAAGAACAAGAAAAGATTTACAAAAAGTTAATATACTACAATTCAGTATACACCAATTACATAGCCCCACATAAAAATTGACTTAAGATAAAGAATGAGTCCAAAAAATGAGAATAGGCAAGGAAAATACAAAACAAAGCCACGTTTAGCAACACTACAGGGTTAAAATTCTAGTGAGAACTACAGATATAGTTACAATTTTTTTGTTATGTAAAGATTCACTTATCTAAATAATGGAAATTTGTTTTTTAAAAAAAAACTATTAATACCTTCTCAGTTATATTAAAAAAAATATTCAAATTAAATATAAAAACTAAATACCATATAATATGAACCGGAGGAAGTAAAGAGCAAGAAAAGATTCACAAAAGGTTACTACAATTCAATATACACCAATTACATATGTCCACATAAAAGACAAAGAATGAGCCCAAAAAATGATGGGACAACTACGTGTGTGTGTATATATATATATATATATATATATATATATATATATATATATATCTTAAGGAGAAATATTTACGAAATGTGACGATAGTTTTATATTTACATAACATAACATTACAAACCCTGCTAAAAAATTTATGTATGAAAGTTGTATGAAATTGTATATCTCGCTCAAGGCTTAAAAAGTTCGCTCAAAATTTAGTGTATGAAAACGGTATGAAAATTAAATATATGAAATGTGTATATCTCATTCAAGGCTTTAAAAATCCGCTCAAAATTGTGTGTATGAAAACAGTATGAAATTTGTATCTCGCTGAAGTCTTAAAATTTGGCTCACATTTTCGTGTAGATTTCATGTTAGATATCTGTAAAATTAATACAACTACAACAACATCGTATACAACTTTGATACAACATTCAAGACTTAAAATAATCGCTCAAAGTTTTGTATACGAAATGTGTATATCTTACTTAAGGCTTAAAAAATTAGCTCAAATTTTATGTATGAAGTGTGTATATCTCGATCAAGGCTTAAAAATTACACTCAAAATTTTATGCATGAGAATGCTATGAAATGTGTATATCTCGCTCAAGACTTAGAATTTCATTCGCATTTTTTGTATATAATGTTCATATTAGGTTTCTGGAAAATTAATACAACTACAACAACATTGTAACAACTTTCTTACAATATTTAAGGCTTAAAGTTTTCGCTCACAATTTTGTATATGAAAATTATATTAAAAATTTCGCTCATACATACACATTTCATACACAAAAATTTGAGGTAATTTTTTAAAAAATTAAAAAAAAAATCTAAATTTTTTTTTTTTTTTTTTTTTTTAAAATATATATATTTTCTGGAAAAAAAATAAAAAAACGAAAAATATATGAAAATCCGTCATGTTTCGTAATATATCGTTATGTTTTGTAAATAAGGAAAACTATCGTCACGTTTCGTAAATATTTCTCCTTAACATGTATATATACATAGTTTTCCCAAAAATGATACAATAGGCAAAGAAAGACAAAATAAAGTCATGTGTAGCAACACCATAGGATTAAAACTCTTGTGAGGACTACAAAAATTTGGGATCCTTCTCACATATAGTAGTAAAATACACACCAATTACATATGCCCACATAAAAATTGACTTAAGATAAAGAATGAGTCCAAAAAATGATAGTAATAGATAAGGAAAAGACAAACAAAACCACGTGTAGCAACACCATAAGATTAAAATTACTATAAATTGGGATCTTCCCTTATATATATTAGTAATATTATCAATATTATTACTGGATAATAATTTTTTTGTAAATATCATGGAGGAGAATTTGGGGTGGAATCTGTATTGTTTCCAACTTGAATATCTGGGGGTTTAGATGGAATCGGATTTGATTGGATTTCACTGTTATTCTCGATCATTGAAGGAGGTGAGAGTTTTTTTTTTTCTTCTAATCTTGTATTACGTTGGAGGATCAGAAAAAGAGAATAAAGTAAATGAATAATGGAAATTACAACGATACTTATTGCATGAGAGCGCACCTAAACTTAATTGAATCCAGATCTATTAGATGAAAATGCCACTTTAACCAATATTTTTATTAGAGTTTAAGTTATATATATACCATCAGGGTAAGAAACTTTTATATTATTATATAAGGCATAAGTATCCCCGAACTTTACCTGAAGTTCCTATTACCCCTGAACTATTCTAAAGTGTAATAAATATAACCTTCGGTGCTAAGGTGGCACAGAGAGTGTGCTCACTCTCTTAGAGGCATGTGAGAGACGAAAAATAAGCTAAATTTCTGATAAATATAGACACATGTCCTTTTTAATTTAGACACTTTTACAATTAATTAGTAAATATAATTAATTATGATTAATTAATCTGCAATTTCAACTTCATCATCTTCTCCAAAGAAGAAGCTCAAATTTTTTGATCCAATCTCCTCAATACTCAATCACATGAGTTCAAATTTGAAATACTTCTCCACAACTCCGTGAACAAATCCCAACCACCAATTTCTTCAAACAAATACTGAATCAACAAAACCCATTTTCAAGTTTCTTCTTCAATGCTTCGAACCCTAACAAGGCTTCCAATTTTTCTTTGAGCCATGTTTAACGCATGTTCAGCTTTCAAACAATCTGTGTCCAATAACTTCGATTTCAACAGATTTCAGGCTAGTTTGGGGGTGGTTTTCGTGAAGGATGGAAGAGGTTATGAGTGTTGTAAGTTACGGGTAATTTTTTTCCAGGTATCATTACGAATCGTTCTCGCTTACGGAAAGTAGAAACCGAAGCCGAGCAGTTTCGAGTGAATGGATACGCCGAGATAGAACGAGAAAAATTGAATTTGATTAATTCAACTTATAAGACTTTGGAACAATTAGAAAATTACAAAAACGAAAAGATTCAGTTTGAACAGCAAAGGGCGATTAATCAAGTCCAACAACGGGTTTTCCAACAAGCCTTACGAGGAGCTCTAGGAACTCTTGATTGAGTATCGAGGAGTCAAGGAATTTAGGCCAAAATACCAAATAAAAGTAGATCGATTTTTTTTCATTCCTGAAGAGGTACATATCCTGCCCGGATCTTCTTCCATAATGGCACGGAACCTAGTGGTAAAAAATTGAAGGGAAAAGGGAATGGGATGGGGCCCGGCTCATAAAAGAGCGTGTGTATACACCGCTTCTAATGCAACTGTAGTTTGGATCCACGTCAGCACATAAGATGCAAAGAAATACAGAAAAAAAAAGTTTAAGGGGGTTAATAGGACCCGTAAAGGTAAAGTGTGTCTCTGAAATTTCGGGTAAAGTTCAGGGGGTACTTATGTCTTATCCCTTATTATATTATTTCTACCTTTCATAGAAGATAACGTATCTTATTTTTAAATTATAAATCTTATATACTAATAAGATTTATTTGTAAATAGTCTTTAGGTGATCATATAGTATAAATTGTTTATCATATAGTATAAATTGTTTATTACACTGATGGTAAGTCTATAAGTTTGATGGTATATTTATTTCGAATTTTCAATCGAAGTAAGTCATTATTTAAACCAATTTACCAGAATAATACATTTTTTTTTTTTACAGAACTAGAATAAACGTATTCTATGGTAACGTATTAGCCATTATTTTATTCAAAAACTTTAACGGGAAAAAACGTTAGTACTTGACGGTGTTAAAGGACAATATGTACTTGTGTGTAACATTTTATCCTTAATTAATAAGTAACTGAGAGTAACAACTCTAAGAATCCAGGCATATCCGAATCTGACATTGATTCATTTTAAAGTTGTAACCCAGAATTACGATCTTAGGCCAAACGTAATTGACAATAACATTTCTACAGTTATCCAGTGAGCGAGTTTAATCATTTGGTTTCGAAAGATTGAGATAGATCACTTTTATTATAACGATTTTAATTGCAAACCAATTAGTAAAACGAGCTGTGCATTTAATGATGAGTTCATAACGCCTAATTTTTAAATCATGGCTCCACCTATGTTTAGAACATATTATGTGTATGGTGTTTGGGAGTGTTTCTTTATTTGGAAAGTTTATACACTTGAGAAAAAATTTACCGTGAATTTATTCTTAACTGTAGATATTTAAGACTATAATATTTGTCCAATCGATTATAGATGTAGACAAAAAACTCAAGTTTATGCATGACAATTTTTATTGGTTTTATACATATGATATCTCGCTTATATGCACCACAGAAAACATGTACATTAGCAGTGCATATTTTATCGTTGAATTGTAATTCACTTAATTGTAATTTACTTTAAAATGATGATGAAAATTGATATGTCATGTGTAAGCCATGAAACACATCTAATATGTACTTAGGAACATTATAAAATGGGTCTTTTAAGATTCACTCCAATTCAATTTATGTATTTTATTAAAATTCACTTTTTATACTTAAAACTATTTTTTATTCCGACATATAACATAGCAGGTTTAAAGTTATATAAGAAATATTATAATATATTTATTAAAACCACAAATTTACAAGGTTTTTTATTCTTTTTAAATTTCGTATCTAATTAAATTAATACAAATGTAGGGATCTAGTAGCTCAGGCTACCTGAACTCTCACTTTTTTTGTGAGGGTTCGAATCCCCACGTTGTAATCCCCTTCCCTTGCCCCCTATGTAAAATAAAATAATGTCTAATACGTTGCTGCGAAATATGTTTATTCTAGTTCTGTAAATTTTCAAAAAAACGTACTCCCTCCGTCCCAATTTATGTGATATAGTTTGACTTGACACGGAGTTTAAGAAAGAAAGGAAGACTTTTGAAACTTGTGGTCTAAAACAAGCCATTGATATTTACGTGGCTCTAAATCATTTCATTAAGGGTAAAAGTGAAAGTTTTAAGTTAAATTATTTCTAAATATAGAAATGTATCATTCTTTTTGAGACAGACTAAAAAGGAAAATGTATCACATAAATTGGGATAGAAGGAGTATAATTTTGGTGAATTGCTTTAAATAATGGCTTACTTCGGTAAAAAAAATTCGTTTATTTCCTTAGCTTCCCGTGGAAAACATGGAATTGTAAAGAGACTAATAGCCTGTTTGGCCAAACTTCTAAAATCAGCTTATTTTAAAAAGTACTTTTGACGAAAAGCAGTTTGTGTTTGGCCAATTAATTTAAAAAACACTTTTGAGCAGCAATTAGTGTTTGACCAAGCTTTTAAAAAGTGCTTCTATGTGTATTTTTCTCAAAAGTACTTTTCAAAAAAGTGGTTTTGGCAAAAAATATTTTTTTAGCTTCTGAAAAACTGCTTCTGCTATTCCCCGGAAGCACTTATTTTCTCCAAAAAGCTTGGCCAAACACTTCACTTTTTTTCAAATAAGCACTTATTGAAAAAATAAGTACTTTTGGGAGGAAAATAAGCTTGGCCAAACAGGCTATAAAATTATTTCTTCTTCTTACTAGTTAACAGTGACCTGGCCTTATTTTTGGCAAGCCGAAGGCAATTATTGAAATACACACTTAAGTCTGTTTAAGCTTTAGTCTTTCTTCTTCTTACTAGAGAGTGACCCGACCTCATTTTTGGCAAGCCGAAGGCAATTATTGAAATACACACGTAAGTCTGTCTATCCCTCTCCAATTATTTCAGCAACACATGCAGGCACAATAATATTTAAATTTTCATCAGGAAATTATACCCAATAACTTTGAAAATTGGTGGAATTTAACTTTTGATCCTCGCTTGCCCGCGGACAAACATTCAAGATGACAAGTCAAAACTTGTTAATATTGAAGTTCTCCCCATTAGACAAACAGAGTCAAAAAGATCACCCACCTTGAAGGTCATTTTTGTAAATCACCACATTTTCGTTTGGTGTTTATGAAGGGTTTTTTTTTTTTTTTTTTTTGTGAAATAGATATTACTAATATATATTCATATATCTACATCCTAATTACGTTAGAGTTAACAGCCCCAGGGTCGTTTAGTTGTCCAAAAACATCACCTCCATGGGTGTTAGCAAAGTTTACAATCCGATTAAAAAAGGTGACACACTGGTCATCAAAATATACATTTCTAACAAAAATGGGAGGAGCTTCCAATAACTACACTTCATGAAATAATAGTATGAATTGCAGGAATTAGTTATGTAGATATTAATTATGCAGGGATTAATTTTTTAATGTTTAGTTTGTTATATTAAAAATTCGGGAAAATTTTTAGAGACCACCCTTCAGGTATGGGTGTCAGGTGGGTCGGGCCGGGCCATTTTAACGTGGGCCACAAGGGGCCGAGTCGGGGCTGGGCTGGGGGCCGGGCTTGGAGAGGGAAAGGGTGTCCGGCCCAGCCCACCTCGGATAGGGGCTACACCTCGGGCTAACCGGGCCCGTTAGTGGGCCGGGCCGGGTTTTAGTTAGTGGGCCGGGCCGGATTTTAGTTAGTGGGCCGAGCCGGATTTTAATTATTTTTAAAAAAAATTCTAATACTAAAATTTATTAAGTTTGATACTTTAAAATCTAGTTGTTGTCAACTTTATTTTAACCATCAAGTTCCTTAAATTATACTTTGGCCGTATTTTCAATCTATAAATACCATTCATTCCTCTCCATATTATCTCACAATTCCCTACTCTCCTTTTTCTCTAAATTTCCTACTCATCTAAATGGGAACTAAATGGGAACAATGCACATGAGTTTTGATACTAAACCAAAGTTCTTAATTTAATTATCTCATATGATCCTAAGTCCTAATGTCATGTGCAGATTGTCACACCTCCATCATCGGCGGAGACATTTCAATACACTAAAAAATATTTAATTATTATTATTATATATAAAATATTTGAAACTAATAAGATTTTATTAATATAATATATATATATATATATATATATATATATATATATATATATATATATATAACTAATAGTTTATATTATTATATACAGTATAACCTATTGAAATATTTTTGAACTTGTGTAAGCCAACAGCAAGATAGTAACTTAAAAGGGGTATTTGATTTATTTCACGCATCAGCAATTTAAGAGGCTTGTCATTTCACTGATTTTGTCAGCCTCTTATAATGTCTTGTTGCTTTTGGGCACTGATCAATATTTGTCCCTCCTTGCAGAATTTATCTTGGAGTTGCTGCTTGTGTAGGATTAGTTTTACACAATTACATTTATAGTTCTATTTTGACTGCGTACATATTATTATTCTTGTAAATAAAATTATAACACAAATTTGAAAAGAAATTCAAAGGCTCAGTGAGCCTTTAGTTTTATTAATCGATAATTGCAAAGTCGAATTTAAACTTTAAAGCTTACAAACTTACATTTACTTTTCTTTGATTTCGTAAATTTAAACTAGAAAAAGAAAATTCAATTTGACAACTCTTCAAATTTAAATCTACATATTTTCTACCATTTTATTCAATTCTTCCATATTAACATTAGGAGGAATTGACTCAAAATTTTCATAATCGACATCTCCATACATTGGAGATGTTTGTACCGATGGATCTCCAAGTGACATTATATCTTCAAGTTGTTGGTCTTCTCTTGGATCTTGTTCTCTTCTTTGATTTCTTCGCTCTGATCTAATCCAATATCTAAAACATACTAGAACATTCATCGCGTTGCTGCCCAATGAGTGTCGGTTGTCTCCGAGCTGCTGCCTTCCTTGGCTAAATGCACTTTCTGATGCAACAGTTGACATTGGAACATTTAGCACATCTCTAGCCATTGTTGAAAGAATGGGAAATTGTCTTCTATTGTTCCTCCACCAATCCAGTGCATTAACTCCATCTTCGAAAGGCTCCAATGGTTGTCTCAAAACAAATTGAAGCTCATCAAAGTTTGTATTACTTTGTTGAGGTGCTATTTGAGACCAAATAGATAATCTAGGAACACCCATGATAGACACACTTTGTGCCTGTCTTTTAGAAGATGAAGTTTCGTTAGAACGACCACATGGGATAGAAGTCAGTGTAGCATTATTAAGTAATGTAGAATAATGGTTATATAATTGTTGTGCATAATCATTTGCATCACACATAGCCTTAAGAAGGGATGATTCCTCAGTAGTTTTAATATCTAAAGAAGTATATGTAATACGGGTCAATTCTGACATATTAATATATTTAATACACGGATTTAATATAGCACCAACTAAGTAAATAGGAGGAATAGGAAAGAAATACTTTTTGAATTTAATTATCATCGCAATAACAACATTTGTGTAACCTTCTTTAAACTTATATTCTTTAAGCAAATAAGAGATATTAGCTAGATAAGCTAAAATGTTACAAACAGTAGGATAATAAGCACCGGAAAATTCCAGAGTAGCGAAATAAATTTTTTCTAAAAAATCTACAACATCCTTAATTTTGATCCAATCAAAATCACTTAACATTAACTCGGGATATCCAGTAGCAAATTGGTTAAAAGTTGCAGTTATAGGAACTTTATATTCAACACAAGTTTTTAAGAAATCATAAGTAGAATTTCACCTAGTATCTATTTCTTCAGGCATAAATCTTGGTCTAAGATTATTTTGCCTGCATTTATTTTTAAATTCAGCAAGTCGCTTCCTATTATTATTTCCTTGAATAAAACCACTGCGTGTCTAATTTTCTCAATCACAGGCTCAAAGAAAGAAAGACCATCTTGAACAATTAAATTGTAAATATGACAAGCACACCAGACATGAAATATTTCAGGTAAAGGTGGAGACAACTTAGATTTTAAACTGTCGATAGCAGTGTATTGTTAGAAGCATTATCAAAGGCCATACATAAAACTTTGCTTGTAAGACCATAATATTTTGCAATGACAGTGACAGTATCAGATATGAATTGTGCAGTATGTCTACGGTCTTCGTCATATTGAAAAGCTAAAATACGTTTTTGCATATTAAAATTATCATCTATCCAATGACAAGTAACTGTTAAATAATCATTTCTATTAACAGCACGACCAAGATCTGAGGTGAGAGAATACTAAAATTATAGAAATTGCTGAAAATTAAGAGGGAAAGTGAGATAAAATGAGAGGATTGTAGTAAAAAATGATGAAATGTATGAGGTATTTAGAGGTGAAAATGGGTTAAACTGTAATTTTTTAAACTTAAAGGTCAAAAATAGTTTTAAGGAGTTGAGGGGTCCTTTTTTGGGCCAACGGTTGAATTGCCAATCTTTCCGTTGGCAACGGTCACTTGGCCACTTTGTAGTTTACGATATTACACATACCTCTCTTATTTTGATTTCATCCTAACAATTCTTTTTATCTATTATTATAAATGTTAAAAAATTACAATATGACACATTTATCCTTTTAAAATTGAGCTCTTTCTTTGGCAAATAAAATACTAAACTCTTTTAGTTAATTAATAATATGAATATTTATTAAGAAAAAAGTTTCAAGAATAAAAAACTCAAAACCTAGGCTCGAACTCTAATTTTCTCTTCCGCGTTCCTCTTCCTCTTTGGTCTTCCTCACAAGAGCAGCAAGTGCAAAAGAAACCAAATTAAGCTTTCCAGCAAATTTATTTTTCCTTTTCTCTTTCAAGGTTTATTAAAAGTGTAATAAGTAACTGATTAAAAGCATTGATGCTCTATGTTCTATGCATATATGAAAAATCAACAACAACATATCCATTGTAATCTCATAAGTGGATTTGAGGAGGATAGAGTATGCAGAGACCTTACCTTACCTTGTCGAGGCAGAGAGGTTGTTTCCGATAGACCTCGATTCAAGGAAAGCATAAACACAACATTTATGAAAACATAAGCGGTAACCAGATGCGGATCTAGGATTTAAATTCTAGGGGTTCAACCTTTTAAATTTTTTAGCATTGAACCATTATATTTCTAAAGTTATGGGTTCATATCTACTATTTATTGTAATTTTAGTAAATTTTTACACATAAATTTGTACCCCGCATCAAAAGTTTGGGGTTTTGAACCCCTAGTTATAGTACTCCATCCGCCTGTGGCGGTAACAACAGCAAGATAGTAATTAAAACGAATCATAAGAGACACCAAATAGTAATAGAAACCTAAGAATGAGAAATACGAAAATAAAATAAAATAATAAAAATACTAAAAATAATACTAGTACCACTGGTAAGGAAAAGCAAAACGCGAAACTACCTACTATTAGTCTTCTATCCTAATCCTCGACCTTCACACCCTCCTACCAAGGGTCATGTCCTCGGCAAACTGAAGACTTGCCATGTCCTGCCTGATGACTTCTCTCCAATACTTCTTCAGGCCTACCTCTACCTCTCCTTAGGCCCTCTAGCACTAGCTTTTCACACCTTCTCACTGGAGCGTCCATGCATCTCCTCTTGACATGCTCGAACCATCTTAGTCTCGCCTCTCGTATCTTGTCCTCCACAGAAGCCCCTTCCACACCTTATCTCGAAACATCAATTAATCAATCTAAATACCAAACCAATGGCAAATACGACATCTATAAGTTTTTTTCCTATGAAATGAATTTGTATCCATCGTGAACACAGAACACACATCGTTTGTCACGACCCAACCCCGTGGGCCGTGACTAGTGCCCGAACTGGACACCCATACACACCCACTTACCAGAACCGGCATACAAATGGCAAATCCAGATTCGGCGTACACTGACTTATACATATACAAAGATCAGATATCGTCTTAAGCGGTCACATATAACAAATATATCACACAGAAGCCAGCAAGGCTGTCGTAAAACATATCGCCCAAAACATATACATACGTATACATACATACAGGTCATTAAGGCTGTCATAGCAAATGGAACCGCTTAGACGCAAGCCACCCAGACATAACTGAACCATAACGACCCATGACCCACATACATGTCTACAGGCCTCTAAAAAAGATAACATAATCATATGACGGGACAGGGCCCCGCCGTACCCCTGAATATATACATACATATATACAACGGAAAAGTCTGTACCAAAATGTAGGCTCCAGAACAAGGGAGCACTTCAAAGCAGCGGGATGGATGGCCTAAACTGTCGGGTCACTCACGTGAGCGTCTGTACCTGCGGGCATGAAACGCAGCCCCCGAAGAAGAGGGGGTCAGTACGGAATATGTACTGAGTATGTAAGACATGAAGTACAATATAGAGGATCATAACTGAAATAGAACTCACCAGAACACGTATGACTGTTAAAAACATCAAAACACTTGCCTTTTGAAATGAAAAATCATGTGTGTCATCATCATATGTCATATATACATATAACATGCCCTGACCCTCTAGTGAGGGACGCGGTAAAAATCATGTATATCATCATCATATATCGTATATACATATAACGTGCCCCGACCCTCTAGTGAGGGACGCGGTGAATAAAATCATGTATGTCAATATCATGTATCATATATGCATGAACGTGCCCCGGCCCTCTAGTGAGGGACGCGGTGAATAGAGTCATCATATGCCATCCTGGACGCCGCCTCGTCATCATATCATCATGTCATCATATCATATACATATATATAACATGCCCCGACCCTCTAGTGAGGGACGCGGTGAACAATGCAATGGAGTACGCACGAGAACATACCCTGGCCCGGGTGTTACACCTCGGAAATTTCTCCGTACTTGTATGATGAGTGGAATGATGAAGAGTTTGAGTGTATGATGTTTTGTTAAGTCGGGAATGGCTAATTATGAATTTTTGGAAATAAGAAAGTCGCGGAAAAATTTTCAGCCCAGTGGGCGTATATGGCACTATACGGCCCGTAAAGTGATTTACGGACCGTATAGTGCAATCGTCTTCCATCAACCAAAAATTCTAAGTTTTTGTCAAAGTGTTGAATATGGTTAAATACGACCCAGTTTACGGCCCGTAAACTGGTTTACGGTCCGTAAACCAGGTCGTAAACTGCCATGTTCCTCAGCCAAAACTTTCTGTTTTTAAAATGATTAAATACGGCCATGGAGGACGGACCGTAAATCAAAATACGGTCCGTATATGGTGGTTTACGACCACTGTTCATCCCGACAAGAATTCATTAAAGATCAGATTTTGTGATTTTTAAAGGAGACTTAAGCCTCATTTTAATTCATTATTCATTCAACCAACTCAAGAGACTTCTAGAACTCTCCAAATACTTCCTCCACAAGAATTCAAAAGGATCAAAGGAACCATTAAGATCAACACCACCAAATTCATGAAATCAAGTGTAAGAACACAATAAAGGATCATCTAAGTCAAGAAATCCCACAAAGGGTGGAACTAGGGTTTTGGTTAATTGAAGTATTTCAACTTAAGGATTGTTCAACCATCATCCAAGGTAAGTTTTATGATTATTCCGTGTTGTTTGAAGTATTGGAAAGCTTAGACACTTGAAATGTAGAAGAACATAGGAAGTGGGTCATTTTTGAGTAAGTAGTGACATAAATGAATGATAGTGGAATTGAATTACGAATGTTGAAGTGTTGTGAGTACAAATATGTTATAAATGATGTTTATATCATGAAACAAGCATTAAATGCATGAAAACGCAAGGATGAGCTAGAAGTAGAAATAAGGGAAAATTGGAGGAAAATGGTGGATTTTGCCAAATGTACGTAAACGACGATTGTCGATTGTGGTATTGTAAGTAATATTATGAATGTTGGGAGTTAATATAAAACATGAGAAAAGTAGTATGAGCGAAGGAAGCGTTGTCCGACTTCTCCTAGAATTAGCGACGCGTTCTTATAGTTAGTTTACTAATGTTGATACGAATTCTCTTATGAAGGTAACGACGTGATATCGACGGAGAACAAGTGAGCGATATCTTAGCTAAACGACCAAGGTATGTGAGGCTTGTCCTTCTTTCTAATGGCATGAATCTTTTAGCTTGAATCCCTATTCCTTTCATGAGTTCTTACATTCTAAGAAGTTAAAAGCTTATACCTATGAATGTCTATATGAGATAAGTTATACGATATGATGACACTAGAATGATGATGATGTTATTCCTTGCCTACACTCACCTTATGTACTAGTCCTTTCAAAGTGAGGCAGAATGTCCATAATGGTTCCATAATGTAACCGGGGGATCACGACCTTACGTCACCCCGATAGAGTAAAGTTGATCATGAGCCTTATACACGCATTATGATAAGATAAGTATTTTATGATAATCATATTACTATGAGTATTTATGTTAAGCATGTCATGAGCATTTCACACCGTGCCTAGTTCGCCGGGCAGTCACCGCCAAGGCGGGCAGCTATACGGATACACCATGACCTTCGGGCATGGGCAGACACCACTAGTGGGCGGCATGAGATGGTGCCCCGGACGCGGGAGGCCTGGACGCGGGCTAATATTATTGATTATCACACCGTTCCGACATGGACGGGCAGCTTGCATATGATGCATACATGTTATGATGATGAGTATGAGTAAGATAGCATGCATTACTTCATTTATGATTATCAGTCAGATCCAGATGTCTCATGTTGATGTTATCCCCATATTATTGATGTGTCCTTTCATTATGTATGCCTCTCATACTCGGTACAATATTCGTACTGACGTCCTTTCTTCGGACGCTGTGTTCATGCCCACAGGTAGACAGGGAGGAGAGCTTGGCCCAGGTCCTCAGTAGATGTCAGCTGATAGATAGCACTCCATTGTTCGGAGGTGCTTATGGCTATTCTTTTGATGTACATTCATATATGCATATTTTGGGCATGACGGAGTCTTGTTCCGTCTATGTGTTCATTATGTTAGTAGAGGCTCGTAGATACGCAGTGTGGGTTAGATGGTCTCACAAGATGTTTTCATATGTATGTATATTATTTTGATGGCCGAGAGGCAAATGTATATAAAGTATTTATGTTTTGATTAAATATGATTTTCCTACAATTGGTATGTAAAATTGATAAAAGAGTATTAAATGAGCAAGACAAGTAGTAGAGTGAGCGGTGCTCGGTAATTTGCTCCGGGTACCCGTCGCGGCCCCTAGCTGGGTCGTGACACCGGGACGCAGTGAAGGACATATTGTGGAATGCACGAGCAGAGTAGTGAGAAACTATATGCATATAAAAAAAAATTAAGACTCGATAGGTAAGTACACAAATCGACACTTGTGGATCATAAACACGTTTCGACTCAATCCGAGTTAGTATGAGAAAGTTATGGACGTTGTCCTTTACAGAAACCTCTTTGAACGTTTCA
This sequence comes from Lycium barbarum, assembly GCF_019175385.1. Lineage (NCBI taxonomy): Eukaryota > Viridiplantae > Streptophyta > Magnoliopsida > Solanales > Solanaceae > Lycium > Lycium barbarum. Next base: position 124,764,700 of record NC_083337.1, on the reverse strand, counting down.
GAAGCTATCTTTGAAAAATCAAAGCAATAGTCATACCAAATACCTTTCGAATATCACTATGGATCAAATCAAAATAGAACTTTTGGAACCATACACACGTATCAAGACATAGCAAAACAATTTTCGGAAGCCAAGAACATTAGCCATCCTAGTGGCTCTAAGAATAGGAGTTTCTTTGAAATCATGCATATACATTGTCTGTTTGTTTCACGAGGATCATGCCAAAAGAAAGAAAGGGTAAGCCTTACATACCTTGCCCGCTTCCTACGCTAATCCGAACTTAAGTCTTTGGCTTCGCAAGATCTACAACAATATTAGTGTATACCAAACATTAGCTATAGATACTTGGAGGTTCAATCTTCAACCAACACTTTATTTGCAGAAATTTCGGCAGCATTTCCCCTGTAAATACAACTAACCCCGAGAATCCAACTCGGCCAAATCATCAACAACAAATCCGAGAATTCAACTCGGCCAAATTATCAACAACAATGCCAACAGTTATTCTAACGATATCAACAATCAATTCAACACGCATACTAACGTTAGTAACTTCTTTCTACAAACTTCGACGGCGTTTCACTTATGTTCAACTCATAACTGCTCACATATTCAAGTATTAATCTAAAACCATTCAAACACTATTCAAGAACACTTCAAACAATCCGCACAATATCCAAAACAATCTAACCAATATGCCACTCCACCCGAAACCTTCCAAATGCAACAAGAACAATAACAACACATTTCCTTCTTTCAAATTCATGAAATACACCAACACTTCACACACTAACAACATTATTTTTCCATAAATACAAGAAACTACATTCAAATCACATTGGCTCCTAAAACAGCCCACCACAATTTCAACTTCAACTTGAATCATTAAACTCTCATTTCATCATAGAATTCATGACAACAACAACCAAAATACTAAGTAAAATTAATTTGTCACTTCTACACAACACCTAGACATGCACGGCCACAACACCACATCCATATTTTCATAAATTCCATCCATTTTCACACACTACAACATGTACAAAACATTCATAATATATGAAAAAGAAGATTAAATCTTACCTCTTCCACTTAACTCCTCACTTGGCTAGGATTTGTAGCTTGCAAGAATAGATGTTTTACTTGCTCCAATGACCACTTCACTTTGCTAGGGACCTTCCAATTAGTAGAAATGCTAGGAGAAAATAATTTTTTGAGCAAGATTTTTGGACCTCAATTTTTCTATCACCATGGCCGAATGGCCTCTTTCTTTGGTCTTCTCCAAGTTTCTTCAACTTTCTTGAGAGGAAGATGAAACATGTGATGAATTTGTCATCTTTCATGTAAATATATTAGGCTTCCATGTGGGACTTGGCCCACACCAAATTTGGACGGCCACATGGCCCTTCCATTTCAAGACTACTATATATTTTTTTTGTTTTGTAATTCATGAAAATTATTTTCCTAATTTCAAATTTGCCCTTAGCCTTCATCAATATTACCATAGACCACCTTGTGAATTTCCCTTTTTACCCCTAGCCTTCCTTAATATTTCCACATCAATAATTTTCATAAACAACTTGTATATTAAACAAGATCAAAATAGAGCCTTGCCCTTAACTCTCGCAATTATCTTAAAATATCCGAATGTACAAAATACGGGATATAACATCCTTAACTTATCATACTATAATAAAAATATCAAGTCTTTCAAATCAAAGGATAATGAGTTTGAGTTACACATATGAGGAATATGCGGAAAACCATAAGGGAGGTGAGTGTTACGGAGCGAAATCTGAGGAGTTTGTCTGAAGTTATTCCTAAAAATTAATACACTATTGTAAAATTTAATTTTTTTTTTTAAAAGAGAGAGATGTTATGAGACAACAAGAATTTGAGCAATAATAACAAAAAGAAGAACAAACAATTTTAACATGAAAACCCTCAAAGGGAAGAAAATCACAATCGTCACCATTCTTATCATTCAATGAAAGATTATTTACAAAGATACATAATTATGAAGAAAAGCCATGTATATATAGGCTACAAAAAATCCTAACCCTAGTCTAAATCGGATCACTTTTCCATGTAGGAAACGGATCACTTTTCAGAAAATTTGGTGCAAAACTAATTGGGTCTACCGGCCCATTCATTTCACAGATGGACTTCGTCTATCGCATTGGGCTGACGCCCCTGCAACCCCTGTAGTCAATCCAAAGAACTGGTCCTTACATCAGTCCCACAAACATAACAAGAGGGGGGAGCCTCTCGTACTAAAATGGGCCTATAAATACAACACTTGTCAATAAACAATATCGCCATTCACTCATTCTTCTATTGTGCATCTTCCTGCCAAAGTAGCATCACACAATGGCTGGAGAACGTCCTTCGTTTAACTTTGCATTTTGCTTGATTGTTGTCCTAGCTACAACTACTGGTTCATCACCTTACCTTTCATGTTACATCATTTGAAATTTATATAAATATATTAATGTGTGCTAATGTCTATGTTTAAATGTATAGTTTTCATGTATTGTCGCATGTATCTCTATATTAATATTGGTTGTATTCATGATATGCAGTTACTATATCTCATTCACCAAATCTGCAAGTGATAGACTATGTAATAGTCTATGTAAATATTGTAAATATTCTCTTCCTTATGTATAGTAATTATGTCCTTTAATTTAGCCGAGTATCATTCTGATAGTGAGATACCTACTTTGTATATAATGACTTTCATACATCAATACAAATCACGGATTGATTTCCTACATGGTATCATACTAGGTTTCTCCTAAAAAAAACCCTAGCTTCCTAAACCCTAGCCGTCAACCTCCCTCTTCTCTCCTAACCCTAGCCGTAGCCGCCACCCCTTCCTCCTCCCTCTTCTCTCGTCAATGGCCGACAACAAAAATTTCCATTCTGCTTTAACCGTCACGAATGTGAAATCTTTAATCCCAATCACTCTAGACATGGAAACCGGCCATTATCACGAATGGGCGACACTATTCAAAGTTCTAGCCCGCGTCCACTCCGTACTTGAACACATCATACCACCAACTGACACCACTGAACTCACCGCGTACAACGCAACAAAGGCGGCTAACCTTCCGCTCTGGAAACGGCTAGATGCGGTGGTCCTTCAATGGATATACGCCACCGTATCCCATGATATTCTTACCTCTATTCTCGTGGCGGATGATGTTGCAGAGAAGGCTTGGAATCGAGTTGCTCAACTTTTCCAAGATAACAAGCACTCAAGAGGGCAGTGTACCTTGAAACTGAATTCACCACCACAAAAATGGCTGACTTCGGCTCGGTTATGGCCTATTATAATAGGCTCAAGTCTCTCGCAGATCAGCTTGCCAATGTAGGGTCGCCGGTGTCCGACTAACGTCTGGTCTTACGCCTCCTTGCAGGCTTACCGGAGACATATGCACACTTTGTCACCACCATCCAGCAGAAGGATGTGCTGCCCTCTTTCTCTGAAGTATGCTCCAGACTCATGCTCGAAGACGCAGCAGCCAAGGAACGTGCCCGCGATTCTAGTCCCGCGGCTCTACTTGTTGATAATGATACTCCCTCCCCGCCACATGGCGGCAACAATAATGCAACTAACCGTCGTGATAATAATCGTGGCAGTAATTCTAACAGGAACAAGGGAAAGGGGAACAACAACAACAACAACTGCGGGAAATCCGGCGGCGGCGGCGGCGGATAGACCAGCAACGGCCAGTGGCCGACGGGACAACTACCGGTAGGGGGCTACTACTGGCCTTCCTGGCCGCCCCAGCAGTGGCCAATGCCCCCCTGCACGTATCCGACGAGACAGTGGCAGCAGCGTCCCACCACACCGCGGCCCGGCAGCGGCATTCTCGGTGCGGGTCCATGACCTCAGCAGGCCTATTCCATGCAAGGTCCGACCTATTCTGGGTACACTCTGACAGACGTGGAGGCAGCCATGCACACTCTGTCCATGCATCAACCGGATAATAATTAGTACATGGACACCGGAGCGACTTCCCACATGACTGCCAACTCAGGTACTCTCACGTCTTATTTTAATTTGAGCAATAATTCTGGAATCATTGTTGGTAATGGTAGCACTATTCCAATTCGAGGCTATGGTCATACATCCCTACCCCCTCCTAATCATCAATTACATCTCCGAAATGTCTTGCATGCTCCAAAACTCATCAAAAACCTTATTTCCGTACGTAAATTCACTAAGGACAATAATGTTTTTGTTGAGTTTGATCCTCTTGGGTTTTCTGTGAAGGATTTACCGACGGGGAGCCGCCTAATGAGATGTGAGAGCACCGGGGAATTGTATCCTATCATTGCCACAAAATGGACCACTCCACCATCCACCTTCATTGCCGCATCACCTAGCTTGTGGCATTCCCGACTCGGCCATCCAGGAAATGCTATCCTTAGTTCTCTTCGTAGTAATGCCTTAATTGAATGTAATAGGGCCCGAACTTCTTTTTGTACCTCTTGTCCTTTGGGGAAACATGTTAAATTGCCATTTTATGAATCATTGTCATTTACTACTATGCCGTTTGATATCATTCATAGTGATTTATGGACATCTCCTGTTTTAAGTTCTAAAGGGCACCGCTATTATGTTTTCTTTCTTGATGATTATAGTAATTTTCTTTGGACTTTTCCAATCTCTAACAAGTCCCAAGTCTATTTCACTTTTCTATCTTTTAAGGCATTAATACGGACTCAATTCGAAAGAGACATTAAAAACATTCAATGTGATAATGGGCGGGAGTTCGCCAATGGGCATTTTCAATCTTTTTGCGCCTCAAATGGTTTAAATTTCGGATTTTCTTGCCCCCATACCTCTCCTCAAAACGGCAAAGCGGAAAGAAAAATTAAATCCATTAACAACATAATGCGCACTCTTCTTGTCCACTCTTCCATGCCCCCCTCTTTTTGGCATCATGCTCTCCAAATGGCCACATACCTCCTTAATGTACTTCCCACCAAAGTCCTTGGGTATAAATCACCAACGCAAGTTCTCTATCAACGAACCCCCTCCTATTCTCATCTCCGGGTTTTTGAGTGTCTATGCTCTCCACTTTTCCCATCTACAACTATTCATAAGTTACAAGCAAGATCCATCCCGTGTGTATTTTTGGGCTATCCGTTGAATCATAGAGGATATAAATGTTATGATTTATCCACCAACAAAATCATCATCTCAAGGCATGTCATCTTTGAGGAAACTCAATTTCCCTTCTCCAAATTGCACTCACCAACCCCAACTTCTTACGATTTTTTAGACCATGGGATTTCTCCATATACCCTGCATTTTCTGTCACAGCCTCCTCCACCCGTCGTTCCCTCGGTCCAGCCCCTCCCCCGCACTGCTGAGCAACCCCTCCCCCCTACTGCCCCACCCGTGACTGCCCAGCAGCCCAGCCGCATGGTCACTAGAAGCCAACATGGGATTTTTAAGCCCAAATAACCGTTCAACTTAAATACTTCTAGCACTCCCTCCATCTCGCCTATCCCACGAAATCCTGTCAGTGCTCTAAATGACCACAATTGGAAAGTTGCCATGGTTGATGAATATAATGCTCTAATTAGTAATAAGACGTGGGAGTTGGTTCCACGTCCCACTGATGTGAATCTTATTCGTTCTATGTGGATTTTTCGTCATAAAAAGAAATCTGATGGTTGTTTTGAGAGGCACAAAGCCCGTCTTGTCTGTGATGGAAGGTCTCAACAGGTTGGAGTTGACTGCGATGAGACTTTCAGTCCGATTGTCAAACTGGCTACTATTCGCACTGTCTTGAGCATTGCACTTGCACACTCTTAGCCCATTCATCAGTTGGACGTCAAGAATACTTTCCTACACGGTAATCTTAATGAGACTGTTTATATGCATCAGCCTATTGGGTTTAAGGATCCAAAGCATCCACATCATGTCTGTCTCTTGAAGAAATAGTTGTACGGACTTAAGCAAGCTCCCCGTGCATGGTTCCAACGCTTTGCAGACTATGTCTCCACTATTGGTTTTTCACATAGCCGATCTGATCACTCTCTCTTTATTTATTGTCGAGGTTCTGACATTGCTTACATTCTGCTATATGTTGATGATATTATTCTCACAACTTCCTCAGATGCTCTCAGAAAATCCATCATGTCTCTGCTTAGTGCTGAATTTGCTATGAAGGATTTGGGCCCTCTAAGCTATTTTCTGGGTATCGCTGTTACCCGGACTTCACACGGCATGTTTCTTTCTCAGAAAAATTATGCAGCAGATATTATAGAGCGTGCGGGCATGACTGCCTGTAAGCCAAGTCGGACACCGGTCGACACCAAAGCCAAACTTGGTGCCACGGCCGGGCCTCCTTGCGATGATCCCACCCAATATCGTAAGTTGGCCGGCGCGTTGCAATACCTTACATTCACAAGACCAGACATCTCCTATGCGGTTCAACAAGTATGCCTTCACATGCATGATCCAAAGGTTGCACATATGCATGCTCTTAAACGCATAGTCCGATACATTCAAGGTACTATTGAGTTTGGTCTCCATCTGTACAAATCCTCCATTGCCTCTCTTGTTTCTTATACAGATGCAGATTGGGGTGGTTGTCCAGACACTCGCCGACCCACATCAGGTTACTGTGTCTTCCTTGGCTATAATCTCCTCTCATGGTCATCCAAACAGCAACCTACTATGTCTAAGTCGAGTGCCTAGGCCGAATACCGTGGCGTCGCTAATGTCGTCTCTGAGTCCTGTTGGCTTCGCAACCTTCTTTTGGAGCTCCGTTGTCCCATTCGGACAGCTACATTGGTTTATTGTGATAATGTTAGTGCCATATACCTATCGGGTAATCCAGTTCAGCACCAACGCACTAAACATATTGAGATGGACATACATTTCGTACGTGAGAAAGTTGCCCGTGGAGAAGTTCGTGTTCTTCACATCCCGTCCCGTTACCAGATCGCAGATATCTTCACTAAAGGTCTTCCGCGCGTGCTCTTTGATGATTTCAGGACAGTCTAAGCGTACGACAACCTCCCACTTCGACTGCGAGGGTGTGATAGACTATGTAATAGTCTATGTAAATATTGTAAATATTCTTTTCCTTATGTATAGTAATTAGGTCCTATAATTTAGCCGAGTATCATTCTGATAGTGAGATACGTACTTTGTATATAATGACTTTCATACATCAATACATGTCTCTGGATATTGTAGCGATTGAAGAAAAATTAGTTCCCGTTGGAGCTATAATAACTTGCTTAAAAAAATGTTACGTGCAGAGTGATTGCAGTGATGGTTGGCTTTGTTCAGATTGCGCCAATGATGCATTTGATCAAGGTGGAAAGCATAGCGACAAGTTTACTTCTTCTGGACAAGGTTATTTCTCATCAATGCTCCGTCAAGCTCAGTCGGTTGCTGCAGAGTAAAATTGCACTGCTCTATGTTTGTCAAGTGACCATATATATTTTCCTTAGGGATACAGTTATGGTTGCTTCCAGTTGAATGTTATAAGAAATTTGGCTTGTGATTGCCTCTTATTGTGATTAATCACGCGGTTGATTTTTAAATTTGGCTTGTAGTTGCCACTCTTTGTGATTAATTACGCGGTTGATTTTCCTTTCCACCCTAATACGGATTTATCAAGTGATCAAATGTTTGAAAATCAAAGCTAGTAATTAATAAGGATGCGAGATAACATGTACTCCCTCCGGTTCAAATAAGTGTTCACTTAGTCTTTAGCACACCCCTTAAGAAAATAATAACTTCTAGAAAAAAATAGTCACTTTGACTAAATTATCCTTAATTGAATACTACCTAGTAATTTATATAGTTTGTTGATTACATAGAAACTCACTTATCTAAATAGGGGTAAATTTGAAAACAAAAAAATAACTAATCCTTCTTGATGACACCTATTTTGAACCAAAATAAAAAAGCTAAGGGTGTTTTTCGTATGACGGAATTTTTTTCCTATTTTCTATTGTTTGATTGCACTTAAGATTTTGAAAAATGTTTTCTAATGGGAAATGTTTTCCTTAAACTAGGAGAAAATATTTTTCATAAAAATTTGAGAGAAAACATTTCCAGATTAATAAAAACACACCAACGCATTCGCCACCCCACCCCACCCCCACCCCAACTCCAACCCCCCCCCCCCCCCGACCCACAAACCAAACCCACCTCCCCTCACCACCCCTCACCCCTTCCTCCCCCCCCACCCCAACCACTCACCACTCACTCCACCCACCACCCCAAACCACCTTCCACACCCCCACCTTCCACCACCCACTACCCCCCCCCCCCCCCCCCAGTACTCCTACCACCAAAAGTTGCACTCCAAATTCAAAAAATTCATAGTGGTTTTGTTTTGAGTATATGCAAATGCTCTCAAAATGACATTTTTTAACTTGCGTACCAAACATAAGAAAATGAGTAGGAAAACCACTTATTTTCCAAGAAAATATTTTCTTGGAAAACACTTACCGTCATACTAAACACACATTAAGTGGACACTTATTATGAACGGAAGGAAGTAACGTATATACGGGACGAGTTGAATATTTTTCTTATCTATTTTGAACCAAAATAAAAAAGCTAAGGGTGTTTTTCGTATGACGGATTTTTTTTTCCTATTTTCTATTGTTTGATTGCACTTAAGATCTTGAAAAATGTTTTCTCATGGGAAATGTTTTCCTTAAACTAGGAGAAAATATTTTCCATAAAAATTTGAGGGAAAACATTTCCAGATTAATAAAAACACACCAACGCATTCGCCACCCCACCCCCACCCCAACTCCAACCCCCCCCCCCCCCAGACCCACAAACCCAAACCCACCTCCCTCCACCACCCCTCACCCCTCCCCCACTCCACCCACCACCCCAAACCACCTTCCACACCCCCACCTTCCACCACCCACTACCCCCTCCCCCCCCCCCCCCCGCGGTACTCCTACCACCAAAAGTTGCACTCCAAATTCAAAAAATTCATAGGGGTTTTGCTTTGAATATATGCAAATGCTCTCAAAATGACATTTTTCAACTTGCGTACCAAACATAAGAAAATGAATAGGAAAACCACTTATTTTCAAAGAAAATATTTTCTTGGAAAACATTTACCGTCATACTAAACACACCCTAAGTGGACACTTATTATGAACGGAAGGAAGTAACGTATATACGGGACGAGTAGGGGCGGACCCACATCTAAAATTCTGGTGCTTGAGCACCCATTAACCCCGATGCGAACTCTTTTTTTTAATTAGAAATTTTTTTGGATTGACTATATATACCTCAGTAGCACCCAATAAACAAAAGGTCTAGTGGGTGCTTTGGTTGAGACCTAGACTTTAAGGCGGTTATTAATTAATTAAAGCGCAGCAGTTCAATTCCCCGTGGACGCTTTCTTTTTCGATATCCAGTCATTTTATGGTATTTGTTCTTGCTGGTTTTTCCTTCTTTTCCTCCCATACAGATGTGCCCTCTCTATTGGCTTCTCCTTTTAGTTTGCTTACGTTTTTACTAGGTTGACTTTTATTCTTCTTACTCAGTGGCGGACCCAGGATTTTGAAGTAGTGGGTGCTGACTTCCGTTAGCTATAGTTAATGAGAAAAAGTTTAAAAAAAAGGGATAATTTTATAGACCTCCCCTCACGTTTGGCTTCGTCACACTGACCTCCCTTGTGGTTTATGATATCACGCTTACCTCCCTTATTTTGATTTTATTGTAACAATTCTTTTAACTTATTTATCATTAACTAAAAAAACTACAATTTGCCTAATTTACCCTTACTAGTATATTCTTTAACTTAAGTAAACGTATAAATAATTTCTTAATTAACAAATTCGCCGGAAATTCAATAATTCATTCCCTCCAAACATGGCTTCCGTTCCACGTTCTTCTTCTTGTGGAAGGATGCCTTCTACATGGCTGTTCTTGTCTTCCATGATAAACTGGTTTTTTTCCTGGTATTTTCTTAGGGATCATAAAATAATTTTACGAAAAATGCATTATTGTAGACCTTCAACATTCGGCTTTTTGCTTATATACACAAAAACAAGAAGAAGCTACTATATTACACATCAGGTGAGCATATGTGCCAGATTTAATATATATCTTTATAATTGTTTTTTCAATAAACCTCACATTTACCAGTACGAAGTCCTCTCTATAACTTTAATTTTCCAGATATTATCACCTGTTTTTTTTTTTCGGCGAAACGGTTTCCGGCAACACTTCTCTTAAGTTTGATGGGAAAAAAATGAACTCCGGCCAACAAAGAAGCAGATGGATAGAATATTAATTTGTGAAGAATTTGTTAAGCAAAAGATGTATTAGTAAGGGTAAATTAGACAAATTGTAATTTTTTTAGTTAATGATACATAAGTTAAAAGAATTGTTACAATAAAATTAAAATAAGGGAGGTAAGTGTATTATTGTAAACCACGAGGGAGGTCAGTGTGACGAAACTAAATGTAAGGGGAGGTCTCTGAAATTATGTCTAAAAAAAATGAAATTAAAATCTAAACGAAAAAAGATTAAATAGAAAAGAAAGTCTTTTTAAGTTACCAAAAAAAAAATTCTAAAGAAAAGGAGATGAAAAATCTTTATTGGAAAACTCGGCAAGATTCAAGTAAGAAGAATAAAAGTCAACCTAGTAAAAACGTAAGCAAACTAAAAGGAGAAGCCAATAGAGAGGGCACATCTGTATGGGAGGAAAAGAAGGAAAAACCAGCAAGAACAAATACCATAAAATGACTGGATATCGAAAAAGAAAGCGTCCACGGGGAATTGAACTGCTGCGCTTTAATTAATTAATAACCGCCTTAAAGTCTAGGTCTCAACCAAAGCACCCACTAGACCTTTTGTTTATTGGGTGCTACTGAGGTATATATAGTCAATCCAAAAAAATTTCTAATTAAAAAAAAGAGTTCGCATCGGGGTTAATGGGTGCTCAAGCACCAGAATTTTAGATGTGGGTCCGCCCCTATTCTTACTTGAATCTTGCCGAGTTTTCCAATAAAGATTTTTCATCTCCTTTTCTTTAGAATTTTTTTTTTTGGTAACTTAAAAAGACTTTCTTTTCTATTTAATCTTTTTTCGTTTAGATTTTAATTTCATTTTTTTTAGACATAATTTCAGAGACCTCCCCTTACATTTAGTTTCGTCACACTGACCTCCCTCGTGGTTTACAATAATACACTTACCTCCCTTATTTTAATTTTATTGTAACAATTCTTTTAACTTATGTATCATTAACTAAAAAAATTACAATTCGTCTAATTTACCCTTACTAATACATCTTTTGCTTAACAAATTCTTCACAAATTAATATTCTATCCATCTGCTTCTTTGTTGGCCGGAGTTCATTTTTTTCCCATCAAACTTAAGAGAAGTGTTGCCGGAAACCGTTTCGCCGAAAAAAAAAAACAGGTGATAATATCTGGAAAATTAAAGTTATAGAGAGGACTTCGTACTGGTAAATGTGAGGTTTATTGAAAAAACAATTATAAAGATATATATTAAATCTGGCACATATGCTCACCTGATGTGTAATATAGTAGCTTCTTCTTGTTTTTGTGTATATAAGCAAAAAGCCGAATGTTGAAGGTCTACAATAATGCATTTTTCGTAAAATTATTTTATGATCCCTAAGAAAATACCAGGAAAAAAACCAGTTTATCATGGAAGACAAGAACAGCCATGTAGAAGGCATCCTTCCACAAGAAGAAGAACGTGGAACGGAAGCCATGTTTGGAGGGAATGAATTATTGAATTTCCGGCGAATTTGTTAATTAAGAAATTATTTATACGTTTACTTAAGTTAAAGAATATACTAGTAAGGGTAAATTAGGCAAATTGTAGTTTTTTTAGTTAATGATAAATAAGTTAAAAGAATTGTTACAATAAAATCAAAATAAGGGAGGTAAGCGTGATATCATAAACCACAAGGGAGGTCAGTGTGACGAAGCCAAACGTGAGGGGAGGTCTATAAAATTATCCCTTTTTTTTAAACTTTTTCTCATTAACTATAGCTAACGGAAGTCAGCACCCACTACTTCAAAATCCTGGGTCCGCCACTGGGGACGAGTTGAATATTTTTCTTAATTATCAGTGCATGTCGGCGCGGGTTACGGGTTTCCTGCATGCAGTCTTGCAACTGTGTTGTTCTTGGGCAAGACGTTAAATGTATGTTTTCGGGAATTTAGTTGCTTCCAAGTTCCAACACAAATACCATGGAGAATCATACATGAGAATTATTCGATTTGTTTTTTTTTCTACTTTGAAATTTCACTATGAAAAGACGTGCTCATCTTACAATGGAAAACTTTGAAAGGATTTCTGAGTACAGTGTGCTAGCTAAGAAAAAGAAATGTGAGTATCAACTTCTTTAAACGACAAAATTGATAGCTACCTAGCTAACTTATAAGTGGGTTTTTTATTCTTTTCTTTGTTACTTTTTCTTTAAAATTGCATGATTGGCATGATTTATTTCTTGGTCAATGTTATATAAGTAGATAATTTCCATCAGATGATTGATTTATTTTTGTTTTCAATTTTTTCGTTCAAATTATTCCATTAATCTAATTTTTTTTTATTTTGCATTTAATGCTCATCCAATATAACTTGCTTACATCAACCTTAGGTTAATATTTTTTCCAAGTAAGTTTGCTGGTTATTAATGTCACATATTTTTGATAGATCTCTTGTATTTAAACACCATCTTTGTTTTAATTAGAAAAGAATACATTCAGAATAAAAAGTGAGAGTAAACTTGCATCGCTATAAGCTTATACTCTCTCTGTTTTAATTTGTTTGAACCTATTTCCTTTTTAGTCTGTGCCAAAATGAATGATCTTTTTCTAATTTGGAAACAAATTCACTTTATGAATGATTTACAGTCACACAAATTTTCAAGGCTTATTTTGAATCACAAGTTTCAAAAGTCTTCCCTCTTTCTTAAATGTCGTGCCCAGTCAAATGGGTTCATATAAATTGAAACGGAGGGAGTAAAACAAATCCTCCCTTAGTGAAAATGCAGATACAAAACGCTCCTGTAAAATAATAATAAAAAAAAAAAAAAAAAAACACAAGCAGGGACGTCTATGCGGGACGGTACGGTGTTGAAGTTATACTGGTAAAACTTAACCTCCCCCCCCCCCCCCCCCCCCCCCCGGGCACCCATTGCCATCCCTAATAATGGTCAAGGTGGTAAAAGTTTTTCAAGAAAGCTGCAGTAATGTCATTTGCTATCCAGTAAAATTATTTCATTTTAATATAATTACAAAACTAACCTTTAGAATTAAGGAGAGAAGGGGTTTAAACAAACAGAAAAGGGCCAAAAATGCCCATGTACTATCTGAAAAGGTTTAAACATATTCTTCATTCACCTATTTTTCTAAAAATACCCTTCTTCTACGTATTTTGGCTCACTTATGCCATTAAAACTAACAACCCTCTCTTTTTAATTTTTTTTATTTATTACGTGGCGCCTCCCCGTTGGTCGAACCTAAAACCCACCCCTACTGAATCTTTTCCCTTCGCCCTACCCAAGACTCATGACCCATTTAAAAAATGATTGCACATCAAACATGATCCCTTCCAAACCTAAAGCCTAATACTCTCTTTGCCTCTCTAAAGCGATGGCTTAAGGGCTAAAGTTCCAGCTCAAATCATCGCTTTAGAGAGGCAGAGAAAGGAATTAGGTTATAGGTTTGGAAGGGATCGTGTTTGATGTGCAATCATTTTTTAAATGGGTCATGAGTCTTGGGTAGGGCGAAGGGAAAAGATTCAGTAGGGGTGGGTTTTAATTTCGACCAACGGGGAGGCGTCACGTAATAAATAACAAAAATTAAAAAGAGAGGGTTGTTAGTTTTAATGGCATAAGTGAGCCAAAATGAATGGAAGAAGAGTGTTTTGTTTTTTTTTAAATAGATGGATGAAGGGTATTTTTAAATTTTTTCGGATACAAGGACATTTTTGGCCTTTCTCCGTTAAACAAAAGGTGGAAGATATTTAGGAAAAGTACTGACAATGTGTCGTAAAATCTATATTAAGATATTTAGAAAAAGTACTGACAATGTATCGTAAAACCTATATATAATATAAAGTTAGGAATAGACAATGTGATGTGCACTTCTCTATGACTACCATTTCTATTTATCTTTTTTCTCCTTTTTTTTTCCTTTTCTTTTAATTTTTTTCATTTATTTTCTATTTTAAAAAGCTAAAGAGTTATGATGTTCGGCCTAAAATAGATATATTTATTCATTGTTTGCCTCATATTTTAGTACTTTTAATTGTTTTTTGAGTATAATTATATTTCTTTGTGCTTACTATTATATTTTATTGTGTAGAAATAAAGTGGTGTGAAATTGAAGAAATTTGGATAAAAAAGAAAAGAAAGAAAGAAACGAGAAAATAAAATAAAAGAGAAGATATAAAGGGGACATAATGATTACTTCCTAATGATGGCTGATGATTGGATGAAATAAATAAAGCATGCAACGGAGAGGAATTCCCTGGCAGCAAAGTGGCCGAGAAAGGACGACGCTGGAATATTGTGCGTGTGCGACGCCCAGCCAGCCGCGGAACCCATTTTCCCGGTCCAAGTTGGATTTGGTTTTTAAAAGTTCAGGTCATTAGTACCCTATAAATACATATTCTACAGGATTTTTACATAACTTTAAAAAAACTTGAAACCCTTAGTTCATAACTTTTCACCTAGAGAGAGCTTAGAGTCGCCGTGGAGGCCGGAGTTACAGGGTTTTACCTTCTCTTCTCTGTATTACTCATTTTTACGTTTTTTATTCGGATGAATTGTTGTTTTTCTTCCATGTCTATGTGGAGCTAAACTCTTTAGTTCTAGGGCTTTGACACAAACATGAAAGTTGACGTTTGATTATCGTTTCTATCTATTAAATTTTCATATTTTTGGGTTGCTTATTAATTCTTGTGCTTAATTGTTTAATTACTTGATCACTAATTAGACATAGCTGTGGCGTGTGAATTGAACTAGGGATAGGGAATTTGCATGCGTAATAAGATTAAATAGAGTTTGTTCGATTAATCGTTTCGCTAATGAGGATAGGAATATACCCTTTAGCCTTGCTTAGTTGAATACGGAGAAGTAAATGCGTTCTTGTTACCTCTGGCGACCATAGGAATATAGGCGTTATAGTAGCATCTATAGGCTTGTGAGCAACTCGGAAGATACTCCTAAAGTTATAATTAACTCATCAACTAGTAACCCGTAGATAGAACGATTTGAAGGCTCAATTGGATTGTTAGTGGTCATAGCCCTAGATCTATCTCTTCTCTCATAAAAATCCGCTCTTTCTCGGTTAAAGTTCATCATTTGTTTTATTTTATTTTTAGTTAGTTTATAAATATAACTTTGGATTTTACTTCTTGTTTAGATAATTAGCAAGAGTTTAATTTAGTAAACAGTCGATCATAAGTCCCTATGAGTACGATATCTGAACTTAAAAATTCTATATTACTTGTACGACCGCGTATACTTGCGTGTGCATTTGGGAGCAACAAGTTACATAGTTACTCCTTTAACTCTCTTAATTATCTCTTAATTATGTTAAACTAGTGAATTTATCCGCGCTTTGCGCAAAGTAAAAGAGTCTCACTAAATTTAGGATTTATTCTTTTTCGAATACTCAAATATTAAAATACTCTAAAATTATAGTTTAACAAAACTAATTTTATTTTTAACTATTCCTCCTATCAAAAGTAATCTAAGCAGATGAAATTATAACTTCAACCAAAAGGTCCTTTTACAAAACTTAAGTTATCAAATGCTAAACCAAAATCACATAAAATCATCTTCCATATATTTATCATAAGCAATAAGTGAAAAAAAATATAGAAAAAAATACCCTCCATGGCAACAACTAAAATAAAAAAATAGGCTTAAGTCATCGATGGATCCCTGAACTTGTCCTGATTTTCCATTTAGACCCATCAGCTGAAACGTTGACCATCTGGACCCTCAAACATAAGTTAAACTGTGTCATTTGAAGACATCGTGCCAGCTTGGCACATGCGTGCAGTAGACTGCTTTAAACAGAGCGTGAGAGACCAAATTTTTTCTTTTTAAAAATTTTTAATCATTAAAAATTAATTTTAAGAAAAACTCTATTTTAAAATCTATTTAAATAATTAAAAAAAAATTGAAAAACCCAACCCATCCTCTCCGATAAACCACTTTAGCGCCGTCACTGCCTCCGCCGCCACTCCACTTCAAAATCTATTTAAACAAATCTCCGACGAAAAACGACACCATTTTTTTAATTATTTAAATAGATTTTGAAGCGGTGGCAGCGGTAGTGGCGGCGGAGGCAGCGGCGGCAGTGGCAACAGTGGCGGCGGCGAAGTGGGCTATCGGAGAGGATAGGTTGGGTTTTTCAGATTTTTTTAATTATTTAAATAGATTTTAAAATTAATTTTTTTTGACATGACTTATTTTTATTGGTTTATTTTTTCATGTCACAGCAAGTGTAGCTCACGCACCACACTTGATCTGGACTGTGTTCAAATTGCACAGTTTAGCTTGTGTTCGAGGGTCCAGATGGTCAACGTTTTAGTTGGGGGTCTAAATAGAAAATCAGGACAAGTTCAGGGGTCTATCGATGACTTAAGCCTAAAAAATAAATAATTCACAACACATTTTGTAGACGTGGAATGGTAGAAGTGTGCGTAGTTCACAATACTCATCAAGTTTTTCATTTTTATAACTTCTAGTTACAAAAAAATGAAATATATGTTATTTTATTTATGTGATCTGTATTCTTACCAAATCAGATGCTTTACCTTTGAAGTTTGAATAGAAACATTATCTATTACAGCCAATAATGTAGTAATTTTCCAGATCATCATAAGCAATATTGTTTGCAGCATGCTGGCAGAAGATGACAGTCCTTTGGCTATATATATATGTCGACCGAAGTCACCTTTTTATTAGTTTTTGCTCCTCGAGAGAAATGAGTGAATGAGCAACAGAATCCCAAACAATTTTTTAAGAAATACACCTCATTGTACCGCCGTCCGAAAATGATTACACTGACAAAAGTCCACTAATTTTTTACTTATACTCACAACCCCAATATCCTGGGTTCATAACATGATAAGACTAAATGAAAATGTACCATGAAATGCTATATTCGTTTGGTGCTTAGGTCAGGTGTATATACAGTGGTGCTCAAGTTCTTTGATAAGCTTATGGAGCCTTTTAAGTTTCTAAGATTCATAACTGGACAAAGTAATACTGTAACTAAAAGAATATGAGCCCGTTTGGATTGACTTATAAGTTGCTTATAAGCTGTTTTCAGCTTTTTTGAGTGTTTGGCTGGCCAACTTAAAGTCATTTTCTGCTTAAAATAAGCTCAAAAAAATAATTGAGCCCATTTGACTTAGCTTATCTAAAGCAGCTTATAAGCTGAAAACAGCTTATAAGCCAAAAAAAAAAAGTTAGACTACCCCATTTTTTTTTTTTATCTTATAAGCTGCAAACAGCTTATAAGCATAAGCCCATCATCCAAACAGGCTCTATATTCAGCCTATTGAGGTTTGTCAAGGAAGGCAACGGACAAGGCATAGAGGCTGCATTAACAACCCCACGATTACAAGCATGAATCCCACGAATACAAGTATTAACCCCACTTTATTAGAGGGACTTTATCGCCTATTAATTGAATAAGATTAATTGAATTATAATGATAAAAATAATAGGGTAAAAAGCTAAAAAAAAAACAAGGAAAAAGATAAATAGGAATGCTAGTCATAGAGAGGTGTCACATCATTTTGTCTATGCTTAGCTTTATATTATATATAAATGTGCTACATTTAACTCTCTCTATACCACTTAGCCATTTGCCTAAATGAATTCAACATTGTATTTTATTTTCTTTATCAGCTTTTTTGACTTTTTATCTAATTCTTTTGATAACAAATCTCTCTCTCTCTCTCTCTCTCTCTCTCTCTCTCTCTCTCTCTCTCTATATATATATATATATATATATATATATATATATATATATATATATATATATATATATATATATAAAGTTATGCATATACAAGGTGATATGCCACTTCTTTTTTTGACCTTTTCTCTATTTTTTCCTCATTTATATGCTATGTTTAAAAAGCTCAAAAATCACACTTTTAACTCTCTTAATTATGTTAAATATGCTATGTTAAAAAAAGCTCAAAAATCACTCTTTTAACTCTTTTAATTATGTGATATATGCTATGGTAAAATATTAAAAAAATATTTCTTCAGCTCTCTTAATTAATTTAACACAAGGGAGTATAATAAAGAAAATAGAAGACTGATTTGTTTGCATTGCCTGCCAAAGCCCAAAGCCAATAAAATCTGATAAAGTAAATAGGAATATACGTTTTTCTTAAGCCCACGTAGCTACAGCAATTAAATGTCATTTGCATTCATCTGTTCCTCTCCTTTATGTTACTCCTTTATTTGCTTAAAAATTTTCACCTCCATAACTCATACTGTACTATTTAATTACCTATTAAATTTATACTCTTAATAATATTCATGACTCACATCCTTTTCATATTCATAACCCCTAACATTTAATTTAAAAGTTTAAGATACCTTATGGTATTTCTCTATTTTCTCTATACAAATTCATATTTTGTGTTTCATGAGACTCTTGCCCAAGACTATCCTTTTCATTCCATATTTGAAGTAGTAATGTTCTTATATCATTATAACTGCAAATTAGATTCATGCTTTAGTTTGACTCAAGAAAAAGACACTTAAATGTTAATCGGTGTGTGGAAGGAGCTGGGTATCGACAAAAGCTCGGAAATTATGCATTTCTTTTTTCATCTATTTCCTTATGAGAGCTCGAGAATTATGCACTGATTTTGTATTTCATCCATTTCCTTATGGTTAAGGTCCTAAACTACTGAGGAAGATGTGTCAGTTATATTTTTTCCACCATGTTTACTTTTCCGTGTGTTCTCTCTATAACACCTCTTTAGTTTGGTTTTCTATGAATTTCTGATTGTCGCAAGTCTCTATTTTTATTTGAGTTCAGATTTATTATATGTGAATTTGTTGGAAGTCTACTAACTGCTAATCAAGGTTCTAAATTTACAGTTCGTTGTTTGAATGGAATACACCAAAAACCATTCATTTGGCGTTTCTTATGTTATGAAGAATTCGAACCATTTACGTTTTATCTAAAAACTTGTTCATTTCGGGTACTTCTCTCTTACTTTCTCAATGGTGTATTTATTTAATTTGCTTTAAATTTGTTTTAAGTTTTTTGTATTCTCGGAACTTTGAATTCACGCCAATTTTTTATTTTTTTAATTGTAAGAAGCAACGTGTTAATATTGTAGAAATAATCGTGTCTTAGTTATTGTATAGAAGATTTAAGCGAATTTTTTTTTCATCTGTCATGGCAAAGTTGGAACAAAAATATTACTCATTTGACAACGCTTTCCAAAAAAAACCTTTATCAGGCTGTCGAGAATCTCTTTATAAAGCGATAACGTTGAAAGTATTAATTGGTAAACTATTGCTGACCA
This sequence comes from Lycium barbarum, assembly GCF_019175385.1. Lineage (NCBI taxonomy): Eukaryota > Viridiplantae > Streptophyta > Magnoliopsida > Solanales > Solanaceae > Lycium > Lycium barbarum. Next base: position 124,745,115 of record NC_083337.1, on the reverse strand, counting down.
TTTTCCTTATTGTTCTTGGTCTCGTGGTTACAAATGGAAAACATATTTTACGTTTTTGGGTGTTTTTTCTTCTTCTTCTTTTTATTGGATCATTTTCCCGAAGGGACCTTGGGAGATTTTCTTTCAATTAGGGCAAAAAGAGAAATTTTTAAAATAAATTTCTCATGTATTCAAAATATTATAAGGGGTCGTTTGGTAGATAGTCGAAATTATCCCGGGATTATAATCCCGGGACTAATTTATCCCATCTATTGGGATTATTTTATACCATCTAAAAGATGGTATAAAATAATCTCAGTATAAGTGGGATAAGAAGGTATAAGCCGGGATATCCCAGCACTAATTTTTGTACCATGTTTGGTACAAGGTATAAATTTATCCCAGGATAAATTTATACCTTCTAACAAACATAATACAAAAATTAGTGCTGGGATGTCTCAGCTTATACCTTCTACCAAACGACCCCTAAGTACTTTCAGTTTTATGCTGGTCAAGAATAGATAGTATTGGTTTGTTTACTATTAGTGATGATTATCACTACAGTTAGAGTCGGCCTAAATTTTTTATCAATGATAATGTTCATTTTCTAAATACAGATCTTTAGTTAAATTATTATATTTGATCATTCAATGTTACTAAGACAAGATAGTATTCTACGGAATTTGCGTGGGGTTGTCTTTTGTAAAGGTGAGTATTGAAATGAACGAAAGAGTTATTTAAGGAACCGTAGAAATTATTAGAGAAAACAAGTGACTAAAGAAAGCATATAACTCTCCAGTTTCAAGAGGAAGATGTGTTTTTGGCAGAGATATGGAGATGTGTTTTTGGCAGAGATATGGCATTTAGAGTCTCGCTGCTCAATCTAATTTTATTTTTTAATTGATATATTTGTAACTATAAATTGTTGCATCGAGGTTTATATGTTCAAAATTTATTTTTGTATATTAGCCTCAATGTATAATTATTGAGGTTTCACTACTAAAAAAACGGATTTTTTCGACCGCATATTTTCGACCTTACTTTTTGGTGGAAAAAAAATCGACCACATGAGGTCGAAATTTTCAGATTTTTTTTTTTTGGATTTCGACCTCGTGAGGTCGAAATTTTCAATTTTTTTTTTTTTAATCTTTTTTTGAATTTCGACCTCATGAGGTCAAAAATTATTTTTTACAAATAATAAATGAAAAACTTTTTTTTTAAAATTAAATTATATAAATAAAATAACTAATTAAAAAAAAAAAACATATTTCGACCGCACGCGGTCGAAATAATAAACACCTAACAGTTAATATACTCCCCCAAACTTCAATCGATTGCAATCCATTTCCACCTGCAACCAAAAGCTAATTAAATTAAAACTCCCACCCCCACCAGATCCCCCTACGCCGCCGCCGACACCACCCCCACCACACCCCTACCCACCACACCCCTCCCCGCCACTGACGCCCCATCCCCACTGTAAGTTTTTTTTGTTTTTATTTAGTTATTTTCTCTTTTCCCCAGAATATCCATCTGGGTTTCTTAGTTTGTCCCTCATTGCTTAAAGTTTGATGCCTAGATAACCATGATTTTGATTTTTATATGTGGGTTTAGCAGCTTTTTCTGTTCTTGTGATTCTTCTTATTTTTTTAGTTTAGAATATGCTCTCTTATAATGATGACCTAATCAACCATGGCAAAAAAATAGAATTTTATGGCCAACTTGTGTGATTAAGGACTATTTGATGAGTTTCTTTTCCTATCTGTCCTCATGAGGTGAAGATATTGATAATTTTTTTTTTTTTGCTGTTTTTCTTGGCTGCTTTGCTGTTTTTTTTTTTTTTTTGGGTTGCTGGTTTCAAACAGTTTGCTGTTGTTTTTCTGCTGGTTTACCAGCTTCAATAACCTGATTATTTACTTTGAAGTAGTATCTCAACTGTTATGATAGTAAATACAAGTAAAAGATTGAAAAAGTATCAAAAGATTCAAGATGTGTAAAATGTTTGTGTTATTGCATGAAGGCTCTGAGTGCCTGGTGTGCTGCTGTTTGGTAGGCCGTAGGTCAATCGTGGTATTTTTGCAAATGTTGTTGGAACTTTCTGACAGAATTTTTTTTTTATTTGCTTTCAAATGAAATGGTTATCTTTTTGTTTTTGAAAGGTAATAATCGAAAAGGGAGCAACCATGATTTACTCTATTATTATTTGGTTGTCATATATATCAAATAACAGGAATTGAGCTTTGCATAGCTGATGCATAGGTAGGTGATGTATAGTACAACCCTATGATATAAAGTCCTTGGTTTGTTGTGATCCTGTGAAGCAGCAAACAAAAGCTTGTCACTAGGTCGAGCAAATTGAAAGTCATAAATATTAAACTAAAAAGTTTTGGTAAGTAGAAGAGATATTCTTTGTGCTGCGTGGTTAAATCATGATTCTGCTACTGATCTATATGTTGCTCGGACTCTCAAAAACACCATGACAAACAATGCTGCAAGAAGCTTCAGTTTCCCAGTCGTACCACTTTTTGGTTCTTTGAAACTTGTAACTTCCATATCTTTGCTTCTTCTCATTTCCTTTAGCTTTAGAATTTAATTAGATCCCCAAGTACTACAAGTACCAGAAGCTTTTCCTGATGTATATATACACTGTCACTGTACACGCCATTTAAAGATGTCATTTGGACAACATTAGAAATGTATACATGGGAACAGCTCACTTTTTGGTTCTTTGATGCTTGAAACTTCCATATCTTTGGTTCTTCAAAACTTTCTCTAGCTTTAGATCCTCAAGTACTGCAGGTACCAGTAGCTAATTTTCTATTTTCATTTATAGATGTATATAGACATTTTACACACTATTGAAAGATGCCATTTGGAAAAAGAAAATGTGTACTGTGGGAACAGCCCCAATGGAATGTGCAGAAAGTAACTATTTAGACTTTTTATGAGCTATGTATAATATAATACCATCCATGCATAATGCGCATATATAGTATAATTGTCATATGCTTTCCATGTATCTCTCAATTGAGATTGCTCTTTATTGCTGAAATCTCATGATAATTTGGATTTGGCTAGGGTCAATGTTTTTCTGCTCATTTTTTCTGCTGTTTTTCTGATGTTTTTTAGCTCTTTTTTGCTGCTGTTTTTCAGCTCTTTTTTGCTGCTTTTCTGCTCATTTTTGCTGCTGTTTTCTGCTGTTTTTTGCTGTTGTTTTTTTCTGCTGTTTTTCAAACAGTGCTTTTTTTTTTTGGGTTGCTGTTTTTCTGAAGCTTTAAAAGATTCCAACAATTCCAAAGTGACACCATGATTAACAGCTTACTCAACTCGGGGCAAGGATGTTGCATATGCAGGCCCAAATTGACAGCTTACTCAACTCGGGGCCTTCTCATATTCCCCCGTGTCCCGGGGATGCTCGTAGGTCACAACCCAGTAGACGGCGTAGGTCACAAGACAACGTAGTTCATGCTCTTGTTGATGAGGATAGTGGGGAGGAATCGGATCATATCTCTAACACCCAACGTTGACTTTATTGATTCGTATATACTTTTGGATTGTAATATTGCTATGTTTTCTTGGATATGTATAATTTTTTTTATGATAGTTTTAATTCGAATTAGATGTACTTTTGAATGTGAATTAGATTGTAGGAAGTAGTTTATGGTTGTTTAACTTTACAATGTTTAAGTGTTTGAATGTAGTTTTAAGGATATTTAGAAGTACTTTAAATTGATACTTGAGGTTGAATTTGATTTTAGAATGTAAAGTTTATGATTGTAGAAGTACTTTGACGAATTGGACGTGTTGATGAATTGCATTGTTGATTTGGTTGATGAGTGTGATTGGCAGGCCTGTAAAAGCAGCTGAATTCTGGAAAAAAATTTTCCAGATTTTTGACCTCATAAGGTCGAATAGTAACTCAGATATTGATAATTTTCGACCTCATGAGGTCGAAAATATGGGCACAATTTGTACTCAGAAATCATATTTTTGACCGCACAAGGTCGAAAATCTGGGCACAATTTTGAATTTCGACCTCATGAGGTCGAAATCTGGCAACAATATTGCTAAATTTCGACCTCATGCGGTCGAAATTATGAATTTTTTATTTTATTTTTATTTTCTGTCGTATTTCGACCACATGATGTTGAAAAATTTAAATAATATTTGCGTAAAATTAATATTTTCGATCGCGTGCGGTCGAAATTTTTTATTAATATTTAAATAAAAATAACTTTTTCGACCTCATGTGGTCGATTTTGTTTTTTTAATTTAGGTGGAAAACTTATTTCGACCGCGTGTGGTCGAAAAAAATTTCACCCTAGCTGTTAGCGACCATGCCTTGCGGTCAAAATTTTGATCGAAATTTGGCCTTTTTCCACCGCGTGTGGTCGAAAATTTTGGTCGAATTTCACTGTTTTTTTAGTAGTGTTTGGCTTGTCAAGAACAAACTTCGTATATCAAAAGTTTGTTTGCACAAGCAATATACCAAGTTTAAGGTAATATTTACAACTTCGGACGCGAGTTTTTGTAGGCGAAACTTAAAAAATGTTATGGACTAAGACCTTGGCTTAAATAAGGGTTCTAAAACCGGCTATATGTGCACTTACTCTATCTCAAATGGTTGAATCCATTTGATGAATTGTTCTTTTAGAATAGAGCACTAAAGACTGAGAATGGGATGAATAAAAAGAAAGCTTCTCTATATAGGATAGTATTGATTTCTTCCAAGTTATTTTCTTATTGTTGTTTTTACCTTATGTAAAATGTTAATAGTATTTTTTAATATTCAAATATTAGAAGAAGATTAGTTCGCGAATTCATTGAGATCTTTCATGTTTATATTTTTTTTGTATAATATTTAACATTTAAATATTAGAAAAAAATTAGTTCACCACTTCGATGTTTTAATAACCGCACGAAGCGCGGCCAAGTTTACTAGTATTAGTTATACCCCCATTTCAACAGAATTATATCAGGGTATCGATGTATATATTATACTATAAATAAAGATGCATGTCCTGACACTAAACCCAAAAAGGTACAACCCACACTCCAACATGTACTGTTACAGTTCAAGCACCACCAAGATTTAAAAGTCATTCTTTATTTTCTTAAATTCCATGTCAAGCCAAAACTAGACAAACAAATTGAAACGAAGGGAGTAGTTAGTAGAGAATTGAACTCTTTTAACTTTTTTTCTTTTTGAGATAATAGGGCTAATGTTATCAATAATTCTAGCTTAGTACATTAATCAAGCTTGACCTTTCTAGGGAAGGTAGTCTCTATAAGTTCTTATTTGAAATTTTTTGTATTTGTATTTGTATTTGTATTTCGTATATATAGAAGACATGGTTTCAACATGAACCATGTCTGTTTTTGGTCAATAAATGAAAAAATGGAGGGCAATATAATCTTTAAAACACATCGCAAGGTTTTTTTTTTTTTTTTTTTGCTAATGAAAGGAGATTTTTTATAACTGAAATAAAGACAGAAGTAAAGCATAGTTTGTGCGTTAATTACATGGAATAGTTCTAAACGAACTTATTCCTAAAGAGTCATTGCTGAGTTGCTGAATTAAGAAAGATGGGGGATAATCCCAAAAAATAGATTCTCCCATAGGTTGTCCTTCAGCATTCTTGCCATGGATAGCTAAATCATGTGCCACTTTCTTCGCCTCCCGGTAAATGTGACTGATTGTTGCCTTCTCCATTGCCTCCATAAGGAACCTGCAATCATGTAGTGTATTGATGTGAGATTGAATGTGTGTTCCTTTTGTGAAATGATCTAATAATACTTGATTGTCTACTTCCACCACAAGTGGAAATAGATTTTTGGTGTAAGCCAACTCTAGACCTTGAAATAGTGCTTGGATTTCTGCGTGTAAGGCTGAGTGGGCAGTTATTTTTGTTGCAAATCCCTCCACCCATTCTCCTGCCGAGTTACGAATTAATCCGCCAGTTCCGCCTTGGTGATTGTGGTTATTGTATGCCCCGTCAGTATTCAATTTGTAATATGACGGTGGTGGTTTCAACCAGTAAATTTCAATTGTGGTGACGAGGTTGGAGGGTCTGTTGGTGCATTTGTTTTGCGCCAGGTGATAAAACTCAAGTGCTTGGCTGCTTATTTTCTGTAAGTCCGTGTTGAGGTGGGAGTTGTTAAAGAAGTTATTGTTGCAGTTTATCCAAATATTCCACATGGTAATGGGGATTAGGATGCTAGTGGGGATTCTATGGTTTGAAGGGAGGACGGTAGAACCTGGTGTATTGTATAGTCTCTTCAACCAGTGTTTGAGGTTAACTTCCAAAGGAGGTTGCATTTGAAGGTCAGTCCATATATCCTTTGCTTTGGGGCAAGTAAATAATATATGGAAGACATCTTCAGTGATTAGACAGTGTTTGCAGAGGTCATGATGATGTTTCTATTGAATAGAAGAGAGGCTGAAGGTAGTTTGCCATGGATTAATAGCCAAAAGAAGGTTTTTAGCTTGTTCAAGGAATTTATTCGCCAGATCCAGGCTTGAGTATCATCTGGCGGGATAGTATTTATTGCGATATTTTGTTGGTATAGCTTATAGGCTTCTCTAGTTGTACAATTACCCTCTGGAGATCCAATCCAGTATATTGAATCAGAGGTTTCATCGGATAGGGGTAGGTGGGAGTTGAGTACTTGGGCTCTAATTGAATGGGGTAAGTCAAAGGATAGGTGGTCAAAGTTCCAAAACTTATTGCTAATGATGGAGCTGAGAGGGATATTGAGTTCGTGTTTCATGAGAGGTCCCTCAATAATTTCGCAGAGAGTCTTTGTTGACTGTAACCATCGATCTTCCCAAAGATTAATATGACTCCCTGATCCAATAACCCAGGCCGTTCCCCTAGTAAAATTTATTTTAGCTTTAAGAGTACTCCTCCAGATGTACGAATCAGAGCTCCTACTAGTGATAGCTTTGTTGCTAATTTTATACTTTGATAGAAGAATAGTTGTCCGTAGCGTGTTAGGCTTTTGATGCATTCGCCAGATAAGGTTAGTTAGTAGAGAGATATTCTTCCCCGTGGCAGTGTAAATTCCAAGCCCACCTTGGGATTTAGGTTGAGTTACCATATCCCAATTTGCTAAGTGAATTTTTCGCTTTTCCTCAGTCATCCCCCATATAAAATTGTGCTGGATGCAATCTATGTTAGATCTAGTTTTTGCTGGCAATAGATTCAGTTGCATAACATGTACTAGGATAGCGTTTAGAACAGATTGTGCTAATGTTACCCTCCCCGCCATAGTAAGAAGTTTTGCTTTCCACCTCTTAAGACGAATATTCATTCTATCAGTGAGTGATTGATAGTCGGAGCTTATGGGTTGGAGGTTCGTTATGGGAAATCCTAAATATTTCCCAAAGGTGGTGGCGGGCATGATGTTTAGTCTGGTGGATACATCGGTGATAACATTTTGGCATACGTTTTTGGAAAAATTGACTTTGGATTTACTGAAGTTAATCTTTTGGCCAGAGTGTTGTGCAAGAAAGTTAAAAGTGTTGATGATGGCATGAGCAGAGGAGAAACTTGCTTCTGCGAAGAGGACTAATTCATCGGCAAACAATAGGTGGGACAGTTCAGGGCTTGATTGGCTAATTTTTATAGGTTTCCAGTTGCTAATATCAGTCTTATGATTAATTCTACGAGTGAGGGCTTGCATACAAATAATGAATAAGTATGGTGATAATGGGTCTCCTTATCGAATGCCTCTAGTTGGTTTGAAATACTCACTGGGACGGATGTGTAGTGAATGCTCTCACCTCTCTCTAAAATTGAGAGAAAGACCACTATTCCAAAGTATACCAAACCAATCTAACACTAGGTATGACGAGTCAATCAACGGAAATGAAGGGAGCATATACTGAAATGATAAAGGAGGAGGAGGATTCATTGGCAAGAAGCAACAATAAATATAAGAAGGAGCAAGTTCCAACTAAAGTAAGCTTTCTGGATACGTTACAGGGTAATAGGACAGACATAAACATTAACTATGAATGCACTATTTCACTCGTTATCATTGCATGATGAGGTTGTAAACCACACTAACCACCCAAATTGTCACACCCTAATTCCACTAGGGTGTGATGGGCACCCGGCCCCACATCCGGAGCCGAGCGAACCCACAGACCTTTAGAGCACACATAATCTTAATAGACCTTTAAATCAAATAAAGATAAAATACATAATAAACTCTCAAAATATTCTTTTCCGATGCTTCCCAAATCCAACAGAATCTGTGGTCATATAGAATTTAACACATAATACAGAATGACATATCGGATGATGAAGCCGCTTACACAACTGACATACTATACCCACGACTCTGTCTGCAAAGTCTCTAACGTCAATCCAGAAAAAAAAAGCATAACGTGCAAACTCTGACTCGGCAGCACTCCAGGAGCAAATGGAGCTTGCCAACTCTGCTGGAACATCCTCTATAATAACTTCACATCATCTGGGTGTACCTGCGCGACATGAAACGCAACCCCCGAAGAAAGAGGGTCAGTACGAAATAGGTACTGAGTATGTAAAGCGTGAGATACAATAAACAGAATCATAATCTGAACAGGGAGTACAGAAAATAAGTGCAATAACCGGAGTATCAAAAATGCTTACTCATAAAACATAGGTAATGCATGTCAGAACATATGCCATATCCGGCCCCATTATGGGACTCGGTGAACAGAACGTGGTCGCCACCCCATCACTGGCGCCACAACACATCATACTACAGAGTTGGGAATAGCTCCGTAACATATCATAACATATCAGATGGCCATATCACATCATATCATATCATATCATCAAATATCAGAATATATGTACATGGCACATCATACTCCAGAACCCATGTACATGTCATACCTGCCCCCTCACATCGAGGCACGGCGAACAATGCAGTGGAATACGCGTGATAACATATCCTGGCCCGAGATCAGTGAAGGAAGCATTAAGGCATCCACGAGTAGAGTAGTGAGAAACTATATGCATCATAAAATACTTAGAAAGACTCGATAGAATAGTCCGAACGATAGGTCATTTAGAAAAGAAATCAAACGATAGTCATAGTACGTACCTTTCGGATGTTACGACGGATTATGTCAAGGAAAAACTTCTGAGATCATTTGCACATATCAAATATATCATCGGATTCAATGGAATAGTTAAACAACTAGCGTTTAGTAGTCGGAACAATAACCAAAGGTTTCTTTTAATTATCGTATGGAAATAGGTCAAATAGAACAATACAAGAAGGTTACGGGAATTGTGGGCCCACCTCGGGTCAAGTCGAGGTGGCGTACATAAATTACGGACATTAGGCCTTATGAGGTCATCTACGAGCGTTTCAAGGTAATCCGATTCTATTTGTAAAAGTTACGGACGTTTTATGACACAAGACTCTTTTAGAAGTAAAAAGTGTTTTAAGCTATTTTCCATCAAAGCATAGGGTTCAATTTCATAATTCAATTACATTGAAATGAATAAGGGTCATAACCATGCTCGGATTTCTAAGAATGGAGTTTTCCCCAAGAGTCGTATCATAGCCTATTATGACTAGGACATACCAAAAGAAAGAAAGGTAGAGTTTTACATACCTTATTCGCTCCTTACGCTACTCCAAACAAAAGTTCCAAACTCCCCAAAATCTACAATTGGTCACAAATACCAAACATTAACCATAAGCCCTTAGGAGTTAAATCTTAAAGTAACACTTTTCTACAGAAATTTGGGCAGCATCTCCCCTATACATTCAACGTCCCCGAGAATTTAACTCGGCCAAAACATCAACAACTATACCAACAACAGTACCAACAACATCAACAATCAATTTAAAACGCATTCTAACATAAGTGATCTTCCTTTCCACATAGTACATCAACTTTCAATCCAACTACGTACATTCAAACTAATAGCAACGCTTACATGTTCATTTACTAATTCAAGATCGTTCAAACATGATTCAAGAATATTTTAAATAATCTACACAATATTCCAACATTTCTACCAAAACCATACTCCACCCGAGTCCTCCAATTTCCAACAAGGACAATCCCAATACATTTTTGTCTTCCGAATTCATGAACTACATTAACAATTATCATGTTAACTACATTATTCTCATAAATACAAGAAATGATACCATAGTCACATTAGCTTCCAAATCAGCCCGTAACGATTCCAACATCAATTTAAGTTATCAAATTCTCATTCCCATCACAAAATACATAACCACATCAACTAACATACTACATAGATATTGTTCCATCCTCCCTACACACAACACACACACGACCCATATCCATCATTCACAACTTCAACCAAAATCATCAAACTTCCATTTTCAATATAGAGTTCACAACAACCACAACTAGAATGCAACATAAAATTGATTCATCTTGCCTACACAACATATACATATACACGGCCACATGCATATACACACAACCACATGCAAACTTCCATATCTTCATGAATTCTATCCATTTCTACATACTACAACATAAACAAACCCTTTATAATATATAAAAAGGGATTAAATCTTACCTTTTCTTCCTAACTTCTCCGCTTAGCTAGAGTTGTGATTTTGTAACAAAGAGCGGTTTTCTTGTTTCAACGATTATGCCACGTTGAAGAGGACCCTTGAATTAGTAGGAATGCTAGGAGAAAATATTTTTTCTGGGATCAAAATTGAAGACCTTAATTTTCCATGGTCATGGCCGAAACCTTGCCCTACTCTTTGCTCTCAATTTTTCTTGAAAGTTCTTGAAATAATAGTGGCCCCTTTCTCTCTTTTATTTACTTAATTTGGCCCTTACATGGGCCTTGGCCCATTTCACTCTATGGCCGGCCATGCTTGGCCATTTCAAGCCCAAAAATTCTTTTTCTTCCAAGCCCACTTTTATTTCATGACAATTTGTAATTCATGGAACCATTTTTTAAATTTTCAATTTTGCCCTTGGCCTTCCTCAATATTTCCACATCAAAATTTTTTATGAACAACTTATGCACCCAACAAAATCAAAATTATAGCCTTGCTCTTAGCTTCCCGCAATTTTTTTAAATTATCCGAGTGTACAAAATGCGGGATATAACACAAATTTCATACCAGTATCCACCACTGATAAACAAAGACTTTACCAGCCTTGGAAACATGCCATTATCATTAAATTATTGGGAAAACATATGGGATATAACCAACTCCAACATAGGATAAAAAAATTATGGGTCACTGTGGAATGCCTAAGTTTGATAGATCTGGGCAACGATTATTACCTTATTAAACTAAATTCAGCAGATCTATATCACAAAGCACTCCACAAAGGCCCCTAGCTCATAGGTTCCCAGTTCCATACAGTTAGACAATGGACTCCTAAATTCAACCCTCAACTGTATCCAATTGCTTATGAAACCATCTGGGTACGACTAGAGGGACTTCTTACCGAATATTACAATATAGATATCCTGAAAAAGATAGGCAAAGTTATGGGGACGGTCCTCAAAATTGATAACTGCACGTCAAACACCACTAGGGGGAGATACGTGCAGCTATGCATCTGTGCACAAGTTGGGAAAAAAATGCCTACCGATGTAATGCTTGGAAATCATCACCAAGACATCACATACGAAACAACAACACAATTATGCACCAGATGTGGATGCCTAGGCCACGTCGTTCATGTCTGTCCTACAAATGCAAATCCACCCACACAAACTAATGACGAGGAACAAAATTACAAGGAACACGCAACTGATGCAGAACAGAAGCACAACACTACCGAGTGGCAAACAGTCTCCTATAATAAACAAAGATACGATCATTCCTCTCCTACTACTCATACTTTTGCTAGCACTAGCACTAGAAACAATGCTGCTTTTGAGCAGGGAAAAAAGGGAAAAACAATTACTGGAAAAATTGCAAGTGTTATGAACATGGATACCACTATTAGGGATGCACCAACTGCAACGACAACGACAACGACAACAAAATTGACGAAGAGGGGAAAAACAAGGGACTGTGCGACACCCAGCAAATTGATGAACAAACTGGAAAAGAATGATGAAACAGAAAAAAAATGAAAAAAAAATAAAAAAATAAAGTAGGTACGACTGAGGAAGACAACATCAACGTGTCTCTCCAAAGCACAGATGTGGACATGACTATACCACCAGAAAATGGAGACGTAACCAGGCAAGCCACCACTCAACACAACCATCAACATCCAGAAAAAGTGAAAACAGTAACTAGTATGCCGCCTACTATTACAAAACTAATCTCCATCTACGAAAATGACAGCCCCCACCCATTAGCCAACAACATAAGAAATCCTAAAACTTTGACCCTTCAAAATAAACTTCCAAAGGTCCAAAAAACTAATGTCAACATATCAGACAAAAACACCATTTCACATTCTTGTGATAAAAACAAGCACACATCTCCCAAAAAACCATCTACCTCACTATCAAGCAAAAAACAACACCAAGTACAGCAAAAGAAATCCTCCGAAGACATCCAGAATAAACCACCCATTGGGACCCACATTGACAAGCCGGCATTAAATGTTTGCCCCAATCTAGCCCCAAAATCTACACCCCTACTAACTAAGCCTGGCAACCGGTCTGGTTTTACCGGTTCAAACCGGTAACCGGAACCGGTGGAACCGGCAGAACCGGTTTACCAGTTACTGTTACCCAATAAAATATTACCGATCCGGTTTTATATTTTTTAGACCGGCTAACTGGTAAACCGGAACCATACCGGTTAAACCGGTCAAAAAAGTTTTTTTTTTTTTAAATAGTAGCCGTTATTTGAGTGGGCTGAACAGTTGGGCAACGGTCCATTTTGCAAAAATGACCATTGCCAACGGCTCCAAAGTCCCCTTTTGGCCCCCCAACCCCCCAAACTTTTTTTTTCTTACACTTTAACCCATCCCCCACCCCTATATAAACCCCTCTCCAATTCCAATTTTAATCCACACCAATCTACTATTCTCTTTCTCTCAATTTCTCTCAATTATAGCTACTTTGCAACAATTATCCACTTTAAATTTCTCTCAATTAAATATTATAAATTTTTATTCTAGTTTCAATTATTAATTTTGCAATTATAATATTGTTGGTGGAGTTAGTGATTTTGCAACAATCCGAAGTAACTCCAAAGCTTTGGTGGATTTGCAATTCTAGCCGCCTTCACTTTGTTGGAAATTAGTCCGGCAATTTGGTACCTTTGTTCTAACTCTATCTTTATTTTCCGCTATTTAATTTACGCAATTTAATTCTACCAATCTAATTTGCTGCAATTTATTTTTTTGTCATTTATTTGAGTGTGATTTAAATTAAGTATATTTAATAATGGCGAAGAGATTTAGACGTGGTGTCGGTAGTAGTGGTATTGTTAGGGGTGGGTTTAATGAGGAAACATTTGTCAACGAAACACCTAATTTAGGTATTGATATTGGTGAAAATAATCCACTTTTGGATCATGAGGCAATGCAACAACATTATACCGACACTTTTAATAAATTGATGATGTTGATGTTGATGATGATGAAACACAAGCCCCTCGAAAATTCCATAGGAGATACAGGTCCTACACAATCACACACAAGACAAACCTCCAAGAACTCATAAGCCAACCGCTAAAATTTAAAAATTTATGACTAAGAATAAGGAAAGACAAATAGCTAAATGTAATTTATGTAAACAAGAATTTTCTTTTAGGCAACAAACTAGTAACGATGGTGGAACGGGTACACTAACGGGTCATATGAATGCTAAACATAAGGATGTTTGGGGAGAGCAAACGGGTTCAAATGTGGGGGTAATTCAAATGACAATAGACCCACGAACCGGTAAAATTTTTTGCTATGACAAGAAAAAAGAGCGTATAGAAATAGCTAAAATGGTTGCTTTTGATGCTCTACCATTTTTCTTTCCTTCGGGTTTGGGGTTTGTTACTTATATTCAACGTTGTTATAATCCCTTATTTGAGGGTATTCCTAGAAGTACTTGTAGAGCGGATGTTATAGATTTGTACAAAAAAATATAGGTTTTATTTGCGCCATGTATTTAATTCTTTAAATTGTAGTGTTTCTCTTACAGCCGATTTAGGTCTTCGTCTGAACAAGTTAGATTTTGTTTGCTATTACATGTCATTGGGTTGATGATAAATGGGTGATGCAAAAAAGAATTATATCTTTTTTATATGATGAAGGAAAAGGTCGTCACGATGGAAAAAATTTAGCGGACACAATGTCTACTTTTTAAACTTGATTGTTAAAGATGGTCTTGAGTGTTTTGAAGATTCTATTCAAGAAGTTAGAAATGCGGTTGCGTTTCTTTTTTGTAATGCTAATAGGCCAAAACTGAGAGATTTTAAGAATTCTTGTGTGGAAAATGGCCTTAGACCTAGGAAAATTCAAGTAGAAGTTGACACTAGGTGAAACTACACTTACATTATGTTACAACAATCATATGAATATAGGATTCCCATACAACAAGTTCACAACCATTTTAATACGGATAGTGATGATTGGTTAAATATTACCGATTGGGAAGATGTTAAGGAATGTGTTGAGCTTTTACAATTTTTTTATAATGCAACTCTTGCTTTTTCTAGATAATTCTATCCCACGGTAACCGGAATTTTAGCCTACTTAGCGAAAATAGCTAGAGTTTTACAAGAGTATAAAAATAAATCCGGTTATCAAGCGGCTATTTTTAATATGACAACAAAATTTAAGAAGTATTTTTTTTTCCATCCCAACTTTATTTATATTGGGTTCTCTTTTAAATCCTTGTTTAAAAATGTCTTATACTAGAGAATTGGTTGGTCAAATTTATACCTTTTTAGAAATTGAAGAGGAAGTTGAACCATCTTTAATTGAAGTCGAGCTCGCGATTGAAAAGTTTTTAGTCATTATTCTAATTTGGAAGAAAATGCTACACTCGTTGCTCCACGCTCTACTACTTCTCAAAGTAGCAAAAAGGGCTTGTCGGGTTTGTCGCATTTAAAAGTTTTACATTCACATCCAACTCTTTCTCATGATGCAAACTTTGATGAATATCACTTTTATTTGATGCAGCCAAATATGGATATCAACCAACTAGATGATTTGGACGTCTTAGCATGGTGGAACAAAATACAAGGCGAGTCATCCAATACTTTCAAGAATGACTCGAGATATCCTTACGGTTCAAATATCAACCGTTGCTTCGGAGAGTGCATTTAGCCAAGGAAGACAACAAATTAGAGACCATAGACACTCATTATCCGGATTTAGCTTGCAAGTACTAGTGTGCATTCGCGATTGGATTACAACGGAGCGACACAACCAAAACTTAGAAGCGGTGGAAGGCGAAGAGGAAGAGATTGAAGATTTGATAGCAAGTGGAGTGGACCAAATGGAAGACTTTGAAGATATCTCCATGACCGAATATGATATGGCAGATATTAGCCAAATGATTGACACTTTTTGATTTTATTATTCTACTATTTCTTTGCAACTCATGTATTATTTGCAAGTTAAAAAAAATACAACTTGCAAATAAATTTTATCCATGAATGAATAAAATATATAGCTCATTGAGCTTTCTTCTATTTACTTGTGTTCATATTTTTACTTATATTAAGTTAGGAATATACCTAAAATATACTAAGAATATACTTATAATATACATCTACTTAAATTAAAAACTAAAAAGTTATATACTTGAAAAATAATTAAAATATACTAAGAATATACTTATAATATAAATATACTTAATTTATAAAATAGGAATTTATAAACTTAGAAAAAACTTAAGTTATAATGCATATAACTTAAACATCTATATATACATATATAAGTTATAACTATATATATATAAGTTATATAACCTAAGTATATATATATATATATATATATATATGTATGTATATGTTGTTAGTTAGTAAATATATAAACTTTACTTATAAACTTATATAACATATATAAATATACCTACAATATACTAATAAATACTATAATATATATATATACTATACAAAAAACAAAACAAAAAAGGGTTTTCTAATGTTTTGGACCGGTCCGGTTTCGGTTTCCATGTTTGGAACCGGTAAATCAGAACCGGTTAAACCGAAACTGGTAGCCGGTTCCAATTTTTAGATCGGAAACCGGACGGTTTTATAACCGGTTACCGGTCCGGTTCCTGTTGAACCGGTTTGCAGGCTTACTACTAACTACAGATAAGAGCTCTGTTACATCAAGAACTATTACCAAGAAAGAAAATGAAACCTCCATTATCGCCTTTGAACAATCCACCATTAAATCTAATCTCCCTACAAAGCCAACACCCACAGAGAATAATCAACTCAATTGCTCCGTCATTACACCAAATGATTCGAGCACTGTTGAGACAACTCTTGCTCTATACATAGCCACGACCCCCATAGACACAACCCAATCCCACACTTCATCTCTATCAGTGGAATTAATACAACAAAGACCAACTTCCACCCTTCACCAACCCAACAATGCCGAGATTCTTCCCCCCACACTACCACCGCCGACCCCACCATCACCAACGTCATCACCACCACCACTCCCACCACACAGAACCAACACACCACAACCGCTATCAACAACCAGAACTCCCAACCGACCACCTACTCAGAACTACAGACCTTCAAATTCACTCACCTACCCAAACTTACTATGTTCAAGCCACCTTCTCCCAGTTCAAGTCATGGTCAGTCAAGCTTACTATTACAACCCCATCCAATATCCCCAAGCTTATGCAGACCACCAAGAAGCCCAGTTCATGGAATGTGGGCAAACCCAAAGGAACTTAGTTCCTCCCCCCACATGGAACTTGGAGCTTCTGCAGCAGCACGCGATGATGATGCTAGAAAACACCCACATTCTCACACATCTGGTAAACCAAGGATTACACACCCACAGGCAGACCCAGACAGCGTTATAGACACTCCAAGTACAAGAGATAGGAGCTTTGGAAATCATCCACCAGCTCAGCCTCTTCAACAATCATGGGATAAACAACACCGATCAGGGTCCTACAGTAGTTGCACAGATGGAAGCGGGACCCTCCCAGAGCTCACCCCAACAAGTGAGCTCCTCAAGCTCATCGGAGGAGGAGATGGAGACACTGCCACCATTACCAGAAACTCTAGACATTGACCAAGATCAGGGCGTACCGGACCTGGACGAGGAAGCATTACACAATATGGAGGAGGAACAGGAAATTTTTCATCAATCACTGAATCACGATCAGTGGGTTCCAAACATCCTAGAACAGATGATGCAGAACATACCACTGAGGAATCCTCTTTCTCTTACTCTCCAAGAAAACGAGGAAATAAAATACCTCGTCTCAATCCCAATAGAAGCTTTTCAAGTGGCACTGAACATCCATATTTACCCACTCACATTACTCCACAAATATGCTATCTTGATGATACCAACGCTGATGGAACAGGATATACCAATGAAGCAAGGGCCATCGCATCCACTGTTAGCACATCTGGAAATGTCTCTGGCTTACGGAGGGAGCTCGATTACAACACCATACGACGAAATGAAAGTGATGCTATGGAACTGTAGGGGATGCAATAATCCCAATTTTAAAAGAAACTTCAAAACTATGGTGGAATGGCATAACCTCAACATCATTTGTTTAACTGAAACTAAAATGATTAAACATGATAGTCTACTCGATCTGATCAAGTTTACAGATTTATTTGATATCTCAGTTGATGGATACTCTGGCGGAGTGGCACTTATGTGGAGAGGTGATGAAGTTACAACAGATCCAGTGGAGATCACCGATCAGGAGATACATGTCACTATCCAGGTAAATCAGTCTTCTCAACCTTGGCTACTCTCCCTTGTCTATGTTACTACTTTATATGCCAATAGAATCATCCTTTCGAATAATCTGATAAAAGTAGCACAAAATTTTAAGATGCCTTGGCTACTGTGTGGTGACTTTAATTGTCACGACCCAACCGGAGGGTCATGACGGGCACCCGGTGCTAACCTACCCGGACACCTCTTATCGTACATTCATATTTATATCTAGGTGAGCCACATAGCTTAATCATAATATCTATCTATCATTCATACTAATCTCGATGGGCAACAATATATTCATAACATCATTAACAACTAAGCCCATATCAATGTACATAAGCCAACGAGGCTACAAAAAAGATATACAAAATATAAGCCGACAAGGATAAGGACATCTAATCATACATAACTGCCTACGAGCCTCTAAGAAGAGTGTGTCACATTATATAGGCGGGACAGGACCCCGCCTTGCCCATAGGTATGTACACAAAAGAATAATACCAAAAGTTGTAGCTCCAGAATGAAATGGATCTTCTCTATGTAGTCCTTAAGTGAGAAGTCTATGGATCAGTCCTGTCTCCCTGTCCACCTACGGGCATGACGCAGCGTCCACAAACAAAAGGACGTCAGTACGAATAATGTACTGAGTATGTAAAGCATAATCAACATCATAATATGAGCATAAGAGATAGCACAAGAAATAGCATAGGATGGGGGAATTGGGGAGTAGTAGAGCCATCATCATAGTTACTTACTTGTCTTTCATAAGGACCTTCCATTTCTAATGCGTGCTTGTGTACATACATATATGCGTATACCTATGTCCATATCTGTATACATATCCATATCCATATCCATGATCATATACATATTCGCATCCATATTCATATCCGTATTCATATACATATTCGGATCCATATACATATTCGTATCCATAGCTTACGCGACCATGAAGGTTCGGTGGTTTCACATACCCGGCCATGACAAGGCTCGGTGTCATACATACCTGGCCCTACCAAGGCTCAGTATTATCCGTACCCAACTACAGTGGTGTGCGCGCAATAGGTATCATACGCGGCCATATAAGCTCGGTGTTACGTAATGGTCATACATACTTAAATCCGTATACGTAGGAGTTCATGAGTATCATCGTTATCATTGACATCATCATTTTCGTTATATCTATCCTTGGAGGATCAACTATCATATAAAAGAGACAATAGAATCGTGAATGTATCGAGAATCGTAAGCTTTGGTAATCTTAGAGATAGAGTCATTTGGAAGACATTAGGAGCTCATGAAAGGATACATATAGCAAGGGAACCATGCCTTAATGAAAGAAGGGTTAGTCTTACATACCTCTTCGTCTCCTCAACTATTTAACGTTCACCGTTGAAGCTTGATTAATCTACATTTAGAAGGATTTTATACCATGGTTAAGCTTTAATGACACTCTTAAATTCAAACTAGAATGATTCATGATTTAATGAAAATTGGGCAGCATTTCCCCTATTTCTTCAACTTTCACCATATCACAAAACAACTCCCAACAACCACAATAATATACACAATATCATAATCAAGTATTCACATTCGATTTAGCCTTCAAAATTCATCCTTGTGTTCAACTTATGCTAGCAACTTCATACCCATTTTAGCACATTTTCATATAATGCGTCTTCATCACCATTATTACTTTCCATAGCAATATTATACCCATATTATACTAAGAATCATAACTCAAGTTAGCTTACTACTCAAAAACCTCATGAAAACTACATTTAGAACTCATCTTCCCCCTTTTCCTTCTACCCAAGTTGTTCAACAAATAAACATTCTTGATAGTATGTAATAAATGTGAAAACTAACCTTTTATCTCATAAGAATGAGCTTTGGAGCAAGCTATCAACTTATATGAAAACCCTAGCTTCAACATCCAAAGAACTCTTGGAGTTTATTAACCCTAGCAAGACCTCTAGCACATGGGTATCTTGATTCTTGCCTCTTGATATTTAATCTCCCTTGGATTTTGACTTAGATTAGTTTATGGAGTGGAAGAGAGGGTTTTTGGAGAGCTTTTGGATTTGATTTTGTGAAATGAAATGTCCAAATGAAGTGGAAAGAATTATATAAAGCGGAACTTAAACTCCCGTCGGGCAATTCTGCGCCCATTTTGACGGGCCGTATAAATTCCTACGGACCGTCAAAATGGTCCGTAGAACTGCCCAGTCAAATATGGGTCACCGTGACCATTTGACGCTGGGTTGTGTCATTAATGAGGTCACAGTAGCCAATGAAAAGTATGGGGGGAATCCCATTAATAATAAACGATCCTCTGCCTTTATAGAATGTTTGGACAATATTGGAATGATTGACTTAGGTTTTACGGGTAGTAAATACACATGGACTAATAAAAGAAAAAGTAGGGGACACGTCATCCTTGAACGATTGGACAGATTTTTAGCTAATATGGATTGGCTTCGTATCTTTAATGATGCTACGGTGACGCATCTCCCTCGCACACACTCGGATCACTGTCCACTAATTATGAACACTGATAGACCAGTAGGAAAACCCCACTTCTTTTTTAGATTCGAGACTATGTGGTTACAACACCCAGATTTTAAACCTCTAGTCAGTTACCACTGGCTCAACAAGAATAACTATCCCCAAAACATTCTGATTTTACTAAGGCTATTATTGACTGGAACAAAAATGTTTTTGACAACATCTTCCATAAAAAAAGATTTTATTAAATCGCATTGCGGGTCTTCAAAAAATAAACCCGGATAACAAATCTAACTATCACTACACACTAGAAGAATCCCTTATTGACCAATACAATGATGTTCTTAAAAGTGAGGAAGATTTTTGAAAACTCAAATCTAGAGTTCAGTGGCTTAATGAAGGAGATGCTAATACCAAATTCTTCCACATTTCCACAGTTCAAAGAAATAGAAAAAATAGGATTATTGGGTTAAAAGATCAAGTGGGGAACCGGACACATAACCCAAATGTTATTCACAACATTCAGTGGCGGATTTAGAATTTTCATTCAGGGTGTTCGGAAAAAAAAAGCTAAATATATACTGTAATTTTTTGCCGAGAGTGTCCAAAAGTTAATATATGCACATAAACACAGAAAATTTACCCTATATATACACTGTAATTTTTTGCCTAGGGTGTTCGAGTGAACACCCTGGCCCCCAAGTAGATCCGCCCCTGACAACATTGTTTTAGACCACTTTAAAGATATATACACTACTGGACTCATATCCACCATTAATCCCACCACACCCTCCTTCAGACCTCCTAATAGCCTAGCCCAAACGGATAGTTGCTTGGGCAAGTTGTGTTCTCTTGTTTGTGCTGTCGGACCTCATCAACAACTCTAGAAAACGTCCATCCTTTTTCGTTGTAATTACATATCATGCCCTCACTTGAAATAAATGTTACTATTTAATAAGGTGGGACCATTGGACTTTTCAAATTGACACATGTGATAGCTACTCTAATTTTCTCCACAAGTATAGATACTTATATATACCCATGTTTATTATAATTGTTAAGTAATTTAATGAGGACATAATTTATATTAATTAATCATTACTTATTATTTATGCATAAATACATGTCATAAATTCTCTCCATTCCTTTTTATTTAGCCTCGATGTTAAAGAATTTTTTACTTGTTCATTTTAGCAAATAAAGAGAGATTTATTATTTTTTTTCAAATATTATCAATAGTCAAATTTAAAGTTTCAAAGCATAATTAATAAGATTATTTTAGTAAAATAAACCCCTAATAACTATTGAAATAATTGTTGAGATTTAATGAGGAGATAATGTATATTAATTAATCATTACTTATCAAATACTAAAATTTTGGCTAAAGTCATCGATGGACCCCTAAACTTGTCCTGATTTTCCATTTAGACCCCCCAACTGAAACATTGGCCATCTGGACCCTCGAACACAAGCTAAACGGTGCCATTTGAACACAGTCCAGATCAAGTGAGGTGCGTGAGCTACACTTGCTGTGACATGGAAAAATAGACCAATAAAAATAAGTCATGTCAACAAAAAAAATTAATTTTAAGAAAAATTAATTTTAAAATCTATTTAAATAATTTAAAAAAACTGAAAAACCCAACCCATCCTCTCTGATAGCCCACTTCGCCACCTCTGCCTCCGCCTCCACCCCCTCCCCCGCCGCTTCAAAATCTATTTAAATAATTAAAAAATGGTGCCATTTTTCGTCGGAGATTTGTTTAAATAGATTTTGAAGGGCAGTGGCGGCGGAGGCAGTGGCGGCGGTGAAGTGCGCTATCGGAGAGGATGGGTTGGGTTTTTCAGAGTTTTTTAATTATTTAAATAGATTTTAAAATAGAGTTTTTCTTAAAATTAATTTTTAATGATTAAAAATTTTAAAAAAGAAAAAATTTGGTCTCTCACGCTCTGTTTAAAGCAGTGTACTGCACGCATGTACCAAGCTGGCACGATGTGTTCAAATGACACAGTTTAGCTTGTGTTCAAGGGTCCAGATGATCAACGTCTCAGTTGGGAAGTCTAAATGGAAAATCAGGATAAGATCATGGGTCCATCGATGACTTTAGCCTAAAATTTTATGTATAAATACATGTCATAAATTCTCTCCATTCCTTTTTATTCAGCCTCGATGTTAAAGAATTTTTCATTTGTTTATTTTAGCAAATAAAGAGAGATTTATTATTTTCTTTCAATATTACCAATAGTGAAATTTAAATTTTTAAAGCATAATTAATAAGATTATTTTAGTAAAATAAACCCCTAATAAATATTTTCTTAAGAGAGTATCAAGGCAACATAACCAAATAAAGAAATGGAGGGTAAACACTGAATACAAATAAATTTTTACCTTTGTGAGGGCTAAACATAATTCACTATTAAATAACGTGTAATAATTTGCTATTCTTTTATGTGCAAAACAAACCACCCGATATTTTATTAAGTCTAATACTCCTATGATATTACATATACTAAAGCTAAACTTTGGGTTTCATGAACTTATTCGAGTTTATATTCTAATAAAAAAAATTAACATAAAAAGGACGAGAATGTTAAATCCCGTACTTTTGTGCATCCGGGAAAATTTGAAATAATTTTGACTTGTGAGAAATGAGGTCATGTTTCTATTTTATTTACTACATGTGTGATGCTCATGAAATGTTGATGCGGAAATATGGAGGAAGGCCGAGGGCAAATTTGAAATTTCGAAAATTAGTTTCGGGAATTACAAAATTAGCCAAAACCAAATTGGGCTAAAAAAAAAATGAAGACAAGGGCCCAAAATGAAGGGTGGCCGGCCATGGCACTTAAAAATGGCCCAAGCCCATGTTCTAATTTAAATCATGTGATAAATAAGGAGAAGGAGGCCATAATTCTTCATTTATCTAGAAACTCCAAGAAAGAAATAAGAGAGCAAGAAGGCCATGGATTTCGGCCATGACCATGGAAATCCAAGTCTTCAATTTTAATTACAAAAAATTATTTTCTTCATGTATTCCTACTAATTCAAGGGTCCTCTACAACGTGGCATAATTGTTTCGGAAGATAAGTCATCCGTTTCGTCGTTTCCGCGTTCTAGTCAAGTGAAGAAGTTGAAGAGCAAAGGTAAGAATTCATACCCTTTTATGTGTTATGAAGGCTTGGTCTATGTTGTGGTATGTGGAAATGGAAGAGAAACATGAAAACATGCATGTTGGAAGCTTGGCCGTGTGTGTGTACATGTTGTGTAGAAAAAATGGAATAATTTTTATATGGTAACTTGATTGTTGTTGATAAGTATTCTATGATGAAAATGAGAACTTGATGATTCAAGTTGGAGTTGAGATTAGTGTGTGTAGCCGTGTGTGTGTGTGGTGTGTAGGGATGATGAAATAATTTTATGTAGTATTTTAGTTGTTGTCATTATGTATTTTGTGATGAAAATGAGAGTTTGACAATTTAAATTGATGTTGGAGTAGTTGTGGCTGATTTGGAAGCTAATGTGACTATAGTGTCACTTCTTGTATCTATGCAAATAATGTAGTTAACATACTAGTTGCTAATGTGGTTCATGAATTTGGAAGACGAATACGTGTTGTGAATGTTCAAGCCGAAGGTTGGGAGCTTAGGTGAATTATGGTTTTGGTGGAAGTTTGTATATTTTGTATATTTTGTGAATATTTTGTAGAGATGATATGAAATACTTCCGAATGGTATTGTGATGATCTTGATTAGTAATGAATATGATCATGTTGGTATTGATTTGAAAATGCGAAGTCGGAATGAAAGCTATTGTGTTATGTTAGAAAGAAATCTAGTTGTGACATGTTGTGATCTATTGTGATTCTTGATGTTGTTGGTGTTTCTTTGGGTATTGTGTTGATGAATTTGGCCGAGTTGAATTCTTGGGGATGTTGTATTTATAGGGGAGGTGCTGCCGAAATTTCGGTAGACAAATACTAAATTAAAATTGGAACTTTAAGCCTTATGAATAGTAATTGGTAAATGTGACCATTTGTAGGTTTTTGACGAAACGGGATTTGAGCTTTGGCGATCGTGAAAGGCAAGAAAGGTATGTAAAGCTCCACCCTTTTCTTCTCTTGGAATGTCCTAGACGTATTAGGTTTGAATTTGGACCTCGGGGATGACTCTACTCTTCGGAATCCACGATCAAATTTCTCCCTTTTTCATTCAGTGGAATTGAATCGATTATGTTGCTAATGATTAGAAAAGTTGTCTAAACACCTAGAACTTGAGCAAATAGGACTCGATTACTTTAAAACTTTCATAAGGGATATTAGGAAGTGTAAAATACGTAAAATTATGTACGCCACCTCATTTGACCCGAGGTGGGTCCACTATTCCCGAATCCCTTCCTATTGTTCTACTTGACTTACTTCTATACGATAATTAAGGAAACTCTTGGTTACCGTTCCGACTACTAAATGGTGGTATTCTAACCGTTCCAAGTTTGTTATGAATTGTACGCCCTCTTTGACATAAGATCTCCGCTACGAACATCCCGGTATAAGCATTTTGATATAAGTTTTCCGACATAAGTAGTTTGATGTAAATGTTCCGACATAAGCATTCGCACATAAGTATTCTGATACGTATATTTTGACATAAGTACTCTGGTATGAATATTTAGATATGAATCTTCTGATACAAGTGTTTCGGTATAAGTATTCTGGCACAAAATATATTATGTGAAAGGTCCGCTATGAACACTCTGATAATACGTTCGATCATTTCATTGAGCCTTGATTATGTGCATCAGTTTCTCACTACTCAGCTCGTGCATGTGCTATGATCTCTTTCACCGAGTCCCGGGCCGGGTATGTTATCGTGCGCTTTCTACTGCATTATTCACCGAGTCCCTCACTAGAGGGCCGGGTATGGTATGTATACGTATATCTCATGATGATGTGGTGATGTGATGACGGGCTACGGTGGCCAGGAGGGCATCTGATGATTCCATTCACCGAGTCCCTCACTAGAGGGCCGGGTACGGTATTTATATATATATATATATATATATATATATATATATATATATATATATATATATATATATATATATATATATATATATATATATATATATATATATATATATGTGTGTGTGTGTGTGTGTGTGTGCATACATATGGCATGATTTTCTTATATTACCGAGTCCCGTAATGGGCCGGGTACGGTTTATGGTATTGGCACATAAATATATATGTTCATGCATATAATTATGATATACTTATACCACCGAGACCCCTATTGGGCCGGGTACGTTCTATACCTATTATGTTCATACTCACATTTTCGATTTATGTTCTGGCTTGTTTACTACACTCCCTGCTTTACATACTCAGTACATATTCCGTACTGACCCCCTTTCTTCGGGGGCTGCGTTTCATGCCACGCAAGTACTCCCATATGAGTTGAAGACGTCATAGAAGATGTTCCAGCAGAAAAGGCAAGCTCCATTTGCTCCTGGAGATCTGCCGAGTCAGAGTATATGTGTTAGAGGTTCCGGTAATGTTAGAGACTTTGCAGACAGAGTCGTGGGTATGGTATGACAGTTTAGTAAGCGGATCCATCAGCCGATGCGTCGTTTTTGTATTATGATATAAGGTTTGTGTGATTACAGATTTGTTTGATTTGAAAGCTAAAAAAAAAAAAAAAATTATAGTGTGTATATATTTCAGTGAGTTTTAATATGTGCTACTTTCTATTTGATTAGTAGTCCGGAAAGACTATGTACGTACTGAAAGTCTGTGGGTTCGCTCGGCTCCGGATATGGAGTCGGGTGCCCATCACACCCTAGTAGGATTAGGGTGTAACAAAGTGGTATCAGAGCAGGTGTGTCCTAGGGGTTGTCTGCAAAGTCGTGTCCGGTAGAGTCCTGTTTATGGTGTGAAGCGCGCCACATCTATAAACAGGAGGCTACGGGGCATTTAGGGGTTGTTGACCTTCTTTCTGTCATAGATCGTGCGATAGAGCCAGGCTATAAGAAATGAAATTTCTTATGTAAGCCTTACATACGACGGCAAAAGGTAAGTGACGACATGGCAAGCCACAGAAGTAAATCTGAATATTTGTTCTGTTACCCGGAATTGGAAGTTCAAAGATGTCTGGAATATGTCATAAAGCTGTATGTTCTGTGAAGTATCGTCAATATTTGTTACATACAGATTTTGAAAGGTAAAAATGGTAAAGGAGGTTCTGTCTAAAACAGATACGCCTAACAGAAAGAAATAGGGACAGGAGGTGCTGTAAAAAGGTAACAAGTGACACACGTTGTTTCAGAAAGGATATGGATTTGTCATAGCAAAGAAGGTATATTTGCTATCACTGAAAATCTGGGAATCTGGGACGAAAGGTAGTGATACACGAAGGTGAAGGGTAAAACGGTCATTTTAGAAGAAAAGACGTGTTACGAGGGTGTCCTGGGATCTGTAAGGCCTCGACTAGTCTCAAATTATGTAATAAAGGTCGTGTGTGGAAGTGGACGTGAAAATATCTGCATTAAGGCACCGGATTCCAGCGAAGTTTCAAGGTTAAGCGTGCTCAGGCGGGAGCAATCCTAGGATGGGTGACCCCCTGGGAAGTAATTGGGAAAATTTTGCAAAATTGGAATTTAAAGGGACAAATGAGAACTTAGAGTAACCTAAGGAAAACTATAGTATATGGGATGGCTGGAGACCATAAAGAGATGCGTGGAACGAGGCGGATGAGCCCGGTAAGGAGACAAAAGGGTGCGTCACAGCTCGGGAATTATGATAGGCTTGAATGGCGTTTGAAGGTATTTTGCGAGCTAGCTGATAGTAATTGTACGTATGTATATATGAAGGCATGCGACATCCCACATGTGAATGTATTGGTGGGCATGGGTGCCCCAGCGACTGGTGCTACAGTATGGGGGACATCAATCGAAGTAAGGATATCGAAGTCCGAGTGATAGCAAAGGCAAATGGTGCAAGTGTTGCAAAATGAGCTGATGTTATTCCTATTACAGGTTAAGAAGGAGAAGTCTTGATACAAGGATATTTGAGAAAGAAAGAGTATGAAGACGTGGACAAATGCGGATGTAAACATAGGGTAAAAGAATGACTTATGGTAAAAAAGTTTCGATATTTTATGCGTAGAGTTAGGGAGAAAGACAATTAGTAGAGTATAATCGAAGGCGAGAGTACTCGAAGAATGTGACATATAAGGAACCCCTTTAAAAAGGGGGGGGGGGGGGGGAGAGCATATTATGTTAGATTAAAAAGGGAATCGCGACAACTGGTGGTCTGGTAAATTTTGAAAGAAAGAAAGGACGCAGCGCCTGCGGGTGAAATGAGAGAGGCCACCGAATATTAGAAAATAGTTCATGGACTATTAATTACATGAAACGTGAGAAGATACGCCATGAAATTCTGTGAGTCACTAACGTGAAATGGTGTCGATCATATTTATAAAAATGGAATAACGATGGAGGAATGGGTGCCAATACAAGGACATCGAAAATAAGTATGTTTATGTCGATAGATGACCTGGGAAGGACAAGGATAATAAGTTAGCACAATGGGTTAAAAGAACCTATGATACGGAACGAGGATTCATGCGAAGACAACAAGTTCGACCCTAAAGGGAATAAGATAACGGATAAGGAACGAGCATGACGGAAAGAACAACTATAGAGGGATCCTCCCGAGGTATTATGACACTCCATAAGATCAGTTGAACATTCGAGGACGAATGTTCTAAAGGGGGGGGGGGGATGTTATATCCCGTACTTTTGCGCATCCGGGAAAATTTGAAATAATTTTGACTTGTGAGAAATGAGGCCATGTTTCTATTTTATTTACTACATGTGTGATGCTCATGAAATGTTGATGCGGAAATATGGAGGAAGGCCGAGGGCAAATTTGAAATTTCGGAAATTAGTTTCGGGAATTACAAAATTAGCCAAAACCAAATTGGGCTAAAAAAAAAATGAAGACAAGGGCCCAAAATGAAGGGTGGCCGGCCATGGCACTTAAAAATGGCCCAAGCCCATGTTCTAATTTAAATCATGTGATAAATAAGGAGAAGGAGGCCATAATTCTTCATTTATCTAGAAACTCCAAGAAAGAAATAAGAGAGCAAGAAGGCCATGGATTTCGGCCATGACCATGGAAATCCAAGTCTTCAATTTTAATTCCAAAAAATTATTTTCTTCATGTATTCCTACTAATTCAAGGGTCCTCTACAACGTGGCATAATTGTTTCGGAAGATAAGTCATCCGTTTCGTCGTTTCCGCGTTCTAGTCAAGTGAAGAAGTTGAAGAGCAAAGGTAAGAATTCATACCCTTTTATGTGTTATGAAGGCTTGGTCTATGTTGTGGTATGTGGAAATGGAAGAGAAACATGAAAGCATGCATGTTGGAAGCTTGGCCGTGTGTGTGTACATGTTGTGTAGAAAAAATGGAATAATTTTTATATGGTAACTTGGTTGTTGTTGATAAGTATTCTATGATGAAAATGAGAACTTGATGATTCAAGTTGGAGTTGAGATTAGTGTGTGTAGCCGTGTGTGTGTGTGGTGTGTAGGGATGATGAAATAATTTTATGTAGTATTTTAGTTGTTGTCATTATGTATTTTGTGATGAAAATGAGAGTTTGACAATTTAAATTGATGTTGGAGTAGTTGTGGGCTGATTTGGAAGCTAATGTGACTATAGTGTCACTTCTTGTATCTATGCAAATAATGTAGTTAACATACTAGTTGCTAATGTGGTTCATGAATTTGGAAGATGAATACGTGTTGTGAATGTTCAAGCCGAAGGTTGGGAGCTTAGGTGAATTATGGTTTTGGTGGAAGTTTGTATATTTTGTATATTTTGTGAATATTTTGTAGAGATGATATGAAATACTTCCAAATGGTATTGTGATGATCTTGATTATTAATGAATATGATCATGTTGGTATTGATTTGAAAATGCGAAGTCGGAATGAAAGCTATTGCGTTATGTTGGAAAGAAATCTAGTTGTGACATGTTGTGATCTATTGTGATTCTTGATGTTGTTGGTGTTGCTTTGGGTATTGTGTTGATGAATTTGGCCGAGTTGAATTCTCGGGGATGTTGTATTTATAGGGGAGGTGCTGCCGAAATTTCGGTAGACAAATACTAAATTAAAATTGGAACTTTAAGCCTTATGAATAGTAATTGGTAAATGTGACCATTTGTAGGTTTTTGACGAAACGGGATTTGAGCTTTGGCGATCGTAAAAGGCAAGAAAGGTATGTAAAGCTCCACCCTTTTCTTCTCTTGGCATGTCCTAGACGTATTAGGTTTGAATTTGGACCTCGGGGATGACTCTACTCTTCGGAATCCACGATCAAATTTCTCCCTTTTTCATTCCGTGGAATTGAATCGATTATGTTGCTAATGATTAGAAAAGTTGTCTAAACACCTAGAACTTGAGCAAATAGGACTCGATTACTTTAAAACTTTCATAAGGGATATTAGGAAGTGTAAAATACGTAAAATTATGTACGCCACCTCATTTGACCCGAGGTGGGTCCACTATTCCCGAATCCCTTCCTATTGTTCTACTTGACTTACTTCTATACGATAATTAAGGAAACTCTTGGTTACCGTTCCGACTACTAAATGGTGGTATTCTAACCGTTCCAAGTTTGTTATGAATTGTACGCCCTCTTTGACATAAGATCTCCGCTACGAACATCCCGGTATAAGCATTTTGATATAAGTTTTCCGACATAAGTAGTTTGATGTAAATGTTCCGACATAAGCATTCACACATAAGTATTCTGATACGTATATTTTGACATAAGTACTCTGGTATGAATATTTAGATATGAATCTTCTGATACAAGTGTTCCGGTATAAGTATTCTGGCACAAAATATATTATGTGAAAGGTCCGCTATGAACACTCTGATAATACGTTCGATCATTTCATTGAGCCTTGATTATGTGCATCAGTTTCTCACTACTCAGCTCGTGCATGTGCTATGATCTCTTTCACCGAGTCCCGGGCCGGGTATGTTATCGTGCGCTTTCTACTGCATTATTCACCGAGTCCCTCACTAGAGGGCCGGGTATGGTATGTATACGTATATCTCATGATGATGTGGTGATGTGATGACGGGCTACGGTGGCCAGGAGGGCATCTGATGATTCCATTCACCGAGTCCCTCACTAGAGGGCCGGGTATGGTATTTATATATATATATATATATATGTGCATACATATAGCATGATTTGCTTATATTACCGAGTCCCGTAATGGGTCGGGTACGGTTTATGGTATTGGCACATAAATATATATGTTCATGCATATAATTATGATATACTTATACCACCGAGACCCCTATTGGGCCGGGTACGTTCTATACCTATTATGTTCATACTCTCATTTTCGATTTCTGTTCTGGCTTGTTTACTACACTCCCTGCTTTACATACTCAGTACATATTCCGTATTGACCCCCTTTCTTCGGGGGCTGCGTTTCATGCCACGCAGGTACTCCCATATGAGTTGAAGACGTCATAGAAGATGTTCCAGCGGAAAAGGCAAGCTCCATTTGCTTCTGGAGATCTGCCGAGTCAAAGTATATATGTTAGAGGTTCCGGTAATATTAGAGACTTTGCAGACAGAGTCGTGGGTATGGTATGACAGTTTAGTAAGCGGCTCCATCAGCCGATGCGTCGTTTTTGTATTATGATATAAGGTTTGTGTGATTACAGATTTGTTTGATTTGAAAGCTAAAAAAAAAAAAAAAAATTATAGTGTGTATATATTTCAGTGAGTTTTAATATGTGCTACTTTCTATTTGATTAGTAGTCCGGAAAGACTATGTACGTACTGAAAGTCTGTGGGTTCGCTCGTCTCCGGATATGGAGTCGGGTGCCCATCACACCCTAGTAGGATTAGGGTGTGACAGAGAACTTATGACATTTTTTCTTTGAAAGTAAAAAAAATAAAAAGTTCTTTTATTCAGCTTTCAAATACTTTTATAAGATCGATAAGAAGTTTCTCAATTTAAAATGATGTTACAAAAGGAAAGACAAGAGCGCAAAAAAGTGTACTCCGTTCATTTAAACTTATGATTTAATTTGCCTAAATATCGATACACACTTTTTCACTCTTTCATATACTAGGAAATTTCACTTAAAACAATATATTTGAAATTAACATTTTTGAGCCCATAACTATGATTTTCAACGTACAAGATCTTGACAAAATAAGATCTTTAAAGTTAAATATAAATAGTGATTTTTTTTAAAATGTAAAAAATAATATCATATAAAATGAAAAAAGTAATAAATTGAACTTTTTCAATGTGGGCATCGGCCCGTACCTCTCGGGAGGTAATAAGCTATAAGGTTAAAAGACATTTTCGCCCAGTGCTTGCAATATTCCTGAATCTAAATTAAGAGTTTACAATTTAGAACATTAATAGGCTACGCATATCCTGATATTTGTTGCTTTGACAAAGATATATATGTAATTTCAATTTTCAAAATATTGGGCCCGCGCTGGCACAGGTCATTCTCATCTTCACTTAGTATGAAAATGCAAAAAGGAGGTGGAATTATTAGAGAATATTATTTCTATTTCATTTTATGTCTTAATTTGGTTTACACGGAATATAAGAATGTAAAAAGAACTTTTGAATCTTGTGTGTTAAATTAAAAGTGTGTATAGTATACCATATCAAAAATAATATTTAAATCTTGTAATCTTAAACATGTCATGTAATTATAGAAGGGTGTGTTACTAAGGGTAAAATGAAATGATGGAATTAAAAACTTACTAAATATAATGAGTCATTTTTAAAAAAAAAAAAAAAGGACTAAGGAGGGTAAGAGACATCAATTGAAACAGAACGAATAGAAAAAAATACCAGAAACATTCAGCTTGCATCCATATTTAACTAGTCCAATTGTTTCTTAGTTAGCTTCTCTAAAAAAATGTAATGTCCCGTTGCATACCCCAGCTTACGCCAGGATTGAAGAATTATACGAAACCTTAGGCCAACAGGCTGAACTCTTTGTTCATGTATTATGCGGTACATGTCTGGTGTATTTGTACACCTGCAGTAGAGAGTCCTACTACTAAAGCCACTCTTATCTCTATACATTGTAGTATATATCACAACTACCTATGACATAATCACTCTTGGACTCTAATACATATTCAAACACTGATACACATAAACTCTCATCTCTTAACAAATGACTAGAATTTTTTGCATTTAGGCGGCTGAGGTTCACCCATAACACTAAGATTAGTCTTTGACACACATACGACTGAACCATATTGTCTAACATCCCCCATCAAGCTGTCGGTGGGGTTCCCACAACTCCCAGCTTGGATCTGAAGAAGCGATATTGGGACTTAGTGGCTTTGTGAACACATCTACGACCTGTTGTTCTGAAGGAATAAACTTGGATCCCTAGAAATGGGAATGACTACACGATAGCTATATTTCACAGTTAGTTTCTCGGGAATTAAGAGTGCCTCCACAGTGATAGAGGGTAACGGAGAGCAAGGTTGTCAATTTGAATTGATATAGTTAGCGAAACGAATAGGTAATAAGTGTTGTGTGTCTAAAGACGACACTTGGAAAGTTTGGATTAACAGAGAGAATTTTCTTGAGATGCAAAGCCAATGGGAAATGCTTCAGCATCATCTCGGCTTATTACTAGAGTCTTATGATATAAATGTATAGATGGACTTTCGGTAGTTCATTAATGGGATGGAACAGGTATTAACATCCTGTAGATGAATGTAAGCTCGAAGATATTAGTTGATCACATGGAGGATTCATGATAAGGTTACGGTAAGATGTTGGGTTAAAACAAGTGTAGGTCAGGTTATCTCTTGTGACGAGGTCCAAGGTTGTATGACTTCTTCAAAGGGTTTTCTTTCTATCCTGTGGGCTGAATATGCTACGGTGAAAATTTGGATGGTTCGAACTTGGTGACACGACTGTCACGAGGATAAAGTGTTAATCTAACAGAAGTCACGAGAGTGTTATGTCTAGTACCACATGAACTTATGAGAAGTTAAGCTGAGTGTTAGTGATATATGACAGGGTAGTTAAGTGAGAATGAGCTATTGTAAGTTCTTGAATGATGTGTTTATTGTTTCACACCAAGTGGGAGAGTTTATCATTGACAGTCAAATCTTCCGGGCATGTGTGGTTACAGTCCCTAGACTAAGGTATACTTGCGAGTTAGTTATGGCTAGATGAGGGTGGCATCAAGATCATCGTGGACAGGGATTTTTTTCGGATATGTGATATGCTACATTGATTGATAGGCAAAGATTGTTGGATGACACATGTCGACATAACATTGAATGGGAACAATCTACTCGATTGCCTACGGGCAAGTTTGCTTTGTTTATGGATATTATGTGCAAGTAGAATAGGATGTTCAGATTGTTAGCTATATCTTTGGGACATTTAAGTAGAGTCATAGACTCTTGGAACATTTCTACTGATTACCAAGAAACAGATGTGATAGTTGAGAATTCATCAGATGGTTCGCTTGCTTGTGAGTTTTGAGTTTCGGCATTGGTTCATTGCTAGGGACTTTAGTGCACTTATATATCACTTATCTTTTTGTGACTCTATAGAGTTGAGTTTGGTCCCTATCAGGTAGCTACAGGGTGAGATCAGCAGAGCGTGTCCCACGTCTGCTTCCTTTCCTCTTTTCCAGCTGTTATAAGTTGTAAACTCTCTCTGAAGAAGGCTTATGACCTTATCTAATGAATTCCAACTTTGACTACTTCTCATAGCTTTTTTTTTTTTTTTTTTCATACTTTTGGACCCATTTTCTCTTTGTAACACTCTTTCAATGGACCAATGCGCATCATTCAGCAGGTGAATGCAATGACATAAAAGTGAAACCTGTGTGATTTTGTACCGTGGAACGGCTTTAACTTTAAAACACAATTTTCCAGAAGAAAAGGGCACGACAAAAACACCACACAAGCTATAGTTCGGTAGATACGCCACGTGTCAATCAACCTACAAAAGGTAAGGCCTACTGTAAACATCTTCATTGCCAATGTCTTTCCAGATCTTATTCCAACATAAAAGTTGGTGGTGATAGTATAATAAACTATAAATGCTTGAATGAAACATGAATCATTGCCTACAAATAAGAACTTCTATGCCAACCATTCATAGATGACAGAGTGGTGCTTGATTGATCCATTAAATGACCACCGCACAGTATCAATGAGGGAAAAAGAGGGGGAGGGGGTTCACATAGAGACACGACGAGTTGTGACTTCCGAATATCCAAAATGAAGCTGTGCTATCTACACCAGTTGACATGTTTGGGCATCAAAGAACCACTTGAGAATACACATAAGAGCACCACAAGAAGATATAGCAGGAATCATCACCGTACAATGGCAATTTTATCAACAAAAGGATGACATGACAGCATAGTGCCAGGAAGATGAGAACACTCTAAGCTAATAACCAAAAGCCAATGATGCTACAACCATGCTGACCAAAGGGACAGAAACATTATCGTCCACCGTTCCAGTAATAGGGAGAGACTCCACAATAGTTGCTATAAGTGACACCACAGCTACTCTTTCTACAGTTGAAACCCAATCCAAGTGAAAATATCCCAAGACTGAGAAGTAATAGAGCATCCTTTCACCATATGAAAAACATCTAGCATCAGCGTAAATTTTACAACAAAATCTCTAAACACAAACAGCAAAAGGACAAAAACCTACCCAACGGATACCAGGGAACCAAGAGCAAACATGGAGAGGCTACCAGCCCAACTTTTCTGTTTATTATGAGGGAGTTTTGTGGACCCAAACCTTCTTCCAACAATATCAGCAATTCCTACATAGGACAAAATTAAAAAAAGTATAAAAGGTTCTAAATATAGACTAAGTGATCCGAACTTCAGCTCTTACCATCGCCACCACACATCATCGCTACCGAAATTATTCCAACTGGTGACTCACGCCAAAAGAGAACTGCACTCAAAATTAACACTAGAACATAATATAGAGGCCCTCTAAGCAATTCTCTGCAAGGAAAAGGCTGAAATGTAAGAGAGGGATCAATACCATGTATCTGTTGAAAGAGGCAGAAAAGCGAGCTTACTCTGGCTTTCCTTCCCGAGTAACAGATTTTATAAGCCCCTCATCAGTAGCCAAAGAAAGGCCATGAATCACAAGTCTCAAGCAGTTTGTAAGTGGAACTACAGAAGCAAAGTACCGAGCCCAACTTGATGCGCTAATCTAAGATCTAAATCATCAGTGAGAACATTCGAAGATGGCTTTGAAATCATCAATGAGAGACATAATAATACCTGAAAATTGGCCAGGAAGCCATAAAAAGCAGACCAGACAATATGTGGACCAGCTTTCTGCTTAAGTTCTGTTTCAATGTATGGAGGGGAAAATAAATATCCCGAGAAACAATGAAAATCAAGAGATTACACTGCTATTTTAATGTGTTAACTTAGAAAAACCTTTAATGTTGACATCTCACATGACCACAATCCTTCTATCTTTTTTCTTTCTCCCTCCCCCTCCCAAAAAAAAAAAAAAAAAAAAAAAAGATCATAAGTATTCATAAAATGTTGCAATCCCTGTGAGCTTTTGCTTCATATCTAAAATATCCTTACTGTAAGGATAGCAGAAGAGCGAAAAACCAGAATCTCACCCCTTTCTCTATTTTTGATAGGTAATCTCACTTTTCTCTATAAAGTTTTAAGTGCTGTTGAATCAGTCGTAGACATTTTCAGATAGGCATTTAAGTGAAATATCATTCAACCAATCTTCGCACTGAAGTAATCAGGTACTGCAATCTTAGGCAGTAAGCTATCACCACTAGAAGTTTTCAACATATTATTACAGAAAATTTTAATCTTTTACATTTAACTTAGCTTGCTGAAAGTTTCCTCATTAGAGAAACGTTTAATTAGTGTTAAATGAAATTCTAATCAATACTAGATAAACGAATAACATAGTGGAATGAAACAGGTCTAAACAGAGTGGAATGGATATAGAGGTCTCATCTATTGTTATCGGTGTTGTATTAAATAAAATAAATAGTAATAGGAATGGCTAAAAATAAGAAAGTGGAGTATAGAACAAAGACCATTATAGACCAGACAATATGTGGACCAGCTTTCTGCTTAAGTTCTGTTTCACTGGACGTAGGGGAAAATAAATATCCCGAGAAACAATGAAAATCAAGAGATCACAGTGGCATTATAATGTGTTATAACAACCTTTAATGTTGACGTCTTACAAGACCATAATCCTTCTATCTTTTATCTTGCTCCCTCCCCCCTCCCAAAAAAGAAAGGATCTTGAGTATTCATAGAATGTTGTAAGTCCTGTGAGCTTTTGCTTCATATCTAAAGTATCTCACCCGTATCTCTATTAAATGCTCTTGAATCAGTTGTAGACATTTCCAGAAAGGCATTTAAGTTAAATGTCATTCACCCAATATTCATACTGAAGTCATCAGGTACTGCAATCTTTGGCAGTAAGTTTATCACCACTAGAAATTGTGGGCACACTCGGAAACCTTTAGAAGTTTTCAACATATTATTACAGAAAATTTTAATCTTTTAATTTTAACTTCGCTTGCTGAAAGTTTTCTAGTCAAATCATTAGAGAAGCATTTTAAGTCTTGGTCACTACCCAGTGTAATCCCACAATAGTGGGGTCTGGGGAGGGTAAGATGTACGCAGCCTTACCCCTACCTGGGTAGGGAGGCTGTTTCCGATTGACCCTCGGCAACCCTCCTCCTTTATCCGGGCTTGGGACCGGCAATGTGAGCGAGCTCACACAGGCGGAGTTTAGAGAAGCATTTTAAGTGTTAAATGAAATTCTAATCAATATTAGATAACCGCATAACATAGTGGAATGAAACAGGTCCAAATGGAGTGGAATGAATATAGAGGCTTCATATATTTTTATCGGTGTTCTATTAAATAGATTGAAAAGATAATAAGAATGGCTAAAAATTCGAAAGTGGAGTGTAGAACAAAGACCATTATAGACCAGACAATATGTGGACCAGCTTTCTGCTTAAGTTCTATTTCACTTAACGGTGGGGAAAATAAATATCCCTAGAATCAAGAGATCACACTGCCAATATAATGTGTTATAAGAACCTTTAATGTTGACATCTCACAGGAGCACAATCCTTCTATCTTTTCTCTTTCTCCCTCCCGCCTCCCAAAAGAAAGGATCTTATGTATTCATAGAATGTTGTAATTCCTGTGATCTTTTGCTTTATACATAAAATATCCCACCCCTTTCTCTATTTTATTTTTGATAGGTAATTTCACGCCTTCCTCTATTAAATGCTCTTGAATCAGTTGTAGATATTTCCAGAAAGGCATTTAAGTTAAATATCATTCACCCAATCTTCATACTGAAAGTCATCAGGTACTGCAATTTTTGGCAGTAAGCTATCACCACTAGAAATTGTGGGCACACTCGGAAACCTTTAGAAGTTTTCAACATATTATTACAGACATTTTTATCTTTTACTTTTGACTTAAATTGCTGAAAGTTTCCTAGTGAAATCATTAGAAAGAAACATTTTTAAAATGTTAAATGAAATTCTAATCAATATCAGATAAACAAATAACATAGTGGTATGAAACGGCTCCAAACAATATAGAGGATTCATATAGCTGACCCAACTCTTTTGGAATCGAGGCAAAGTTGTTGCAATGATTGTATTAAATAAAATAGATAACAATAGGAATGATCAAAAATAAGAAAGTGGAGTGTAGTATAAAGACCAGTATAGCTCTTTTCACTGTAAAAGAACTTGGACAGTTCTGGTTTTAAATTTCTATAGAGACCAAGTTATTACAATTAAATTAAGACCAATTTTTGAAGAATTAAATACTAGGAAACTCAGCATTAACAGCTTATACCCAAATTTCAATTTCCTCTTTATAAATAGTACTTATCAATTACCACAAGTTTGAATGGGCTATGACGAGATCCTAATTCTAGTTAAGAAACAAACGCATAAGGTTTTCATGAAAAGTAGGTCTCTTGCAATATCTAAGCTAGTACTGATTTCGATGGAATACAACGTTTTTGTCACACATACTAGCAGCTTATCTAAGGTCCTCTACCACTAGCCAGCCTACTAAGGAGCTGTTTGGCCACGAGAATTATGCACTTTTTTCCGGAATAATTTTCACTTCAGTGTTTGGTTATAAAATCTCCAAATCCAACTTGGGGTTGGATTCCAAATTTAGAAAATTGCTCTAAACCTGTTCTTCAACTCAATCTTCATAAACTCCATATAAAGTGCTCTCTTTTCTCCTTTGCAAAAAGTATAAACAAACACAACTTCATCTTTAACTCCAACGTTTATAATTTCCAAATAAAGTAAAAAATATTTGAAATCTGGTCAAACGCCTACCACATAAAATAGATTCAGATTGTCCATTTATGTTGCTTACAAGTCTCTGTACACCGATATTTACAGTACGGAAAAGGGCCAAATATACCCCTCGTTATAATTTGAGTCCAAATATACCCCTGTTGTTATACTATTGGCTCAAATATACCCTTCCTCCGTTAAAGTTGTCCACCTTGGACATCCTATCTTATGTGGCAGTGACATTTGATGAGGTGGATGCCACGTGGCAGTGCCACCTCATCAATCCCTAACCCATTTTACTCCTCCCCTCTTCCACCAATAAAATTTCCACCCCTCCACCACCATTACCGCCATATAATTACAGCTCTAGAAAAAATTGACCTTCCAATTCTCTCCATATATCATATAGTTACACGAACGACATGCATCGACCCATTACTAATATTTTAAAATCTCTAAAAGCAATTACACATAGAAGGAACAGAAGAACTGAAAAAGGCCATTGAGAGAAGAAGAACCCAAACTTACATTCATTAGCAATTTAAAAAGGATTTAGGGCACAAGCTTTCCTGTGCTTGGCTATTGAAGAAGACAATCACACCAAATAGATATAAAATTTTAAACAGAGGAAAGAACTAATTACCTCCAACGCAAATCAAATCTCAGAAAAGACCAAATACAGAGAGACTCAATTGAGAAAGAGAGAATTTTAAGAAAATAGTGTGGTTAGACAAACAAAATAGAGAAACCTACGGCTGGAGAAAGAGGAAAATAGGAACTGACAGACAAGAGAACCAATCAGAGCAATAAGGACCAAATACACAGAGAGACTTACATCATATGTCCATCGATGTATGGAGAGAATTGGAAGAATTTTTTCTAGAGCTATAATTATATGGCGATATGGTGGTGGAGGGGTGGAAATATTTAACGGAGTAAGGTATATTTGAGACAATAATATAACGGTGGGGTATATACCCAAAATATAACGAGGGTATATTTGGCCCTTTTCCGCTTACATTAATACATATTATAAAAAATACACCTGAAGTATCACTCTTTTGGCTGAGAATCAACTATTCCCTTTTTCTACCTGAACTGTCAGCATCTATGTATTAAAAGACAAATCTAGTTTATAGTTTAGGCAGGAAAAAAAAGAAACAACTGATAATTTGTCTAACAAGCTTTGAGGTGTGTCTTAATTAATACATAGATGCTATAGATCAGGTAGTAAAAAGAAGAAAGAACTGATAGTTGGTTGGGTTAGAAACTAGTACAGTTGAGATGTTATTTCGAGCATCAACTCCATAATAAGATATAAGTGTGTTTGTGTATGTGTATGTGTGTGTAAGAGAGAGAGAGATAAGATGACCTGTTCAATGAGTTTCTGCTGGGATAAGTAATCGAAAGTGGAGACAAGACCGTAAGCTCCAGCGATAACCAAAGCAGTAGCACCAGCATCCTGAACCATTGAGCCACCATCTCCAATAATAACATCTAAACCAGCCTTTACCGTTACCGGACGGTACTTGTAGGGGGAGAAGAACCGTCCGTGAAATGGATGAGGGTGTGTTGTTGAAGGCAGAATGGAGAGGCGTAGCTGACGAGAGTAGGGGGAGTGGGTGACTCGAACCACGGGGGCGGTGGTAGTCACAACTCTGCTGCTCATTGTACCACAAGCTCTCATTCCAC
Source organism: Lycium barbarum (assembly GCF_019175385.1). Lineage (NCBI taxonomy): Eukaryota > Viridiplantae > Streptophyta > Magnoliopsida > Solanales > Solanaceae > Lycium > Lycium barbarum. The sequence continues at coordinate 124,704,639 of NC_083337.1, read as the reverse complement.
AATCTAACGCTCTCTTCATTCATCAAAACATTTAAGTCACTACTTAACAACAGATATAAGTACACGGTCCCAATTCATGGGGAATCACATTTTTGTATATACCGAAGAAAACAAGAATGACTTCTAAAATCTACGGTCCAAATTAAGTCTTATATATCTGTGTGTGTAAATTATTTCTAAATAGATATAGAGCCCGTTTGGATGAGCTTATGCTTATAAGCTATTTGCAGCTTATAAGCTAAAAAAAATAAGTTGGAGTAGTCTAATTTTTTTTTTTTGGCTTATAAGCTGTTTTCAGCTTATAAGCTGCTTTAGATAAGCTAAGTCAAATGGGCCCAATTATTTTTTTGAGCTTATTTTAAGCACAAAATGACTTTAAGCTGGCTAGTCAAACACTCAAAAAAGCTTAAAACAGCTTATAAGCAACTTATAAGCCAATCCAAACGGGCTCATATGCTTTAATTTTGTGATTTAGAGCATATATATACCTCTCGTTAGAAAAAATAGTACAACAAATATACCCTTTTTGGTGACGGAATTTTCTTGAATTTTTTCTTTTTTAAGCGAATCAGATTCAACTCACCAAAAAAAAAAATCATCACATGGTAGACTTATTTTTTAAAGTCATGTGGCATTTTTTTAATTAAAAAAATAAGCTAAATGATTTTTAAAAAAAAAATGTCAGCAGTGGAAAGGATATAGTTGCACCATTTATGTAACGCCGGGAGTATCTTTGCACAATTTGTGTAACGACCAAGGTATATAGAAAGGTAACATTTTTATAGACAAATTAAAAAGAAAAATGTGTCATGTAAATTTTGTCAGGGGAGTATTGATTTATTTATCCTTTGAAAGAGTACAAAAAATTGCTTATGTGGCTATTTATAATTTATGGCTGTGGTACGGCATCTAGTTTATGTGTTTATCACATTATATAACTGCCAATTAAATAAACGGAAAGGATCGTATTTGTCGAGGTTTAATATTGCGTGTTATATTATTGGTCTATACATGCTTTTAAGGGTTAGTTTGGTACGACGGATAAGGAAAGTAGCCCTGTGATAAAAATTTGATATTGCTTTATTTTTTGTTTAGTTACCAATCTTCGAATAAGTTATTTCGAGATTAAAAATACTATAGGGATACCTAGATGCATTTGGTTCCTTAATTTGTATTGGAACTTAATTAATGACCTTCCACAATTCTTAATTAAAATGAATATTACTACATATTAAGTACTCAACTTTCAGTAGTTAAATTAAAGTGATATTTGGGATTATGTAATGACCTCTGATATCCCTTTTAAGGATATGATGTAATTTCCTGTCTGTCTAATTAGCATTTCTATATGTAATATTACAATTCTCTCTGGCAGCTTTCTTTCTTTGGATCTTTTGAACAACCATATATTGAGAATCTTGATATTAAAGGAAATAACGTTACTAGTGGATCTTTGGACACACGTCGTATATTGGTCTTCTTTGATCTTGAGGAGGATTTGATGAATCTATATGTAAGATTCATCTACATTTTCATCATGACAATGACAAATGTACATATGCAAGGGTATTCAGATGAATATATCAAGAAGAAAAATGATTAGTGCTGAGTTGGCATGCTATTTTGGCCGAAATAGATGGGGTTAATAAAGAAAGGACAATTTGTTTTAGCCACTTTTATAACATTAAAGTAAGGACCAATAGTATAACGTAGAGCAATATTAATTTCAATAATAAAAGAGCAAATATGACCCCTTTTTCTTAAATAAAAGGAGCCACAATTTTTTATTAGGATGCAGTTTTTTAAATTCATTTTCTCTCTCGTTTCTCGTTGTGTTTAGGGAAATAAAGAATAATGTTTATGTTTAAAGTATGTGTCCAATGTTACATTTTTGTGTAGTAGAAAATAATGAAGCACTTCATCTATTGTTCTACCGAACAAAATATAAAATTAATTTTAATTAATCCTAAAATATTCGACCTTATCCCGCGTATCAAATGACCCTTTAGTTCTAATGAGAGGTTGACTCAACGCATGGCCTTTGCTTTGTTTTGGGCTTCTAGTTATGGCCTGTACTTAACTTGTGGGCTTTATTATCAGCACTTTAACCTTTGGACCATCAATTGAGGCCGTTATATTTTGCTTTTTCTTCATCACAACAGATCCTTATGATTCGGCTTTTTTTTGGACCCCGCGCACAGCAGAAACTTAGTGCACCGGACTGCCCAATTTATGTTAGGGTTTCAAAGTAGATGAGTGTCTTGAAAAGATTAAATTAACTCTTTAAGCTCATTTAAAGAAAAGGGAAAATGACACCAGATGGCCATCCATCTAGCTAAATGGCACAAAATGGCCTAATTCCTATTTTATTTCCCGTCATAGCCATTTTCTTTGGTTGTAGTCAATTGTTTTCTTCTCTGCAACTAAGCCTCTTCTAGTTCCTCAGCCATCTCTTTCTATGTTTTGATAAAAGATGTAGAATAGAGTAAGAAATTTCACTTTGTATGGTGTAACACCCTTGGCAAATCTCACATCAAGATAACACGGGAGAGATGTTAGGAATATTAGCAAGCAAGCCTCAAATCCTAGCGACCTGTTTTAAAACGTTGTAGGCCTAGGTGAAATTAATGAAAGGTGAGTTCTGGAATTTTATAAATTACTTAAATTAAAAAGAACAACTTCCGGGAAGATTTATATTTACAAAGAGCTGGAGATCATTGAATTCACTTGATAATATCATTATAAAGGTAGTACATGCTTCGTGAGAATATTATTACTAAAAAAAACAAACAATAATCTTGCCTATATTCCTCAGTGGAAATTAAAGTTGTGACAAGCAGGATTACGGACTTGAAATAATAGTTTACTAAAAATTACTTGCTTACTATTTTATTGATCAGTTATTATATATTAAGCTTTGTCCATTAGAATTTCAAAATTAACATAAAATAACTTAGATAAAATAATAATCAAATAAAACCATCATGCCCACTCATTATGAAATGCAAACTAGAAAGGTTTAAGCCAAGAATATATTACAATTCAGATTGTATTATAAATATACCAAGTTTCATCGATTAGTCCAACAAAGTGAAATTACTCCATTATGAAGTAAGAAAAGCTAAACATAAATTTTAAAAGACCAAGAATATTTTTACTATAAAAAGAGACTAGAAAAGAGATCAAGATTAATTTTCCTCTGCCTTTTTTTTTTTGGCGAACCAGATAATTAATATACCCCCTATGTTTCAATTTATATGAACCTATTTCCTTTTTAGTCAATGTCAAAATGAATGACCTCTTTCTTAATTTGGAAACAAATTCACTTTATGAAATGATTTACAATCACACAAATATTCAAGACTTATTTTGAACCACAAGTTTCAAAAATCTTCACTCTTTCTTAAATGTCGTGCCCAGTCAAATGAGTTCATATAAATTGAAATGGGGGGAGTATATATTAACAAAAACTACATAGGAGTAGCGTTACGGTTCAGTTTCACGCGGGTCCATAAAAGCTACTAAGAGATTGTTGGTGCTCTAATTGAATTTTTGTATTTTTAGAGTCGCCACCTAATTTATTAAAGGAAAACTAGGAAACCGGGTAAAAGATTTTTCAAGCAAAACCGAAATCCTTTTGATACCAAAGTTCGAAGTAAGGGTTCTGGTGATCCCCTAAGGAAGGTTTTACACACCCTAGTATTAAAGATCCGTAGAATATGATTGACCTACGAGCTTCAATGTGTGATTAATGTATTATCTAGGTAAATGTTTAATTTTTTGCAAAAAAGGTCATTCATTTATGGACTAGGACACACCCGACATTTCTCTCGAGTAGAGTCACTACTATTCTAATCCTAATATAATGGGTTTAGTACTTATAAGTTTTATTATATAATATAGGAAAATATGGAGTATATCTCTGTTTTTATACACACACATACATATATACATATACATATATAGGAAAATGATAGTGCTTTTATTTAAGTCAAATTTATTTGTTGAAGCTCAATAAGTCAAATTAATCCACACCAAAGGCATCTTATTCTCAATTTCGGTCCCAAGTAAATCTTCTTTAGTTTTTGTCCCTTCAAGTTGGGCTTTTGGCCCAAAACGCTTGTTCTTTTTTGAAAATCGTCCTAGTCCAAACAGGTTTTGTCAAAGTTATGATAGAAAATTTGAGTTCTTAATTCCAGATTTGTGTCCCAAGTCCAATAAATTTCAAATTTTACAAGTTTAAATCATTTTTGAAGTCAATTTCAATCCAAATATAAGTGAAGCCCAAATAGTACAAATCTGATCAGTTTTATTTTGGAAAAGGCGGTCCATTAGTGGGCTTGAGGCCCAAAAATTAATTTACACATTCCAAACATTTTTTGACTCTTTAAAAGGGGCGAAAGGCCCAAAACTATTCGGGTTTCCATCTTTTTGGACTAGTTTTAAACTTTAGGAAAGGTTGATTTCATGCGAAGTGTTAAATTAAGCGTGGTTTTAAAAGTGTCTAGGCGTCATCCTAATAATACTAATCATTTCCCTAAGTTCTAGCATCCATAGGGTTTGAATATTATACAAGTTGTTTTTCAAATACATATATACAAGAATGGAAATAAAGGAGAAAGTTTAGGCCGATGGGCCTACCTAAGCCCGTAGTTGCTATTTTCACCCATAGTTGGGCCTTCAACAATGCAAGTCATTTTCACCCATGACTGGGCCTTCTAATGCAAATATTTGCTTCCCTTTCAATTCCATCGGACTCGATAAAAAATAATAAGGATGGGCTGAGGGCCCAGCAGATTTCAAATGCAAGGAAGTGGCCCAAGTGGCCTCAGCATTTAATCACATGGGACACAAAAATAAAACAAGGATTAGAAGATATCTAGGACCTTTTCATTCATCAAATATAAACTAAACTATACAAATATACTAAGTATATACAAAGCATGCATAAAGATATCCTTAAGCAGTTGGCATACATAGAGAAAACAGCCAGCCCAGATTATAACCACAAGCTTAATTGGAAATAGGATGATGAAAGATGCAGCCTAAGTCAAGGAAAAGATCCTAACTCACAATGAATACAAGAAAAAAGCCCAACATAGTCATGAACCACAAAAAACAAGCCAAATCAATACTACTTATAAGACAAAAACAACAATTCCAAATCCACATAAGTGATATACCATACTTATACTAGACATACAAGTGTTTATACACCAATGGTATACAGAACTGTATATATCCAATATACTTGGGTATACTTCTTGTATATCTAGACAGAAATCAATATTTAGACCGAAAGGGAAACACATTTATTCATTTTTCACATCCAAAGACTATATTAACAAAGCAGGGAAACAACACCAAAAGGGGAAGAAAAAAGAGTACAACATGAAATATATGTAGACAGGAGTTAAAAGCCAAATAAACCAAAAGTGCACTACTTTAAGGATTAAGTCATTTCAATTCATTTTAAAACTTTTAGTGATTTAACATGTGGCATTCATGTACTCTTATCAAGTTGCTTTTACATTCTTTTCAACACCACATTGAACATATGCCACACTAGACGTTAACTTACTTAAGTTGGTTGATAGTCATGCTTAGATAGGTACCAGCAGGTTCACAAAGAAAACATTACACAATCAATTAGTTAAGAGGCATGAGTATTTGATAAGTTTAACTGAATATAGACAGGCAGGACTGACAGGATGTTTAAACCCTTCTATCACATGGACATGCACACTAAATGGTTTATTCTCAATGACAACCCTCTATGATCACAAGCAAACAGAGTAGACATATTTCCGTAGATGATTGATTAGATAAATAGGCAATTTTTATAAGTGCAGCATAGTGCCATCTAAAATAAGGACACGCACTCACAAACTTGGATCATGTATAGTCTCTATGTGCAAGTCTTTAAGCTTCATTTCTACCTTTCAAACATAGAACTAGTTACTTCACTGATAGGATAATGTTAAACAAGGTTAAAGGAAGTATTTATGAACTTTAAATAGGCTCAAACCAGCAAATGATACTATGCAAAAGTAATCACTCAGTAAAATAGAGACATTCAATTAGGTGTATCATGATATTCACATGCAATCTTACATGAATAAACTAATATTAGGGGGGAAAAAAGGGTTTTAATCAGATGTGCCTCCAATTTGTAAGTGATTTATCATGCAAACTTGACCACAAAAACCAATTTAAGTGATATGCACACACTAGACTAGACTAAACAAGATCCTCCACGCCATTTGTATTCAAATTAGCATGCTTTCACAGGTTATGAGTCAATATGCAATTATGATCCAACTAACAAAACTTTACATAACATTCTCAAGCAAACAGGATCTGTGGACTATACGAACAACAGGTTAATATTATACTAACTTCATTTTAAACAGAGTCATAAGCAACTATAACGAGTTAAAACTGAGCAGAGCAAGTTAGTAAGCTTTCAAGAGTCATGCAAACCTAAAGCAGACTCATAGCAATTTAAGACACCAAAATATGAGCCCAGGTCACAATATTTGAACATATAAAATCATAGACTCACTAACATGATCCAAAACTGAGCATATAGAGCAATAAATGGACTTAAAGTAACATGTTAGTAGCACTTGGCATGTAAAGGTTTGATTAAACAAGTTGTAGGCTAACTTAAGACATAACTGAGACAAAATTGATCCTTATAGCACAACTAAACAGTTCAGACCCGAACTTTATAATGCTAAATCAAAACAGAACCCAAATGATTTAGTTTAGGCAGACTAATCATGCAAAAAGCTAGTGCACAGGAACATGCTTAACAGGCTACCTAATTTAAACTAATAAGTGATTATTAAAACCAAATACATGTAAGCTGAAAGCACAATGTTGATCTAAAACTTACATATAAAGTTAACAAATACAGAACTAAACTAAACAAGACTAATCGAAGACTAATTATGCATAATACAACTAGAACACTACGCATATGAACTAAACTACTCTAAATCACATAAGCAGTTAAGAACACTCAAACAATTACTGAAAATAACTTAAAGAAAGATGATTTACCTTTCTTAGGCGTAGCCAATGGTCGAGAATGAACTTGAGATCCTTGCTCCTCCACTCAAATTGCTCAGCCACACACCCAGAAAACAAAAACCAAACTTTTAAAACTTAAACTTAACTTGAAAAATTAAAGGTCTCAAGAAAAGTTGCTAAGACCCTAGGTATTTCGAGTTTTGTTTTTGTGTGAATATCAGATATTCAGTCCTCATGAAAGTGTGAATTGGGGGTTCTTTATATAGAACCTCAAAAATCCCAAAACCCTAGTTGGAAATTGATGTGGGACAAATGCCAATTCCCCAGAATTGCTTCCTCACATCACATTCAAGGGTTAAGATTCAAGCAAACAAAAGCATAAACAGTCAGATTTGGGCGACCTCTAACGGATCCTTTTGGTTCTAATCGTGCCAATGATATTCGAGGATTCAAAACGCCTTAGGACAAAATCCATTAAGGACTTGTACTAGTTTGACCAAGAAAATACAAAAAAAAAAAAAAAAAAAAAAAAAAAAAACAAAGAGAAGAAGTGTAATACCATGTTTGGGATGGTTCTTTGGTGGAAATAGGTGAGGAATGGCAGAGCAATAAATGCTCTTGCCATTCTCGACCATACAACGACCACAAACGCCAACGTAGGCCTTTGAAATTTCTAATTTCGGCAAGTGACGTAAGAGAGAGGGAGGGGCAAAGGGGAGGTTAGGGTTTCCCTTTGGAACCCTTAGCCTCTTTCACAAATGAGACCCCTGAGGTCTGTTTGTGTGTGTATAAACGTGGATGGGCCGCGTTAGTCCTTTAATGGACTGGGCCGACTGATTTTAAAAAGAGGATAGGAGGGGGGCCTATATACACACACGTATATGTGATATACATGTATACACATGTATATCCGTATATATGTATGTATATATAAAATGACTTAGGTACTTTAATTAAACAAGTGGCCCTAACTAAGACAATTAACAAATTTTAACCCTTCAATTAACGACCAAATACAACTTAATTAAACAATTAACCAAACTAATGGATATGGTTAAGATGCAAAAGGACTTAAATTGCAAATATGGCCTCAAGTGACTTTAACCATCAAATTGACCTATAAATATAGCCACATTTAAGCACTTAATTAATTATAATCAATCTAGAAACTGCACAAATGCAAATTGATTATGCAGAATTAAGATTTGAGGGGTAAAATGGCTAATTCATTTAATAAATCAGATTTCTTGATTTAAACGGAGTAAAATGCTTGCTAATTTGAACTTTCAATTAATTAAATAATTTTTTTAAATTATCTTCTTGATTAAACCTGGTAAATGCCTCATATTAATTATAAAAATGTGTGAATTAATTTATAAATGATTTATAATATTATAGAAATTATTTCGCCAAATGAAATGGTAAAAAATATTATTTAAATAATTTATAAAATCATTTTGACTTGTAAAAAAAATACACGTTTCACTCCGTTAGATATCCAAGGACTCTAAGTAATTAAAATAAATCACGGGAGGTCAAAAATTAGGTGTCAACAAGTAGGGCCTGTAAGCCCCCACTCAGAGAACCATAGTTTGGAATATTGTTAAGATTACAACCCGAAATAAAATGATCATAAGCAGTTTTAAAGATATCTGCCCAAAAAACATCATGTCCAAAAACAGGGGGAGAAGGTAGAAAGTAAGCTCGTCCAAACAGCTTTTGCTTTGCTCATTGCTTTTCCAAAAGATCAGCTACTTTGTTTTGTTCTCGGTAGTTATGTCTAACTGCCGGATGTCCCAGCTCCTCCATTAGTGATCTGCATTCAGAGATAAGAGGATTATAAGCAAGGTGACCTTTTTGAAGCATAGTGATTACCTCTGTGGAGTCTGTTGCAATCTGTAAAGTTGTGAGATTATTTTTCAAAGCGATTTGTAGTCCCTGCGGGATAGCTCTCAGTTCTACTAGAGTGTTAGTGTCACGACCCAATTTAGTTAAGTCGCGCGAGCACCTACCTTTCCCACCTCGGTAGGCGAACCCTCAACCCAACAATAATAAAAATATGAATACATAGGTAAATAAGTGGAAGAGACAAAATCACGTAAGTCTAATGATAATAATATAGAAATATGAGGAAGTAAGGAAAATACACCCAGAGTTTGGTCTAACCATACAAGAGCATCTAACTAGAATATATAAGTCTGGAATTATCAATAATACATCAAAAGTCTGAATATGTCTCGGAATAGAAAATAAGACATAAATAAATGAAGAATCTTCAAGGCGGCAGACGTCTTCATACTCACCCTATAAGACTCTCGGCAGCAACTCTCGCACCGCAATCAGCCACAAGAATCAGAGGTCGAACCTATCTGGAACTCTGCACTCATAAAAGAATGTAGCAAGTGCAGGTTAGTACAAACAACAATACTGGTAAGTATCATAGGCTGACTAAGACCAGTTGACATATATAAAGACAATAAGGTAAAAGAAAACAAGCAAACCAGAGAGTACAAGTCATGTTCCCAAGAAATCGAATCACATAATCAAGCCTTGATGTAACAACTAGCCCCAAGTGAAACAAATATCCAAGTATACCGAAAACCAAGTCTTATCAAGTCAAATCAGCACGTAGCCTAGATCAAATACAGTCCAAGAATATAACCAACACAATATCCAAATCATAAGCAACCACGAAGGATAATCAAGCAATGCAGTATGAGATATGAATGCAATGTAATGCAATGCAATGCTTGTACTCTTGTACTCCGACAGCGGAATACCTCCACGCCTCGACAATACAACCCATGGGAGACCTGTGAAGTCCAAGCACCGTCACTCCGAACACAGCTCAGAGGACTCAATTATCAACCAGTATCGCAATATCGGTGTTCCATATTAGTCTCTCCTCACACAGCTCAGAGGTGACTTACCATGTTCTATAATTAGCCCCTCTGCACACAGCTCAGAGGTGACTTACCATGTTCCATAATCAAATAAGTCCCTTCTCATTCCCATAATAGTGCCAGTCACACAGCATAATAAGATGATATGAAATGAATATGGAACGATGCAAGTACAAACAATGAAGAATATCAAGTTCAAGTTGTGCCACACACAGCGCACCAATATCATCAGCAAGTAATCCACACAGTAATCATAATGAATTTCTAATTTCCATAACAATAAGAGCCAACTATCCCAAAATGGCTATACCAATAATGAGGCATACACTAACTATCAATATCAATAGCAAGTAATTTCATATTTTTGATTTACTCCCAACTCAGAAACAATTCACCAATTCATACACAACGTACCAAACAGGGTCCTATGGAGTCTACAGGCCACTAGCCTGATCAAACAAGTCACAAGCAATACCAAACCCTAAGGCAACATCCAACCCAACTTTGTGCCTGAAGGTTTACATGAAATCTTTGACAATGTCATTTTCAATTATGAATTGGAAGTCAGTATTGGTAAGCCTTTGGTGGAATATGGAAAATCCTAGATATTTACCAAAGGAGGTACTGGCTTTAATGGAGAGGCAGTTGGAGCAAAGCTCCATGTCCTTAACTTTACAATTCTTAGAGAAGATAGCCTTTGATTTTCCAAGATTAATTTTCTGACCAGATCTCAAGTTGAAGCTATCAAAAGTATTGATAATAGTATTACAATTCTTTATATTAGCCCCAACAAAGAAGTTGAGATCACCAGCAAAGAAAAAGTGGGAGAGTTTTGGTCCAGATCTACAGATAGAGATTGGAAACCAGTTTTGGACATCAACTTCATAATTTATCCTCATAGAAAGCATTTCCATACAAAGGATGAACAAATAGGGGGAGATAGAATCTCCTTGCCTAATGCCTCTACTGGGCTTGAAAGGAGTAGTTTTACACCATTGATGAGGACAAAATTGGAGTTGGTAGAAATACAACACATGATAAGACTAATGAGCTGGGTAGGGAATTTGAAGAAAACTAGAGTTTCTCTGATAAAATCCCATTCTATTCTATAAAAGGTCTTTTCAAGGTGAATTTTTATAATCATGTTAGCATTTTTGCCTTTCATAGTCATAAAGTGGTTAATATATTCTTAGACAATAATGGCATTGTCAGAAGCTCTTCTACTAGATAAAAAACTATCCTGATTGGGCCCAATGACTTTAGGAAGGAGAGGCTTAATTCTATGGACAATGATCTTTGTAATAATTTTATACTAGGTGTTACAAAGTCCTGTAAGTGTAAAGTTTTTAAGGACAGTGGCATTAGCACACTTGGGAATAAGGCAGAGATAAGTAGAGTTGACCTCTTCATTCATAGTATTGGTGGTAAAACTTTAGTGCAAAAGGAAAAAAAAGGATTACTAATAATCTCCTAGTACTTTTGGTAGAAAAAAGGATGAATACCATCAGGTCCAGGGGTTTTACTAGGTTTAAAGGAGAAGACAACATCCTTAATCTCCTTAATAATAAGAGGGGTGATGAGGGTTTGTCTATAAATATCATTAAGGATATTCCATCTAGTGGGGTTCCTTTGGTAATACAGATGTATCGACCCGATAGGTCATTAGGAGCGTTTTGACCATTTTACCCTTTACCGGTTCATTTCTGAGACTAGGTGTTAGTCTAATGAAAACTTAAAAGAGTTAGAATTCTAAAAATTGAGGCATTTGATTGTATTTTGTGCACTATTTGGAAGCTGGTTTTATTTTCGTTTGGGGGTGACTTAGTAAATTAGACCTCCGTTTGAAATTTCGAGGCCACGAGTGAGTCCATAGCGAATTTTTACTTATGTGTGCATGTTTGGCTTGTGTATGTAGGGACTCGGATTGATGTTGGGATTTTGGGTGGAAATCTGGTGAAAAACCAAAGGTTACTAGTCGGATGCGACCGCTTCAGCAGGCGAGAGGCCGTTGCAGTGAGTCAGCCATAGCATGGCAATGGTCGCCGCTGTGGGGTTAGGAGAGTTAATGAGGTCCACCACAGCGGTGGGTCACACCACTGTAGTGAACATAGTGACCACTGCAGCAGTCACCGGGAGACAGAAACCCACTTTTATATTGCAAATTTCGAAGTCACTAGCCACAAAACCCCAAAAACAGTTCCCAAGAAAGTGAGAGGCAATTTTCTAAGGCTAGGGTGAAGTTATCCTTTGAAGGTAAGTCTTAACCCATTTCATTATTCATTCTCTTATCATCTTTAAGATCTTATGCTAGTTAAGGTTCTTTAATGGTGAATGAAAGGACTAGAACCTAGAATTGCTAAACCCTAGAATACTTAATTGTTGTTTAATCATCTAAGAGGGTGGGTAATCACCTTCTAAGATGGGAAATTGGTAAATTGTATTGGGAATTATGTATTGAGACTTAGGGTTCTAATAAAAAGGGGAACTTTGGACTAAAATCTGTTTTGGAAGGATTAAATTGATTAGAAACCCATAAATTAGAAGATTATGATTGTTGGGATTAGGTTATCATAAATTTACCATTTAATGATGGTTTCACCATTCAAAAAAGGTATAGGTAATTGGGTCCTCTTCCCCAATGTTGTCCCTATATTTATTAGAAGGTCTATTGCTTACTTAGCATTATATTGCTAGATTTTGACCTTTCTGAGATGCTTCAGAAATAGAAGGCTCGTGTGGAGTAGTCCGTGGCTCTTGTTATGTATTCGAGGTAGGTTACAACTTACTTTAATTAGACTTTGATTAGCGAAAGGTATATATTGTATAGAATTGATGGGAGAAACCATGATTAGGTCTTCGGATATGGTGTTTGGTTGGATATATATTATCTAGGTTGGTATGATTTTTTATTATGTGGGCTTGTTGCCATTACTTTATGTACTGAAACCTGAGGTGTATTTACTATGATATGAGAAGGAAGGAGTCAATATATACACTTTTGGTAGATTGAGATGGTTACATATCCTTATTGTTGTTGAGTGATTTATCTGAGCCTTGTTATGACTTGTGGCATGGTGCCTGTTACGCCCTATTTTGAACGGGTCCAAGATAGTTTGCAAATTCCCGGTTATTCTAACTGGTTTAAAAAAGGGTTAGAGTCGCGACCTTATTTTTAGGGAAAATCAGGAAACCTATATGTATTTGTGTGTCTACTCCATTTTTAGTCCACGAAACCTATAAGATTCTAGATAAGGATTTTATTTACTCCGAGGGGAAGATATTAAGCATCCTCCAGAGCCTGCCCAAAGACAGTCCTTAGACTTATTTTAACTGAACACTAGAGGGGGATTATCTATCTGTTTATCATTATTATTACATGTTTTCAAAATGTTATGACTTCATGAAAAACTACACTAGATGATAATATACTAAGTATACACAGTGTATAAAAAATGTATTTATATCAAGTATTCATAGAAAATGTATAGTAAAAGAGAATATATAAAAGAGTATAAAGAGAATGTACCTTGTAAGTATAAAAGTATATATGTTAGTACAAAGAGTGTATATATGTTAGTGTAAAGAATGTGTAACTATATTAAGAATATAAAAAAAAATGTAAGACTATGTAAAAATAAATATATCAAGGATATAAAGAATGTGCGTCTATGTATATTAAACGAATGTATGTATATTAAACATATAAAGAACATATTTCAAGTGTAAAAGAGTGTACGTCAAACCTAAAATGTATAAAGAATTGTATAACTAGGTATATTAGTGCATAAAGAATGTAAAAATAATTTACGAATATTCATTGGTGTAAAGATTTTATATAACGAAATTATTCAGAAAAGTGAAGTTTATTTGACTTGTTTCTATAGTTTAGTTAAAAAGAGTGTTTGTTTAATGAATATCCTATCAAAAGAATAAAGAACAAAATAATTGTAAAAAGTATTGGTAAAAAATAAGTATAAGAAATTGTGGATAAAAATGAGTGAAAATGTGTAATGCCTCTAAAGAATAAAAGATTTGTAAATGGACGACTTAATATTTGCCTAGCGTCAAAACGTGAATTTAACTTAATTAAAATATGAATTAGTGTAGACGAAACAATATAAAATGTAAGTTGTATTAAGAGTGTACAAAAATATAAAATAAAGGATGGACTAGTATTTTTGCCTAATCGTCAAAAGTGTGAATTTATTTAACAAAGTATTTATACCAAGTCAATTTAATCTAGTTATGAAAGTATTGACGGCCTAAGTCTTGCCTAAAGCGAATGACAATTTTAAGTTTACCAAACAAGGTGACAAGTAAATAAATATATCAACCCGTCATTCCAAAAATAAAGTTTTCACTATACTATGAGTTTATGTTTTGTACAATTAGATAAAAAGAATGCGGAAAGTAAATACAAGCAGTGATTCGATGAAATCTTCGGGTTCCTTCCGAGTGTCGTCTCCGGGATGTATCTCCGGGTACCTGTATAAACACTTAGTAAAAGTGTTAGTAAGAGAATAAATAACTATCGAATGAATTAAAGAAATAATGAATAAACTTAAAATAAAAAAACCCCGTCTTTTGTACATGGGAGGCCTTGGAAATCGACAGAAATTTCTTCATCGGTCATTTGGGTGTAGTATTTGCAAATTAGTTTAAATAAAATGATACTAGGGGTGAAAGTGACAACAACAATCTCGAGTAGCGCGATCCTAGCGAGTCGACCGAGGAAGATTAAACACAGTACCAATGGCCACCGACGAAGTATTTTCCGGGCACAAAACCAATATTTACTTAGCAAAAAATAACGTATAGCAGTCCAAAAGAGCAGTGACACAGTGAAAATAGTTGCAAACAACTCAAAGAACATCACATAATGCAAACAACGGTCAACAAAGATGGAGCCAACGACGAGGGTCGTGAACAGCCGGGAAAACGTAAAGCAATGCACAATCAACCCAAAAACAACAATAATCGGCGGGTACAGTTAAGGGGGGAACAACTCAAATAGTGCATAATCAGTCCCAACACATCCAAGAGAAATACATTTGCAAAACGAGAAACAAAAATAGAAGTACAAAGGGAAGAGAGGAGCGAAAATGAAGAAAGTCATGTGGAGGTCGCCTGTTAATGGTGTTTTTCTGGTCACGTGGTGGTTTCCAGTCAGATTTGGGTGGTGTGCGGGCTGGTTGGTCTTGTTTTCGTCGTAGAAGCTCGAAGAACAAGGGAAAGGGGACGGGGAGTAGCGACTGGTGGGTGGTGGCGTGGTCAACTGCTCTGGCGTCATAAGTTCGCTGGAGCGGGCAGTGGGGAGAACGAAGGGGCTGGAAGGTGTTGTTGTCGTGCTGGTTTGTGGCTGCATTGTGGTGGTTGCTCCGGCGTCATGATCTCATCGGAGCTGGGCAGTGGGTGAGAGAGAGAGGGAGACGAAGTGGTGGGCAGCGAAGTGGCGGGGAAGAGCAAAGGGAAAAATGGGGGAAGGGCGGCGTGGTAGTGAGGGTGGTTTGGAGCGTCGCCGGAGCTCCGACGGCGGCTGGGCGTGTAAAAAAAATGAGAGGGGGGAGAAAATGTTTAGGGTTTTGTTTTTCGAAGAGAGAGAGAGCCCAAATCTGAAAATTAAGTGTTGTGTGGAATAAAAGGCCCCTCCCTTTTCTTTATAGTATAAAATAGCCCCTACTATTGTCCAAAAAATAAAAGAATGCACCCCCTTGTCCCCTTTACCTCTTTTAACTAATGTGTAAAAATATATTAACCAATGGATCGAATCCAACCCATCACCTCAAATGTCAACTTTTTAAAAGGTGACGAGACCTTGACTTGATCGAATTTTTGCTCTGCGTTAAAAAATTAATTGCTCCGGTTTTCTCTACACTGATGGATTGTACTAAAATATAGTTTATTAATACATGTATAAATAATAATGTAAGTATAAAATATAAATATTAATGTATAAGATATAAAAATGTACTGCTATAAAATAAAGAGACCATTATTAATTGCACAAATAGTAGTATTATGCTGTACATGTGCAAAATAATGATTCTTGAAAAAATGACAATAAATTGATAAAATTCCCACTATAAGGATAATCATCAATAAATTGTCAAAAAAATGTAAAAATATGCAAAAATGTATTTCGCGCTCTTTAACGAATCAGCCCCCCCCCCCCCCCCCCCCAAAACGTTAATTTTAAGCACGTCGAGCCAAAATTAGGTGTCAACAGTGCCTTGTACTCATTGACCTTGATATTATTAGCTAATCATGTTCCATATTGATTGTTGAACTGGAAATACGTTGAGATTCATATTGTGATAAGATAATTAGATTAGGCTTGAATTGGATATGTACTTGTGATAAGACACGAATGAGATCTTGATTATGATTCGCTGATGGAAACGCAGTTATGCAAGATTTGATACAACTTATGGTGTTTGTGATCTTCATAGCATATTAATTTACATTCATTGCACTGATTCCTCGTCCTTACATTCATACATTCATATATGATAGAAATGATCCGAAAATGATTGATGAAAGACTTATGGAAACTATGAAAGAAAATGGAACACTTTGTTGATGCAAGAGTTAGTGGTGAGGGGTCTTAGCTGTGAAGGGTACTTGCTATATTTGGAAATAAATGGTTTCATAGACTCTTGTGTTGATCGAGAGAAATTGTATGATTCATTCCACAGATGAGTTGATTATTCTATGTCCTGATATGGTTATGGCATTGCGAGTTACACTTTAATTGGTATTTGATTTCATTGGTTGATCATGCTTACTTTGAGTTGATGTTTCATCTTAAGGTTTTATACTTGAACCATATTTGGAATACTCATTTTGCATACAACATATGTATAAAGGCACATCTGACAGGTGGTAAGGATGTGGCATATCCTGATATATGTATATAAGACATATTTGATGGGGGGTAAAGATGTGGCGTATTTGTGAACTCGTGATCCGAGGTCTGTTTCGGAGCGAGGGGTACATGGACTTCGCGGGTCCCTCATGGATCATGACTATTAGGCAAACAACACCATTAGCATGTGTGTACAGGTTTGAGGTATTTGGCCAGTGCATTGCATTGCACATAATTACATTTTATTTTGCATCATCATATAGCTCTTATGGTCTGTTAGTATCATTGTTGTGGCATGAATCAGATTATGGACTGGGTCAGATTGTGGAGTAGTGACTTTGCCGATGTTCAGGACTTGGATTCGCGATTATCGACTGAGATTATGGAGACTCGACAGACTTGTGCCTTTAGAAGCTTCTCTTAGGTTGTGATTCAGTTATGGGATATTTTGTGACCTTAGATTGAGTATTATGTGCCTATCTACTATCTTATTGATTTTACGCTTGTATGCGTTCTTGAATGTTAAATGGGGTTATATATGTTTTTTTTTTGGAAAAATCAGAATGGTTTTATAAACTATGCAGATAATGTTTTACCTGTAATGTTTGGTAGAATAATTTCTATAATACACCATTTAAAAATTATTTTTACAGCAATTAATGATGCATTTTACTAATTTAAACTAGAAAATAGTTATTTATTTAATTGTCCAAATTGTCAGAAATTAATCAGCGAATATTTACCCCATTTTAATCCAAGGAAATTGATCAATTAAATTAAATAATCATTTTTTACAGCCTAAATTTTAATTTCTGCACAATCAATTTATAGGGACAATTTTCAAATTAACTATAATTAATTTAGATAATTAATTATGGTTATATTTTTAGTTTGTTTGTTATATGTTTAATTATGGCTACGATTGAAGTAGTCAATTAGTTAGTCATATAGGGCCGTAATTGAAAGAACAAAGTTCATCGTTTAATTCAATTAAGGCCATACTTGTGAATTCAATATTTTGTGAAACTCAGTCGTGTTTTTAAATTAATTGATTATTTAGCTTTAATTAAGTTGTTTAGTAATCAATCTTTTTTTTTACCTACTCATTAATTTGCATTTTTTGTCCTATACATACATATATGCATTAATATATTATTTATCGATATATTCGCATATCATGTGTGTGTATATATATATATATATATATATATATAGATTATATGCGCCAATCTTATGATTATGAGGGTTTGCGTTCATATAATAAGCTATGAAAGGATTGAAGGGCAAGTGAATCAAGGAAATTAAATTTATTGGAACTTTGAAGAAAATATGAGGGGCAATTTTGGCCTAACTTGGAGGAAGAATATCTTTTAGTATATGAGGAGTTTTGAAGCAAAGCAAGAGCCTAAATCAAAGTTCAGGAAGTCTAGTTTCAAATGCAACAAACCGCTCGTCGATACGACGTCGAAGTAGAGAATTATGGACGTTACAAGTTAGGCAGGCAGAGCAAGGGATTGCACTGCGCGGACGCACAGTGTCGTACGCTGCTACAGTGCCGCCAACTTCAACCCACTATATAAAGGTTAAAACCCCTATTTTTCTCCATAATAATTCCCTAAAAAGCTCTAGAAAGTTCAGCAAGCATATGAGAGCTCATAAATCACATAAAAGTGAGGATTTTGAGTAAATTTCAAGTTACGGAGTATTAATTGAGGTCCGGACAATGTGTAGTTGCGATTATAGTTTCGTTTTGTGTTGGAATTGGCTTGGAAACAAAGTAAATATTGAAGATCCTCTTATTCTAGCAAGGATAAGGTATGAATCTCTCTTTCTTAATAGTGATTTAGAAATAATTACGAGAATAAGTGTTATAGATTGTTGTGTTGGCATTGTTGGCGTATGGATTGAGATTTGAAGATAGTTTGGATATGATTGTACATATTTATCTCGTAGAATCTTGATAATATTGTTGTTAATGTTGTTGGTGTTGTTTGAGAGTTGTTTTGGTATTTGGAGGAAGTAGATGATATAGGGGAGATGCTGCCCAAATTTTCGTAACCCAAACTAGTATTTGATAACTAGTACAAGTGAGTTAATGGAAAGTATGATTAAAGATGTACTTCTCGCCATATAGGTTCAAGTGAAGGGCGAACATTGGATTAAATGATCCCTTAAGTGGTGGCTTGACGAATAAGGTATGTAAGGTGTTCGTTTCTCTCTCTTCCCTTGGCACGAATCCAACCAGGACATGGACACGAACGTTCCATAATGAATCACTCCATTCCTGTGTTATGTAGCTTAAATCTTAATGCCTTAGTTATTTGATTGATTCTTGGTATGTTATCATGTTTATCGTCATTAAGTTACTTCTTTGGATTCGATACGAATTTCCATAATTTATTCGGAGGTCACCGACCTTATGTCACTCCGACTGAGTAATAGCTTCTAATGGGCTCTCATGCATGCTAGTTACATTATGCATTTATACATATGATGATTATGGATCGGGCCGTATGTTCCTCGGCACTAACATATATATATATATATATATATATATATATATATATATGTTGTCCTCATTTACATATGATTCTGGAATATACATGCATTCCATAACGCACGTTCTCTGATGACAGGTTACTTTTATTTTCTTTGTACTTCTGCCTTACTCATGCTATTGCATCCCACCTTACATAATCAGTACTTTTATCCGTACTGACGTCCTTTTGCACGGGACGCTGCATTTCATGCTGCAGGCCCTGACAGAGTTATGGGAGAGCAACCGCAGTAGGACTCTCAGCTTCAGTGGTATCAGCAAGTGCCACTACTCCGGACTTGCTATCTTTTGGTACTTTTCTGCTAGTGTAATACATGTTATTATGTACACTCTTAGAGGCTCATAGACATAGTAGGGTGTGTAAATATTATGTATGGCCTTGTCGGCCTTATTTTGAGCTCTTGATACTTTTTTGATAGCCTTGTCGGCTTTATGATACTCGTAATGTTGTAGCGACCTTGTCGGTTCGCCTATGAATATCTATGTTGGATTATTGAATATTTCTATGTTGGGCCTTTTCTGCGTGCAGGTGTTCTTTGAATTAGGGTATATGATGCTCAAAGTAACTATTAAGTTAGGTGGTCCCGGCTTATGGGTCGGAGCCCGTCATACCCCTCGGTGGGGTGTGACACGAATTGGGATGCTCCTCTCTTTGTTTAAATGGACCAAGTCCAGCCCAATTGGGCCAGACCCGGCCCAAGTGATTAACGCATAAGGGCTTTTTCTCCCTTTTCTCAGATAAGGCAAACAAGCCTTAAGGGGCTTTGGAGGGTTTTCCTTGAGTGAAATCCTAGCCGCCGCGAGGCCACCTTCTCTTTCATGTCGTCATTCCACTATTTTTGGCAAAGCTACAGAGTGGGTGAGGCTTTTACAGGCTTGGTTGGGTCAATTTGAGGCAAAGCATTATTTGCCTCCTTCGATTTTCACCTATCTCTACCCAAACGAGGTGTTATCTCGTCCTTATTAGCATGTTTTTCTCTATTTTGTGAAAGTTGAACGTTGATGCTCTTCAAATCTTTAATTGTTTTTTGGTCGTTTGTGAATTTTGAACCTCGAGTTGCTATTGGTTCACTTGGAACCTAGAAAATTGACCTTTTTGAGGGCAAGATCCAACCCTTCGTTCATTTTTACATCTAATCCTAACCCTCCAAGTAGACGTGAGGGGGAAACCCCTACAAGGGAGTTATCCCACATCAAATGAGAGGAGGTTTGAAGTTTTGGGGTTTTCTATTTAAAGGGCCCTATTTTCGTTGTTGTAAAACAGGCTTTGAATATATTTCTGAAAAATATACTCATTAAGACTCGAAATACTTAAAGATGTCTTTCAAAATTTGATTGAAGTCTTTTAAAGGAATTTTCTGAGTCTAGTAAAAAAATTTTAAAAAAAAGAAAAAAGGGAAATTCTTCTCTTTGTTCTTGTGTTTGTTGAGTTCTGTGGCTTGAGTTTGGGTTTTAGAGGAGTAAATCTTCAAGTTTGAATCTCGATTAGTGGCTGCACTTGCAAAAGGTAACCTCTCTCTTCTATTTATTTGCTTATGAGTATAAAATTGCTAGTTTAATTATGCTTTAACGTTGCTTGGCTTATCATGTTTAGCTTAAGTTAGATCTTTCTTTTTTTAGTCATGTGCCTAATGTTTGTTTGGTTGTTTAGCTAAATAAGAATAATTTAGGTTCATTTAGTTATTGTTGGTTGATTTAGATAATATTGGAAGCTATGTGAAACTGACTAAACTTTATTAAAAAAAAAAAACTCCGTTAAGTATACTTTCAGTGATAGGTTCTGTTGCTTGCTAGGGATTTAAATAAAAGGAAATAAGCTTAGTTGATTCAGATGGGATAGTTGAAGTTTATTTGATAACGAAGATGTTCACAAAGAGTAAAAGGGATCAGTAGTTTATTGATATTACGGTATGTGTAATAAGGTTTATATGAGGAGTTTGCAACAATGATGTTTTTTTCCCTTTTTCCTGAAAAGATGTTTAGTCCAATTAAATAGTCTAATAAGAACTCATGTTTGTATCCCTTTGGAAGCCTGGCAGAACTTGTGTGAGGACAATACAAAATCTTGCTCAGGAGACTTGCGAATATGCTAGATGACTGATAAACTGTGATGGGACATGGTTCTATGAAGTGAATTATTTGTTTGAGTGTTAGGTAACTTCTAAAGGCACTCTGCCTGATTGTTGTCTCATCTCCAAAAGGGGAGGGAAGAGCTTGTGTTATATGAGACATGTCCTGATTTTGACTAATGTACTTAGATTGCTTCTGAATCATGTTTAGTTAAAGAAAAAAAAAATGAATGTGTGTTGAATGAACATAGGGTGCAGAGCTGTTCCTTGGCTAAATAAGTTCACCTATAATGTGGTTGACCCCAACCCTGTTAAGTGTAAGAAGTTCACTTTGATCTTGTTTGACCCAATCTGTTGCTATGTGATTTCAAACTGTTTGTGCTATTTTACTTTTTTTTTTTTGTAAGTTGTCTTAGCTATTTCTTGTCGAGGCTAGATTCTTTTGTTTCTTTATGAAAATAGTATAAAGGTATAAGCTGCTATGTTGAGGTTGCTTAAAACAAGTTTTTCCCCTTTTGTTTTTTAAATCTGTCCATGGAACGAACTAGTCTAAAACTGTATTATACACTACCTATTTTCAAAACTGGGGGCATGCTTGCCCTTTGGCCTTTTTAGTCTGGTAAGTGTAACAGTTTGCGTATGGTAGTCTTGTGTGTAGTACAACTTTCATATCACTATTTAAAGTTTGGATCCTCAAAATATACTGAAAAAGGGCATTTCTGCCACCTCACCCTTTGAGTGGATCAGTTTTTTTTTTTTTTTGGTTATAATTTCTTTAAGAAAACATGGTGTTTTGAAGGTCTTACATTGGTCCCTTTTAAACTACTTAACCACTTAAGTTCTTAGAGTCTAACTTTGTCATTTATGGCCTCAGGGTTTAAAATATGTGAGTTCTTTGTGCTATGTACTATGTCATTAAAGTTTGTCTTGTTTGAGGTCTGATAAAGTAAGCAGATTGCATGTATGACATTTGATCATGTCTCTTCTTAATGGTCTGCTATCATGATTTAAGTATTGGATCATTGTTGTCTGGAAGAGTCACTTGTCTGGATTTTAGAATAGAGTAGAAAAATATATCTTGATGACTGTTCTTCCTATAAAGAAAAGGGGAAAACGAATTGCTATAGTGAAAGGGCTTTGGCTGTACCAAAAACATTAACTATAGAAGAGGTGTAGTTTCTCTTAAAGAAGAATGTGGAATAAACATTGTTTGAGTCACATAAGATCAAGTGTTTGTCTCTGAAATTCTATAATTTGCTGTTAAGTACTGCCTATACTTATGAACATGAACCTAGACCTGGTTTTCTTTTGATTGATGATCTTCACATGAGAAATTTGCTTGCTACTGCTGTCCAGTTTGCTGATTGAAGTCTAAGTATTCATCTCTTTCTCTTCCCCCTTTCCTTACTTCTTTTTTTAGACTCAGTTGGGCTGTTGGTTGTGAACTTAGTCTTAGGACCTTATCAGTCTTGTTAATTATGATTGTGAACTGGTTTGGCCTGGTATATCTGCGTATGCAAACATTCCTTCTTTTGTATATCACTAAGTTTAGCACATAAGTAGGGAGGCAAATTAGCACTTTGGGATTAAGCCTAAACTTTCCCTAATTTCTACCATGCCTGGGATTCATGAAATTTCTTGGAGCTTGTGTGGCATTAGGATTGAGAAAGTGAAAGTTTTCCTCTTAGTGCTGGTTTAACATCTCTATAGCAGTGTATATCTGTGGTATATCAAGTGGGAAGGAGTGTATACCTATCCCATGAATAGAATCTTGTCATCTGTTTAATGATATTTGCATATTTGGGCTATGTTTCTCACTTCTATTTTTCTGTGTTTCATGTGGGCATTGTGAGGTTAGGCCAATAGCCTTGAATCCTAGATTTGTTCTTTTACTTCAGTTCATAAACATTAATATGTGTCTTCCTGTCTAAATTTTCTTCCAAGCATAGTGATTGTTTTATTTGACAAATTGGTATGTTGGGTATCTCTTTACTCGGAATATTTTGGAAGCTTTCTAATTTACATCCCCTTTCTTTCTTTACTTGCATGAAAATCCTACTATTTGGGGGGTTTCTTACTGCGCAAAATTTGTTGGGCCAAAGGCCCAATACCCTTCTTGATCGAGTCCGTGGGAAATGAATAGAAAGGGAAGCTGATGTGTTTTGAAGGCCCAACCAATGGGTGAAAATGACACTGATGGGTTTGGTAGGCCCATCAGTTAAAAATTTATTCTCCTTCCTTCTTCATTTATGTATATTTGCCATATATCTACTGTATACGAACCGAATATGTGATTATTGGAACCCATTATGTATGTTAGAACTTAGGAAAATATTTAGCAATTTAGGTAAGTCACCAAAATAAATCGATTTTCCAGACACGGTTAATAATTCTTTCCTTAATTTTAAGAGGTTTCAAGAGTTAGTTTTTCTCTCAAAATGTCACGATTTTAAAAGCAACAGTAGGAAATGGGTTTTACTAAAAGGAAATGGTTTTAAGTCCAAAACAAAGTGATTACTTCCTTAAAAAAAAATTGATTAAAGAACCTTTCCATTTTCAAGTATGAGGCTGTTAACGTTTTGTGTGATAAAAAAGGCCAAAAGACGTTTTTTTAGGGAGAGACAGTTGGGCTATGGTTAAAAGAATCACCAATCTGAATACTTAGCACTTTGGTAAAGAATTGGACCGTCGAGACTTGGACTTGGGACAGTTTTTCTGGTAAAGGATTTTGGGCCTGGAAGCCCAACACTAAAATTGGACGGCTTAGAAGGCGAGTTTTTGACGGATCTTGGAACTTAGAATACAGTTTGATTTTATGGGCTTCAAGGATTTAAAAACAAGCTTGAATAAAACAACTTGTATTTTTCCTTTCATATATATATATGTGTGTATAAACACCGGAGATATACTCCATATTTTCTATATATATATATATATATACATACATATAACCCGTAAGTACTAAACCAGTTTCGTTAGGACTAGACTAGTAGCGACTCTACTCGGGAGAAATCTCGGGTGTGTCTTAGTCCGGCAACGAAGTAAGTTGAACCCTTGCGTAGATTTTTGGACCAAAACCCCCCAAAAGGGGGCAATTTTTGCCAAACTTTTTCTTAGAACCATGATTATGATATGAAAAAGAATGACTTTTTTTTTGCTTGCGGAAAAATCACAACACTCTTTTCTGGAAAAAAAAAATACACTAATCACACATTGAAGCTCGTAGGTCAACTGTATTTTACGGATCTTTAATACTATGGTGCATAAAACCTTCCCTAGGGGATCATCAGAACTCTTACCTTGAATTCTGGTCCAAAAGATTTTTACTCATTTCTGAAAAATCTTTTAACCCGCTTTTCCTAGTTTTTCATAATAAATTAGGTGGCGACTCTAAAAAATATAAAATGCAAATTAGAGCACCTACAACCTCATAGTAACTTTTATGCCTTAACCCGCGTAAAAGCGAATCGTAACATGCGTGAACTAATCTTAGTCGGCCTATGATGCTTACTTAATACGTGTTGTTTGTACTGATGTTACTTTTGTTGTACTCTTATTTTGAGTGTAGAGTTTGTTACTAATTCCAGATCCTGTCGTCGAGGGTGATCCGAGTCTACGTGACAGAGATTCCAGGGTAAGCTTTTGGACTAGATCCACAACCCTGAGACTCTTTCTTGTATTTAACTGTCTATTTTGTATTCCTGAGATGATATTGATATTTGAGATTTGTACTTTCTATCAGACTTGTATCTATGTAATAGTGGCTCTTGTACTAGCCCAGACTAGATTTTGGGGTTATTAATACTTCCACGCTTATCATTTATATAAGTTGAACCTGTTAGATTAATTATTGTTTATTTCCACATAATTCTTATAAATGACCAAAATGATTTGGGAATGGCTCGCCTACCTGGGGGGACAGTGCAGGTGTCATCACAATTTACAAATTGGGTCGTGACAAGAGATCAGCCTGTGTATGGTCAGTAGTGTAGAGGTTAAGGTAGAAATGCTTTTTCTCAAAAAAAGATGTTTCCAAAGACTTCTTTGTTCCAGGTAATGATCCTATGTTGGAACTCAGTAGTGGCAATGGTAAGGTTGGGTTGGAATCTAAATCAATCTAGAACTATTTCTCTAAATCCAGGATGATTGCACCACATGGTTTCTAATCTAAAGGGTTTATCCCTAGGAATATTGTTAGAGTTGTCTAACCTAACTAGAAGAGCACAATGGTCAGAATGGTTCTAGGTAAGTGGGTTAGAAAGGCTTCAGGGAAAGGTTTAATCCATTAGTCATTAGCTAGGCATCTATCAAGCCTTTATAGAATAAGGTCTTGTCTATGTCTATACCAGGTATACTTACTGCCCTTGAAACCAAGGTCAACAAGTTTACAATGATTAATAAAATTCCAAAAACAATTAGATCTATTGGAACTAATGTGATACCACCAAACTTATTAGTAGCTTTAAGAATTTCATTAAAATCACCACCCACAAACCAGCTATTATCTAAAGAATCAACAATAGTTTTAAGCTCATCCCAAAATAGCTTTCTATCATTAAAATGATTACTAGCATATATAGTATAGAGAACCCAAGGATTAGGGGAGTTATGTACCTTAACAAGGGCATGTAAGCCTTAGCAAGAGATGGTAATATCTTTAAGGTTCATCAGATGATCCTTCCACATAATAACCAAGCCTCCAGGACTACCCATCTAGGGCAATGCCATGCCTCTTAAACTCAGAATTATCCCCCCCCCCCCCCCCCCTCACATTCCATGATATGAAATTCATCACTATAGATTTTGGAGTTCTGGGCGTTTCCCTCCTCGCACCCTTCCCCTTTGGAGATGGTGGTCTCATCTATGTTTGCATGGACTGTTTGGTTAGGGTCAGATTCAGCACCACTGCAAAGTCGCCAGATGCTAGGATCACTAGGCACTTGAGTCCTTGACCTAACTTGGCAAGGTCCTTCAGGCAAAGGACAATGAGTAATTCGCTGCGTCAGTCTTTGAACTCTACCAGATACAGCTCTTCTAGGGTCATAGCATTGGTTTTGGGAACTTTCATGGAGGTTAATAGCTCTTCTAGGTCCCTGTTTTTTGCCTTAATGTTTTCTATGGTTTGAGGGTTCATGTTTCTTATCCCTTCTGAGGCTTGTGTAGTCGAAACTACAGTCGCCTCTGTCTGCAAGGGGGGTGGTGGTCATGATGGAGTCCATGGTACAAATGAGGGGTTCAGAAAGGGAAGTTGGGGGTCTGGATAGGGAAAGGATGGAGTTGCTTGGGTCACTTCCCGCATCAGAGTTGATAGGACTTGAGGGTTCAAACCTGTCTGCAGGGTCAGTCTGATCGCACTCAGCAATGTGTTTATCCATACATCGTGACCATAGTTCTGGAGGCATGTATTCAGTCTTTTGGTCACTAAATGAGCTATGAATATCGGGTCTTGGGCTATAATGGTGATTGGACGGCCCTCCACTACTAGGTTGAGGGTAAAACACTGGCCTTGGAGATACGCTTCCAGCCAGGAAGTTGGTGTGTAGCCTGGGGGTAGGGGGACAGTGGTGAAGTAAAGGGGCTTTAAGTGGTGGTGAGAACTGGACACATTAGAAAGTTCAGAAGTAGCAAAAGAAAGAAGAGAGGAGTTTTTTAGTTGAGAAAGAACAAGACCCATTTGGTCTTTATATATGTGGGTTTCTTATAGGGGCATTATAGAGTTAGCATTAAATGCTGACTCTTCGGTTATGAGACCCTCAGTCACTCCTGCCTCAGATGAATGATTACTCTTGGAAAGAGGCAAAGGCATGGTTCTTGGTTGTGGAGAATCTGTTATGCCTTGAGAAGGACTGGTTGAAGAGCTTGGGAAATGAGAAGACTATTCAATAATCCCGGTGGTATTTTTATTACCACCCTTCCCAGAGTTGGATCTATTACTTGCACGAGTAGAAGTTGACTTCCTAGTGTCAGCCTGGCCAATAGAAGGAAATTTAGTCAGAGTCCAAATCTATAAAAAGATTAGAAGTAATAATTGGGGAATTGGGAATTGGGGTTATTATTTTTTGAGGCCCACTTTGGGGATTCGGAGTGAATTTTCTTGTTGGGATCATTACTATTAATGTTAGACCGGTCCACTTTAAAGAGTCTGTCTTGGACGCTCAGAAAAGTGGGCCTTAACTTGTAAAGGGGAAGGGGGTCTGTAATTGGGCCTTTAACTAGGTCAAGTCTAATGGCCTAATACCCTTACCTCTGTTTTTAGGGAAATTAAGGTTACCCGCCGCCACTGCTCCTTTGCTGAAATTTCTCTAGTTCAGAGAGTTGGTAGTGAATTGGTTAACAAACTTACTAGAGCCCATATCAAATGTCTTAACCTCTGCTTGTTTCTTTGGGGATCTTCCTCTTCCCTTTGTAAAAGTCATCGTTTTCCAGTCGCCTTCTTTAGGTTCCATGGGTTTTGTTCATTCCTCTGGGGTGCCACTTTTCGATGGTATAGTAGCAGGGGTATGTGGACACGATATTATTATATGGCCAATCCGTTCACATCCTCTGCACAGTATTCCTTCCCCTTCATAGATGATGGGTTATCGGTGTTTACCAATAAGAATGGAAGTTTTGATCGGGATCCCCAAGTCAATTTCCACATAGATTCTAGCATACCTCCCTCTTAGGGTGGAAGAGGTGCATGTGTCTATTTTCAATAATTTCCCAATTTTTCGACCCACTTTTTCAAGAATTGATTCATCGTAAAATTTAGTGGGTAATTAGGGTAGTTGAGTCCAGATGGTAGTGGTAGAGATCCTTGATTTTTCAAGTACAAAGTTGGGTTCCCATCTGCGGACAGATAGGAAATGCCCTGACACAAACCATGGTCCTCCTTGGACTATGGTGTTTAAACTTTTCTCATCTCAAAGTTTAATAGTATAGTATTCACTTTCGAGGTCGATTAGGGTTAAGGGTTCATCTATGTTCCATAGATCTGTGAGTTTTGTCTGGAGGTATTGGTGATTGAATTTTTTCCCAAATAGCGTAATTATGATTGAAAATCTCCAGGGATAGTATATACGCGATTTTTCCTCAGGGGTGAAGGCAATTGTTTCTTCCTCTGATTCATTCTCGATGGTTTGGTCGGTGGTAATTCGAGGGTTGTAGTTCGGTGGGTAGCTAGAATATGTGAAGGGTCGTTTCCCTAATACAACATTTTTGAACGATTGTTTGGAGGGGGGTCTTCTTCCATTGCAATATCAATGGTGTCTGGTTGTTCCGGTGGAATCGAAGGAAGGGTTACTGTCTTGGGATCAGATGGGGTGGCCATTCATAATTGTTGGTTTGGAGAGGTTAGTTTGGTAGTAGTTTAGTGAGAAGTCAGAGTACTATCTCCAAACTGAGCTACTTATCTATTGTGGCACGTTAATTTTCCTCTGCCTTCTTAAAGAACTAGATAGAAAACTAGACAAGAAATTGGATGATTTATTTTACAAACATGTGCCTATTTGTATTAAAATTTCCACAGAGGCCTTATTGATGATTTTCAAAAACAAATTCAATTTATCATGAGGCTTTGGTGAGAATTTGAAATGATAATTTATTATTGAGGCCTTGTGAGAATTTGGCATGACAAACTTATTATGAAAGCCTCGGCGAGAAATTCAAAGGCCTTGGTGAAATTCTCAAAGGCCTAAGTGTGAAATTTCATGACTTTTTTCTTTCTTGCCTTTGTGTAGTCTTTGATGAATTTGTTACGAATGTGTCTTCCTTCCATGGCTTTTAGCTTCTTTCCTTTTTTTCATGTATTCTTCTTCCAGAAAGATTTATTAAAAAAAAAACAGCAAGGATAAAATTTAATATTTTTATATATTAAATTACATGAAGAACTTATATGCATCAGGGCAGATTGACATTTTTTAAGGGGTTGTTTGGTTTAGAGACAAGTTATGCATAGGATAATAATATAGGGATCACAATTCTGAATTAATTATGTAGAGATTAGTGATGCAAGAATCTTCATATAAATAATATTATTTATTGGTAAATGTCAAGCTTGATATATTACAAATTAGAAAACAATGTATAATTTAGAAAATGTTTATTCTTTATTTTAATAAAATTAAAGGAAATTTTATTATTCTAGCCCTTGAAATATTGATAAATAATAATTGCGGTACCTGTAATATTCGATTAATCACATATAGCCTTCAAGTAATTCAAATACGCACTTATTATCCTTCTTGATTGCCAGTTTTTACACTTTTTATGAATTATTAACTGTTAGAGCATCTAAGGATCCATGCATGATGTCAAACTTATACGGTACTCTGCATACATTTACAGATAATATGGGTCTAAAAATAATCTTTGTACAACATATTTCCTACATAAAAGGGCAAAAAAATTAAATTTAAATTTTCAAGGTTAAATATGCTTAGTCAAATATTACGTGGACCAAAATTAAAATTTGTTAATAACTGAAGGATAAAAAATGCAACTATCCAACATAAAAATTTATTTACTATTATGGGGATTAGTTTTGTTAGTTAAGTGTTTTTCTTGCATGTATTACGAAACTAAGATCCGTTTTCAATTTTCTTGTGTTGACTGACTGGTTTCCATATTATTGAGAATATTAATAATTTGCATTGTTAAGTCAGTTAGGTTTAGCCCTATAGCGGTAGGATTTGCTGATGTGAATAGTTAGTTAGTTAGTGGGACAATTGTACTAGTTGTCATCTAGCTGTATGAGTCGGTTAGATTAGACATTTTCCTTCTCCTTCTGATTTGTATAAGTAGCTTAGTGATTTGTCAATACAAGTTTGAGCTTTTACTTTTACCATTTTTCTTCAAAATGTGTTCATCTTCTTCATTTCTTATGAATTGAAAGCTTCCAGCTCATTTCTCCCTTGGAGCTCTTGATTGAGCTCAGATTCACTAATGAATATTATAAGAAACTAGATCCTAACTCCCCACAGTATCGTTTGTGGAAGAGGTGCGATGATATGGTCACATCATGGATTATGAACTCCCTAGGGAAGGAGATAGCTGATAGTGTAAAGTATGTTTTGTTATTGTTTAATTGTGGAAAGAACTAGAAGACGTTATAATCAAACTAATGGTGCAAAGCTTTATCAACTTCAGAGGGAAATTAATGATTTTTCACAAGGAAATCTGGATATAATTGGTTATTACACCAGGATGAAGAAGTTGTGGGAGGAATCGAAAATTTTAAATGCAAAAGCACGGTGCAATTGCAATTGTACACGTGGAGCTAAAGAGAATATGCAAAAAACAGAACAGGATAGGAGCTTAATCCAGTTCTTGATGGGTTTAGATGAGGTATACACTGCTGTTAGAGGAAGCAGCTTAATGATGAATCCATTGCCTTCCCTAGCACAAGCCTTCTCCCTATTAATCCAAAAGAAGATTAAACCTAACAATCAGTTGTATGTTGGATCAGTATCTTTAAATGCAACCACTTTTGGATCAACATCTTTGAATGCAAGTACTTCAAATTCTATAGTAAGGATTAGTGGAAGTAGCTTCAGAACCAACTACACTCCTCAGAGCAATCACAATGCATATACAAAAAACAAGTCGAGAGTAATTTGAGAGCACTGCAAATGACCTAGACACACAAAGGACAAACGTCATAAACTTCATGGATATCCTCCAAGTAATCACAATAATTTTCGAAATTGCAATAACTTTCAGAATTATCAAAATTTTCAGAATCATAACTTCGGGTATAATAAGGGAAATCCTGATTGGAAAGGGAAAAGAGTAGCAAGCAATTTACATGGATTACCTTAAGATATGCAGGATATACAATCTGCAGAGGGAGATGATGTAGACCACAGAGAATCAACATCAAATATGACCCTTACCAAGGAACAATATGGTCTATTGGTCTATCTACTGCAACATTTTCATGCTGGTGCTGGAGGAGAGGACTTAAACAACAACACCATCAATGGGTTGTGAACTTTGTAGGTATTGTGTTCTGTTCTAGCAATATGACATCTATTTGTTTTGTTAAGTTCTCATGCAAATGTTCAAGATCAGTTAATGATACATGAATCATATATTCAGGTGTCTTAAACCATTTGACCTTTAGTAAATCTCACCTATCCAACATTAGACCCTTACCATACCTGTATTAATCAAACTTCCAAAAGGCTATAGGGTAAAGGTGACAGAGACTGGAAATGTGCATTTGATCTCTGAGATTATCCTATATAGTGTTTTATTTGTTCCTTTTTTAAAATATAACCTTATTTCAGTACACTGCTTGACTTCAAGTCTTAAAGGCATCATTTCTTTTACTAATAATGCTTGTCTCCTGTAGGCCCCTTCAATAAAGAGGCCTCTGGTAGTTGGTAAAGTAGAGGATGGCTTGTACTTTCTGTGCTATCACTGCTTAAGGTCCTCTTCTACTACAACAAGGGGTTCTAATGTTATTCCTAGTTTTGTCAGTTTTGTTGCTTGTCCTTGTCCCACTAAGTGTGCAGATGCTAGTGGATTTAACATTTTCAATAAAGTGCACTTTAACTTGCAAATCTGTTGTAAATAGTATAAATAAGGTGCACAATTCTCTTCTTCAAAGTCTTATTTGTCTCATAGAAATAATGTTGACTTGTTGTGGCATAACAGACTTGGACAAAATGAAGGGAATTCCTTCAATACCTATTAACTTTTCCCAAAACAGCCTTTTATGTGTTCCACTAGATTGCATTTTCCACAAAGAGCCAATTGAACAAATCAAATATTTGAACTGTTACACATAGAATTTTAGGGACCTTATCATGTCCACACACATGACAACTATAGACATTTCCTTACAATGGTGGACATGTAAGAGCAATGCTCTACAAACAACCAAAGTATTCACTAATTTTGTTGAAACTCAATTCGAAACCAAAATCAAGTCCATTAGATCAGACAATGGATTAGAATTTTCCAATATAAAAGCCAATACATTCTTTCACAGTAAAGCAATCATTCATCAGAAAAATTGTCCTTACACACCACAACAAAAGATTCTAGTAGAAAGAAAACACAAATATCTATTTGAAACTGTTAGAGCACTTCTATTTTAACCCAAAATGCCAGTCAAGTACTGGGGGAAGTGCATCTTGACAGCCACATACATCATTAATAGATTGTCCACAACCTACTTAATAACAAACTCCCTTTTGAAATCTTAGACAAGAAAAAAGAAGACTATACATACCTCAGGAACTTTGGTTGTTTATGCTACCTTACAGTACCTAAAAACCTATAAGATAAACTTGAACCACGAACAACTCCACATGATTTTTGTTGGATACCCTATTGGAACCAAAATACACAAAGTCTTAAGTCTGACCACTAAAAGGATACATATTTCCAGAGATGTTACATTTCATGAAAACATTTTTCCTTTGGTTTCTCTAATGATTCTTCATTTTTTTTTCATTTGTTCCTGATGTTATTTTTAATCTTAATCCTTTTGTTCAATTTGAAGAAAATGCTTAGATCACGTATCTGATAATCAAAGAAGTTCAAGTAGCATGTCTGATCATATGTCACCTAAAATGTAACTAATCATCAACTTTCACCTTTTAGAAACCTTGTTCACTACTTTGCCCCCAATATCACCTACATATATTGAACCTGTACCCATTACACGACTCTACACATGTATACAGACTTGCTGTTTGTAACCAAGAGACTAGAACTTCTTATAGGGTACCTAAAATTCCATCACACTACAAAGATAATAGCTATTCATTACTAACACTTAAACCAACTAATCATGCCAGTGCCAACACAAACTTTTTCCTCAGTGCATTTTTTCTCTGAATCATTATATGACACCTGATTTGCTGATCCATGATAGTCAGAAATTGGTTGAAAATGTTTTTCATGATGGTGAACCATCTTCATATAAAGAAGAAACCCTCAATCCTGCTTGGAAAATGGCCATGACACAGGAATTTGAGGCCCTTCATGCTAATTATACTTGGGACTTCGTTCCCTTGCCAGTGAATAAATAAGCTATTGGGTATAAATAGGTTTATAAGTCTTCCACAAGGTCTAGTAGTTGACGGTCCCCATCTAGTATGTAAACTTGTAATGACCTTTTAGGTCATTATGGAAAATGTAGGATCACCCCACTAAATAGAGCCTTCCCAAGGGTAGAACGAGCTAATAGAAACTCGATTGTATAAGTCTAAAGACTGAAAACTGACTTGTTTGTGATTGTTTTTGTTTGTGTTGACTCCATCGGGGGGCGACGTAGGAAATTAGAACTCCGTTGGGAATTTCGAGGCCATGGGTGGGTTCGTATCATGTTTTTATGTCTATGTGCAAGTTTCATTTGTGTTTGTGAGGCCTCCGATGAAATGTTGGATGATAGAGTGAAAAACTGGATAAAATTACGAGCTTACTGCCTAAATGGTACCGCTACGACAGGGTGGGTACCGCTACGACGGCACTGCTATAGCGGTGAGTCCTTCGCCGCAAGCGGTCAATCTTGATCGATGTGTCTGCTGTGGCGGACAATGGCCCACTATGGCGATGTCGCTATAGAGGGATATGGCCCACCATAGCAGAGGTCAGACTTCTTTTGGTCCGCTATAGCGGGCACTTGGCCGCTATAGCGAGAGCACTGCAGCGGTTGACGGGAGCAGAATTTCGGGTTTTAAACACTTATTCCGAATTCTTTATTCATAAAACTCCAATACAGTTCCCCACAAGAACGTAAGGTGAAATTCCAAGCTAGGGCAATGTTACACCTCGGAACTTTAGTTTGCTGAGCGGTGAATGGACTAACATAAGTTAAGGTGTACATGATGTCCCTACAAGTAAGAAGGGATGCTTAACGATTCTAATTAAGATTCCAAAGAAGTTAGAGGCAAGGGAGAAAATTTCGTCAAATAAAAACTTCACTGCAGTTCTGCGAAAGGGGGGTTCGACGGTCGTTCTTTGTACCATCGGACGGGCCGACGATTCGTCGATTGTGCCGTAGAATCAGACCATTCGACGATCAGATCGACGCTCCGTCGATCGGTTTGATGGACTGTCCTTATCACCGTAGAATGAAAGGAAACGAAAGGTTGCACACTGAAAATTTAACGACTTCGACGATCAGATCGACGCTCCGTCGATCCGATCGACGCTCCGTCGACCGTACCATAGAACTGGTCGGGATAGATTTATTCCTTCTCTCTAAAACATCTCTCTACATTTATTTCACAAGAATTCAAGAGGTATTAGTGATCAACAACACAAATTAAGTGAATCAAGTGTAAGAAAACCCATTAAAGATCATTCAAGTCAAGAAATCTCATTGGAGATGAACTAGGGTTTTGCTCAAGTGAAGTATTACCACCCAAGGCTTGTTCCTACAACATCTAAGGTAAGATTTATGATATTTCTATGTTGTTTAAGGTATTTGAAAGTTGAAATACTTGGATTGTAGAAGGATATGGAAAAATGGGTGATGAATGTGGACTAGTGCCATTTCGAGTAATAGCTTGAATTGAGTCATGATTCTTGATGTGTTGTGATATAAATAGGTTATAAATGATGTTGAGAACATGGGATAGGCAATGTATGTGAATGAACGTAGTCGTGTGTTATGACCATGGATATGGGTGATTGAAAGTAAATTGAGAAATGTGGGTAATGTGGATGAATAATGACTATTGTTATAGTACTTTGAATGTATTATTGACGTTTGGGAGTTGATATACGCTATGGAGGAATGTCGTATAAATAAAGGAGATGCTGTCCGATTTTCTCTAGTTTTATTCATGCATGCTAGCTATCGATTTCTAATGATAGTATGACTTTAATGAAGGTAGAAACGCTAGCTTTGGAGGAGAACGCGCAAGTGTAGAATAGTTAAACGGAAAGGTATGTAAGGCTAACCCTTCTTTCATAAGGCATGGTTCTTTGGCCAAACATCTAAATCTTCTATAAGACTATGATGTCCTTCAAATGATTCGATCTTCCGAGCTAGTAAGCTCACGATTCTTGATATGCTACGATTGTACTAAGTTCCTCATAGGATGAGTAGGTCTATAAAGATAGATGAGATGAATGGCGATAATAGTGATAATGATATTGATGACGACTACAATGGTAATAGCAATGACGATGATTATAGTGATGTTAATAATAAAGATACTTATGAGCTATTATGTATATGTATCTATGTATGACGATTATGGAACCCCGAGCTTATAAGGTCGGGTAGAGTAAGTATGTATATGATTATGTAATGCGCGCACACCTCTGCAGATGGTACGGATAACCCTTATGCCTTGGTAGGGCCAGGTAGATGTAACCCTGAAGCCTTGGTAGGGCCAGGTATGTGTACCCTTGAGCCTTGGTTGGCCAAGTATGTATGAAACACCGAATCTTCGTGGTCGGGCATGCTATGTAAATGCTATGTATATGATATGATGATGTATATGATATAGATATAAGAATGAACGGATACGAATATGGATACGGATATGGAGGTATGTACACAAATACGCATTTGAATTGGAAAGTCCCTATGAAAGGCAAGTAAGTGCTTATGACGATGAATTACTATCTCCCATCCTATGCTATTTCCTATGTTGTATATTATGCTTCTATGTTGATATTGATCATGCTTTACATACTCAGTACATTCTTCATACTGACGTCCTTTTGTTTGTGGACGCTGCGTCATGCCCGCAGGTGCACAGGGAGATAGATTTGATCCATAGCCACATTCTCAGGGACTACATAGCAGAGCTCCATTTCATTCGGAGCTATAACTTTTGGGTACTTATTCTTTTGTGTACATAATTATGGGCATAGAGGGGTCCTGTCCCGCCTATATGATATGTTATACTCTCCTTAGAGGCTCGTAGACATGTGTATATGGCTAGATATGTTTGGCCTTGTCGGCCTATATTTTGTACATCGTTTTGTTGGCCTTGTCGGCTTATGTACATTGATATGGCATAGATGCCAATGTTGATATAAAGGTGTTGTTGTCCAATGGGACTAGCATGACGGATGAATAGAAATATTTTTTTAATTATGTGGCTCACCTAGATGTAAGTGTAAATGTAAGGCAAGGGGTTCCCGGGTGGGCTAGCACCGGGTGCCCTTCGCGGCCCCCTAGTCGGGTCGTGACAAAAGTGGTATCAGAGCAGTTCAGTCCTAGGGTGTGTTTACGAGTCGTGTCCACTAGAGTCTTACTTATGGGTGTGTTGCGCGCCACACTTATAAACAAGAGGCTGCGGGCATTTTAGGAACAAATGACCTTCTTTCTTCATAAGAATCGTGCGATAGAGCTATGATATAAGGACTTCTTTTTCCTTAACCGTGTATTGTGTATTTCAGAGATGCCTGTAAAGAGAAAGGCTATGGCAGCCCAAAAGGGCAAGACAGCGGCAGAAAAGCGGGCTGAAAGAGCACCGCCAACAGTTGTAGAGGAAAGTGAGTCCCAGAGTGCGGCTCAATCTCAGTCCTCAGTTCAGTACCTATATTAGAGGAGCGTGAGGGAGCCGCAGCCCCAGCTCCAGCACCTCTGGCTCCTCCACCGGATGCGCCAGGCCAAGATGTGAAAGAGGCCATATATGTGCTTACTCAATTGGTTGCTGCCCAGACTCAACGGCAAAGCACAGGGCAAGATGATAGGGCTGTTAGTGCAAGGGCCCGTGACTTCATTACCTTGAACCCTCCGGAATTCTTTGGATCAAAGCCGGAGGAGGACCCTCAAAATTTTATTGATGGTATGTTGAGGACACTTCGATTGATACATGCTTTGGACACCGAATCAGTGGAGTTAGAGTCATATAGATTGAGAGATGTCTCGAACCACTGGTACACGGTTTGGATGGCTTCACGGGGAGCCAATGCACCTCTCCCGGTATGGCAAGAGTTTGTTGATTCCTTTCTCCGACATTATATGCCTCCCGAAGTTCGGCGAGCTAGAGCCAATAAGTTCTTGAATTTGAGGCAGGGTAGCATGAGTGCTTTAGAGTATAGTCTCCGCTTCAATTCTTTGGCTAGGTATGCTTCGGCCATGGTAGAGAATATGGGTGACCGAGTGCACCGATTTGTGAAAGGCCTAGGGCCACATTTGATGGATATGTGCTTGACCGCGTCCCTTCAGGACAATATGGATATTGCACGCATTCAAGCCCATGCTTAGAACTTAGAAGAAAGCCTACAGCAGCAAAGAAGTGAACGCGAGCATGATAGGGGACATAACAAGAGGGCCAGATCTTCGGGTCCGATGAGTGAGTTCAGAGGTGGGCACAGACAACAGTTTTCTAGGCATTCAGGCTATTCTATGACTAGTGCATCTCCACGGTTTTAAGGCCAGAGATCTGATAGACCCACTAATTCCGGGCCGAGTCAGAACTTTTCGGGATCTCAGTTTAGAGGTGATTCGGGTCAGGCGAGGTCATACGTGCCACGATGTTCCTAGTGTGGGAAGTTACATTGGGGTCCATGACGACCGGGTTCAGATGTTTGCTATTCATGTGGTCGACCAGGCCATATTATGCGTGATTGCCCCTCATTTCATGGTAGAGGTAGGACCCAACTTTCAGGGTCGGTAGCTGGATCTTCAGCATCTGTACGCCCTATAGGGCCAGGTTCACATGCGCCATTCGGCCATGATAGAGGCAGAGGGAGAGTCCCCAGTTATAGCGGTCCTCAGCACCGTATTTATGCTTTGGCTGGACGCCAAGATCTTGAGTCTTCTCCTGATGTGGTCACAAGTATATTATCAGTATTTTCTCATGATGTATATGCTTTGATTGATCCAAGCTCCACATTTTCATATGTTACTCCGTATATTGCGGGTCGATTTAGAGTCGATTTAGAGTCGAACCGGAGTCGATCAAACGTTTTGAGGTGTCTACACCCGTTGGTGAATCGGTAATAGCTAGCCGAGTATATAGAAACTGCATAGTTGTGATTTGTGACCGTCGTACTATGATTGACTTGCATGAGTTAAAAATGGTAGACTTTGATGTCATTATGGGCATGGATTGGTTGGCTTCTTGCTATGCCAATGTTGATTGTAGAATGAAAATGGTTCGCTCTCAATTTCCGGGAGAACCAGTTTTAGAATGGAAAGGGAATACTGCGTCACCAAAAGGTAGGTTTATTTCCTATCTAAAGGCAAGGAAAATGATCACGAAAGGATGTATTTATCATCTAGTTCAGGTTCAAGATGTAGAAGCTGAATCGCCAACTCTTCAGTCGGTTCCCGTGGTGAATAAATTTCCGGATGTGTTCCCGGAAGAGCTTCCAGGCCTTCCTCCCGAGCAGGAGATTGATTTTGCTATTGATGTGCTGTCGGACACTAAGCTAATATCTATTCCTCCTTATAGAATGGCTCCCGCAGAATTGAAAGAGTTGAAGGAGCAATTGAAAGACTTGTTTGAGAAAGGCTTTATTAGTCCTAGTTCATCCCCGTGGGGAGCACCCGTATTGTTTGTCCGAAAGAAAGATGGCTCCTTGAGAATGTGCATTGACTATCGGCAATTGAATAAGGTGACGATTAAGAATAGATATCCTCTCCCGAGGATTGATGACTTATTTGATCAATTACAAGGCGCCAAATGGTTTTCAAAGATAGATTTGAGGTCCGGGTATCATCAAGTGAGAGTTTGGGAGAAAGATATCCCTAAGACAACTTTCAGAACAAGATATGGCCATTTTGAGTTCCGGGTAATGTCATTTGGGCTAACTAATGCACCGGCAGTATTTATGGATTTGATGAATAACGTGTTCAGGCCCTTCCTAGATCTGTTCGTGATTGTATTTATCGACCATATCTTGGTGTATTCTAGATCCAAGGCAGAACATGCGGATCATTTGCTTACTGTCCTTAGAATTCTTCAAACTTGGGAGTTGTTTGCAAAATTTTCTAAGTGTGAGTTCTGGTTGAACTCAGTAACATTTCTGGGACACATTGTTGCAGCCGATGGTATTCGGGTAGATAGCCAAAAGATTGAGGCCGTGAAGACTTGGCCAAGGCCCACAACCCCTACGGAGGTTCATAGCTTTCTGGGCTTAGCAGGTTATTACAAGATATTTGTTGAGGGTTTTTCTTCCATTTCTGCACCGCTCACAAAGTTGACCCAGAAATCAGCGAAGTTTCAATGGACAGATGCTTGTGAACGTATCTTCCAAGAGGTAAAGGGTAGATTGACTTCTGCCCCAGTCCTGACACTTCCAGAGGGATTGGAAGGGTATGTTGTTTATTGCGATGCTTCAGGCATTGGCTTGGGTTGTGTGTTGATGCAACATGGTAAAGTGATTGCGTACGCTTCAAGGCAATTACGAAAACATGAGAAAAATTATCCAACCCATGATCTAGAATTGGCTGTGGTGGTTCATGCATTAAAGATATGGAGACATTATTTATATGGTGTCCATGTGGATATCTATACCGATCACAAGAGTCTTCAGTATATCTTCAAGCAGAAAGAGTTGAATTTGCGGCAACGACGATGGTTAAAATTGCTAAAAGATTACGATGTTGATATCCTATATCACCCCGGAAAGGCAAATGCTGTGGCTGATGCTCTTAGCCGCAGATCTATTGGAAGTTTGTATGATTTACGACAAGAGAAGAGAGAAATGACTCGTGAGC
Source organism: Lycium barbarum (assembly GCF_019175385.1). Classification (NCBI taxonomy): domain Eukaryota; kingdom Viridiplantae; phylum Streptophyta; class Magnoliopsida; order Solanales; family Solanaceae; genus Lycium; species Lycium barbarum. Next base: position 124,664,576 of record NC_083337.1, on the reverse strand, counting down.
TCCAGCAGTTAGCCAGCTTAGGAGTTCGAGTAGTGGACTCAGGAAGCAGGGGAACTACCATTAAAAATTCAGTAGTCTCGTCGCTAGTAGCAGAAGTGAAAGAGTGACAATACGAAGATCCCATGCTAATGCATTACAGTGATACACTCCCTCAGAAAGAGGAGTCATCGTTTCATATTTCAGGAGACAGAGTTCTACAAAGCCAAGGCAGATTATGTGTTCCCGATGTGGCAGGTTTACGCCACCAAATATTGAGAGAAGCTCATTGTTCCCGTTATTCTGTTCACCCTGGAGAGACGAAAATGTACCATGATCTTAAATCTATATATCGGTGGAATGGGATGAAGAAAGATGTAGCATAATTCGTAGCTAAATGTCCCAACTGTCAACAAGTGAAAATCGAACACCAAAAGCCCGGCAGATTGTTGCAAGCTATATAAATTCCAACTTGGAAGTGGGAAATGATTAACATGGACTTCATTACAGGCTTACCCCGTTCTCGACGTAAGTATAATTATATATGGGTGATTGTGGATAGACTCACAAAGTTAGCTCATTTCTTACCTGTCAGAACGACGTATGTGGCGGAAGATTATGCAAAGCTTTATGTTAAAGAGATAGTGCGACTTCATAGTGTCCCAACATCTATTATCTCTGATAGAGGGACTCAATTTACAGCTAATTTTTGGAAGCCTTTCCAAGAGGGTTTAGGGACCCAAGTGAACCTTAGCACGGCATTTCACCCGCAGACTGATGGACAAGCTGAACGTACCATTCAGACTCGTGAAGATATGTTGCGGGCATGTATGTTAGATTTTAGAGGTAACTGGGATGATCACTTACCACTCATTGAATTTTCTTATAACAATAGTTATCATTCTAGCATTCAAATGGCACCGTATGAAGCGTTATATGGGCGAAAGTTTAGATCCCCAATTTGGTGGTTTGAAACAGGAGAGGCTAAATTGATAGGGCCAGATTTGGTCCAACAAGCCATAGAGAAAGTCAAGCTCATACAAGATTGGTTATTAGCAGCCCAAAGTCGTCAAAAGTCCTATGCGGATAATCGTAGAAGAGACTTAGAGTTCCAAGTTAAAGATTGGGTATTCTTGAAAGTGTCGCCAATGAAGGGCGTTATGAGATTTGGCAAAAAGGGGAAGCTTAGTCCCCGATATATTGGGCCTTATGAGATTGTACGCAAAGTAGGCAAAGTGGCTTATGAATTAGATCTACCTCCGGATTTGGAGTCATTCCATCCAGTTTTCCATGTCTGGATGCTTCGAAAATGCGTTGGAGATCCTACCAGGATCGTGCCAATAGGTGATGTATAAGTGACAGAGAAGATGACTTATAAAGAGGTACCCATTGCCATACTAGATAGGCAAGTACGGAGGCTTAGAAACAAAGAAGTGGCCTCAGTTAAGGTTTTATGGAGAAGCAATAAATGAGATTAAATGACATGGGAAGCGGAAGAAACCATGCGATCCAAGTACCCGCACTTATTTCAACCCCCGGAAGAGGGCCAAGATGAGACATCAAGATCATAAGGTATGTATGTTTTCTTTTTATGCTTTTTGGTCGTGTGTGGCCAAATTTTATTGCTATTATGTTGTGGCCCTGTGAGGCATTTTTATTATGGGTTGTTGTGACAAGATGGTAGTGCCATATTATAGGGGAAACTCTGGCGAAATTTTTATAGAATCTCTGAGGACTTAACATTCGAGGACGAATGTTCTTAAGGGGGGAAGAATGTTACACCTCGGAACATTAGGTTGCTGAGGGGTGAATGGACTAACATAAGTTAAGGTGTACATGATGTCCGTACAAGTAAGAAGGGATGCTTAATGATTCTAATTAAGATTCCAAAGAAGTTAGAGGCAAAGGAGAAAAGTTTGTCAAATAAAAACTTCACTTCAGTTCTGCGAAAGGGGGGTTCGACGGTCGTTCTTTGTACCGTCGGACGGGCCGATGATTCATCGATTATGCCGTAGAATCAGACCATTCGACGATCAGATCGACGCTCCGTCGATCGGTTCGACGGACCGTCCTTCTCACCGTAGAATGAAAGGAAATGAAAGGTTTCTCATTGGAAATTTAACGACTTCGACGATTAGATCGATGCTCCGTCGATCGTACCGTAGAACTGGTCGGGACAGATTTGGTTCATTAAATAAGAGATCTAAGTTTCATTTCATTTCATTTCCATATCACATCCCTTCTCTCTAAAACATCTCTCTACATTTATTCCACAATAATTCAAGAGGTATTAGTGATCAACAACACAAATTAAGTGAATCAAGTGTAAGAAAACCCATTAAAGATCATTCAAGTCAAGAAATCTCATTGGAGATGAACTAGGGTTATGCTCAAGTGAAGTATTACCACCCAAGTCTTGTTCCTACAACATCTAAGGTAAGATTTATGATATTTCTATGTTGTTTAAGGTATTTGAAAGTTGAAATACTTGGATTGTAGAAGGATATGGAAAAATGGGTCATGAATGTGGACTAGTGCCATTTTGAGTAATAGCTTGAATTGAGTCATGATTCTTGATGTGTTGTGCTATAAATAGGTTATAAATGATGTTGAGAACATGGGATAGGCAATGTATGTGAATGAACGTAGTCGTGTGTTATGACCATGGATATGGGTGATTGAAAGTAAATTGAGAAATGTGGGTAATGTGGATGAATAATGACTATTGTTATAGTACTTTGAATGTATTATTGACGTTTTAGGAGTTGATATACGCTATGGAGGAATGTCGTATAAATAAAGGAGATGCTGTCCGATTTTCTCTAGTTTTATTCATTCATGCTAGTTATCGATTTCTAATGATAATATATGACTTTAATGAAGGTAGAAACGCTAGCATTGGAGGAGAACGCGCAAGTGTAGAATAGTTGAACGGAAAGGTATGTAAGGCTAACCCTTCTTTCATAAGGCATGGTTCTTTGGCCAAACATCTAAATATTCTATAAGACTATGATGTCCTTCAAATGATTCGATCTTCCGAGCTAGTAAGCTCACGATTCTTGATATGCTACGATTGTACTAAGTTCCTCATAGGACAAGTAGGCCTATAAAGATAGATGAGATGAATGACGATAATAGTGATAATGATATTGATGATGACTACAATGGTAATAGCAATGATGATGATTATAGTGATGTTAATAATAAAGATACTTATGAGCTATTATGTATATGTATCTATGTATGACGATTATGGAACCCCGAGCTTATAAGGCCAGGTAGAGTAAGTATGTATATGATTATGTAATGCGCGCACACCTCTGCAGATGGTACGGATAACCCTGATGCCTTGGTAGGGCCAGGTAGATGTAACCCTGAAGCCTTGGTAGGGCCAAGTATGTGTACCCTTGAGCCTTGGTTGGCCAAGTATGTATGAAACACCGAACCTTCGTGGTCGGGCATGCTATGTAAATGCTATGTATATGATATGATGATGTATATGATATAGATATGAGAATGAATGCGAATATGATATGACCACGAATAAGAATATGTACATGATGTGAATGTGAATAAGGACATGTAATTGGGTACGGATACGAATATGGATACGGATATGGAGGTATGTACACAAATACGCATTTGAATTGGAAAGTCCCTATGAAAGGCAAGTAAGTGCTTATGACGATGATATTACTCTCTCCCATCCTATGCTATTTCCTATGTTGTATATTATGCTTCTATGTTGATATTGATCATGATTTACATACTCAGTACATTCTTCGTACTGACGTCCTTTTGTTCGTGGACGTTGCGTCATGCCCGCAGGTGCACAGGGAGACAGATTTGATCCATAGCCACATTCTCAGGGACTATATAGCAGAGCTCCATTTCATTCGGAGCTATAACTTTTGGGTACTTATTCTTTTGTGTACATAATTATGGGCATAGCGAGGTCCTGTCCCGCCTATATGATATGTTATACTCTCCTTAGAGGCTCGTGGACATGTGTATATGGCTAGATATGTTTGGCCTTGTCGGCCTATATTTTGTACATCGTTTTGTTGGCCTTGTCGGCTTATGTACATTGATATGACATAGATGCCAATGTTGATATAAAGGTGTTGTTGTCCAATGGGACTAGCATGACGGATGAATAGAAATATATGTTTAATTATGTGGCTCACCTAGATGTAGGTGTAAATGTAAGCCAAGGGGTGCCCGGGTGGGCTAGCACCGGTGCCCGTCGCGGCCCCCTAGTCGGGTCGTGACAGGCAAGAATATTCTTGAGAGGTAAGTCTCATCCATCACTTTCAATCATTACATAGCATCTTCATGATTATCATCCCTTTTATGGGTCTTCAATGGTGAATTAGTAATAATAACCCTAAAATCTAATAGACCTTCTATAATTGATGGGCTATGATTGTTACCACTTATTTATCATCTAATTTCTTGGGTTAACTCCTCCTAATCATGAATTGAACCTTTAGAGCCATGAATTAAGCGAATTGAGACTTAGGCTTTTATAAAAATGGTAGCTTGGCCATGGAAACTGCTTGTAATTAATCTGTTGATTAAATATTGTTATAGATTGATAATTAGTGGTTACTAAGGCCCTTGTTAGGTTATGTTACACCTAAAAATCATTCACCCATTGAAATGGGGCCAAATGGGAAGGGTGTTCTTGAATTGATTTTTTGACTAGAGTATATATTACTACAAGAAATTTGACTTTTAACGACCAACTCTTAACGAAGGGATATGAATCTGGTCGTTAATGGTGTATTTACAGCGACACAATTTTCTTCCGATCATTAAAAGCCAATTTTTAGTTTAATACTAGCGAGAGGACAATATCCAGACATTAAAAAGCTTAACACCCGGTTGTTACTAATCAAGAAAAGGCGCGATATGTTTCCCTCTTTATTTTCACACCCACGTCTCCACCCACCCCCTCCAAAATAAAATAGGGAGATACACTCACCACTTCTCTAGAGTTCCCAGATCTAGATACACTTAGCAGTAACTGCCTCTACAAGTAAACTCAAATTCCTTCCAACTTTCAGAGAACACCGAGAGAGACGAAACGATCTCTCAGTTTAATCTACTAATCTCTCTTCAATCCTTTAACCATGGTGCTTGAGGTCAGCATATTGCTCTTGGAATTTCAATTTCAGTTCTATGATTACAATGATCTGGCATCGATAATTCGGAGTGGGGAATGGGTGCAAAACGGTGATTACTCGTTCAATAGGTTCCAAGCTCTAGCAGATGCTGTTAATCTTATTTGTGGTGCCAAAACCTAGGTATTCAATTTTGTTTTAAAGTTTTACTCTTTCTAGGGTTTGCAATATGTTTGGGTGGTCTCTATCTTTTAGGAAAAAAAAATAGTTGGGCTATATTTTAATGATTTTTGTTTGAGCCAGTCTAATCCCGATGCTACAGTTGGAATTTTGACCACGGCCGGTAAAAGGGTTTGAGGTTTGGTAGTTTTGGTCATTCCGACTAGCGATCTTGGAAATATCTTAGCTTCTATGCACGATAAGCTCCGTTCCATGCTTTTATATTTTTTCTGATAATTTCAGGTTAGTGTGTTGTTTTTTGTTTTGTTTTGTTTTGTCTGTTGTTCTCTCTTTTATGTTGGTTGTTGGAGTAAATATCTTAAAAGGTCACTCAACTTTGAAAAATTATTTGGCAAAATCATTAAACTTTGTTACATATCAATAAAATCATTCAACTTTGGCCTTTACTCTTATAAAATCACTTAACTAAATATGTCATCAAAAAATATGACATGACAATATTAATTAATTTTTTTATGCCATGTAGACATGGACCCCACAAATTTTAAAAAATCATATTTTAATACCTCAACATCCACCCACCAACCCTTCATTTAAAACTCATTTTCTTTGTTGTTTCTGCCTTATTTTTATGTGTGCTCTTATTCTTTTTCTTGAAATTATTTTCTTATTTATTTATTGCACTGTCCTTCTTTTTAGCTTCTATAATCCTTCTTTGCGTCTCTATTTTCTTATGTTTCTACTTTGTTTACATATATCTATTTAACATATAAGACTTACTCATACAAGATATTTATACCAAATCAATATATATAGATTTTATTATAATTAAGAAATAAATAAAATAAAATTACATATTAATTAATCATAATTAAAGAATATATATATATATATATATATATATATATATATATATAGAAACACGTGAATGTTATTATTGGTCTGGCTGAAAGGAAGAGGCCGCATAGGACCGGTTGGACCCTTTCCTTTTGTAAGCAACAACAAATTTTTTTTTCAGCAAAAAAAAAAACAGCAATTTGTTTTGGTCAATATACGTTGGAACTAAGGTTAAAAAATCAATCCGTTGGCATTAGTGTTTTCAATGAGTCAATTGAAATTTAACAACTTAGCTCTCACGTAAAGTGTCTAAAGTAGTAGATTAATTTGTATACATTAAATTTTAGAAAAAAACTGAAATGTATATCCAAAATTAAAATATGAGTTTATTTTATTTTCTTTTATTTGTGGAGTCCATGTCTACATGGTATAAAAAAATTGATTAATATTTCCATGTCAAATTTCTTTGATGACACATTTAGTTGAGTGATTTTATGAGAGTAAAGGCCAAAGTTGAGTGATTTTATTGATATGTAGCAAAGTTTAGTGATTTTGCCACATAATTACTCAAAGTTGAGTGACCTTTTGAGATATTTACTCTTGGTTGTTGCTTATTGTTGTGTATTCTCCTATGTTTTGCTAATTGCTCAGGTTTTTCCTTTGGCTTGGTTCATTTTGTGCATTTCATGTTGTTCTCTACAAGAAGAAAATACATGATACATCCTCTAATTCAGACTTTTGGTACTATTCTTACTGAAATCTTTGCTATAAAATTTAAGCTATTTCTTATGGTTGGGTCCAAAGTTATTTGGGGATTCTTTTATGTGATGTCATCATATGGTCTTTCTTATGGGATACCACTGCAATGTTGTTCTTGAGTTTAGCTCTTTAAAACATAAAGAATGTGTCTTTCTTGAATTTCTCCTTTTGGTTGATATATATCATGTCTTGAAATGCACTAACATCGAAAAGAATAGAATGAATATGATGGTGATTCTAAGCAAGATATAGTTGCTTTAGAATCCATGGGCATATTCATTGCATAGACCCTTCTAAATTTCAGAGCTTCCTGAAAATAGATGCTTGAATTATATTGTTAAAAATATTTAATCTATTTTAAATTATGTTATACTCTTAAACCTTAAATAAAATTATTCCATTTTAGTAAACTATGAGGAAAAGAAAAGAATTATATGTTGAGAAATCATCTACCACTTCTTAAGTGCAAAGTAATTTTTGATAGATGAACTTATGTCTTGATGCATTAGTCACAACCGCTGAATCTGCCTTCTACTGTCGCTTTTATTTGTGTGTTTGGGTGTAATAGTGTATGAGTAATTCCCTCAACTTTGGGGAGTGGGGATTAATCCCATGATAGAAAATTTTTAAGTCATCCTTTGTTTCATGTGTACCTCACTATCTTGCTTTCTCTCAAAGGATTCAGAAATGATGTTGGTAGATTTGATTCCTTCTGATTCATATTCTTCCAAACTATTTCAAATATATATATATATATATATATATATATATATATATATATATATATTCTTCCACCCCACCCCTCCCTTTTAGTGTTTTAGTTTGATTGCTCTGTTAAAGCTTTGATTTATCGGTTATTTCAAACCAAACAGATCCAGAAATATTATTGCGAGAAACACCAACAGAAAATTGAAATGTGAAAACATTTGATCTATAAGTTCTTAACTCGACCAAGTCTTGAATCCACTAATTTATCTAGGCATTATTTGGCTTTTGTGAAGGAAAAATCACAAGGTTTTACAACCCTTGTGGATATTTTTCTGCGATTTCACTTAATAATCGGTGGCATGGGAGGGACTAGCTCACAATCTGTGAAAAGAAAATTGTTACGTAGAAATATTGGTGTGTGTGTGACCAAAAAAAATTGGAGCATCAGTGGTAACGACTACTATAAGCTAGCTATTTCTTAACTTTTTCTTCCATTTTGGTGTAGTTTTAAGTTTGTATTGATAGTTGATAACATATCATACAAAGGTGAGCAGTATAAGCCCTCCTTCGACCTAGGAAATAGAGCAACTTTAGAAAGTAGGACTTTGTCTTGAAGCTACGGCTGGGAAGGTATCCATTGAGCTGAGACGTGCTAAGTTCTTTTTTTTTTTTTAAAGGGTTGAGACTTAATTTTTCTTGAAATTATTTTTTGATATTACGGCCTACTATTTATTTATACATACAGGTGTCCTCTGCTTGACAGTTCAACTGCATTTGATTTACAAGAAGCTAGAGAAAATACTATCAATTCTTGACAACATCTGGATAATTGATTCTGGGACACACACACTATTGCTTAGTGTTGCAGTAACCAATAAACAGGTGGTAAGGTTTGAAGTGTCTTTGATGTACTCTATCATGATAAAAGGTAAGATCGTCTAACTTTGAAGTTAATGTTGGCTTTAGTACTCATGAATTCTTGACTGAACTAACCAACAATGTAAGTTATACTTTTATGGTAAAACATCACACTCAGCTCTTCATATATCTTTCTTGTTAACTGTGAATGTACGACTTTATCATGTCTTTTCTTTTAATATGGATTTTTTTCCTATATTTAGTGCAGCTTTGGGAGTCAAAGGGAAGGAATAGAACATAAAATGATAATATAATACATAGTTGTAAAACGAGAAGCATAATAGAAATTACAAGCAAGTAACAGTTTATGAAGCTATCGTTATTCTTTTGGTCTTTTTTTTTTTAATATTTTTTTATTGACTATTATTAGAGTTATTATAGAGATTTTTTAGCGTAAACTCTCTGGACCAAGAAAATATAAGGTTTCGATAGGATTTTATAATCAGTAATAAAGAAAAATAGAGTGGATAGTGTAAACTCTCTGCACCGACAAAATTGAAAATCTCGATAGGATTTTTTAATCAGTGACAAAGAAAAAATGTTTGGAGATCCAAATTCATTATGCTATTTGAAGAATGAATAAGCAGTTTCTAACTTTGGCCTTGCTCTGCATATTCATAAAAATAATGGTTCCGTAGTGATTATACTATGATTTGTTTGAGGTGATTTCTGACTTCAAAATGGTTGTGGTTTAAAAGATGGGTACAGCTGAAGCTTTGCATCAGCTAAACTTTTTTATCTGCTAAATACATGTGCATCAGCGAAGCTTTTTTATCTGTAATCAATTTCAATAGGTATTGGCTTGATGTATATTTTTGGCACCATTTGTAATCTTTCAGCTGCCTCTGCTCTTTTTTCCCAAAAATGTACTCAAATTCTTTTCTTTTTTGTCTCTCTGAACTCTATAGGTTCATTGATAGGGAAGTCATCACTTGATGCGCATTCACTATTAAAATGGACAGATACACAAACATGTGCCAAGTGGTGAAACTTTGAGCATGATTTCAACTTTGGAATAAGGATAGCAGGTCCACATACTTTCCGAATTATTGATATACTTTCCAGATTATTGAAATGGATATACTTTCTAGATGATTGATTGTTGTAACTTATTTGACACGTACCTGCAATATGTTTTCCCCTGGAATTTTGGCGCACTACTTTTCTTGATTTTCCTGAACTGTTTTTGTAGGGTGCAGGCGTGTTTTAAAGAGTAATAGGTAAGTCCGGCACAAAATTTAATTTGATTTGGGACCTGAAATGAGTGTCCTGAACCAGCAGTTGCTGTTAAATGAAGTTTCTGTTCATTTCATCTCTACTTTTGGTTTTACCCCACCTCTCAATTTCAGGATTTAGAGAATTCGGAAGATGATTATGAAGCATAGATAATAGATGATCACCAAGGACTCAGGGTGTTTCTCTGTGCATTCATCTTCTTCAATTTTTTCTTCGGGTTTCGTTATCGCGCTCTCTGTCTTTTTCCTTTCTTATGCTTTTTTTCTTTTGCATTTACTACTAAATTCAAGAACACAACAGCTAATAATTTTGTGTTTGTTGATTATGATTTTTGGATATTTTTCTTACTATTTGCAGTAGCCCAATTGTATGTATATGGATTGTTCGCTGCCTCTCCATGGCCTTACTTTACATTCCGAGAAAGTCACCATAGGTCCATCAAAAATCTATGTTTGCAACTGAAGAAACTCCAATCATGCATGGTATGTAGACAAGTGTTTCCTCAAATCATCTCACCTAATTCTGTCTGTTAAGTATATAAGTTCAATCTACTCTCAATGGGGATAGAGGGGATCAGTTTGAACAATTTATTTTAACTGGTAGCATTTTCTTTTTTTGATAAAGATTGGCTGGTAACATATTTACATTGTATGATATCTAGGAGGTTGTACATAATGAAAACATAACATTTTTAGTGTCATACAACTGCATGTGAAGCAGTACAATGGAAATACTACTGTGGACTGTGGTCCGTATAGTGCAAATAAATGCACTGCTATAGTGTATGATCATTACTTCAAACCCATAAATTCTGCTTTCATGCTGCTTTAGGTCATGGATGGGTTAATTTAAATGCCATTTGAGAAGGTAAAAGTTTGATCCCTCTCCAAAGATTAATTTTTCTTCTTCCAATCTTTCACTTAATGTTTTGCATCCTTTTTGGTAAATGTGTTGGGGTCTTGTGTTTCTTCTTTAAGAGTTTATTCTTTGCTATTACGTATGCTATACTTGATTCTTTTACAGCTCAAGAATTTGGAGCATGAAGAATCTATCGTTCAAGAAAGTAAGGAGCAAGTTCAAGTACAAGATGACTTTTATTTTATAAGGAGTGGTTTAAAGACGATATCTTATGTATATATGCTACAATTTTATCTTTTTAGGAGTTGATAAAGATGATATTACACAACTTGGATGGTATACCTTTATTTAGTTCTTTGTATTAAAAATGAAATTTTATATGGATACTAACATTTAGTATATTTTCAGATGTGTTTGTGCATGAAATTATTATTGTTATTTAGTTGTATGAGTTTGTGTACAATAGTGAATGAAAATGTGGTATTTGCAACTCTTTTACGATTGCTTATCAAATATTGAAATAACCAATGACGGGAAATTTGGCCATTAAAAGTATTAGTATTGAATATAACATACAATTAATGAAAGGAACTCCGGTCATTAAAAGTACTTGTATTGATGAATTAGTTGTTGTCGTTTGAAGATTTAACGGCCGGATGACATATTAGCGAAGGGAAAATCCGGTAGCTAAAAAGCAAGTATGACGACCGGAATTTATGTCGCCGTTAACTGTTCTTTAACGACTGGATTGAAATTCAGTTGTTAACATTTAATGACGGGGCTTTTAACGACCGGTGACGACCGAATTTTCCCCGGTTGTTATTGACTTTTAGTGATCGGATATAGACTTTCAATGACTGAATTTTCCCTCGCTAAAGACCTTTTTTCTTGTAGTGGTAATTATGACTCATTGATCATTCTAATTCCTAGACTTTAAGCGTTCTGAGGCGTTACGGAAGGGAAAAGCTGTACCGGAGTGATTTCCATTGTTCCAGCTCTACGTTTGAGGTAGGTTACGGTCTACTTGAGTTACACTTTGATTAGTTGATTGTATGTGTTGGGAATTTAGTAAGAGAAAGCATGTATAGTCTTCATGCATGATGTGTGTGTGTGGTTGAACTCCTATTTGAAATACATTGAGCGACGGTGTGGGCTTTGTGCCACTATTCATTGTGTTAAACCTAAAGTTTGATATTGTTGTGATAGGAAGTTAATATGATCATCTCGGTGAAATTGTAATACAAAATGATGATTGAGCATTGATAACAAGAGGATAAGAAATGCTACGGTATATATATACGTGAAAAGGCATAAATGTGACCTAGATTATGGGCTCGTGGTCCGAGGTTCTTTCCGGAAACAAGTGGTACATGAAGTGGACCGCGTCTGAGGTTCTTTCCGAAGCGGAGGATTTATGGCTCGGGTCCGATGAGCATCCGGAACGAGTGGTACATGGACACCGTGGGTCCCCTGCAGGTCATGACTACTGAGCAATGACATCAGTTATCATGTGTGTACAGTGAGTATATGGTTATTGTTGGTAGACTTGTTCGTGTTTGTTGTTTCCGTTGACTTGATTCGTGAATATCCTTGGTTGACTTGTTGTTGGGTTGTTGATTCATGTTGTTTGCTGGCTTGTTTATTTTATTGATTTTATGATATATGCATGATACTAATCTTAGTCAACCTATGATATCTACCGGTACATCGTGTTTTTACTGATACTACCTTGCTGCATTCTTTTGAGTGCAGATTGTGATCCAGAGACTGCTACCCGTCCTCATATCTAGGTTGAGGCCGTTGCTGATAGATTTAGGGTGAGCTTCTATCCATGTTAGGTAGCCCGAAGAGCTTCTTTTATGATGTCTATTTCTACTCCAGACATTATGGTTATTTGTTAGACTGATTTCATTCCTTAGACATGTTTAGATTAGAGTCCTTGTACGGTGACTTTCAGATTTTGGGGATTTGTAATAGTTAGGACTTCCGCATTTACTTCATTGCTTTATGGCATGGCTTAATTTGATTATGTTGTGCTTGAATGAGTAATAACTGATTGAATTTGCTAATATAAAAACGGACTCGAATGAATAGATGACTTATGTGTTGGTTCGCCCACTAGGAGTTAGTGTGGATGCCAGTCATGGCGGATTGGATTGTGACAAAACTGAACAAGTCACCGTATGATTTGAAGCAGGCAAGTAGGCAATGGTATACAAAATTGACTGAGGCCCTATATTCTAGAGGTTATAGTCACTCTCTGAATAACTATTCTTTGTTCCACAAGAAGAGGGGTAATTCAATGATCTTTGTTGTTGTATATGTGATGATGTTATCATTACTAGTACTGACCATATTGAGATCAGTCAGCTGAAAACATTTCTTCATGACAGTTCAAAATCAAAGATCTGAGAATATTACATTACTTCTTGGGATTGGAGATACTCTACAAACAGGGGCGGATCTACATGTAAGTGAGGGTGTTCACCCGAACACCCTCGGCAAAAAATTACAGTGTATATATAGGGTAAATTTTCTGTATTTATGTGCATATTTTAACTTTTGAACACCCTCAGCAAAAAATTACAGTGTATATTTAGTTTTTTTTTTTCCGAACACCCTAAATGAAAATCCTGGATCCGCCACTGTCTACAAAGATGATGGGGTCATCATTTCTCAAAGAAAATTTATCCTTGATCTGTCAAAAGAATTCAATTGTATGGGATATAGCATTCTTGCATCTCCCCTTGATCCTAATGTTAAGCTCAAGGCTAATGAAGGGGTTTAAACCAGTGTTTTAAAAGGCGGGGGCGTAAGGCGAGGCGTTTTACATATGCCTCAGCGAGGCGTAAGCCTCGAGGCACGGGGCGTAAGCCCCATCAGTATTTAATTTTTACTATTTCATAAAATAATATAATTACAATAAATACTTTTAAATAGGTAAAATTACATAAAAAATAAAAGAAAAATGTAAATAAATGATATATATATATATATATATATATCAAAGCAATCCATTATACGCCACTTACAGCTTGTAATTATATATAACATAATTTTACAAGTATAAACAATACAATGAAATAAAAGCTATTATGAAATGCAAATCAACTATAACATCTTAACTTTCAAACAATGAAAAAATCACAATTTCGTAAAACAATATTGCTATCATCTTATTCATTTTATCTCAGTGTTATAATTAAAACGTAACTCCTTCGTGAATAAAAATAAATTTATTTTCAAATAGCGAAATAATGAAATATGATAATTTTGATACATAGGACAAAAGACAAATGACAAGTAAAAATGTACAATTCGGTTATGTATTTTTAAAAGAAATATAAAGTGATATTCACCCTCACGATGTTCTCAAATGTATGCAATACTACGATTTGTTATTTGAGTTACACCCAATGTTCTTATTTATATAGATGAAAAAACTATTAAGTATCATTCATTTGTTAAAGAATTATAAGGGTCAACGATTCTAATTAAGGAATTTAACATATAATTTGTGTAAGAACTGTTAGGCGAGTCCCGAGCGTTGGGCGTTAGGCGTGTTTAGGGCGTATAGTCGGGCGCTTTGAGGCGTAAGCCTCACAGGAACTAAGCCTCGCGCGTGAGCCTCGGGGTGTTTTGCCAGTGCCCCGCCCCAGGGCGAGCCCCGAGGTGAGCCCTGAAACTGTCTTTTAAAACACTGGTTTAAACTAGAGGATCCTACATATTATAGAAAATTAGTTGGAAAATTGAATTTCCTCACCAATGCCAGACTAGATATAGCATATGGAGTTCAGCATTTGAGTCAATTTATGCAGGAAGCCAAAGAACCACATCTTAAAGCCGCATTTCATCTACTGAGATATCTGAAAGGTGATCCCGCTCTGGAATTTTCATGTCCAAAGATTCAAACTGCACCAGCAGAGCCTATGGTGACTCTAACTGGACATCTTGTTCTGATTCTAGAAGATCTGTTAGTGGTTATCTGGTTCTATTAGGGAATAGTCCAAAAAGCAAGAGACTGTTTCCTTATCATCAGCAAAGGCAAAGTGCGATCCCTAAGGAAGGTGGCTAGTGAACTAGTGTGGCTCAACGGATTGTTCCAAGAATTAACTGTTTCGTTTTCCATCCCCATCTCAGTTTTGAAATATTAGTGTTAAAAGGACCGAAAAAAGTGAGAAAAACTGTTTTCTTTTTGTGCGTAGAATGACTAGACTGCAAGATTATTTTTTTCCCTAAAAAATAGAAGACAAAGTTAGTAAAGATCATTTCTCACATACTAACAAGCAGTAAAAAAACAACTTCCAAGAGACCTGTTGGACTAGAAAAATTACTAAATCTACTCAAAGTACCGCCTATTGGAAAGACAACAAACAATATATTAAGGAAAGACTTGATACGGATGATCAAATGGGTAGTTAAATAGCTTAAGTTAAACATAATATAGTTGTCCTAGGTCAACCTAGAGTATAAATTACTGTTACCAAGGGAGGAGAATATATGCCCACAATCATTGGGACATACATAGCTAACAACAACATATTACTACATATACTATGGGTGTGTTCGGTAATGAAGGAGAAATTAAAAAAAAAAAAAAACTTTTTTATGTTTGGTTGTTCAAATGTTTTGCAAAGTATTTTTATTTAGGAAATAAGTTCCTTAAAAATCATAAAAATGATCTAATTCCCTAGCAAAAAAAAATTCTATAAATGGCATTCAAAGTTCATTTTCTCCCCACAAACCCCCCCCCCCCCCCCCCAAAAAAAAACCCACCTCCGACCCTCCAACCCACCCTAGAGTTTTTTCCTAAACTATTTGTAAAATACTCATAGAATAATATTTCCTTACGCATCAAATACCATATAATAACTTATTTTTCAAGAAAATGTATTTCAGAAAAATATTTTCCTTTATTCCGAACACATCCTATGAGTTGCTTGAAATTCGTCAATGAAGAAAAAGGAGAAACAAACAAGGGAAACCCCACAACATTATGTGGGTGTTCTTTAGTTATAGTGTTTCTTTGGTCAAGTTAATATAGCCTGGCCCTCTTGTGGAAAAAAAAAGTTTTTTTTGTCATTTATTCTCTTTTTCGAGGAAGAAGAACATAATTCCACCAAGTAGCTGTTATGATTTCTCACACATGTTATAAGCACCAACGGCAGTCATGTACAAAGAAATGTAACTTTTACTCTTCTTCAGTCATGCTGGAAACAAATAATTATATATGTTTCTCTTTTACATGTTGAATAATTGTGTAATGTATTTGTGCCTAATGTGTGGAAAATATGTTGTCAGTAACTTCTTTTACAAGAGAAATGCACAGAGGTACCATATCATTTTGTTTTTTCAAGTGACAAAGTCAAAAAATAAAAGCTAAATTATGAGTTAAAGAGAAATAATATTTTCAGTTGATGAAAAGTTGCAGTTCTGAAGCTGGCCAATTCATGCTGAAATCAACCCTTATACGACTCCAAAAGTAGTAGATATGTAATTTTCTATTATAGTGGAAAAACTTTTATATAGCAGTTGGGTCTGTGGAGCTACAATTTAAAGATACAGATTCAGTCGAATTCAATAATTTTAAGTTAATCCTTATAAGTATATTAAAAAATTTAGTAAATATATACTGAACCCAATAACTAAAATGATCAGTAAATTCAATAATATGGACCAAACCCCATAAACGTTACGTAAATCTTAAAATTACTTTTCTAATTTGTGACAAAAACTAATCTCTGACTGGACATTTTAATGAGAGTTTAGTGGTATACATGAAAGTTAATTATTGCGAAAGTGGTGCAGTAGTGAGGAAAAAGAACACTTCACGTGAAAAGATTCATTAGGTGTTTGGTGATCCCAACAAGCGACGTGCTTATCCTAATTATTTAATTAAATAATACGTACATATATATAGAGAGAGATCTGTTAGATAGACGTCTTCAATGTTCCATCTTAAAGGTATCCTATGCAAATTTGAAACTGACTCTCAGGATAATAAATTCCATATGACTATTTATAATAATACTAGAAAAATAAATCCTAGTAAAACAAAAAAGTGGGGTGTCTTCTCTTTGTTGTTATTCAGATTTAACTTCTTTAAACAGCAATTGAAATTACACTGTAGAGAAAATGAATATAAAAGGAGAAAATGAAAGAACTGGAGATAGATGACACAAAAGAAAAAGGAGAAACAACAATCAAACATAACGACATAACTTAGCGGCAAATTAAGAAGGAACCACAGTGTATATCCCATAAATTTTTGTAAAAAAATTAAAAATAAAAATAGCGTGAAAAAACCAAAGTGTTTACTGCTAAAAAGTGATTTTAGGATAATCTATTAAATTTGTTTAAGGGATGGGGTTAAAGACAAGTGAATCGTATCCGATCAAAAACTCTTAAAATGACTCGTGCTGAGGCCGGCCGATGACGACATATAAAGAAAGTAATAACGAGCAATGGAACGATGTTAGCTAAAAAGTGTTAGATCCGAATGAGTTGTTATACGGTTATAAGTGTGGGAGATGATACGGGTTTCCTTCTCTTAGAAGGTACATTTCTCCTTTCAATCCCTAGACTTTTCAACATACAAGCACAATGACGTGACATGCCAACATTCAGTTGTATACGCAACTGGAGGCGAGAACCAGACTCAAATATTCCCGTTGTCATAGCTTTCCCAGTTCGTCATATCCCGAACCCTCGCTTTTGTCACCGGGATGTAGTCGGGGCCTCTTCCCGTGGGACCCGCTTTCCCACGTCGCACTCTTCTTGTGGTGCCACTTGTCGGTCCAGATTTTTCTCAATACACAAAGAGGAACGAAATTTAATTAACTAAAATTGACTAAATATTCTTGAATTACTGTTACACATATATTCGGATAATAGAAAATTGAAACTAAGAGACAAAAGAAATCTGAAAATAAGCGAAGCTCAGTTTTAATATTGGTTTCGGTAAACCAACATATTAATTATTTTGTGTTTGGTTTCAAGACCAACTTTTAGTTTCCCAAGAAACAATTGCGTTGGTTTCTGAACCAAAAGTACCAAGGATAATGTACTGTAATGACAATGGAAATAAATGTGTTGGAATAACTTGAAAATGGATTACACAGTCTATGCTACAAGGTGCTCTATTTTTTATTATTTTTAGTCAAAGTGTACAAAAGTTGGGATTGCATGCATGAGCAATGAAATGGAATGGATGTTGAAGAGTAACGAAACAAAAGTCAAAGTTAAAAACGATTACGAAATATTTTAGTTTTATCTAGATATTTCTGTTTCGAGCTTTTGAATTAATAGAGAACTTTTGAGTAAAGATTTTATTTCCCTTAGGGTCCGTTTAGAAAGCCACAGTATAGTAGTTGTAATTATATAATTTTGGCATGTTTCTTGATTAAGCACGTGAGAGGAGAAATAATTACAATCTACAATGCTAGAGGAGTTGAGAATGGCTGATAATTATAAAGAGATGTAATTTTTTTAATTTCTTTCTTTATACTTTTAACTTATGTTCTTTTTTTTTTTTTTTTAACTTTTTACATATATTTTTATTTTTCAAATATATTATTATTTGAGAATTATTTCTCTTTCATTTATTTACTTCTCATTTCTCAACCTTTACGAGTGCTTCCAGGTAATTTCTCAAATTGTATTTCATTCTTATACTTTGTATTTTCTTAATTCTAGTGCCATAAGAATCTACCACCAACACTTAAAGGTGAGTTCTACATAGTGGTGGTTAAACCGATTATATTGTATGGGGCGGAGTGTTGGTCAGTCAAGAACTCTCATGTTCATAAGATGAAAGTTGCGGAAATAATGAGGATGCTGAGATGGATGTGTGGGCATACTAGGAGGAATAAGATTAGGAATGAAGACTTTTGGGACAAGATGGGAGTCGCCTCCGTTGTGCACAAAATGAGGGAAGTGAGACTAAGGTGGTTTAGGCATGTGAAGAGGAGAAGCGTTGATGCCTCAGTCAGGAGGTGCGAGAGGTTGGCGATGGTGGGTGTTAAGAGGGGTAGAGGTAACCGACGAAATGTTGGGGGGAGGTGATTAGATAGGACATGACATTTCTTGAGCTTTTTACGAGGACACAGAGTCTCCGAGGAAACTTGTGTAGGCCCAGAGGAGTTGCACGATATATTGCCTCCGGAGACAAGGCTCGAAGAGGGTCCGGAGAGCCGTACAATTGCACCGATTATACGAAGTTCAATGTACAAACGTTACAAAAAGACCCGAGTCTTTCTCGGGCCATAAGTGATCATTATTACCTTTTTTATTTCTCATCATAACCCTAGCATTAATGTTTGCCAATAAAAGAGGGCACGATTCATGGAACGTGTACCCATAGGCGCTAAAGTATAAATAGGGATTCTCATTTCATTGTAAGGACATTTGAAATCTAATAGCAAACTATTACACCCCGCAGTTTCAGTGTTACACCCCGTACCTCGGAGAAGCATTGGTTAAATTTGAATGTAAATATGTCGAGCTATGGCTAGGTAAAACAACTTTGGAGTGTGAGGAACGAAGCATTATTAAGTATATTATTTAAGTAAAGGATGAATTATGATCTTGTAAGTCGTAGCCGGGAAGGACAACCTTGGAACCAAAGGACATGACCATTATCAAGTATGATTATTGATAAATATCATGTATGGAGAGTTTCGGAAGATTTCGGGATCAAGCAAATCGAAGAAAATAAGTTTGACGAAAATTTGGAAAAAAAGTTGGCAGGATTTTGGGCAGATTTTTAGTCAATTTTGGAGGGGTATATCTCCTAGTATATTAGGAGTTTTAAGGTGTTTCAAAAGCCTAAAATGAAGTTCGTCAAGTCTAGTTTCCAACGCAACAAACCGCTCGTCGATAGGACATCGGAGTAGAGAATTATGAACGTTACAAGTTCGGCTGACAAAACAGAAACGCATGCTACATTACTGCTACAGTGCCACCGACTTTACCCTCCTATAAAAGGGTCAAGACCCCATTTTTCAGCACCAAACACAGATCCTAAAGCCCAACACACATATAGGGGCAAATATGTCATACAAAGTAAGGGTTTGAAGTGATTTTTGACTAATCAAGGCTCGGGTAACGCATAGTTACGGTTATAGAATTGTTTTGCAGTGGATTTTGGGCTTGGATTCAAGGTAGATATTGAAGATATTGTTGTTTTAACAAGAATAAGGTATGAATCTTTTATCATTAATATTAATTTCAGTTTATTTACAGAGATAAAGTTATTAAATAGTTGTATTACAAGTTGGTTAGTTATAAATTTGAAAAACATCGTGTGGGATGTTTTAGGAAATATATTGGTATGGATAATGGTGTTGATGATGTTGGTATTGTTGTTGTTGATATTATGATTTCGGGCTAGGCATATAAACAAGGGAGATGCTCCCCGAATTTCGGCAGATTCTAAATGGATTTAAATTAAGGGTTTAAGATGAGTGTATGACGATGAGCCTAACAATAGTATGAATGGTCATATATGTAGATTATGAGGCTACGAATGATCTTAAGTGAATTGCAAGATAGGAAGTAAGTTGAAAGTCGAGAAATTATCTTCCAGGTATGTTAAGGCTATTCCTCTTTCTTTTAAAGGCATGATTCTTTTCCTATGAACGCATGTACGACTTCCATAATACCTTATTTCCGAAAATACTAGAAGTTCATGATTTTCAAAATCCTTATGATGCTAAAGACGAATGTTTTCTATAAGGACCATGATGACGATTATGATGATCTCATTTTTGGAGATTCCAAAGTTATGGTTTTAATGTCATTATGAGATTATTGAGCTTATTTCATGACTTTCTCGGTTTTATTCATTGTTGTTGATCTCACCTTATAATAATTGTTCCTTCAAGGTGGGATAAATGATGATGATTGATCCATAATATAATCGGAGGCTACCGACCTTACGTCACTCCGATATAGTTGTAGCTTTTGATTGGGCTCTCACGCATGCTTTATATATATGTATGTATTTTCTCACACCGCGCCGCGCTATAGTCGGCCGGGCATGACACGTAGATGTGCACACCACTGCAGTGGGCATGTTATGATATTGCCCCGGACGCGGGCTAATGATGATAACACCGAGCCTTAATGGCCGGGCATGATACTATATATGACACCGAGCCTTAATGGCCGGGCATGGTACTATATATATGTATAAGAATATTTTTTTTAAAAGGCTAAGCATGCATGACACCGCCTTATGAGGCATCCAGATATACAGGTTATCTCTCTTATTCCATGTTACCTTGCATATCTATATTATGTTGTTATTCATGCCTTACATACTCAGTACATTATTCTTACTGACGTCCCTTCTTGTGGACGCTGCGCTCATGCCCGCAGGTAGGCAAGGAGACGGATCAGTCCCGTAAGTGTTCTATCAGCAAATTCTCAGGAGCACTCCAGTTACTTCAAAGCTGCAGTCTATTTGGTATTGTCCTTATGACCATTTGTATTCTATGTAGAGTCTCGTAGACGTGTGTGTACAGTTAGATGTTTTATAGCTCCACCGGTTCATATTGTTGTATAATATATTGGTGGCCTTGCCGGCCTTATTTTGAGCTCTTGATACTTTACTGTTAGCCTTGCCGGCTTTATGATATACGTTATGTTGTGGAGACCTTGTCGGTCCGCATATGTACGTATGTGCTGAATGATCGGATCTTCCTATGTTGGGCCTTTTCTGGAGGCAGGTGTTCTTTGAGTTAGGGTTTATAATGATCAAAGTAACGGATAAGTCAGGTGGTTCCCGGCCTGCGGGTCGGAGCCCGTCATACTCCTCGTAGGGGTGTGACACAAACAAGTACTCTTAAGCAATTTCTTTATTTTTGTTCTTGATTTTACTCAAGGGAGCTTTGACACTTAGTCACCCCCAAGACGCTAGCTCATTACTTTATCAAGGCTCAGGCTATTTACTTTGGCTTTCTTTACAATTATTTTGCTTATTCTTACATATTATTTCGCTATTTTAGTCATATTGATCCACGTGTTCATAACTACGTATACCAATCCAACTGTATCAATTTATGGGTAAACAAGCACTTGCTTGCTCCACTTAGATCATCCGTCAACTTGCCACCGGCAGGGCTGCTCTGAGAAGACATCTTCAAAAAACTCCCATCCAAACTTGTCAATTGGCACCGTTCCGAATCTCAGTAATGGAATTGAGCCCTCATAAAAAGAATTTATCTCCATTATCTAAAGAACCGCATCAGATTCTACGTACAAATTAATTTAAAGCAAAAAGTTCATGATGACAAGCACTATAATTAAAAATGTTGTACAGTACTGCCGTGTTACATGGTGTGGTATATCGGAAAGATATACCAAGAATCCAAATGCAGTGCATAAATCAGATCAACCAGGTGCAAATTAATTGAATTTATGAACGATATAAATCCATTGTGTTTATGATATTAATTAAACAAAAAATATATTAGAAATGGTGAGTTAGTCAATCATAAATTCATATATTAATTATAAAAGTAAAAGAATTGTTACAAAAAACTCAAAATAAAGGACATAAGCGTAATATTATGAACAACAACAACAACAACAACAACCCAGTGAAATCCCACAACGTGGGGTCTGGGGAGGGTAGAGTGTACGCAGACCTTACTCCTACCGAGGTAGGACGGCTGTTTCCGAAAGACCCTCGGCTCAATAAAAAACATAAAAAGAGGTCAGATAAGGCTAAGAGATTCAAAGCAATATGGAAATGTAAATAACGAAAGCGACACAGATAAAATAGGATAATCAAAGCACAGGAAATAACAAATGATAGCAGAAATCAGAGCACCAGAAATTATACTGCAATAATCACTACTAAAAAACTGCCAAAAATCGACGGACAAAAAACCGACGCACTTTAAACCGACGGACAACCGACTCCCTGCGTCGGTTTTTTACATTTCTAATTTTTTTAAATTATTTTAATTAAAAAACCAACGAACGACGTCGGTTTTTTTGGCAGAATTTTGAAAATATATATCCGCCAAAAAAATTAATATAAAACCGACGGACGACGTCGGTTTTATTTTTAAAAATATTTTAAATAATATGCAATTCAATTTATTTTTTAAAAAAATAATAAACAATTTTTTTTTAGGAAACCGACGGACAGGGTCAGTTTCCAATATTTTTTTAAAATTTTTTGGGTCAAATATGGTCATATGTGTGGGAAAAACCGACGGACAGGGTCGGTTTTGTCCGTCGGTTTTTCTTTAAAAACTTTCCAGACGAGTTTTCATACTCATTTCTTCTCCTCTTCCCAATTAAACTCCCATTCCCCTCAAACCCTAGCTACCCGCCGCCCCCCTCCCCTCCGCCCAGCGCCGCCGCCTGCGCAGTCCGTCCCCACCAACCCCAGACCCGTTTTGAAGTTAATTAATTGAGGTTAGTTTCTCTTAAATTAAGGCTTTTAAAATTCTTTCAATTTTAGTTTTATTTGTAGATTTTAGGCCTAATGCTAATCTATTTTGCTTTGTTAAACATCATTTGCAATGTTATTAATGTTGAATTTGTGAAAAAAATGTAAACTTTATTTGACTAGTTTACTTGTCATTTTTTTTTTTTTGGCTTGAGATTGTGCTATATTTCATGTTCTTTGTCAATGTATTTGTGTTAGCTTAGTTATCATTCTTTGTAATATTATTGATGTTTAATATGTGCAAAAATGTATACTTTAATTATTTGACTAGTTTTTTTTTTTTTTGATGGATTATGCTTTTTGTTAGAATTCCATAAGTTATTAGAATTGTTATTGATCATTCCAAATTAGAATTAGTTGAGATTGTGCTTTTCAAAGTTAGAATTGTTAAGTTATAGTATTTCTATAACCTCAATACTAAAATGTAGATTTTATTTCTCTAGATTTACTTTTCAATTTTTAGAATTGGTTGGAATTGTGCTTTTCAAAGTTAGAATTATTAAGTTATGTTAGAATTATTAAGTTATAATATTTCTATAACCTCAAAACTAAAATGTGGACTTTATTTGACTAGATTTACTTTTCAATTTTTAGAATTAAAGTTAGAATCCATAAGTTATTAAAGTTAGAATTGTTATTGAGAATTCAAAGTTAGAATTGGGTGGGATTGTGCTTTCCAAAATTATATTAAAGTTAGAATTTGTAAATTATTAAAGTTAAAATTGTTATTGAGAATTCAAAGTTAGAAGTGGTTGGGATTGTGTTGTCTTAAGTTATATTTTAAGTTAGAATTCTTAAGTTATAATATATTTCTATAGCCTCAATAATTTATGGGTATATTTTTGTAGATGGATCATATGTGGATGTATAATATGAATAATAGTAATCGTTTACTTGATAATAACACAATTCTATATTTGTTAAATTTTTACCTACGATCAATATATCATTATTGAGTTATTAATTTTATGTATGCAGATGTCATCAGGTGGTAGTGATGAAGGTAGAGGTAGAAGTAGAGCTGGAGGTACTAGTAAGAGAAAAGATAAGAGACCTATAGATCCTACAGCTACTAGTAGTCAGTCCATTCCGTCCACTCCACATATGCAGTCTACTCCGCCTCCTTTTTTTATGCCTAGCTCTTCTATACAGGCCCAGTCTGATTAGTGGGTCTTTCAGCCGGCACCACCTCAACCGGCATCATTTACCTATCCTACTTCTATACCTATACCTAAGTATTGCCCACCACGTGGCAGATCTCCTAGCACATCGGCCACATTGTCTCCTTCTCCTTCTCCAAATGGTACACCTCCAAGTGTATCTAATTTGCGCCTTAGAGATAGCAGCTCTGAGCCTGAGTCACTGCCATCCAACCAGTCTCAGACCCATCTTCGTCCTCCTTCACCTGCACCTGCACTTGCACCTGCACCGGCTCCTATACAGGCACCGATATATCATGGTTTACATCCAGGAGATAGAGATGCGATGGGTCGAATTTTCATCGTGCCTGAGGGAGCTGGGTAATATTGTCTTTTATTAAGTTTTCCTAAAGTTTTTTTTCATCTTTATCTAATATGCATTAAATTCTTTAACTGCAGGTTCTATCCAGATCACGACACTACAAAAGTCTTGCTGGATGTTATTCAGAGGCTTTATGGCGATCATTTTTATACTTCATGGGGTGAAATCCCATATGATACTCGACAGGCTATGTTTAGAGAGTTTAATGTATGCATCTTACTATACTAGCTATTTGATTTGCAGATGTATTGTACATGGGATCCAATGGACAATGATAGGGTTGCTGCAAACTTTGAGATGAAGGGGAGTGCAAGGTTGTCTGATTGGTTTCAAGGGCTAAAAGGTATATGAAGATGCCCCAATGGTTAAACGCTGAACAGTGGGAGAAACTTAAGGCATATTGGCGAACTCCTGAGTTTATCACCATGTCTGAGCAGGCAAAGGCTGCCCGTGCATCCCAGAAAGGTGGCTCTTTGCACACTGCGGGTGCAAGAAGTCAGGGGCACGTGGCTAGGACAATAGTAAGTAATTTTATACTTTTAAAGTTACCTACGATCAATATATCATTATTGAGTTATTAATTTATATTTAACTTTTTTTTTTCGCAGAAAAAAGCTACGGGACAGATGCCAACTCAGGATCAGCTATTTCTAAAGACTCACACAAAAAAGAAGAAGCAGGAGTCGGATCCAACCGTATGGGTTGAGGACAGGGCTCGTAATTCCTATGTAAGTGATAATTTTATTATTTAAGTAATTATATATAAGTTTAATTATGATATATTCATTATATACTAAGTTTCATTTTTTAATATATAGACGCAATTTATGGATAATGTGAACCAGTACAGCCAAACTCAGCCTGAGCATCCGAGCCGTCCTCCACCGGAATTAAAGATAGATTTTTGGTGTAGAGCAGTTGGGGGAGCACAAAAGGGTAGAGCGTACGGTCTAGGTCTAAGGAACAACTTAAGTCGCCTTCGGTCAGAATTGCGAGGTGAAGGGTCTTCTTGACAAACCGAGGGAGTTGATGGTGTTCAGGTCGCAGCTATGGCGGAGCAAATTGCTGAACTTAATAGAAAATTAGCTGAGACTGAGGCAAAAAGAGTTGAGGAAAGTAACACCATGAAAGCGAGATTTGAATCGCTCATGGCACAAGTTAAAAGCCACATTGCATGTGGACAATTTGGTGTGCCCCCTTCTCCTGCCCCCTCCGACCCAGAAGATGATGATGACGGTGATTACGTAGCCCGGACACCGGATGATCAGTTATAGTAGTTTGGATTTAATAATGGACTTATGTTAAAACTAGTTAATGGTACTTTTGGTTGGACATTTAAATATTTCTGAACTTTGAATGTCTATTTAAATCGTATTTGATGTGTTTAGATAGTGTTTGATGTGTTTTATTATTACTTAGGGTGATTTTATGTGTTGTAACTCTTTTAGAATTGATTTGGAGCATTTTAATGCTAGTTTTGAGCAGCTTTTGGTACTGGTTTCTGTGCAGGTGTGGCTGCAGAAAATGCATGAATTGCATGCAAGAAATTTTCCAGAAAACCGACTCAGTTCGTCGATTTCTTGGAAATTAATTTTGGAAATTTTCCAGAAAACCGACTTAATCCATCGATTTTCTGGAAATAAATTCTTAAATTTTATGAAAAAACCGGCGCACTGTGTCGGTTTTTTTTTTTGTAAATAAAAATAAATAAATAAAAAACCGACGCAGTGCGTCGGTTTTTTCATAAAATATATATTGTTTTTATATAAGATAAAAAATCAGAAATTAAAAAAATCGACTCAGTCCGGCTGTTTTTTTACTTTTTATTTTTTATTTTTAAAATTATTGGATAAAACCCGACGGACCACGTAACCGACGCTGTCCGTCGGAAAAAACCGACGCTGTCCGTCGGTTTCCAAAAAGTGAGGCTATCACTACTAAAAAATCAGCGTTTAGTGACGGAATATTAGCGACAGACCATATTCTGTCGCTAATTAACGACGGATTAGCTACGGATTTCTCATTTTGTCGCAAGAAAAGCAACTAAAATTTTATCTCATTATATAGTGACGGATTAGCAACGAAAACTGAGTTTCGTTACTAATAATTAGCGCGAATTTTTGGCGCCTTAAATTTCACTACAGATTTAGCAACAGAAGAGGCGCGACAAATTTTATTTTTAATTAGCGACGGATTCAGCAACGAAATATCCGTCGCTAGGCCTTTAATTTTTCTACAAAAAAATATATATTTGCAGCAACGGAATATTTTGTCGCAATATTAATTATTAAAAGAAATGAATGTATTATTTAGCGACGGAATATAAAATCCGTCGCTATTCCGTCGTTAAATGTAAAAAAAAAAAAAAGATATCTCCTAGCTAGGGTACACATTATTTCATTTCCAAACACAGCAGCCAACACGGATAGAGAGATAGACTGTGCGAAATTGCTAACATAGAGAGAGAGAGAGAGCACAACATAGATCAAAATAATGTGAATCTAGGGTTTCTATTGTGTTTTTCTCTTCTTCTACTGCAACTTTTATCTAAAGGAAAGGTATGTTTTGATTTTTCTATGTTTTATGGGCAGTTTCTTTCTTCTTTATCTCCTTCTTTGTATTTTCTGACATTAAATCTATCTGTGTTTTCTTGCTTATTATCTAAAGGACAGAGTGTCTTTAAGTATTTTTTTGGGCTAAAATCGAAGTTGGGTGTGTTGAAAACTGTTGGGTTTATAATTTATTTGAAGGTTAAGTGTTGGGAATCTCTATTTCGGCCAAAATCTGATGAAAATGGAAATTCGACCTTTGTTTGTGCTAAATCTTGTAGGATAATATTATTTGGTGGTTAAAGTTTGTTTTAATTCGTTGCATGTCGAGAAAAAGCTTGAAGAACTCAACATTCTTTATATTCTGTGATTTGAAATCAGTGTTAGTGAACTGGGTTTCTTAGTCGATTTTTTTTGTTTCAGTTTGTCATTTTTTTTAACAAAAAGGTGAATGATATTTTCTGTTTCAATAAGTTATTTCAGCTTGTTCTTCTCTCTTAGCAGCATTTCTCATTAGCAAAATGTATCGTTTTGTAGCAAATCTTGCTTCCAAAGCCAGGTAATATTCACATTTTATAACTTGGATTTTTCTGTTAGAAAAATGTATTCTTTATTACTTTTAAGAAATACCCATTTTCTTGTTTTTCTTTTTTGTGTTAGAAAAATGTAATCTTTATTACTTTTAACAAATACCCATTTTCTTGTTTTGTACAGAGTGGCAAGAACCAACACCCAACAAGTGAGTACTATTTTGCAAGATACTTTTTTTTTTTTTTTTGGTATAGATCAAGAAGAGCTGTATTTTGGATTTTCTGTTTATAAATGGTTTTTGTTGCAGATTGGTGGAAGGTTAAATTGGAGTAGAAGTTATGCTGCAAAGGATATTAGATTTGGTGTTGAAGCTCGAGCTGCAATGCTTCAAGGTATTGAAGAACTTGCTGATGTTGTTAAAGTCACTATGGGTCCAAAGGTGAATTTTTTATCAACCCCATTAGTCAATACACTCTGTTTGTTACATAGATTGTTTATATATTTATATGTAAACAATTCAACCCCATTAGTGAATACACACTGTTTGTTACATAGATTGTTCATATATTTATATGTAAACAATGTTTAGTATAAAATATTGTGACTTATAGTACTTGAAATGTTACTGCATCTTTAGAAGCTGAAATAAGTGTCAGGTTGCTGATTGTTTTTTAGGCAAGCAGCTGCTATAGTGGAGACATATTTTGTGCCTTACATTGCCATTTGATGAACTGCTACTACATTTGAATGAGTTTTGTATCTGCACTTTGAGAGTTGTTTACTGTGTTTGAATGATTGCATTTACAACAAACATATGTGGTCTTTGAGATAGAAACTCCTATACTTGATTGGTGCCTACTTTTGCCAAACAAGAATTGATGCTACATTGCGAAAATCCTGAATAAAAATTGCTGCACTTTTAGTCATTTTGCTGTTGTATGTTGGGGTAAAACTGTTGCTCTTAATATATAGTTGTGCATTTGATAGAAGCTGTTACACTTGACATGATTGTTGTCTTTTAGAAGGCAAAGAAATGACTGCATTTTGTTAAAACACAGAAGATGATATACTTTTTTTAAATGACATTTATTGAGACTGCAAGATCTGCGTAGTTCCTAGATCTCCTTCCGTCATTTTGTTATTAAAATGTTCATGCTGTATTGTGGAGACCTAGTACGATTACTTGAGATAAGACGATTACTCATGTCAAAATTCAATTATTATTGACAAAACGGTGAGAATGATTTCTGCTGAGTCTATTTGGGGCGTTTCGGCAGTTCTTGCTCTTTTTGTATTGTAGCTATGTGTGCAGGCATAGATTGACATCATGCCAAGTTTATGTTTCTGTGCTTTACTGATTCTACTTGCGGAGTATAATATGCCCTTTGCTATTTGGTGATTTGTAACACTATGAAGTTGTAGTTGCAAGACTATAGCAGCCAACCGATATATGTATGCTTTTGTTACAAATGGGATATAAAGCTGCATTGCTGTTGATGTTCTATGTTGTTACTGGTGTGCTTTTAGTACAGTAGTTTTAGCATTTTTGTACTGCTAATGCTAATGAAATGCAGTGCAAAAATGCTATTTTTTCAGCATTTCTACACCGCGTTTTCAGCATTTCTGCACCGCGTTTCAGCATTTCTGCACAATTTTTCAGCATTTCTGCACAGCGTTTCAGCATTTCTGCAATGCGTTTCAGCATTTCTGCACAGTTTTTCAGCATCTCTGCACTGCGTTTCAGCATTTCTGCACAGTTTTTCAGCATTTCTGCACTGCGTTTCAGCATTTCCGCACAACGTTTCAGCATTTCTGCACAGTTTTTCAGCATTTTTGCACTGCGTTTTCAGCATTTCTGCACTGCGTTTCAGCATTTCTGCACTGTGTTTCAGCATTTCTGAAACTTAGTACAGAAATGCTGAAAAACCTATGCAGAAATGCGAAAAATGCAGTGCAAAAATACAAATACGCAGTGCAGAAAAAAAATCACTGCTGAAGCACAACACTAAAAAAATACTGAAACGCAGTTTAGAAAATCGTGCAGAAATGCTGAAACGCAGTGCAGAAATGCTGAAAACGCAGTGCAGAAATGCTGAAAAACAGTGCAGAAATGCTGAAACGCTGTGCAGAAATGCTGAAAAATTGTGCAGAAATGCTGAAAAACTGTGCATAAATGCAGACCATATCTCACCATATCTCCAATAGTTCCTTTGGAGGATCACAAGATCTTCAAATTATTGAGAAGTGCTATCCCATGCAGAAAAGTATATTCTTGACGTTGACAAATGAGCAGGTTTATTCTTAACTTTCTAATATATAGGTGTTGATCGTGTTCGTTTCCTTTGAACTTGAATGCCAATAAAGATGGCTGAATACAATCTATGAATTACCAATGTCGTTTCATGGTTTTCAATTACTGTTTATTAACTTGTCTATAAGAATGATTTGCTTGGAATAAGAAATACGTTTTAGTAGGAAAATTGCAATGTAAATTGGCTACTTCGATTGAGTCTTTGTATATGTAAAACCATTATTCTAAGAAGTTACATTTTGCATAACTTGGGGGCTTATCGAAATCCCTAATTTGCTACTAAACTTGAAATGGAGTGACTGCTGCCTGCTGTTGGTTTTTCGAGCCACATTTGGAGTTGGGTTTGTTGGTAAGAAACTGCTGCATTTTGGATCATTTGGCTGCTGAACTTCAGGTAAACTATTACTGCATATTTTTGGTTAACCGTTACTGCAATTGGAGCCTTATCAGTGTTAAATGGGCAGGCAGTAGTTGCCACATTCTGTTGTATAAAACACTGTTAGGATCAAGGGTGCTATATTGTTACATCTCCTTGTCAAGGTGTATTGTCTTAAAGGCTGTTGTGGCACTTTTAAATTCATTGTTGGGACAACCTTGAGATAATTTTGAGTGTTGTTGCACTGAGAACATATTGTTGCACTTGGTTTCTATTTTGAGAACTAAGGTGTAATGGTTGTGCAGTTCTGAATTTTAATGACTCCTGCCTTTACATTTTGTTGTTTTGCTGCTTCGCCATTACCTACAGTTGGCTTCTATGATCGGTAATGAATTGCGATTAAATGGTTGCTTGGTTTTTGCCATAACATTTTGGCCTAATAGTGAACGACATGTGCTACTACATTTTATGGGCTGTTGTTGTATTTGTGATTTGGCCAGCAAGCTAAGTTATTCAAGTTTGCTTGGGAGCATTAATCCTATGAGCAGATCTAGAGTTTATCAAGCTTTGGCAGAAGAAGATATTGAAGCTGTAAGTAGATGAAATTCAAAACTAATGAATTATGAAATAGGGTCACTGGAAATCATACCTTTCTTATACTTGAACATTTGGATACTTTTCTCCATGTTACTTATAGTTTTGGTGTAAAGGGTTCTAGCTATGACGTGTAGATAATTGAGATATTTTGTTAAAATGGATGTGGTTGAACAACACAAGCATAGTGTATTGTATACATTTTCCAACCATCTAAGTGCTATTAATGCAATTGATTAAACTTATCAGTAAAACAGAAAGGAAAATATGAGCAGAAGGTGTAAACTTGTGGTATATGGTATTAACTTAGTGCTAGCAGCCAATTAACTTGTGGTATATGGTATTAGCTTAGTGCTAGCAGCCAATTAACTTGTGATATATGCATTTTGTGGGGCTTGTTTTAGTTTCTTTATAGTCTAAAGTTTCGGTTTCAAGTCTGTTTTGATGTTGATAAGTAATGAAACATTATTGATTGAGAGTAGTTCTTTCTCAGGATTATACGGCTTAAGCTGTAACCGTGACAAGATATCGGATGGCTAAAGCTCTTTTAATTTTTGCAGGATGCCAAGGGCAATGATGTTGATCTCAGTCTGATATTGATCAATGTGAAGCATATTACGAAGCTGCTAGGGGAACAAGGAAGAGAAGAATATATGGTCTTGGATCTCAAGCACAAAGTTATCTGCTTTTTGTTGGAAAGAACAAAATTATGCACTAACAATACTTGATGGATGTGTGGGTTCTTTTGGTAGTTGACAGCTTGGTGTTGTCGGTGTTTTGGACTTAACGATTAGGATTTCGCTATCTATTTTGAATCTTTTTTATAAATATTATTTTATGTGAATGTCAGTTATTTGTAAGGGTATTTATTACTTTGTATTTAGTATGTGTTAATAGGTGTATTTAAAATAAAATAAAAAATTGGAAGAAAAATATTTGTGACAGATTTGCGACGGATTTTGGTCGTTGCTAGAGGGAAAACAGTAGGCTACAGACTGCGACAAACATTGTATTGTCGCTAAATGCAGGCACAAATAATTCAAAGATTTTGCGACGGATTAGCGACAATATTTTCGTCGCTAATTTACTAAAACGACGAAATGAAATATGAAATTAGTCACGGAATTCATAACAATAGCAACAAAATAATCCGTTGCTATAATGTGGAACAGATTTCATACGTCGCTACTCTGTCGCTAAGTTTGCTACGGATTTCATTTTTCCGTCGCTAATAGGTTAGCAACGCGCAAAATCGCAACAGACGACATTCCGTCGCTAATCCGTCGCAACACATGTTTAGCAACAGATATATGCTGATTAGTGACGGAATACGTCCGTCACTAAACACTGTTTTTTTAGTAGTGTATGTAAACTGACGAATCGTAAAGAGTCGGTTTCCCGTCGGTTTCATTAAAAAAACCGATGCGGTCCGTCGGTTTTTCCCGTTTTTTTAGTAGTGAATGCGACTACTAATAAGGAAGGATAACGAGACTAAATATTATGAACTACAAAGGAGGTTAATGTTATAGAGTCAAACCTGAGGAAAGATCTCTGAAAACTATTTCTGTAAAAACTAGCTATCAATTAATTTTTACAATATTAGTTAAGAATCTATAATTATCTAATACTATATTCTAAAAGATGATATGTATATTAAATGCCTAGTTATAGATAAAATTTAGTAATACCATTTCTTAAATAGACACATATTTGTCAAACAATAACATTTAGTTTTTGATAATTAATTTGTATTTTCAAAATTTAGAAGATATGATTGTGTAATTATACTTGTGCAATCAAAAATTACAATTTTAGTAAAATATGGAAAAAGGGAATTTTAGTCGGGGGATAAGTGAGGTGACTTATAAATCGCACTCGACTAAGAGCCTGTTTGGATGAGCTTAAAAAAAGCAGCTTATAAGCTGGAAACAGCTTATAAGCTGCTTTAGATAAGCTAAGCCAAACGGGTCCAATTAATTTTTTGGGCTTATTTTAAGCACAAAAGGACTTTAAGCTGACCAGCCAAACACTCAAAAAAATTGAAAACAGCTTATAGGCAACTTATAAGCCAATCCAAACGGGCTCTAACTGGGCCACTATATATAAAGACGAACCTTCAGGAGGATGATGGACGGGCAAGGTCATGATGATACCAAATACGTTGCCATTCAAGATAGCTGCCCTAGACAGGGGCGGACCTAGTAAGGGCCCAGGGGGGTTCAATCCGAACCCCCTTCGACGAAAAATTGCATTGTATATATAAGGTGAAAATTATTTTTTATGTATATATAGTAGACGTTGAACCCCCTTAGCTTTTTCATTTATGGCTTCTTTATATTTTTGAACCTCCTTGACATAAATTCTGGCTCCGTCACTGGCCCTAGACATAGTTCAAAACGCGAGCAGTGGATATATCTAATAACGTTAACACTCCAAAATTCAAGGCAACTAGTTCGATCCTATCAAGAGTTCAAGATCTCCACGCCAATAACGGCTAAAGCGTGTGTAGAATTAGGAAAGTTAGTTAGTGGAGTTACCCTATATCAATCCCACTATTCGTTGTGCCCAATCCAATTTCTAACTTGAATACGAAATGGGTCATTTGCACTTTTGCCAATTTTGTGCTGGTTTTTAATTTTGCCTTCAAATGGGCTGATCTTTAATTTTTGCCCTTCATAATATGCCTAGAGGGGTGTAAGTTACGCAGTATAATATCTACAAGTTATGTTGGCGCCCTTAAAAAACTTATGGGGCAATTTGCAGAATTGTCCTTCGCTGGGGGGTCGTCTTTAGTTTTTACCCCTCAAAATGGTGGTCTTTAAATTTTGCTCTTCAAGTAGAAATTCTGCCTTAAGGCAGAATTTACATGGCATAGGCAGAATTTCTGTCCATGCAAATTCTGCCTGTGCGGCCCAAATTCTGCCTTAAGGCAGAATTTTGCTGGCCAGATTTGCAAAATTTGCAAAGTCTGCCTTGCGATTTTTTTTATTTGTTGCTGAGCTAGGGTTCGAACCCACAACCTCGGGGTGTTAGGCGAGGGGTAAAACTTAAAGACCACCAATTTGAAGGACAAAAATTAAAGACCACTCCAAATGAAGGGCAATCCGCGCAAAAAAAAAAAAAAAAAAAAAAAAAAAAACTTATGCCCCGTTAAACATAAGTTCGATTTTGAATGACAAAAATTAAACACCAACCCAATTGAAGGACAAAAATTCCAATTCATTTGAAGGGCAAATCGTGCAATTACTTCATACGAAATTACTCTTTAATGTACTCTACAAAAGGCTATTGTTCAAATAAGATTGTTCTTCTAGCAATTTCCATCATTGTGCTCAGAAGATCGAATAAGAATCTCTATTTTATTATTCAGTTCATTGATTATTGTCAGTTATTTTATTTGTTATCAAGGATTTTATTATATTAAGATTAATTGCATAATTTTAAATAAAATCAATTGATGTTTCTTATAAATGAACTTTAGGTAAACAATTATGTTTTATGATTACACTGCAATTATATTATGATAAATAAACAGAGCTTTATAATTACAGTGTCGTGTATTTACAAGGTTGTATAATTACTACCCTTGTAATTAAAGTAATTTAATTTGCTCATTTGTTTATTGCCATTTGATTTCTGCATTTGATTTCTGCTTATATTTGTTGGGCCGTTGTACTTTGGTTGTCTTATTTATCTATAGTAGGTAATGCTCCTTTCTTTCTGGACTATTCTACCATGACTTTCTCGCTTTTGTTATTCCTTGTTTTCATATTGTTTTCGATATGCTTGGTCCTATTTGACCTTTTGTCTTGTTTTTTCCTCTCTTGTTCTCCTCTCTTGAGCCGTGGGTCTTTCGGAAACAGCCGTCCTACATTTCAAGGTGGGGGTTAGGTCTGTTACACTCTACCCTCCCCAGACCCCACATGGTGGGATTATACTGGGCTTGTTGTTGTTGTTGTTGTTGTTGTTTTAATTAAAGCAATTCAATTATAAATTAACTCTATAAATATACCCTTTATGAATCTAAATTGGTCAAGTTGATGAACTTTAAATACTAAATTATAAATTAAAAGAAATCAGAGAGTCAGAGGAAGATATATTGTTGCGTGCTATAGATACCATCATTTGCTGCAAATGAAGAGACAGAAACGGCACTCGAACCCTCAACTCTCCTTATCTTTTTAAGTGTACTTCACCCTTTACTCTTGGAGTGATGAGACGTCATAAAAAAGATTATGAAAAACAAGTATAATAATAATAGAGTTTAAACTAATTGGGTGATTAATTGAGACCAACAGAGTTCTCTTTGAATAAATCCGAACTTTTAACTTAAGGATTGAGGAAAGACACAATTTTGAAGTATTCTTTTCCAGATAAATCCGAGTTATAATAAGTTTGGGCCTAAACTAGAAAACATAAATAATCAAGCATGAGTATATTCAATGTAACTGCTTAGCAATTTATTTTAAATAGAAAACCAACGTAATTTTTATAAAATTCAGGTTTAATTTTGAACTTTATTTAACTGACACTAATTTAACTAAACAAATAATTTTTCCACATATATAAAACGAAATAAAGGGAAAACTTCTTTTTTTGGACTTCCATCCGGTGGTTGATATCTATATTAAGGTCCGACTAAACCCGTATTCACATCGGGAAGTTTCAGATTAGGGGGTTAGCATTCCCTAGCAAAGCGATTCACTCCATGGTTCGAATGCAAAACTTCGGATTAAAATGAAAGAGTACGTACTATTAGATTTTAAATACTAAAATAGATAGGTATATAAATAAATACACATACGAAACAACAAAATTTAGTGTTACCTACTGCCATGATGATCAAGTGCAGGAAGCATAGCAATAACGTAAACCTGAAATAGAACAAAAGAGAAAAAAATATTGTGGTAGTTTTCAAGACTCTATCCGGTGAAGATTGTGGTAGTGTAGTATGATGGTAATCACGGGTGGATTTACGAGACTGATAGCTAGAGTGTGCACTCAAACATCTTCGACAAAAAATTACATTGTATATATAGGATAGATTTTCTATGCTTATGTATACAAAATAAGTTTTGAATACCCTGAACAAATATAAATGATTAGCTGAAGTGGTTCACGGTGTTCAAAATACACTCTAGTGTCCCAGGTTTGATTTTCAAGGACAACAATACTTTTTATGTTTAGCTTTAATTTTGTGGTCCTCTTGGATCCATCACTGATAGTAATACAAACTTATATAACCAGCTAGTCCTGGAACTTCATAGTTAGTAAGACTTCTTATCCTTCCAAAAAAAAGGATAAGTTTCGAGAGTTCAACCTCATCTAGGAACCTTCCCAAATTTTGTCAATAAGTAATTTTGATAGAAAATATTATATACCTTAAATCATATAATCATTGTTTACCGATCATAGATTATCTAATCAAATTCAATTCTCTCTCGATATGTTCCTCAAAAATTTCGATTCAGGTGGATTCTTTCAAAGAAAAATTCAATTAGTAATATGTGGATCACACTTTAGTTAAACCTAATTGAAAAGCAAGCGTTCTTCCATTTGATTCACATATTACTAATCTCGGTGACAATATACGAAAGTTTCAGTATAAGTAACACAAAATAGTATCTCCTACTCATTTTCAACCGAGCAGTACATCTTCCATGCATCACATACATAATCCTATCTTGCTACTCAGTGAGAAAAATTATTTCTATAGCTTTCAATAAACTTTCACCAGCAACACTATGGATGTTGCATGTTGGTCCTTATGCGTTCAACTTTAAGTATCTCCGAGGATACCGAATATGAAAATTGAATACGCAATAAAAGTAATTAATTTCATATTCGTAACAGATATTTAAAATAGTCGACATAAATCAAAGTAAGTTAACGCTAACAACATATATAGTCCCAACATGATCTCTATACTGAAGTGCTAGCAAGTTATAATAGATCAATAACTATATGAGTGTATTCGGCAGAAATTTCAGCAGTCCTCATTTTTACTTAAGAAATTTGTGCCAAGTGTTTACTTTGACTTCCATTATCATCATTCTTCATTGTGAATATAAAAAATCAGCCTAACAATAGAGTCGACACAGTAATCCAAACCAAATAGCCTGTGTCTTAAAATGATCTCATAGCACATAATAATTTTGCTTTTATAATAGATGGTTTTGAAATAGACTAGTTAACACTCATAACCATACTTAGATCTACCGATGCAGAATCTGAACATTTAATCAAATTTAGTTGATTACTCATGAAGGTCTATCTTTAAGTGTAGTTCCTTACCATTAACACATGGCCTTCTTTGCAGCTAGCGGTGAATTTATACGTAAAATTTGGAGCACGTAAATCTATGATTTTTTCGTAAGCCTAGATATTTTATGTATATACTTTCTAAAATTGGTATTCCCTGTCTCCCAATTGACGTGCACACTTTTCTTTTTAGTCTATTCTAGAAAAAATGTCACCTTTCTATATTTAGGAACAATTTAATTTTATGAAAAAACTTCCAACCATATAAATATCTAAGATTTGTTTTGAACTACAAATTTTAAAAAAATTCCTTTATTGCTTAGACTTTGTACCAAGTCAAATGGTGCCATATAAATTGGGACTAAGGGAATATAATATTATCTACTGACACTCATGCTATAAGAAAGCTAAATGATGCACTTGTTTGAACATTGAGTATTTACGTTATTTACCTAGAAAATTAGGGATCAATATCCACTTTATTTTTTTTTATTTTTTTTTAGTGGTGCACCTACATTCTAGAAATCCTAAATCGCCTCTATTCGCAGCTATCCAATAGATCAACCTTTCGAACCACTTCTTATCTAGTTGCAACTGACCATACCAAAATTTATTTCTTGGTAACAATATATTTTTTTAAATGTCGAGCAATTACAAAAGTTAACATATTCTTATTCCTCAAAATAATTGAACGACAAACTCTCGTTAATCCATGAGTCCTTGAAAATTACGAAGACCTAATAATCTTCATTGAAAAAGATTAATATTTCTCGGATATACCGTAGTACTCATTATCCTTGTCAAATCACATGATTTTTATCTTTCACTCCTATCCTTTTTCACTGCTACCTTATATGTCTTGATAGTGTTTTGGTATAATTATGAAAAAAAAATGAATTCTTCCCGAGGTAATTATTTCTCATTTAGTCAAAACTACTTTCTAACACCAAAAGATAACTTATATTTCAAAAATAATAATTTACAGAAAATATTTTGTGTCATACCAAACCCACATTTGTGAATTTGCTCGAGAAAAAGGTAGGGGAGGTACCCAAAGTTGATAGCGTAACCACTTTTTGCGTCAAAAGCAAGTAGTAAGCTTCACATGGCAATCCCCAAAAACAGAATGTCATGAATTTCAGATCTGACTGAGACACCAAAGGTTCTTGAATCTGCCCTCTCTTTAATTTGCTGTCCAATCTCTAAATTTATCTGTCTTTATTCACATCTATCTTCCATATTTTTCCCCATATCAATATATAAATATAATTGCATGTTACCTACACCAGATTCATATGTATTTGACTTTATTATGTATAATAATTTGATTGAAGTATCTAACTTGTATCACAAAACTAGATGAAATGATGAAAGTGATAATGTAAAATGTCATTCATTGAGAATTTGAAATATACATAGATTTGTCTAGCTAGTAGATCCTCTTGTTTTTTTTTTTTGCTAAAAAGGTACTAAGTTCAATGCAATGAATTGTGAAGGTGTGAAAAAAAATAGTATCTTCTTAAGAATCATGGTATATATTAAAAAAAATAACCTAACAAGTAACATCAAGTGCAAGGCCCCCTGTCTTTAATTCCACCCCCACCCCCCTACCCCCCAAAAAAAACACCCAAATGAAAATAATGCACTACATTAAGCAAAAGTAGTAAACAAATTAACTAGAGGAGTTAATGTTGTATCTTTCCATTCTAAAAATAAAAAAGAATAGCAATCTTGGAGATGGGAATAATCATTATTTCTATACAACAAAAATCAGGAGAGTACCATCAAGACAGAAAGGGCGAAGTTTCATGATGCTGTAATAAAGTTATCTTTCTAGTTTATTTTATATGATGTATTTTTCGTTTTTTAGTGTTCTAGAAAAAGTACAATGAAGTATTGTATATAGAAGTTGTACAAATAATAAACATGGAAATAAGAGAATGTAATTTCATTCTTTTTATCACTTAGCATTTACCCTTAATAACAAAATGCTCTTAAATTATAACAATAATATCATGATACTAAGCTCCCGGCATAGATTTTTTTAAACTCTTTTTCACAAAAAATTTGAAAACATGTTTGTTCGTGAAATTTGATCAGTTTTTTTTAAAAATAAATCAGAAGAAAAATTTCAAGTTCAGAAACTTGATTGGTGAAAAAAAAAATTCCGCTCACAAAACTTCAATTTTTTTCAAGTAAAATGTTGTCCAAACACAATTTCAATTTTCAAAAAACTATTTTTTCTCAAGTTTCAACCAAATCTATATCCAAACGGTCAGTAACGGAGGGGGAATTTTTTCTAAGGGAGTTCAAAAATTAAAGAAATTGTTTCTAGTGAGAATCAAACTTGCATGGTCCACGTAAATTTAAACCTTCTTTATCATTGAACTAAGCTTTTGATTTCTGTTGAGGGAGTTCAACATTAAATAAAATTTGACTCTATATATACGGTGTACATTTCCGGCTGAGCTACATGTAGATCCGTCCTGCAAACGGTGCTTAAATTCGGTGTGCAGTAATAATGTTGTGTGAGAATATAAAAGTGTGAAATAATGGAACATGGAAGAAAGTAGTTTGGCTAGTGTTAACAATAAAATAATGGTAAGCCTCCCTTTTTGTACAACTCAATTTACCTTGTATGGCACGCGTCTCCTCAAACCCCACATCTCAAAAACTGTAATAAACAATTTTCTCTCACCTTACTCCCTCCTTCCAAAGTGATACTCCCCCGTGTCATTTAGCAAAAAAAAAAATACGAATATTGAGAAATTAATGATAAAGTATAAAGTTTATCAAATTACTCTTATGTAAAAAAAAAATATTTTTTTTCTTGATGATTAGAGCATGCATAAGTAGTCTATCCTTTGATATTGGGAATCCAACCATCTCTTTTGCCTCTTACTAATCCTATCTTTCATCAGCCAAAACTTTTATTTTCACTTGAAACCTAAAATTTGACATTGTGAATCTAACTTTTGGCCTTAAATAAATAAATTTGTCATTTTTTGTTCAAGGGCAAAGATGAAAAAAACTAGTCAATATATGCATTGGTATCCTAAGATGACACTTATTACGGGACAAAAAAATTTGACTAAGGTGACACTTATTATGGGACGGAAGGAGTATAATTTAATTAGGTACAGAGTTTAAGAAAAATATGATTTTTTTTTTAATTTTGTGGTCTAAAATAGCCAAAAATATCTGTGTGGTTATAAATTATCTCGTTAAGCGTAAAATGTAAAATTTAAAGTTAAATTATTGTCAGATGAGAAAATATATTAGTTTTTGTGGGACAAACTAAAACGAAAAGTATATCACGGAGGAAGTATTTTTTTTCCCACTCATATATATAACCACCTCAAACTTAAAGTACATCCCTCCCAATATTTTCACAGACCCAACTTTCCCAATTCCATAGAATTCTACTCCATCAAATAAAATCATCATGTCTAGAGATCTACAATCTCGAAGAGCCCTTTCAGAAATCCAGTTACCAAATTTATCAAATTCACAGAATATTGAAAATTCAAGAAATGAATCAGAAAGATGCAATATTATTACTAAGGAACAAGTTGAAATTAGAACACCAGGATCTCCTAACAATTTGATCCCAAAAATGGTCAATTGTCCACCTGCCCCAAAGAAGCCTAAAAGGGTAATTTCATGTAAAAGGAAATTACTAGGTGAGCTCGAGTTCTTCGACGTCGTGGCAAAAGAGGAAGTAGATTCGTTTTTCAGCTCGGTTGATGAAAATTCTAAACCAGGTATTAGCAGGAAGAGAAGGTGTATTCTGTAAATTATATGAAATCAGGTGGCCAAAAAATAAAAGAAATTACTACTACTATATTCCATGATCGATCGATCGATCTTACTATTTTGATGTATGTATCTATTACACATGATTTATTCTTCTTTTCCTTTTTTTTTTTCAACATATGTGAATTAATTATTATTCGATTTTCAAGAATCCGATACTCACACAATTTGGATCTGAATTTTGAATTTGTTCTCTGTCATGGAGATTTATCTTGTACTATCTATTTCATCTTTAATGAGAAATCCCCAAATTTTGACTTATCGTCAGTTTCCATGTTACTAGTAATTTAATTTGTTCATCCTTCTCAAAAGCTATATAAATGGTGACTTATCCTGATTGTTAAGAGGCTAACATCGGCCCTTCAAGGATGCTTGGTTTCGTTAATATGGCTCGGATAATTCTTTTCTCTTGAGCTAGCTTTGAGGTTGAGTTAGACCTAAAATTTATTCTTTATGCTGATCCTGATCGATCAATACATAATTAAGGACATGAATTGTTCAGATTAATGTTTTTTGAGGTTCTGTATGTGTGGTTTTTGTATTGATTTTGACATAGGAATTACTTGTGATATTGTGAGCTTTGTTTATCTTGCTATTGGGTGTTCCTATTTTCATGTCTATCTTGCGTTTTGTTTGCTTTTTTGGAGGCTGAGAATCCATCGAAAACAGTCTCTCTACCCCACAAAGATAGGTATCGGAAACAGTCTCTCTACCCCCACAAAGATAGGAATAAGGTATCCATATATCCCATTCTTCCCTTATCCAATTTGTGAGATTACAGTTGTTATTGTTGTATTGTGAGCTTTCTGCCGAGGCTATGGGTATTTTGGAAAATTTATTACCTAAATTTTAGCATAGAAAGAATTTTTAGTTTATTGGTGCAGTAAAATTTAGATCGTTGTTGGTGGCTCCATCACACAGCGTTTACTAATTGAAGAGGTTGACGTGATCCATAGAGAAGCTAAGAGTTGAGTGACTGACACGGCTTTGGGATTGATTTCCAACCATTTTCTTAAAACGAAATGGACAGAGGATTCGTTGTTTTCATTGACGTGAACAAAATAAGACAATGTGCTGTCTCAACGTGGATACCATTTGTCCCTATTCCCTTTCATTTCCCCCCTAAATTTTCTCTCTAAATTTTCGCCAAAATTTTAAGTCTTTTCTCTTTCCCTCTTCTATTTATTTCCTCCTAGGTTCTCAGCTTTACCCAAGAAATCACGGCGTGACTAGTATTTTGTGATATTTACACAAATAACCGATTGGATGCATTGCTTTATTTTTCCTAATTCTAATCAACAAATATAAATTATATACGGTGCACATATTATACATCGGTTGATTACTTTTAGTTAAAGGTTGGGTAGGCAGCTATGGGGATCTCTTACAATTTCAATAGAAGAAAATGTCTTTTTTATATTTCTTATATATAAAAAATGAATATTTCGTGTAAAGAAGTCATAAAACTATATAAAAAAAAAGTTTGTAAAGGATCAAAAATTCATTTCTCCCGCAGCTATGGTTAATTATTCTATTTTATTTGCATCATCCATGTTGACCCGAAGTATAATATTGTATATGTTCCAACTCGAGGGTTATTTTGAATTTTTCAACTCTTACATAAACTTGCCGTCCTATGGAATTGCGGACAAAATTATATCCTTATGATTACCTATTCAAAGCCTGTGACTGCAGTAGGTGTCTCGACAACTTATCCTCAGCAAAGAAGGTTTCTAGAGGAAAAAAAATCAACTATAGCCACCAGCTTCTCATTTTTCATTTGAATATTACGGAGCTCATTAAGCAAATTAATCTTCATATTCGTTGAACCCAAATTTGAATCTCCTCATAAAATAACAACATATCCAGTGATGTTCAATAAACGGGGTCTAATGAGGATAGTATGTACGTAGACCTTACCCTACCTTAATTAGATAAACAGAAAAATACTACGTGGGAGTTGTTCATTGTGCACAGTCATTTGTACCTTAACTTGGTAGGGTTGAAAATATCCTTGCAAATTGTATGAATGAGAAAGTCCAAAATCATTCATTTGTCTGACATTATCCATAATACTTCTGCAATTTTTAGCTCGCCAACAGATATAAGATTCAGAAAATTTAATGAACAACGGAGCTATTAAAAAACAATGAAACTGATAAGAGTGACAGATAAAATTATT
Source organism: Lycium barbarum (assembly GCF_019175385.1). Classification (NCBI taxonomy): domain Eukaryota; kingdom Viridiplantae; phylum Streptophyta; class Magnoliopsida; order Solanales; family Solanaceae; genus Lycium; species Lycium barbarum. Next base: position 124,621,371 of record NC_083337.1, on the reverse strand, counting down.
AATGTGATCTAAGTTATTACTAATAAATATTTACTGGTCCTTAGCACTGATTTGCAAAATTAAATATCCCATGTGGCAATGATAATAAATATTGGTCCATATCCTTGATTGTTTATTTTTTTTTAAATATCCCATGTGCCAATAATAACGCTAGAATTGGATGACAATGAAAAAAAGGGTTTTTTTATGGAAATGGAAATAGCAATAATTTAATACGATTAAGTGGTCCCAAAGCCTACACAAGAATCTCTATCAATCACTTGTTACACAAAATTGAATTGACTTGACACAGACTGTGGAGGACCATCCTAATGCTTATTTATTGCCTAAGATTTGCTCATTAAGGAATATAGGTTCATGCTTACGTCTCTCCATATTAAAAATAAAAAAAAAAGGAGAAGTAGATTACCTACCTCCTTATAATTAAATACTAAGACTTACTGTAACATTTAGTTGTGTCAACAGTCATCAGTACTGTTAATTAGGAACACGAAGACAGGAGCCTCTCAACAAGATTTTAGATCTTAAACCATAAGCCAAACGGAATAATTAAGAGGAAACCAAAAAGAGGGATAAGAGTGCCAAGTGTCCTCCTTGTTGAAGTAATATGTTGTCTCCTTATATATATGGTTCTCACTTCATAAAGTTGAGTTAAATTCAATGCTTATTTTCTTTACATTGACCCATTTCAATTATTCATTTACCCAGATGTTAGGCCACATGTTATGTTACTCATGCACAAACATAATTAACACTTGATTTGTGTATGCTTAAGTAAGATTTTTCGTAAGCAGCGGACAAATTCTTCGTGGGAGAAAAGTCCAAATTTATTCTTCAACGGCAAGGTCCTTTTTTAAACAAACTCTTAACCGAGGGGCCAGTGGCGGAGCTAGGATTTCCACCAAGGGGGTTCAAAATATAAAAAAGTAAACATACGAAAAAGCCTAAGGGGATTCAACATCTACTATATATACATAAAAAATAATTTTAACCTTGTAAAAACAGTGTTTTTTTTCCGCCGAAAGGGTTCGGATGAACACCCTCGGCATAGTGTGGCTCCGCCAATGCGAGGGGCATGATTGATTTTGCATAGATAAATCTCTTATGATAATTAGAGGCACAAATCCATTTGCAAGTTCTCTTTATTACATGTAGTTCCTATAAAGGATCAGACTAATGACATATATAATACTTGAATTCTCGATGTTAATGCGCTACATAGTTGATTCGCTCCCAGAAATATACATAGTTGATTCGCTCCCAGAAATATAGTCATTTATGTCCCCTCACGTCAATCCGACGAGCCTCTTATCCATTCTCATTGAACGACGGCGGGGGAGCAAATCCAATTAGAAAAAAAAAAAAGCACATTGGGAGTTCATGGGTATACATTTTGATATTTTCCTTTTTCTTTTTAAATAAATTTGTTGTTTTGATGAAAATGAACATCCAATAATATATAGAAGCTGCCAAAGAGGTGGATGACGGAATCAACTTTATGATAGGATCCAAAAACATAAAGTGGATTAGCCAAAGCGTATGTCTTACGTATTGTTGAATTTATTGCCGAGAGAAATTAAAGGAGAATATATGTCAGAACCAAAACTGGGGAAAGGAAAATATAATCTTTAGATGGAAAAGTAGAAAAAAAATGCCCAGACAGGAAAACTAGGGAAGGAAAAAAAATTAAGAGGAAAGTAGGACTAGAACTCAAGCATCGTGTACTTATGACTGGAATATTATGGTTCTTTGTCTTGTGCGACAGGGAAACTTTGTTAGATACTCAGTTGCCTTTTCACAGATGAAAACAGATGTTAGTACTCATTACTAGCAGATTGGATCCTGCAAAATATATATACGAGGAGTCGTTTAGTTTAAGTAGTCCATATAAATGGCTAAACTATTTAATTAGTTACTATTCTGGATATATAGTTAGCAGTCTTTAAAATGGGAATTAAAATCCCTAGAAACTCTTGATTGAAACCACTTCTTATTTGCCAATATACTTCTATTGTCCAGTTTAACTGGACCGGCGGAAATTCTTTCTAGTTATCTTAATCTGCATACATAAGTTAGCAGGAAATAACACTCCATGTCTATTTGGAGAAAATATTTATCCGAAATGGCCCATATTTTTTAAATATTATCCAAAATGGCCTTTTTAGACATTATTATACACTTTTATACAAGGTTTATACATTGTCTACAGTAATTGTATAATGTTGTATATCGTGTGTATAAACACTGTTGCAAAAAAACAAATTGGCTATGCGGATGTAAATAAAAAATATGGCTACGTGGATGTAATATCTTATGATGGATTATATATTATTGAAATAGTCCCGTTGTTAGAACTACTTATCATTGTGCAATTGGTGTGACTGAGAAATATTTTTAGGATTTTTATTACTCGAAAATAAATCATTTTTTGGTATTTGGTTAATTAAAATATTTTTGAAAACATTTGACAAAGGAAAAAGTGATTTTCTTAATATTGGGTGGTAGTCATTTTCCTTCATAATTATCGCAACTCTTAATTTCATATCAAAACTTCAATTAATACTTAGATATTATTATCAAATTTTTAATAAAATTTTCCTGAAAATATAGCCACTTCTAACCAAACAACGATAAATATATTTAAAGAAATTAAATCATTTGGCCAAAAATATTTTCTTTCTAACCAAGGCACTAGCAAAGAAATGTTTGCATTGTGTGCTAAACTCGGACCAAGGCTTAAAATGATAATTTGAAGGGCTTTTCAGACGTCGAAAATGTAGTTGGGCTGCAACATTATAGCAAAACCCAAATGCCGCATGCAGATCTGACTTTGCTGGGCTTTAATCCATTGTGGCCCATTTATGCAGCCTATTTTTCCTGACCAAAAAGATAGGATATTGACATATGTATATAACACCAACTCCCTCCGTCCCAATTTAAGTAGGGCGATTCGCAAGAATGCCCCTATCTTGGGGTGGTCTTTAATTTTTGCCTCTCAAATTGCTGGTCTTAATTTTTTACCTTCGGCATTTTAAGTAACAAAAAGGTGACCGAAAATACCTTTGACATCGAAAAAACAGAAAAAGAAATTCGGATATACGACCTAATTTTGCAAGGAAAAGTTTCTCAGCATAGTTTAAGTTATCCGGCATAACTTCATTTCTACAGAACTTATGTGGGACAAGGCAAAGTTTCTATAAACTTATGCCGAGCGAATTAGTTACTACACAACTTTTGCCGGATAACTTCATTTATGAGGAACTATGCCGGACACGGTATAGTTTCTATGAAACTTTGCCTTGTGATTTTTTTTTTTTTACTCTGCTGGGATCGAACCTAGAATCTCTAGTTTCGTAGACCAGCGAATAAGGGTACTTTGACCCATAAATTTTCATTAAATGAAACGCATGGTTAACCGGGATTTGAGGGGGAAAAATTAAAGACCAGCCTGTGTGAAGAACATTCTGCGCAAAAAATTGATTTAAGTGTCTCACTTTCTTTTTGATCTGTCCGAAAAAGTGTGTCTCTTTCTATATTTAGTAAGTTAGACAAGTCAAACATCCTACATGGCAAGTTTATAACCACGAGATTCAAAGGACATTTAAGTACATTATACACATCTTTAATTTAAGATTATAAGATTCAAAAGTCTTTCTTTATTTCTTAAACTCCGTGACTAGTTAAACTAAGACATTTAAATTGAGACAGAGGAAGTAATAACAATTGGCATTTTGTTTTTTGGGTCAAATATTAGGCTTAGCAATTGAAGCTAAAAATTGATATTATATAGCCAAATCTCAACAAAATGGAGAAAATAGGAGGAAAAGAAAATTCTCTTCCTAATTTCATGACGAGCGCAAAACACAATATAAATTAAGCGCTTCGCTAGTCAAAGATAGTATAGTTTAAGATCCTCTTCATAGGGATTGGTACAAATAATTACTCAAACGGAACCTTGTTCAGTATTATTCAAGTAATCAAAATTAGAGTTTATTATGGTTATAAACCATGATTATCGACTACGAACGTAATTAAAGGCAATTGACAACGAAAGCAAAGGTTATTATTAATATGAGAAGTAAGGGTAGACAAGACAGATGCAAGATTTTAGCAATTAGCTCCGATTCGTTTTATCATTCTCTTATAAATTTTATTGAGTCTTTTGAATTCAATAAGTAATTAGTTTAACTCAAGAATCTAATAAACCTCTTTCGATTATTTATTCAGATTCCACAAATTAAACTAATGTAAGCCCTGAAAATGTTTAAAAAACTATGGATAGAAATAGATCTTCAGACGACCTCTCGCGAATATCGTCAGCTTATAACCCAAGATAAATTATTGAAGAGTCTTTTGATTACTCAATAAAATCATTCAATCCTGAGTTAAATCAGATTTATATTAAGACAATTCATGAAACACTTTCTATTCCGATTAAAACATCCAAAAATATCTCAATAATCAAACAAAGCTACTATCCATGAGTTCAAGACTGATGAAAAGCCTGTGAACATATGCAAGAAAACATTAAGGGTTTAGTCTCAAGGAAAACGTCTCTCGAAAATTTTCCTCTCTTGGTTCAACTAATAATTCAAGAAGCTCTTTCGATTACTTAGAAGAATCACCAATTAAAACCAAACAAAATAATGCAAAGATATTCACCAAATAATTCCTCTTTCGATTAAACAAAGTAGAAAATAACTCTGCAATTTAATTCAAAACTCCACTAACGAATTCAAACATAAAACAAGAATCGAATCTAAAAACGGCAATCAATACATCATGTCTTGTCAAACCCTATAAGAAAACTACTCCATAATAGAATAAACGAACATAGAAGAAATAGAATTAGAAAACATTACAACCGACGATTGATCCAAACTCCCGTATTGAATCGAATCGCGATGGAAAGTAACGAATTAGGCTGTCAAATCCTCTTCTTCGTTCCTCCAATTCTCCCTAGGTCAAAAGTCCCCCTACTAACCTAATTAGGATGAGCTAAACCATTATATAGTCCCAGGGGTTTGTCCGTAAAATGTCGAAATTAGCCTCGAATTAAATTCCTCGTCCGCTCACTGTGCGATCGCGCAGCTAGATATCACTTCGCGTAGCACTATCACCAGCAATTTTGCAAACTGCCTCTACTGCGCAATGGCACGCCCGGGTGGACCGTCGCGCACCACTTCGTGTGTAGTTTCTCACTTGTTTCATCCATTTTGCTCTCAATTTTGGTTCATCCTCAACTACACATAAACCGACGTAATTTCGCAATATCCACACGTAAAATCTCTAACTTCACATAAAAATCATGTAAAATAAGCTCATAAAACTCGAGGAATATCTAACCATCATTTCACGCTTGAAAGGTGTATCCCCTCAGAATAGTAACTAACTATCATGCCGTCCAAATATACAATAATGCAAAGCTCTTTTGTTGTAGAAAAATCAAAGAGAACGAATTGGGTTCAATCATTCAAGATCTAATTAACAACAATTACGAAAGCCAAGTACTTTTACATATTTCTAAATCAACAACTACATAATTTTCATCTGGAAAAATTTATAAAACTTACATCTAAACAAAACAATTCGAGAAGAATTTCAATATCACAAGTTACAAAATTCCATGGTGATGCGACATGTATGTATCACATTATATATCACTGTATATCACACAAAGATTTTCATTGATATACATGAGATAGACGGATACAAGTTGATATACACTTAGATATATTGTGATATGCACGGATATGGAGGGGGTTACATGGATGGGGTCTTTCTTCAACCTCGAGCTTTCAATCTTAAAATTATCTCAAATCCACCACTTATAATCTTCAAACACCTCAAAAATAGTTACTCAAGCTCCTTGAGGGGTGATATACACAAATTTATATGGTGATATACATGGATATACATGGGGATACACGGATGTAGTATTCTTTAACCTTGAGTTTCAATTTGAATATCATATCAAATCCGCCTCAAATCATCCCAAAACAGCTCCAAAATTGATGTTCAGGCTCCTTAAAATGTTTCCAGGAAAACTCAATATCAGTCAATCAAAAACTATGCAATTTTAGCGACCAAAGCTCTGAAAACTCCATAAAAACAATAAAAATTACAACACAAAAGAGTATTTTTTGGATGAGTATAATAAGAGAGAGACTGGGGGAGAAATATTAGAAGATTTAGGAGAGAGAATAGTAAAGAAATTAAAGAATACCGTTTGGAGAGAAGGGACTTTGCTTCAAGATATTTTTTATGTTGACATTTTCTTTTATGTTTTTTTTTTGTTGCTTTTTTTTTTTTTTGTTGAGAAAAGACATCATTTCCCCCCTAAACCTGGCCGTACAATTCACTTTAGCAACTAAACTTAACATGTAATTATATACCCCCTAAAGAGCATGAGTTTCAATTGTTTTCAACCTCAAGTTGCCCAGACCAATTGAGGGCTGGGTGATGTTTGACACACGCTATATTATTAGTCCGCGTCATTATTATTATTATTATTATTATTATTATTATTATTATTATTAATCCCCACCTAATTTTAACCCGCCTCCACCTAAATAACCCGACCCATCCCAAACAAATACCCCTAATCCCAAACAAATACCCCTAATCCTATTCCAATCGGCATAACACCGTTCCACTAAATATCCGATCGTTTAAAGTCAAAAACCCAATCGTCCATACCAAAATAATATGTAAATCTTGTCATTTCAGAGTGATATTGAAGATTAGTTACACATAAAGGTACACGATTTTTGTATTTTGAAGTTAGGGTTTCACTAGAATTCGATTTTAGGGCTTTACTTGCAAAAAAACTTTATCTTTAACTTGTATTTCATTTGTTTTTGGTGAAAATGGTAACTGATTCTTGTAATTTTTCATTTATTTTCGATTTTAGGTTCTGAGAAGAAAATAGACGGTGTGTTTATGACTTTGAGGTTTCACCATGGAGGTAATTTTTGGAGGTTGTGTGATAGATTGTTTTGCTGCTGATGTTGATAAATTCTCTTATTTTGAGCTTGTCTACTGTGTTAAAGAAATATATTACAATGTTTCATCTTGTTGTGTACATATTAGACCACCTAAATGTTGGTATCTAGTAGAAGTTAAAAGTGATAGGGACATTATTGGTATCGTACCTCAATTAAAAAATGGAGATATTATTGTAATTTTTGTCACTCATCTTGTTGAGGAACCTGTTGTGGTCCTCCCGCTCTTCCACCTATTACTCATATGGGTGGGGAATCCTTTACTGCTTTAGATAACCCTCATGTGTAGGTTTAAATGAGGGGGTTGGGGTACGTGAAGGTAGTCAAACATTTGGGGGTAGTGAAGGCTTAGGATTTGAAGAGGCTACTGGTGTTGAGGAACACTTAGGTGGGACTTCAGCTGCTGCTGCAGCTACTACTACTTCAGCAGCTGATGATGATTCTGATTGGGAAACTGAGAGTGAATCTGAAGAGTCTAACAATGTAGTGGTAGAGGAAGGTGAAGAAGAAGAATTTGATAATGATGTTCATAAGGAGGATAGGAATCTAAGGAAAGAAATGGTGGCTACAAAATCAAAGAAGAAGAAAGAAAATGCTAAGAGATCTGAAGGGATAGATTTAGAGCCAAAGGGTGTAGAAATGGGACATGATGAGTATTTATCTAGGAGTAAGAGTACCTTTAAAGGAAAATTAGGTGGGCATGAGCCATTTTATGACTCAGATGAACCTTTTAGCTTTGAAATGGAGACTGATGATGAAGGTGAAGGTATGGTTGAAAAGCCTACCAAAAAGATAAGGAGAGCAAAAAGAAATAGAAATAGGGTTATTTTTAATCCTAATTGTAAAAACATAGTTTGGGAGATTGGTCTTGAATTTGAAAGTGTTAAATAGTTTACGAAGGCAATTACTAGATATGCAGTTCAAGAACATGTAGAGTTAGATAAATATGTCAATGAACCAACTAGGGTGAGGGTAAAGTGTACTGCTGGTTGTCCATGGTTTTTGTTTGGCAGTTATGATTCTAGAACAAAGGATTTTGTTATGAAGAATTATAATCCTGTTCACAAGTGCAATGACACAACAAAGAATAAATTGGTAAATTTCAAGAATGTTTTAGAAAGGTACAGGGACAAAATTATTTTTGAACCTGGAATTATATTTTTTTTTTATCTTTAAAATTTGGTAAAAAAGGATTTGGAGGTGTATATTGGTAGGACTGTGGCAAGGAAAGCTAGAAGAATTGTTTTGCAACAAATCATCGGTGACCATGTGGAGGAGTTCAAAAGAATTTTGGATTATAGGGATGAGCTTTTAAGGACCAATCCAGGTAGCACATGTGTGGTTGAAGGTAGCACATTTGTGGTTGAAGGTTAGGCGGAGTGAAGAAATTTTTGAAGGTGGAATTAAAATGTTTTAGTCCTTTTATATATGTTTTAATGCCATGAAGAAGACATTCAAGGCTGGTTGTAGGAGAGCAATTGGGTTGGATGGCTGTTTTTTAAAAGGTGTTTGTAAAGGCTAATTGCTTATGGCTGTTTGTAAGGATGGGAACAACCTGATGCTATCACTGTCCGGGGCAAATGGTTGAAGTTGAGAGTACTTTTACTTGGAGATGGTTTGTCAACATTCTAATTAGGAAAGTAGTCGTCTTTGCTTTTGTTGCTGTCACGACCCAACCCACGGGTTGTGCGGGCACCTACCATATTACTACCCTAGTAGGCGAACCCTTACCAACTAAACCTAATTATTAAATAGATGCGATAACAATCTTTCAAAAATCACAAAAAATTAAAGTAAAAGCTTTGTACAGGCTCTATTTTAAAATACAATAAAACTGAAAAGAAATCCCCGGGATCTAGTCTAGACAGGTACAAGAGCTCCTACAGTACAGGAAGTCAAAATAAATGACACAGCCTCTGCCTGGAGTGAGATAAGCGAGGCTGTAGGAGAACGCCTGATAAATCCACACGACGAAAATTCAACAAAACCCTGCAACATATCTACACCCCAAAAGGTGTAGCAAGAGTAGTATCAGTACACCACACGTACTGGTAAGCATCATAGGTCAACTAAGATTAGTTTACGCAATACAATATAGAGTCAATAAGGTAGGCAGATAAGTCAGTGAACCTCAAGATTCTCAATAAGATTATTACACCCTCACCACTTACCTTTCCGCCCTCAACTGCTTGCTTCTTTTATTTCCAAGAATTATAGGTGTTCTACTTAATCGCAACTGTTTTCTTCCTCTCATTCAACCTATTAGCTCTCGTCTCCACGCTTATCATGCCCTCTAATTCCTACCCTTAATTGCCCGTGAAGTCCACCTACTCAATTTTTTCTTACTACAATGCGAGGCACCTAGGGTGTTTCACTATCTGAAAGTCTGCTACTACATTTATCTTATATTACCCATCCTTCCACACACTATCTTCACAAATTCCTAATGATAGATAAGCGAAAAACAACGACGGTAGTACACACATGCATAATCTAGAAATACGAGATGTAGTGCAATGTAGAATGCGATGCAAGGGCCCAAACACACTGTACATACATGCTAAGTGATGTCATTGCTCAGTAGTCATTACCTGTAGGGGACCCATGGTGTCCATGTACCACTCGTTCCGGATCCACTCCTCAGACCCGAACAATAAATCCTCCGCTCCAGAAAGAACCTCGGACGTGGATCCACATCATAAAGAATACTCATATCTAGCTCAATGACCAAAAGACCAGATAATGCAATTGCCCATACTTACTTGGTCCGCTCAAAACAAATTTCTTATTTATAAGAACGACAGCCAAGTGAATAATTCAATACAACTGGAAATAACGACGGAAATCACCCACTCCTAGGGGTACATAAATTAAACACGAAATACCCCTTCGTGCTAATAGTACTCATATTAATAACCATTCGTTGTTACCCTAGCTACTATTTACACAAGAATTTAGTTATGTTATAGAATATGTCCAACCCAACTCCATGTCCGTAGACCTAATCATGCAGTCTCCCGTCAACTCTAAGAGTATATACGATTTGCTAATTAAAGTCTAACTCAAGTAAACCATAACCTGCCTCGTTGAAGAACAACTAATTGAATCTCCATGAATTTCTCGTCTTCCTAGCCTTCATCTGAATCCGTGAGAGGTAATAATCGTAGGGAATGGTGGGAAGGAAATAGAAAAGTCTCTTTTTCTTGGTGTCAAGGGTTTTTATTTCATATGGAACCCTAGGAGCATCTTTTGGGAGTGTTTTATTGAAAAAGGAGAGAAAATAGACTAAGTGACCAAAAATGCGGTCACTGTTCCGCGTGGACCGTTGCGGCGGTCGAAATGCCGCTATAGCAGTACCGCTATGACGGTCCCTTGACCGCTATAGCCGTTCGCGTCCTTCCCTGGCGCACAGTTTTCTAATTCTTTCCGAAATTGATTTTTCCCATTCTTAACCCTTAAATCGCACCATAGAGCTTATTATTTACGACCTTAGACCTAGATTAGGTATGGGTCTGCGGAATATTAAATAACGACAGGACGGGCGTTATACCAGATACCAATTAAATCACCGTTCGTCCCCGAACGGGGTGGGGTGAGGTCAGGGTCACCTCCCTGGGCCTTACACCATAGGATATAGGATTTTAAGCTATCGACATAGGGGCAAAGAAATTTTTCAACAGAGTACGAAAAATTTTCAAGGCCACCGTTATAGCGGCTAGAGGACCACTATAGCGGGACCGCTGTAGCGGTCAAATTGCCGCCCTTAGCGGTCATCGTCCAGAACTAAAAATAAATGGGATGAACAGAGTTCACCCCTCCCACTTCCCACTCATCCCCCATACCTGTAAACTTCCCCTCTCCCCACGAAAATTCTTCCCCCTTACACACTACTCAACCCCCTCATCTCCCTCCCCACTCCCTTATAATCACCCTAACCCCTTTTATTTCCCAAAATACTACACAAAATAGATAAGAAAATAAAGGATTTTCCCTACCCCCCCCCCCCCCCCCCAAAGTTCACTTTTTTTTGTCAAGTTTGCAGATCTCTTGCCATTTCAAGGTATGTGCTCTCTTTCACTATCCTATAACTCGTCTATGGCTTCCTATTTCAAAATTTTCATGCTTAACTTGCTAGATTAAGAAGAAATTTGGTTTTCTAGACCAAAAGGGGATTTTGGTTCTTGGGGAGGGCAGTTCCTTGGATCATGGAGTGTTATTTCACTATTTCACGTTCATAATGTTTTAGCAACACTTTGTACTGACAATCTACTAAATATGAGGTAGTTTTATGTTGGGTGGAATGTTTTATAGTGGTGGAATTTTTTCGATGTTTTTGCTCAAAATATGGTAACTATGGTGGTTGAAATAGGGAGTTGTAAAAGTCATGCATGCTATCATACTACTTGATCCTTGACAAAAATGGGAAAATCATGGTGAAAATTTTGGGTTTTCAAAAGGTTGGGGTAGGAATTTTTCGGACTAGGGAAGGTGGGACCGCTGCGGCGGTCCTTCTACCGCTATAGTGGTACCGCTGTAGCGATGGATAGATCGCTAAGAGGGGTCCTCTTAGGTTGGGAGGTGGCCGCTATAACGGTCACCTGCTCGCTATAGCAAGCCCGCTACGGTGACGAGGCACCGCTATGGTGATGCCTTGTCCGCTGTAGCGGCCATCTTATCGCTATAGAAGCTTCGCTGCAGCGGCCATACCACCACCGCAGCAGAGCCGCTTCAGGGAGAAGTGAATTTTAGGATTTTTCTACTATTTCATGCATGGTCTTTCACCGCTAACTCTTTGTACCACGGTATTCTAACTCTGTTTTTCACTTCTTCAAGCTAACTCTCTCGTTTTATTATGGCAGATCAATAACAACAACAACCAGGACCACAAGGACAATAACCTCCAGCTCCCCCCGCCTATGTCAAGTTCCCTACCCATGCTTGTAAAAGGGGCTTCATGGAACAACAGACCAAGGGTCTGCTTCACGAGCGGGATTTCATTATGGATCGGGTTGAGGTGCTGGCCCTGGAATTCCATCAGACTCTACATTGCATTCGTTGGGGTCCATTAGTCGTGGAGCCCGGGACTGTCAACTGTAACGGGTCTGGGAGTTCTATGCTATGCTCCCTATTGTGGATTGGACTGTCCCGGAGCTGCAGATTACTATCCGAGTGTTGCCATAAAAGTGGGTGCTGAGGCCATTAATTCCATTCATGGGCTACCCAACCCTCCACAGGATGAGCTTCGGGCCAAGGACATTGAAGAAAATGGAACGTGAGGATGTTGGTGAGGGAATCAAAGAGGAGGAACGCTACATGGGTTATCTCCCGTTTGGCTATTAAGAGTAGACACTTTACTTTTGAGGCTCGGAGGTGGTTAAACCTCGTTGCCCGACGAGTTCGCCCTTCGAGCAATACTACAAATGTCACTTACCCACGGGCCCTTGTGGTGGCTTGCATCCTGGGTGGTGTGCCCATGAATGTGGGTATGGAGGTGATCGAGGAGTGGCGGGGTTTTATGGCCAGGCTGGCTCGAGATTGATATTTCCCTCCTTGATTACCCTTCTTTGCCGTAATGCTGGGGTGCCTATGGAGCCTGGGGACCGCTATGTGGAGTGTGATGTCGCTTTTGACCCACTGAAGGTCAAGGGAGCATAGGGCAGGAGCAAAACGAAGAGGACTGGCTCGGATGACAGCGATGATAGCAGTGGCCCACAGGGCAGGAGTGGTCAGTCACAGACCTCGGGTACCCTGGAGCGCATGTAGGCTGATATGGCTACGGTGAAGGCGGCCATAATGGGGTTTGTACGGCCTTCCATGGAGGCCAGGTCGTCTAGCAGTGCTGCGGGTACTGGCTATTTTACTGCGGAGCAGATGAAGAGTTAAATGGAGACCCAGACCAAGATGGGAGAGGTTGTGGATGCCTTGCAGGGCACCTATGGATCCTTGGCTCAGGCCCATGTGGATCTACGGGATGACTTGAATGAGGAGAAGAAGATATGGACTAGGGACAAGCTATTTGTGAAGATGTGGAGAGGCATCAAGAGTCTCCTGAAGGCCCTAGTCCCGAAGGTAAAGCCTCCCAAGGTGACTACCAGAGATGCCACCCAGTTCTCCTTCCTTAGCGAGTCCAAACTTGGCAGCGAGAATTCTAGTGACTCGGAGGATGATGACGACGAGGCGACTAGCTGAGGAGTGGCTTAGAGCTCCCCCCCTCCCCCCTTTTGTACTTGCCCTTGTAAGGCTTTGATGTTCAGACAATTTGCTTACTTTTGGTTGTTTTTGGCATGATTGGATAATTTTTATTTTGTTGTTTTGGTGCGGGAGCCCCGGTTTAAGGGTGCTCGTAAGACGATTGTCCTAGTTGGACGGATACTTTTATGAATGTATTTGCTTTGGAATCAATTTCTTCTTTGTTTGTTAATGAACTAACCAAATTGGCAATACAAGGGAGGAAGGAAAGGCTACTGGTCAAATGGTACCGCTACGGCGGTCACTCGATCGCTGCAGCTGTACCGCTATAGCGGTGAGTATGTCGCTATAGCGGATCCTTGCAAAAATTTTGGGTCTGCTATGGCGGTCCGATTCCCGCTATAGCGAGCCCACTGTAGCGGTCTCCAGTTCGGATCGCGTAGGGGTTTATTTAAATGATTAGTGCGTAAAAACATGGTTTTCACTTACGAATACGAATGCGCTATTAACTTACTAATATTTCTAGAATCAGTACCCAATCTATAACACCAACATTATCACTGAGATTCCATTCGTCCACAAAAATACTACGCACCTACTACAGAACGTATTCCTCGAGTCAGATAGAGAGACACCAATTGGGATCGACAGATACCAATTTTCTCGTCAAGATACCAATTGGAATCAACCAGATACCAATTGGATCCAACTAGGTGACGACTAACGGGGTAGCACGATAGAATGAATAAAAGGGAAACTTTCTAGATGCCCTATAGCCTCTTGCGGAAGGGGTATGGACGTCATCGTACCATTCCACAAGACTCTACTAGACATTTTGCTCTTGTACTTGTGAGATCGGTAACCTAGGCTCTGATACCAAATTTCATGACCCAACCCACGGGTCGTGCGGGGACCTACCATATTACTACCCTAGTAGACGAACCCTTACCAACTAAACCCAACTACTAAACAAATGCGACAACAATCTTTCAAAAATCACAAAAAATTAAAGTAAAAGCTTTGTACAGACTCTGTTTTAAAATACAATAAAACTGAAAAGAAATCCTCGGGATCTAGTCTAGACAGGTACAAGAGCTCCTACAGTACAAGAAGACAAAATAAATGACACAACCTCTGCATGGAGTGAGATGAGCGAGGTTGTAGGAGAACGCCTGATAAATGCACACGACGAAACTTCAACAAAACCCTACAACATATCTACACCCAAAAAGGGTGTAGCAAGAGTAGTATCAGTACACCACACGTACTGGTAAGCATCATAGGTCGACTAAGATTAGTTTACGCAATACAATATAAAGTCAATAAGGTAGGCAGATAAGTTAGTGAACCTCAAGATTCTCAATAAGATTATTACACCCTCACCACTTACCTTTCCACCCTCAACTGCTCGCTTTTTTTATTTCCAAGAATTACGGGTGTTCTACTTAATTGCAACCATTCTCTTTCTCTCATTAAACCTATTAGCTCTCGTCTCCATGCTTATCATGCCCTATAATTCCTACCCTTAATTTCCCGTGAAGTGCACCTACTCAATTTTTCTTACTACAATGCGAGGCACCTAGGGAATGTTTCACTATCTGAAAGTCTGCTACTACATTTATCTTATATTACTCATCCTTCCACAAATAATCTTCACAAAGTCCTAACGATAGATAAGCGAAAACAATGACGGTAGTACACACATGCATAACCTAGAAATACGAGATGTCGTGCAATGCAGAATGTGATGCAAGGGCCCAAACACATTGTACATACATGCTAACTGATGTCATTGCTCAGTATTCATGACCTACAGGGGACCCATGATGTCCGTGTACCAATCGTTCCGGATCCATTCCTCGGACCCGAGCCATAAATCCTCCGCTCTGGAAAGAACCTCGGACACGGATCCACATCATAAAGAATACTCATATCTAGCTCAACGACCAAAAGACTAGATAACGCAATTACCCATACTCAGACTTTCCTGCTACCTGTATTTCCTCAGAACCCATGTAACGCAATGCAATGATGCAATAAATCAACAAGTCATAAATCATGACCTTTGATGGGCGCTGTGCTAGTCCGACTTACTCTGTCCTCTCAAAACAAATTTCTTATTTATAAGAACGATAACCAAGTGAATAATTCAATACAACTGGAAATAATGACAGAAATCACCCACTCCTAAGGGTGCATAAATTAAACACGAAATACCACTTAGTGATAATAGTACTCACATTAATAACCATTTGTTGTTACCCTAGCTACTATTTACACAAGAATTTAGTTACGTTATAGGATATGTCCAACCCAACTCCATGTCTGCAAACCTAATCATGCAGTCTCCCGTCAACTCTAAGAGTATATACGATTCGCTAATCAAAGTCTAACTCAAGTAAACCATAACCTACCTCGTTAACGAATAGCTAATTGAATCTCCATGAATTTCTCGTCTTCCTAGCCTTCATCCAAATCCATAAGAGGTAATAATCGTAGGGAATGGTGGGGAGGAAATAGAAATGTCTCTTTTTCTTGGTGTCAAGGGTTTTTATTTCATATGGAACCCTAGGAGCAGCCTTTGGGAGTCTTTTATTGAAAAGGGAGAGAAAATAGACTAAGTGACCAAAAGCACGGTCACTGTTCCGCTGGACCTCGGCGGCAGTTGAAATGCCGCTATAGCGGTACCGCTATGGAGGTCCCTTGACTGCTATAGCGGACCGCGTCCTTCCCTGGACCACCGTTTTCTAATTCTTTCCGAAATTGATTTTTCCCACTCTTAGCCCTTAAATCGCACCGTAGAGCTTATTATTTACGACCCTAGACCTAGATTGGGCATGGATCCACGAAATATTAAATAACGACCGGACGAGTCGTTACAGTTGCCCTAGAATCTTGGTTCATCTTGTTTTCTTCAATGTAGCAGATTCTTCGATTTTGGTGTAAAAATGATGAAATTGTCTCTGATTTACACCTAGAATTGTTGCGAATCTGTTTATTCCTGATGAATCCAGCATCATTTTTTCCTCCAGCTAAGTATCCACTTGTAACTCTTTATTGATAGTTACTTGTATTTGTTTCAGTTCTAATCCTCTCCATTTCAGGTGATTTCTTCTTGATAATGGTCCCAACTGAGCCTTGCATTGATCCTTTCCTCTTCAATCCGATTTTGACAGCTTTCGTAGTGATAGATCTGCATAACCAAGTTAGCTGCCCTTTTCTCTTAAGATTTAGATCCTTTTTATGCCTTATTCTTTGCGTTTGTTGTGTAAGAGCATAGTTGTGATTCCTTTGCTCTTGTTGTTTGTTGTTGTTCCATGTATTACTTTGATTTAATCTGCATAAATTTGATGTTTGACCATTTGACTGAGCACCATTTAATGCTAATACCGCAAACAATCCATTTACCATATTTACTTGATTAAAAGCAAAGCAAACATTGTGCCAAAATTTCTTCTGAATATGTTTCCCTTTCTTATATCTGTGATTGTGTGCACTACTCAATTCCCCAAATGTATGAATTTGATGTTCGTCCTTTTGATAAGACATTCATCCACTTCACATATTTGAGAAATAAGTTGAAACTGATCCTCAGATATTTGAAAAAAATATTATTTCTGCCCAAACTGCTTTGTTTCTCTTTTCCATGAATTGTTGTGTTGTGAGGTGCTACCTTGTTTGTTATGTCTTGCGGTTGCCTGAGAAAGTGTTGTTGTTGCTTGATATCTTGAGAACCTGCAAAACTGAACAAATTTTTAGTAAAAAAATCCTTTCCTTTCTCATCCCTTAGAATTTGAAATTTAGGATCTCCTATTCCACCCTCTCCTCCTAATGACCTCCTTAAGGCACCCTGCTTCTCAATCATATCCTCTTTTGAGATCTTATTCTTAAATATGCTATCTGTGACTTGTCACTTGACGAGGCTAAAGTGTATAGAATTATATGCTCGTACTCTATCAAATTCTAGTATAGTTTATGATATCGTCCCACAAAGATTGGAAAATCTAATCTACAGACTTGTAGTATTTTGGCTACTATTTGAGAGAATCAAATTGATGAAAAGAGGGTAGTGTCTTATATTTGTAAACCTCTTAAACAAAAGAAAAACAACTTTCAAAAAACTTATAGGTTAAAAGAGTTGGGAATCGTTGAATTCACTTGATATTGTTATCATAATACAATCTCATTTCTACATGTATTTCACTTAAATAATAATTGCTTATTGCTAATACAATTATATATTGTTCACTTGAAAATCATCAATTAATAACATTCCTTGAGGTTATATATATTAATTGATTGATAACTAGTGAAGATTAAAGCCGAAATAGTCTTGCTCGATTTGTGCTGAAGAATAGTAAAAACCTCTTGAGATTATTTTTACCTAAAATCTATAATATTTCCTACGAAAATTCCTTCTTGAGAATTAAAACTGAAGAAAGCAATATTATGCCTTTTTTAATGGTAGATAACTAAAAATTACTTTTCCTCTACACATTTGTTCATTATAATATATTAATTTTGCTTCGTGAGAATTACAAAATTAATAGATAAATAACTAAGAGTAAAGTATATAGAGGTGATAGTAACAATTAATTGAATTCTACCATTCTAGCACAAACTAGATATGACTATGAAGTGTTTCTAGACAAGCATGTATTACAATTGAGATAAATAATTTAATAATATATCAAGCTTCTTCAACTATCCCAACAATAAAAGATTACTCCATGAGGTGGAGTATTTCAATCCCAAAATATAGAAGAAAACAAGAAACTTTAATAATTAAAACTCTAAAATAAGCTAGAATAAAGAGGGAGAGAAACCAAGATTTGTTTCTTCCCGATTGATTGATGATTTCTTACAAACTTTTTCATCTTATTTATATACATGAAAGTCTAGATGATTATAGGATGAGTTGTAGATGCATCTAAGATGAGGTGGAAATGCATCTTCAAAGTGAATTCTAAATGTATATAGGATGAGGTGTAGGTACATCTAAGATGAGGTGGAAATGCATCTTCAAAGTGGATTCAAGATGCATCTAGGATGAGGTGTAGATGTATCTTCAAAGTAGAGCTATATGCATCTAGCTTTTGATCTTGCGTCATCTTTCCTTCAATTTATTCTTTCTCTACTTTTCCTTCTTGTTGTCTTATTATCCGGTCATTCTTCTTCCTGCAAGGTTTGTTAGAAATATGTGGGAATTGAATATAATATTCATCTGATTTTGTTAAAATATTATATTTTTAGTTATCAAAATACATGAATAATTTATACTCATCATCACTGTTAAGAATCCTCCTTTGCCTTCTTCCAAATCCCTGAATCTATGGCATCTCACAACACTTTTATCAAGTTCTTGATTTGCCAATTTGTTGCCCACTCTCAAAATATGTGTGCTATTCAGTTGAATTCCTCTTTCCAAGTCCATAACCTGCTCTATCCAATTTGCTATACTCCAAGGAGGTTTCCACCCTTCAGTTAAGATCTTTTGAACCAGTTGTGAGTCATTTTGAATTATCACCTGCTTGTATTGTTGTTGACTGCACCATCTCAATGTTTCTAAGATAGCCAAAGCTTCAGTTTCATTATTTGAAGCATATCCTGTTTCTTCAGCTTGAGCATAAATAAGATTTCCATCTGTATTTCCCACACAGAAACCATAAGCCCCTCTACTTAGATTTCCTCTTGAAGCTCCATCTGTGTTGCACAAAATCCAACCCTGTGGTAGGGGCTTCCAATACACCTTAGTCATTTTCTACTTTGGTTTATATCTTTCTAACAATCTTATCATGTCATCCCACTTTCCTGGTACCATTTGGATTGAAAGATTTCTATATTGAATCAGTCTCTGCATAGTTGTGGCAACCTGACATATGACCCTGCCAACTGATTTCTTTTCTCCATATTTGATGGTATTTCTCTTTTTCATGACTCTCATATGATTACAGCAGGCATTTCTTGATAGATTCATTTGAGCCTGTCAGTGACAGGGGCTTGCCACCATTTCACCATGATCTGTTGTAATTGTAATCCTTCAAAGTTCAATCCTGCTACCATTAAGGATCCGTTACCAAATGCAGAATAAAAAATGTGTGCAAGACATGTTCTTGCCAATTTTTCCAAGACATGCAAAGGCATAGAGAAGAAACTGCTTCTAGAGATATGCTAAGTCCACATATGAGCAGGAGTGGCAAAACATTTTGGATCATATGGAGAAGTTAGGTGATGAAATAAATGGAGATTTGTTGTATTACAACATAGATAGGTGGTCCAAGGTCTACTTTAAATACCCCGTTGTTGTGACAGTTTTGATAATAACATGGTTGAGAGTTTCAATTCCTGGATTTTTGGGCCAAGGCACAAGACCATTATCACAATGTTTCAGGAAATTAGAGTCAAAATGATGAGAAGGATAGGACAACCAAGGGAGTTTTCTGAGACTTGGATAACAGATATCAGCCCAATGGCTTTCAAGGTATTGCAAGAGAACACATCAAAGTCAATGAAATGTACTCTTGAATGGAATGGTGAATATGATTTTGAGGTCAAGGACAGCTGGGGTAATAAATTCATAGTAAATCCGAACACCAAGACTTGCACTTGTAGATCTTGGATGTTGAAAGTTATTCCCTGCTGTCATGCCATAGCCGCACTTCATTTCAGAAAATTGGAACCTATTCACTATGTTGCACATTGGTACACTAAGGAGACTTACCTCAAAACCTACAACTCATTCATTCAACCTGTTACTAATATGGCAATGTGGCCAAAGTCAACCAACCCTCATGTCCTCCCACCTGAGATTAAAAAGCTGCCAGGCAGGCCAAGAAAGTATAGAAGAAAGAAGCAGACAGAAAACAAGACAGGAAAGCTGTTAAAAAGATGTGTTGAGATAACATGCAGCTTGTGTCATGCAAAAGGTCACAATAAGAAGGGTTGTCCTATGAATCCATAATCTGTAAGAGGCAGAGGAAGGGGAAGGGGAAGGGGGAGAGAGACAACTACCAGTTCAACAAGGTTAAGTGTTGGTTCTTGTACAGTACCAAGTGATTCTCAACCAAGTAGAGGAAGGGAAAGACCAAGAGGTTCTACCAAACAGGTAAAAACTTTCCTTGTTATTTACTACTTGATTAAATTTTAGAGTCTTACATTGGGACTAACTACTTAAATTTGAATTAAGGTATGACTGCTAGAACATTTGAAACTAGAAGGGCAAGAGGACAATCTTCTACACCACAGGTATTACTTAGCTTGTTAAATTACCACTTTATCAATTTTACAATTCTATGTGTTGACAACTTAAATGTGACTTAGGCTTCTGATGCAAGTGCATCAGTTACTGGAAGAGGGGAACCCTTTAAGAGGCCAAGAGTTGTTGGAATGGGAGTGCTTCAAATCAAAAGTGGTTTCAAAATTGTCAATGTAAGTTTGCATCCTCTTTAACCATTTTCTAATTAACTTACAATTTTCTGATTTTTAACGCAAACAGCAAAGCCTAACAGAGTTCTACTTTATTAATGCAGCCTGGAATGCCAAATCAGTCTTCAACCATGCCTATGAATTCAACAGTAGTCACTGGTAGTCTTGGCCATCTTAAACCAACACCAAGACGACTGAAATGGAAATGAAGTCCAGCTATAACACAACAAGGTCTTTAAGAGATGAGAGGACAAAAGAAAATGAGAACAGAGGCCAAAGCTGCTGAGTTAAATCATTTAAGCCAAATAAGTTCATCAGCTGCCCAAAAATGAAATGAAAAAATGAAGTTGAAATAGTTTAGTTGTGTATGTGTATGTCTTTGATACAGGCTGTTATGCAGCAGTGACTGCAGAATTTGATATTGTTTTTGTGAAACAATTATGCAGCTATGTCTGCTAGATGATGTACATTTTTATGAAAAGATTATGCAGTTGTGTCTGCTTATTTTAGTCTATATAAATTCTGCAGCTGTGACTGCAATTTTGCTTGTTTTGACAATCAATCTTGCAATATTAAGCAGCTATGACTGCACTGATTTGTTGTATATGTTCTGGTTTTTTGTGACAATTCAATCTTGCAATTTTGTGTATCACACTAAATATGTTAAACAGATTTGAGGTGGTCAAACACATTGAATGGATGCCACTAAATGCATTATACAATTTTGAGGTGGTTTGTAATGACCCGATTGGTCGTTATGGTTCTTTCTGCATTTTCGCCCACTCTCGAGCATTGATTAGCTCCCTTTTGACCCGAGGGGACCGTTGGTATACTTCTCGAGGTATCTAGACCGAATTCGGGCAACTTTGGTAAAAATATGGGCTTTAAGTAAAAAGAGTTGACCCGAAGTTGACTTTTGGGCAAACAGACCTTTTTCGAAGTTTCATCAATTTCGAGAGGTCTGGATGGTCATTTATAACCTATACGTGTATTTGGTTCGATTCCCTATGCTTTCAGATGCATTTCGAGACATAGGATGGTAGATTGGAATTAGGCATCAGGGGTTGACTCGATCAACGAGGCCTCCGTTGGAAATTCTGAGACCACGAGCGCGTTCGCAATGCATTTTTGTATGGGTTTAGTTGGTCGGGTTATGAGCAGATGGCCTCGGGAATAACCCAAAAATCCGATTGAGGACTTAGAAAATTATGGGAATTCTGGTGTCTGGTGCCCGCAATGGCGGCACCAGAGCCGCCCCAGCGGCACCGCTGTGGCGGTGTGATGACTGCTGGGGCGGTAATGTACCAAATGGGCCATACCGCTATGGCGGTATCCCAACCGCCGTAGCGGCATTCCAACTGTTGTGGCGGTGACAGGCAGTTATATTTCATTAAATGTGTCTTAAATAAGTCTTAGACCCTCATTATCTCATATTTTGATATTGGAGCTTGGAGATAAATTGAAGAAATTCTTGGAGGTAAACTTTGCCTTATCTTTTACTCTTCCTTAATCACAATCATTTTAGATTCTTCCCGTGCTTTTAACATTTTCCTAGAGATGGAATTTCGAGGAGGGTTCTGGGACATTTTTTTCTTAGGGTCATGTATGATAAATTGATGATGTTATGCTAAAATTTGATGAATCTAAGCTATTGATCATATATCTCCCACTTTTAACATTGAATTTCGGATTTGGAGACTTAGGGTTTATACCTAATTTGGAGGTTTTTACTTGAAATCAGATTTAGACCAATTCTTGAGTTAAATCAACAATTAATGGTTGGGTTATGATTCCCTAGTACTTAATTTGATATTTTGCCGGCGAATTTCTCGTTTTACCCTTGTAAGCCTGTTTCCTCAATTTCTAGGGTTAAGATGGACCTAATTGATATCATAGCAATCTTAGTATCATTCTTCATGATTTCTAATATAGAATTCAATTATGCTTAGACTACTTTGGTTCTAAGCTTCAGAGGAAGGGCAAGGCAATAGAGTGACTTGTTGGTGTTGCCGTTCGGCAGTCCAGGTAGGTTATGGTTTACTTTTTATGAGACTTCGTATAGTGAATCACATATTTAGATTTTGAGGTCGGAGACAGCATGTGAACCTTCGGGTATGAAGGTGGGATGGATATTGCCTTAGGTTGGGCCCTAATGTATGTTGGGACTAGCCACCCCGTTATGTGTGTTTGATTGATTAATTGTGTGGCTTGATACTATGTGTGGTTGATAGATATCGAGTCCTGCTTGCCGTCCTGCTTTGGATAGAATGGACATACCGTTGTTAGTATTTGTGCTCGATATATGTTGGCGTACCCACTGTTGGTACTTCAGTTATTGATATGTGTTGGCGTACCCACTGTTGGTACTTGACTTGATATATTTTGGCATTCCCACTGTGGTGTTGTGAGATGATATATTGTGGCATACCTCGTTGTGGTATTTATGATATTAAACCTAATTGTTGATGATTGACATATGTATTGCACGCATTCTCTCATATTCATGCATGGCCGATACCCAGTGATGATTGAGCAAAACTGATATTTGATAAACTCTTTTACTTAAGTAATTGTTAGAAGGCCGATGTCTGAGGTTCAATTTCTAAATCGTTGATTTGTGAAACTGATATTTGACAGACTCTTTTGAGTGACTGTGAGGAGGCCGATTGTTACACCCCGTACTTTCGGAGAAGCACTTATTAAATTTGAACGTAAGTATGTCGAGCTATGGCTAGGTAAAACAACTTTGGATTATGAGGAATGAAGCATTATCAAGTATGATCAATGATAAATATCATGTATGGAGAGTTTCGGAAGATTTCGGGACCAAGCAAAGCGTAGAAAATAAGTTTGTCGAAAATTTGAAAAAAAGTTGGCAGAATTCTGGACAAAATTTTGGGTCAAATTTGGAGGGGTATATCTCCGGGTATATAAGAAGTTTTAAGGTGTTTCAAAAGCCTAAAATAAATTTTTTCGAGTCTAGTTTCCAACGCAACAAACCATTCGTCAATCTGACATCGGAGCAGGGATTTATGGACGTTACAAGTTAGGCGGACGGAGCAGAAAAATGCTGCTACAGTAACCGGGTGCTACAGTACCCGACCCGAACCACACCTATAAATACCCCTCTAACCCATTACTTTTCATCAATTTTCACCATTTTCTCATCCTCTACATTTCTAGAGAGATCTTGAAGAACTTTTGTGGGTTCTAAAACTCTTCATAGCTTTCCATAAATTTCCATAAACTTCCATAATACTCCATAATCTTCCACAACGTTTCCATATCATCAAGAGAGGATATCAACATCAAAATCTCAAAGAAAATTCATGGAAGATGATTGTTCTTATTTCTCTTCAAGGTGGTGATGAACTTAGTCTTGGAAAGGGGTGAATAAAGTGAAGTTCTTCCACTATAAGGTATGTTTTTCCTACTATTATTTACATGATTGAGATGATGTAAAGGTTTAGCAATTTTTAGAAAGGAAAGAATCATAGGAGAAAAGTCATAAAGAGTTGAATTGAAGTTGATGGCCATGACATGAGTTTGAAAGAGAATTTTGGATTAATTTGAGATTAAATTGAATATAATTATTTGATTGTGGTATTATGGATGTTGTTATGGTTGGTTTGAAAATTGGAGAAACATCGTGTGGGATGTTTTATGGAATATATTGGTATTGATATTATTGTTGATGTTGTTGGTATTGTTTGGGAGTTGTTTTGGTATTTGGAGGAGGTAAAGAATATAGGGGAGATGCTGCCCGAATTTCAGCAGATTCTAAATAGATTTCATTTGAATGCTTGAGACAAGTGTATGATATTGAGCCTAATGATAATATGGATGGTTTACGTGTAGAGTTGCGAGCTTGGAAGAATAAACGTTGAATGACTAAGGCGACTGAAAGGTATGTTAAGGCTTTCCCTTTCTTTCATTTTGGCATGATCCTACGACATGAGCGAACAACGAGTAATCAAGTCTCCATATTACTCTACTCTTAGAAGTACTAAGAGTATCTCAGTTCTTGATGATCTTATACCCCTTGTTATGACGGTCCCTTATGTTCATGGGTCCTGAGTTTTGTATCATGATAATGTTAGTTTATGTTTATGCATTACATTCATTTGCATACATGCATATTGACCCGTGACCAGAAGGCGTTATATACGCATATTATATATATATATATATATATATATATATATGGGAAATGGGAAAAGGGCGAGGCGTTATATACACATTACCACCTGATCAGCTGATCAGCTGGTGCACAGTGATAATGATTATTATACCCGAAGGGGCTGCCCGAAGGGGCCATTATGTTATTATGCCCGAAGGGGCCATTATGCTATTATGCCCGAAGGGACCTATATGGGATATGGATCGGGTCGTACGTTCCTGGGCACGATGACCTATGCATATCATACGCCCGCAGAGGCATTTTTAGTAAGCAGACATATAGATGCATTCACGCAGACATGTTCAGATAATCAGACTTACAGATGCATTCAGTTAGTCAGTTTAGTTTACGAGTTTCAGATTTTCTTCATGACTCCTATGTGTATGTTACTCTTCTACCTTACATTCTCGGTACATTTTTCGTACTGACTCCCCTATTGTTCGGGGGACTGCGTTCATGCCCGCAGGTTCAGATAGCCAGGAGGACAGATTGCATCCTTAGGCTGCTTCTTCAGCTTGACAGTGGAGCACTCCTCTCTTGCCGGAGTTACCGTCTAGACCTGGTGTATGTTTTGATGTTTATAGGTAGGACAGGGGCCCTGTCCCGTCCGCAGCATGTCCAGTATGTCAGTAGAGGCTCATAGACACTTATATTCAGTCAGCCAGTATGGCCCGCTCAGCACTTGTTTGGTTATATAGTTTTATCGGGTAGCCTTATCGGCTTGTACCCCAGTTCATTTTAGTGATGCATGTGTGTATATACCTTTCGAGGGCGGTTACCCACCAGTTTATGATACCTATCAGTCAGCAGATTATGTTGTGAGTGCCCTCAGGTGGCCCAGAATGAGCATGAGCAGGTATGTTATGTATGTATTGTGGCATCTAGGAGGTCAGCTTCTGGGTGTCCGTCATAGCCCTCCAGTTGGGTTGTGACAAAAGTGGTATCAGAGCAGTTCGTCCTAGGGTGTGTCTACGAGCCGTGTCCGTAGAGTCTTGTTTATGGGTGTGAACTGCGCCACACTTATAAACAAGAGGCTGCAGGGCATTTAGGAACCATTGACCTTTCTTTCTCATCTTAGATCGTGTCGTAGAGTTAAACTATAGGATGTGGTGTCCCTGACTCTAATCCTAAGTGTTTCGATTATGGATAAGCAGTTGATTATGCAGCTATGAGGTAATTGATGAGAATTGAAGTTGTTACTCTGAAAGACATGTTTCCTGCATTATTGATATTGATAGAATTTGATATAAGAACTCGAGCTAGATGTTACGAGCATTTGTGATCACCCTGTGAGGCGTTGGATGTGTTTTCTGGGCTATGTGCAGGAACGAGTAGGGGAAAGTCTTACTCTAGAAGTTTATACATATACATAAGATCAGGACGGGTTGATGACAGGCACACAGGCTTGTTTTATCAAACTTTCCCATATGATGTGGGTTACATTGGTATTTAGAAGTCACCAGTCATTCGACTTCAAAGGGATTCTGAATATTTGATAGTTGTTACTATTCTGAGAATTATTATGGCCGAGTTACTTAGGGTATTAATGACAACCTTGAACTCAAGAATGAGAAATGGTTAGGTAAGTTGGATTGCAATTATGATTGTCTTCTGGATTGTTTATATAACTTCTAAGTGTGATGTTGCTTGGCCGACGAAGGAAGTAGAGATTGTATTAACTTTAGGAATATGTGGTGTATTTCTAGCTAATCCT
Source organism: Lycium barbarum (assembly GCF_019175385.1). Lineage (NCBI taxonomy): Eukaryota > Viridiplantae > Streptophyta > Magnoliopsida > Solanales > Solanaceae > Lycium > Lycium barbarum. The sequence continues at coordinate 124,594,859 of NC_083337.1, read as the reverse complement.
TATTAGAAGGATTCACCTCAATTTGTTTCCAAGCAGGTGGGTGAAGGTTATTTGACGATAGAGAAATTAGGTGCGCTGTCGGTTTATGTGTAAGGAGATAAGAGAGTAGGTGTACAAGTGAGAATAAAATATCGCAAGGATCGATTCAGTTGCTACAGGAAAGTAAAGGATGCAAGGTTGATTATCTTAGACAAGGAGATAGGGTACAAGTGCAAGTGAAGATTTTTAAGTAAAGTTATATCGCCGGGATTCACAGTTAGACATAGAAAGATATGCTAGGAAGACCTACAAATTTAGACATATGAAAAAAAGAATATGAGAAACCAGAATAGCCCGAGGGAAAAGGAGCATATGAGCTTTACAATTACAAATCTCTGGCTAGCTGGGCAAAAAGAGAGGGAGATGTATTAAAGCCACAGATTCAGGACAAAATCAAATGGCAATGGGATATCTTGCAAGAAAAGGTGTTGAAAAGCGATAAGAAGATAAGTCACGAGAGGCTACATTGAGTATTATGTATACCTTTATGATTGATGTTACGACATGTTAAGAATATTGATTGTGCTGTATGTCAAAATTGAGGTAGCAAGCGCAACAGAAAGAATCAGGATTAGATTTTCTCGGGAATTAAAGTTGTATAGCGGTAACGCGACCAAATATGTAAGCACGAGCATTGAGAAAAAGAAGGTTATGATATTATGAAGGAGAGAGAAACTTGGACAAGGATAACATATACCCATTGAGGATCAGGTAATATAAATGAGGAAGGGGTTAGGATGAAAGCAGGAAAAGCGGACGATAGGATCAAATTTAAATAAATCAATGAGAGATAGAGCAATGTTGTACGTGACAAAGGATGAATGTGAAGACCCCCGAATCAACCTATACGTCTGCATAACCAGAACCAAGAAGGTTGGAAATAATGGACCAAGGTGCATCCTTGAGAAGAAATAAATAGGTCTTATGAGAGCGACGAGAAAATTTTGAGCTCCTGAGACTAGACCAGGAGGATGGATGTGAACCCATGATTGGTACGCCTATTTAAGGGAAGAAGGTACCCCAAGAAGAGATTTTCAATGTTAAAAGGGATTCGAACTCGTAACGAAACACGCCAAAGTTTCCTAACCTAAGAGTAAAAGATGACTAATGGAAATAGGCATTTTACAAGTAAAAGAAACTATGAGGACTAAAGGAAGGAGAAGGTGTCAATGAAAAGGTTAAAGGGAATTATGTGGCCGCCGACAACAAGGAGAAGGTTAGTGAATCAGTAGGATTGCCCAAGGGAAAACAAAGTTGAAATTATAAGATAATGGTTGTGTGAAAGATGCAAAAATGCGATCATGAAGAAAATTGAGAAAATTATATATATATATATATATATATATATATATATATATATATATATATATATATATATATATATATATATATATCTGTGTGTGTGTGTGTGTGTGTGTGTGTGTGTGTGTGTGTGTGTGTGTGTACAAGTTGAAGTATCATAAAGGAAGATGAAGACTCAACGAAACAAGAAAGGAAAGAGTGTACTTTGTGAGGATTTCATGAAAAGAACAAGAACAGACAGGCCACTAGAAGGACTATGATGCACAGCTGTGATGCAAACAAGTAGTTAAGAAGAATTACGGGACAAAATGAGCGAAGCTAATGAAAGGATGAGTCATGGGAATGGATGGTGTGGAATATTAACTTCTAATGGCATAGTATAGATATAAATCAGAATTGGGAACCAAGAGCAAGAAGTATTTCAAGGATATTAAGAAGACAGTCGTGGGAAGAGATTAAGATTAAAGGAACATGGGATAGTCGGACACTCCGGAAAGGGCCTAATGAATTCCGATGTCCTCATTAATTCATTAGCCAGGGGACTACTAGTCATGAGGGGTAGAAGTGAAAACACAATAAAGAAGGTATTTGAATTGTACCTGATATGTATAAGCATTTTGATTTGATACAAGAACTCAACTAGCAAAAATAAAAATAAGTTAAACCATGCGATGAAAAGAACTCCGGCATTATATGGAATAGAGAAGTTGAAGGACCACTAAGGTCGGCCAAGTGACTATCAAAGGTTGTTAACACTCAAAGGTTATGGTTATATGAGAACATCCTTTAAAAAGGGGGAAGAACAGATTTAGTTCTAAGATGAGCTACAATATTCCGAAGCTCAAAAGAGGGTAATATATTGGATTGAAGGAGTCAAATTTTGAGACGAACCGATATGTCAAGAATGTGAAAAAGAAAGCATGACAAGATGATGAAAGTTTAGCGAATCAAGAAGAATAAGTTTCGCCGATGCGACATATTGTATTTCGAACTATGACTTGAATCACTCGCACCGATGAAATTGGGTCGTGACAAATTAGTATCAGAGCCCTAGGTTACCCGATCTTTAATACAAGAGCGTGGCTAGTAGAGTCTCGTGGATCAGTGCGATGGGCTCCGTACTTATCTGCGGGAGGCTATGGGACATTTAGGAAATCTAAATTTCTTTCTTTCCATCGTGCTACTTTATTCAAATTGGTATCTGGAAAGACTAAATTGGTATCTGACTCTTATCTCTTCTCGCATCGATGGTGAGGACTCGAGCTACTATAGCCTGAGGCTAGGTGCCAGAGCGCGCAGCTACGGTTGGCACCTGAGAGCAAGTGACAGTCAGAGGGCGCGACAGAGCGAGAGGCCGCGAAGCTGCCCCAACCAGGGGTAGAGGTCTGACAGTGGGCCAGCGACGAGAAAGGTATCCATCTCCTGAGCCCGAGTATCAGCCGGGTAGAGACCAGACCGCAGAGAATAGCGTGGCCCCAGCACGGACACAGCCTGAGGTTACTTCCGACCAGGCCATGCATGACACTATGGCCAGAATTCTACTTCACCTTGATACCCAACAGGCGACCACCGATGTTACTACTCCTGGCGAGAGTTCACAGACTAGGGTTGGGGAGAAAACCCCCGAGCAGGGACCTACGTGGGTAATACATCCTGCCACAGCTATGGCTCCCCACATTGATGTTATACCAACCCCTGGTGAGGATTTGAGGCCCATGGGTGGCGCCGTTATGACTACTGCTAATCAGGACCTGGTGGGGAGGTTCAGGAAGTTAGAGCCACCGAGTTTCTCAGGTACTTCCTCTGAGGATGCCTATGAGTTTATTCTTGATATGCATGAGCAGCTGCACCGTATGGGTATAGTGGAGACCCACAACGTCGATTATGTGTCCTACCAGTTTCGCGGTGACGCGAAGACGTAGTGGAGGTATTTCGTGGTGTGCATACCTAAGGGTTCTTCTCCTTTGACTTGGACTCAGTTCTACCGGGCCTTCCTTGAGAAGTATGTGCCCCGGTCTTTGAGAGAGGCTCGTGGGGAGCAGTTTTTACACCTTCAGCAAAGGGGTATGTCCTTGGAGTCCTATGTGACCCGTTTCCTATACTTGGCCCGTTATTCTACTCTGTTGATCCCTACTAAGGCCGTTAGGATCAGACGCTTTGTGGGAGAACTAGTGGGCCCTCTACCGATTTCTTGGCTTCAGATGGATTCTATGGGGGCTTCCTTCCAGTCCATTATTGTGCATGCTTCTATGGTTGAGGGCGCCAAGGCTCGTGCTTTTAGTGGTTGTGACAAGAGGCCATGTCAGACTGGCAGTTTTAGGGGTTCTGGTAGGAGGGGCGCCGGCCAGTTTTGGAGGCCATCTTAGCCCTATTTCGGTCGTCCCGTGTATTCAGCATTATCGGCTTCCTCTAGTGATCCACCTAGACAGAGAGCTCCTGAGAGTTCGTTCTCTAGACCAGTGGACAGGGATGCTTCATTCGGGTCTTTAGTTTTCGTGTTTCAGCACTCGACTCCTCTTACCTGTTTCTCTTGGGGAGAGGCTGGGCATGTTGCCAGGAGATGTCCCCGACCTAGGCGGGATTATCAGCCGCCAAGGACTCTTGTATCATCCGGTGGTCAAGGAGGGACCACTCATAGAGGCGGTGCTCAGTCAGGCCGCGGTCCTTCCCATGGTTCTAGAGGTGGGTCCCAGCCAGCTAGAGGTGGTACTCAGAGTGTGAGAGGGGGATCCCAGACTGGGCGTTGTGGAGCCTATTGTTACTCATTTCCTGGTAGGCCCAAGGCGGAGGCCTCAGATGCTGTGATCTCAGGTACCATTTCTGTCCGTCATAGAGCAGCGTCTGTGTTATTTGATCCTGGATGCACCTATTCGTATGTATCTGCATTTCATGCCATTGGTTGGGATTTACCCGTGATAGCATAGATATACTTGTTCATGTGTCTACTCCGGTCGAAGATTCTGTAGTTGTTGATCGAGTCTACCGGTCTTGTTTGGTTACTTTTATGGGGTACGACACTTGGGTAGATTTGATGATTTTTGATATGGTGGACTTTGATATTATATTGGGTATGTCCTAGATTTCTTCTTACCATGAGATCTTGGACTGTCACGCCAAGACAGTCATTTTAGCCATGCCGAGCATTCCTAGGCTTGAGTGGAGAGGTACTCCTAGTCCCGCTCCGAAAAAGATCATTTTCTTCCTTTGGGCTAAGAAGTTAGTAAGTAAGGGGTGTTTAACGTATTTGGCGCATGTTCGTGATATGACAGTTGCATCTCCACCCCTTGAGTCTATTCCTATTGTGAGCGAGTTCGCGGAGGTATTTCGGTCAAACTTGCCGGGTATGCCACCCGATCGCGATATTGATTTCTGTATTGATGTGAACCCGGGAACTCGCCCCATTTCCATCCCACCATATCAGATGGCACCTGCCTAGTTGAGGGAGCTTAAGGAACAATTGCAGGATTTTTTGAGCAAGGGGTTCATTAAACCGAGCGTCTCCCCTTAGGGTGCTCCCATGTTATTTATGAAGAAAAAAATGGGACTATGAGGATGTGTATTGATTACCGCCAGTTGAACAAGGTCACCATTCTGAACAATTGCCCTATACCTCGTATTGATGACTTGTTCGACCAGCTTCAGGGTGCTTCGGTGATTTCGAAGATCGATTTGCGTTCCGGCTATCACCAGTGGAAGATCAGGGTAGAGGATATTTCGAAGGCAGCATTTCGAACGAGATATGGCCACTATGAGTTTCTAGTGATGTCTTTTGGGCTTACCAATGCCCTAGCTGCATTTATGACATTGATGAATGCCATCTTTAGGCCGTTCCTGGATTCTTTTGTGATTATGTTTATTGATGACATCTTGGTGTATTCCAAGAGTAGAGTGGAGCATGAGAGCCATCTTCGTGTCGTCCTTGGGTCGTTGAAGAAGCATAGTTTGTTTGCTGAAATTTTCAAGTGTGAGTTCTGGTTGGAGTCAGTAGCATTCTTGGGCCATGTGGTGTCCAAGGAGGGGTTTATGGTTGATCCACAGAAGATTGAGGCTATGAGGGGTTGGGCGAGGCCCACTACAGTTATCGAGATTCGTAGTTTTATGGGTTTGGCCAGTTATTACCGTCGCTTTATGAAGGGTTTTGCTGACATTTCTTCATTCTTGACCAGATTGACTCAAAAGGATGTTCCGTTCTAGTGGACGGATGATTGTAAGGAGAGCTTTCAAAAGCTCAAGCTTCTTTTGACCAAAGCCCCGATCCTAGCCTTACTTGTAGAGGGCAAGGACTTCGCTGTTTATTATGATGCTTCCCGTATGGGTTTGGATGCGGTGTTGATGCCGGAGGGTAGGGCGATAGCTTATGCCTCCCGTCAGTTAAAAGTTCACGAGAAGAATTACCCTACCCATGATTTGGAGTTGTTGGCCGTTGTCTTCTCCTTGAAGGTTCGGAGGCATTACTTGTATGGAGTCCATTGTGAGGTTTTTACCGATCACCGTAGCCTTCAGCATGTGTTTACACAGAAAGATCTTAATTTCAGGCAACGCCAATGGATGGAGCTCCTGAAGGACTATGACATCTCTATTCTGTATCACCCTGTTAAAGCCAATGTGGTAGCTGATGCCTTGAGTCGCAAGGCAGTAAGTATGGGGAGCTTAGCTCGATTGGTTGTTTCCCAGCGTTCGTTGGCTATGGAGGTTTAGACTCTGGCCAACAGTTTCGTCCGTCATGATATTTCAGCCTCAGGAAGGATTTTGGCTTGCATAGAGCCAAGGTCATCATTATTGGATAGGATCAAGGCGCATCAGTTTGAAGATTCTCAGTTGACCAAGATCCAAGATAGGATTTCTAGGGGTGAGGCCAAGGAGGCCATGATTGATGCTGAGGGCATACTGAGGATTAGAGGGCATGTGTGCGTTCCTTAGGTTGGTGATCGGATTCAGTTGATTTTATCTGAAGCCCATAGCTCTCGCTATTCCATTCATCCGGGAGTGACTAAGATGTACCGTGACTTGAGGTAGCACTATTGGTGGCGCCGTATGAAGAGAGATATAGTTGATTTTGTGGCTAAGTGTGGAAATTGTCAACAGGTAAAGTATGAGCACTAGCGACCCGGTGGAGTGCTTCAGAGGATGCCCATTTGTTACACCCCGGAAAATTTCGCGTTACTAAGGTTGCAGACGGCTTAATGTGAGCTTAAGGAGGAGCAAATATTACAAGTATAAAGGATGGAATTCTACTGTATTAGCATGAGGATAGCATAAGTATGATATTTGGAATTCGTACAATATGATTGGAATGATACGTTAAAAGATATATAGCCCTCGTAACCGTAAGCTGAGGTGGGGTCCACATGGTGGGGTTTTTATAAAGGACATATGAAAAGTTATATGGACAATATATGTGAAGTTAAACACAACTCAAGAAGGACCCTTGAGCCAAATCCAAGTGTAAGCCCTCCAAAAAGATGTTTTTAAGTTACGTTTTCGGGTGACCAGACTTCGGGAGGCCATAACCCCATCATTATTTGCGACTTTGGGAAAACTCTAAAAATGAAAGTTGTAGATAATTGAAATACCATTCTAACCGTAGGTTATGGGCCTTCATGTGACATAGGGATAAAACGTTATGGACATTTTAAGACAGAAAGGTCAAGCTGGGCAGTGGGCTTGGCCCAACCAGACTCAAGGTCGGTGGGAACCGACCCAAGAACCATATAAAAGGGCTAAATTCATACAAATTCATTCATCTACACATCAAGCAGCCCACAAACTTTTAGAGAGAGATAGATAGAGAGAGAGAGAGAGAGAGAGAGAGTTAGAGAGAGAAAGTGGAGAATCGAGCAAGTTTAAGGCCCCGAATCGCGAGGTTCGTGAAGAATAAAGTGTAGTACGAGTTGTCGTCATCATTTAAAGCTAATTATTTAGCTTGAGGGATGATATTTCGTGGTTGAGCTGCTGCTAAGGTATGTATAAGGTTCCTTTTATGTTATTAAAGTGTTTATTTAGAGTTTTAACGGATTAGAACGGAGGAAATAATGTTAAAAGCTCGTTTGGCATTATTAGGAAGTTCATGAAGGTGGGGCTGTTTTAGTGGAGTTAAATGGATGGAAATATCTGAGTTATGATGTATATTGATTGTTGATAATTTAGCTAAATTGGATTTTTTTTTGGGGGTTGTCCAGCTTATAAAGGAAATGTTGTCGAAATTCCGTTAGAAATAGAGATAAGTTTAAGGGATTAATTATAAGGATATATATTGGATTGATTGTGGGTAAATTGATATTGTTGATAGATTAGCATGACCCGAAGATGGACTGTGGTTAGCTGGAAAGCAGCAAAGGTATGTGAGACAAACCTTTCTTTCTTTGTCATGATTCTTGTTATTATTCGTTCCATATGTACTCCATATGATTTCATTCTTAGACCAGTAAGGTCTAAATGTTTCTTGTGGTGGCTTATTGATATTGTACTCCTATTCTGTTCCGAAGGGAACATCCATAAGGTGCCAAGTTGAGTTGTGTATATGGTTTTACTAACGATTTCGAGGAAATGAGTTTTATACTAAAGGAAACATAAATTTTGATTTTTCAAACCCACTTCGAAGGGGGTGCGAGATTTTACTACTTCATTTCATTTACGATTTATGTTTATATTCCATAGTACCATCCCTTTGTATTGATATGATCATTTATTCTTTGGGTAGGACAATAAGATGAAATTGAGTAGAATATAAGTAGTAAGAATTTCATAAAAATTCTACCCACAAACCTGGAAGTATGTCCTCCTAAGTCTAGTGAGATACAAATTTGATAACTTCTTATGTAAGACTAAGGCTAATAACTGGATTATGATGAATTGATTAGTGACTTATGATATGAATTGAAATTGATATTTGTGGATTGAGTTTATGTTGATATGATGGTGATATTAAGCCGGAAGCGGCTGCCCGAAGGGGCCATTATTATTAATCAGGAAGCGGCTGCCCGAAGGGGCCATTATTATTAATCAGGAAGCGGCTGCCCGAAGGGGCCATCATTATTATGCCGGAAGCGGCTGCCTGAAGGGGCCATCAATATTATGCCGGAAGCAGCCGTCCGAAGTGACTATTGTGATACTAGCTGGAAGCGGCTGTCTGAAGGGACCATTCTGTTAACATGTCGGAAGCGGCATGTGTGTTGGATTGCATTATTTACTTAAAGATTGTTTTGAGACTTCGTCTGCACATTTATGTTTCTTCCAGCGAAGGCTGCATGTATTAAGTTAGATTGTGATTTCTTCTCTCCTAATCCAAATTATAATTATGATTTGTTACCACCTTACATACTCAGTACATTGTCTGTACTGACGTCCTTTTGCCTGGAGACGCTGCGTTCATGCCCGCAGCCTCAGATTGTTGGCAGGTTAAGTGTATAGCTAGGATGCTTGACGTCAGTTGGGATTGGCAAGTTCCACCTCATTCTGGAGCTGCGCTAAGTCATGTTCAAATATGTATGATTATGGGTATGTCAAGGCCCTGTCCTGACTCATAACGTTCAGTTTACTTCTTAGAGACTTCTGCAGACAGTGTCCTGTGGTATGTTTGTCGAGATGTCGACAAAGTGATGTCAGTTGAGTCATTTGTGGATTTTAGAAGAGTATTTATTTTAGATAATTTCAATTGATTTAAAGTACTTATTTGATTGAAAGTTTTCATAATCGTTATAAAGATAATGATTTGTATTTGGAAAAGTTTTATGTTCTTAAAAGTTTTTGAAATGACAGGTTTTGATAGAGCGAATGTCTGAGGGTTCGCTCAACTCTGATGAGAGTCAGACGCCCGTCATGCCCTACCATTGTTAGGGTGTGACACCATTCCCGAGTGGAAGTGGGAGAGGATTACCACGAATTTCGTCACGGGTCTTCCGAAGACCCTTGGCAAATTTGATTCTATTTGGCTGATAGTGGATCGGTTGACTAAATCCGCTCACTTCATCTCGGTTCAGGTTTCCTATACCGCGGAGAAGTTAGCCAAGATGTATATTCGGGATATTGGGAAATTACATGGGATCCATGGGATCCCTATTTCTGTTGTATCTGATCGGGGTACTATCTTCACTTCCCGATTCTGGAGAGCATTTCATGACGAGTTCGGTACCCGATTGGACTTTAGTACATCTTTCCATCCCCAGACCGATGGCCAGTCTGAGCGGACCATCCAGGTGCTCGGGGACATGTTGAGATTATGTATTATTGACTTTGGTGGTCATTGGGATCAGCACTTGCCCTTGGTAGAGTTTGCATACAACAATAGTTATCATTCGAGTATTGGTATGGCACCTTTTGAGGCCTTATATGGTAGGAGGTGTAGATTTCCGATTGGTTGGTTCAATGGTTTCGAGGCTCGACCTGGGAGCACAGATCTATTGAGAGAGTCCCTTGATAGAGTGAGATTTACTCAGGCCAGGCTCGTGGCAGCTCAGAGTCGACAAAAGATGTATGTTGAACGGAAGTTTCGGGACTTAAAGTTTGCTATTAGTGATCAGGTTCTATTGAAGGTTTCACCCATGAAGGGTGTTATGAGGTTTGGTAAGAGGGGCAAGTTGATCCCTAGGTACGTTAGCCCATTGAGATCGTGAATTGCATCGGTGATGTAGCTTATGAGTTAGTATTGCCGGCAGGCTTGGCGGGAGTTCACCCAGTCTTTCATGTTTCGATGCTTAAGAAATACCATGCCGACGGCAGCTACATTGTCCATTGGGATTCCATATTGCTTGATGAGAATTTGACTTATGAGGAGGAGCCTATCACGATCTTAGGTAGGCAGGTTCGGAAGTTGAGGCCCAATGAGATTTCTTCTGTGAAGGTGCAATGGAAGCACCGCCCCGTGGAAGAGGCTACTTGGGATTCTGAGTCCAATATGCGTAGCCGATATCCCCAATTGTTCACTAATTCAGGTATTTCCCTACTTTCCTTCTTTTCTTTGCTCGAGGACGAACAACGGTTCAATTGGTATCTGATATAACGACCCGTTTGGTCGTTATGATTCTTTCGGCGTTTTCGCCGGCTCCCGAGCATTGATTAGCTCCCTTTTGACCTAAGGGGACCGTTGATACGCTTCTCGAGGTATCTAGACCGAATTCGGGCAACTTTGGTAAAAA